>NC_079337.1:59046277-59661057 GCF_029582105.1 Oenanthe melanoleuca | reverse complement strand
ATTAGAGCTCCCAGAAACCAAAAAAAAATTCATACTGTCTTGGCTCTCGTGAGGAAATGAAAGATTTAGCTTCTGGAAGTTTCAGTGAAAACTAAAGAGAAACTAAACTAAATTAAACTAAACCAAACTAAACTAAAACTAAGCTAAACTAAACTAGAAAAGAAGCTAAAATTAAATTAGGAATGGTCATTAGTGTGTGACTTGCAAAGTTGACCTATTATATGCATTACTGGTTTGCTCCAATATGCTGGAAAAAATCAAAGTTGAGTTGTTTACCCCTTCTTGCTACAAGTCCTTACAATAATAACCAAAGATAATTCACAAGTTTAAATGCAGTTAATGAATTAATTTTAAAAGACCAGATTTTTCATAGTTTCTGATCAGTAACCTTTCAGTCTCAAATTTGGAGGTTGAAGGGGTGAAAGATTTTTACTTCCAATCTTCAGTTTCTCTTTTAACTGTCTTCATTGTAATAGGGAAATTCAGAGGGGGAACAGAGAAAACCAAAATCTAAAATGAAACCAGGAAATTTAATTCTTCTGTAGTTTGGTCTTAATTTTAATTGTAGTGAAAATTCACTTTAAGTGAAAAGAACTGCATCATTTCTAAAGCATTTTAAAAGTTTTGAGTAAAATTTTATTCCATTTTCCTCTGATTAACAGTGTAGTTTGGATTTAATATTTCCTCAACCTTTAGTTGCTATTTGTCCCTTTCTAAATTTTCAGCAGTTACTTGATGATGACAATTTCCTAAGACTTCAGATTGCTGATTACATTTTGAATGATTGGTTGATTAAAAATGAATTTTACAATAATTCCTTTAAAAATTCTTTAACTAGATGCAAAATTGCTCATAATCAAGGCATGCATTTTCCAAAACCTGTCTTTATTAGCAAGGTTTGCAAACTTTCTGATCTGCTGTTCCTCTATAGTTCCCACTATAAATTAAAGGGGGTCCCTCTGTGTTTGAGCTCTTTGGTAGTTAGGCATTTTTCAGGTACTTTTTTTCCTTGCTTTTTATAGCAGAATTTAAGCAGTCAAATTTTCAAGACTACCATTCAACACACTATTTAAAAGTGGTCTTGGTGTTTCTCTGTCAACCTAGACTAGAGTGAAAACCACACAGATGTGTTTGTTCACTCTCAGAACATAAAAGGTCAAAACTGGATGTGATCATCCTCCAAAAACAGGAGGAGAAGAACTGTTTCTATTAAAGGCTAATACTGACAGAGGAATAAACAGATTAAAAGATACCATAAATAGGTTCTGAATGCATTTATGCTGGAAATAGGATGAAATTTCCTAAGTGCTAGAGGAGGAAGAGTCTGGTCTGATCAGTGCCCAAGGAGCAAGATCTGAATTAGTCTGAGGACAGAACAGGTGCAGAATAATCTCTGATATGTTAGAAATTTGTAATTGTAGCACAATAAACGCACAAATGCCTAACAGAAACTATCTGGTATGACTGTGGGAATGGAGTAGTTGATGTGATTATTTCCTTTTTCTGGTTTTATTGTAATCTCAGTCCCAAAAAAGGTAATTTCAGAAGCACCTTAAAACATGTATCTGACTCAGGGTCTGCTTAAAATATTGTCTGGGCCCAGGAGAAAAATCTTCCTTTAAAAGTGGTGGGACTCTATGATGCCTCCCACATCATAAACAAACATTTCTCCTGTTAGTCCCTAGCTGCTGAATTTTATTTTCAGAGGTTACAGAAGTGCTCTCTACAAAGCAACCAACCCATCCATGTGTTTCCCATGAAGGTTCTCCTCTCTGTGCCCAAGCTTTGCCTGGTCAGAAAAGGAAAATCTCCCCAAGCACCTGGAGATCCAGGGAGAGAAATCCCTCTGCTGCTGCAGGATGGTGTGTCTGGAGATCCTCAAGGAATGGCCTGGCTGATGGGATTCATGTGTTCACTGCATTTTGCAAGCCCAGAAAGAAACTCTTGTACAAAGCCAGTCAGAAATGTGAGCTGAAACCTCTGAACTTGCTCAGGTGGGAGGAGAGGGAGGAGTGGTGGGGAAGGGATGGGGAAAAAACAGAATGCAAAGACAGCTTCTATTTATCTTTTGTTTTGGGAGTGCTGGAAACTCTTTGAGGCATTTTAACATCCTAGAAGCAGCTGTGGTTTATGTGCAGAGTGTGGGAACTGGAGTCAGGCTTCGAGACAGAACCATTGCACAGCTGCCTGGGGCACATGCTAAATGTTTATGGACATGCCAGTCTAGAAGCAGTGGCATTTCCAGGTAAAAAATGCAATGAGCATATCCTTATCAAACAGCTCCAGTAATAACCTTTCCTAGCCACCATTGTGCTCGCTTTCTTTTTTTTTTTTTCTTTCATGAATTTTTATGTGACTTGCAGTGTTTTGTCCTCTGGATTGTAAAGGAAAATTGACAGCTATACAATTATAAGCTGAGGAAAGCAGCTCTAAATTTTCATCTTAAAAGAAGTAGAAGATATCTAGAAACACCTCAAGGCATGTTCCTGTGGGGATGTTATTTAAAGACCCATTTTTTAAATCCACTTTCTCAAGATAGAACATCTACACAGAGCTAAAACATAGCAGATCCTTCTGTGATAAGTCTTGATCAGGATTAATGGAAATAGTGAAATTCTGTGTTAATCTAGATTCTTCCCCTTCTCCTTATAATAGTATTTTTTTTCTTCTGTTTTCATTAAATATTCTTTTTTTCCTTCCGGCAGACAAAACAGTAGCACATTCTGCAGACAAAGTGTGGAGGTGTGTTGCCAAGGACAACAGTTTCAGACATAAATTGCTTTTGAACCACAAGCCCTTTCATTGCTCGTTATTGAAGGGCACCTGAGCGCTGTTATGTTAATTGAAGGTTTCAGCCAGCCCCTCTGGGCACAGGGATTGTGTGTTAGCAAACACCAGGTCACAGCCCTTCCACAGGGTGGGGCACCGACTCTCACTGCAGAGAGGTGTGTCCCAGCACAAGTTAAGGTTCAAAACTTTATAAACGAGGAGAAAACTGTTCCTGAAGGAGTAGCTCCTTAAATGCTGCTAAAAGAGAATTAAAGGAAGCTGGCAAAAAAAAAAAAAAAAAAATACAACTAATGATTTCATCTTATTAAGTGTACATAAGAGAAATAAAGCAGAATGCATTGCCCAAGATTGCCCACTTTCCAAATTACAATTTCACAGTGGTTGCCTAGATTCAATCCTTCATCACTATCAATTTGATCTTTGCCTTCTCCTAATGAAGGTGGTGGAGCTTAAATGAGTTTCACATTTGCAGAACTTTGGACTATTTTACAAAAAAAAAAAAAATTCCCTGACAATATGAAAACATCAGTCAATTGGAAAGAAAAGTTATCAAGGCAGAAAGTTCCTTTTGCTTTGCCATCAGCCTTGTCCCTTGACATTGACTGAAGGTGAAAATGAGTCAGGTTCTCAGGGAAAGAGTGTAATTGATGGCTCTATGAAGTTGCACTGACTTCTGCCAACCTGGCTGTTGCTCTTTGTTTTGTTTTTTTAGTAGTCACAAGTGTAATCTGTGTCTGCCTGGATCCAATTACAAACTTTCAGGTACATAAACCACATGGCTTTTGCTCCTTTTATGTTCTCAAAGACACTTTTGATGCTCAATCACTTATAAACATTTTAATATTAATGGTTTAGTCACAGAATTGCTGCAGATTTTCAAACACTAACATCAGAAAGAAGTTTAATTAAATTGTTTAAGTCCATCCATCATTCAGCCCTCAGACCTAAGATGCTATTTTTTGGGAGATAAAAAAAAGGCTGATTGGCTGATAACAACACTGTACATAGAAATATCCAATATCCATAGAAGAGCAGTGCTTCAAAGGAAACCCTTGAATTATGGCAGCAAAGAAGGGATGGCAAAATGCACAATTTTTGAATCTGACACCTAAATTTATGTTTGCTGAGATGTTCCTGTTCTCTTAAACACCTGAGGAAGTTCAGACAGAGATCCCAGCTGGTCTCTCAGCAGCTGATAACCCTCCCCAAGGAGCCAGGGCAGCTCTCCCTGGCTGTGTGGATCTGAGCACCAGCCTCAACACATACACACCACATATTGCTGAGGGCAGCCCCTCTCATAAAGAACACAACTCCCTGGAAATGAGAACTGTGACTGAAAATAGCCCAGAGAAGCAGATCCTCTCTCAAAATGACCCCATCTCTTTTTAACTTGTATTTCCCAAGATCTTGAGAAAGATGTAAGTTTGGCCATCAAGCCTCTTTGAGGTGAGATTGCAGTACATGCTACAGCCACATCCTTGGGTTTCTGTTGTGACATTTAGGGACAGCTGGTTCTCAACAAATATTTTACAATTTTCTTTTTTTGTTGTCTAAACAGATGAATGCAACCATATCATAAAGATACTTAAAATACATTTAGAATAACCATTTCAACTCTGAGGGCAATAAATAACAGGACAAAGACTCTTTGCTCACCTTGCAGACCAGAGACTGGAGGGTGTCTCAGCCCCTGCTGATCTCTCCTTCCTGCAGCATTTGGCCCTTAAGCCCCAGAGCTCCTACACCCCACAAGTGCAGTGCTCTGAGAGCCCCAGGCTTTCAAGCACTCTTCACAAAAGTTACCTGCTCACCCAGGACCAAGTGCTCTGTGATTTAAGGCACAGAGACTCCCAAAACCTTCATTTTTCAGCCTGTGGTAACTGAGTCCCTGAAAGGTTGAGTTCCTGGCCAAATATTCTTTAACAGGAATTTAACCCATCTGTCCAAAGAGCTGATTTAAGGCTCTGGTTACTGGGTTCTATATTGGTGTCTCTGTTTCTCTTATCTTACAGCAAAAGTCAGGAAATCTCAGTGATCAAATATCCAGTCCCTGCCCTCCCCCCAGGATGCAGAGTACAGCAGGTAATTCAAGTTAATAAAAGATAAGGCAAATAGAAATATCTCATGCTTGGTAGATAAGGAAAAATGACTGCAACAGATAGGATAGAAAACAAGGAAAAGAGAATATCCCAACATAGCAATAAGATTTCTAGTGTCAGAATAAGAAAAGGTGCTGGGCTGGTAGATTGTCAGCAGTGTATGTGCATCCAGATGTCTGTGGAGGTCAATTTATTTATCAAAAGGTGAATGAAAACATAAGGTAGAAAAAATTACAGTATTTGAAAGGGTTAGAAAGATAAAAATATATGTATGGGTGTACAAGATTATTGGGGAAAGACTTGCAGAAGTATCATTTGGAAAGGGTTTATAAAGAATAAAAAATACAACAAAAGGTATGCAAAGTTACTTTGTGTTTCTGGAGTATCTTGGATAAAATTGTATAAATTATACAATTACACAAAGTTGTGTAACTTTTTATGTGGCTATTATCAGGACAGCTTACATCTTTCATGTGCACATAGAGAAATCCTATATTTCAAATAATTTTTCAAATGAGCTGTTTGAAAAGGAATTTCAAAATAATAAGAAAGAAAAATGCTTGCATTTATCTCAGCAGAGATGAAATCTGAGGGATTTGAGGGATTTCCCTAATTCACACCAGTGAAAAGGATCACTTGCTGACCCATGCTTAACTCATTTGATGAAGCAGAACTCCCTAAATAAATGGCTCTACAAGGCTGGGTTGACTTAACTATTTAAACAAAGGAGATGAATCATCAATGATACAACTCTAAGTAACAGAAGGTAGGAAACACAGAGATTACTTTTCATAAAAAAAGTCATGGTGACATGGGCATTAGCCAGTCATAGAAGCAAAAGCGTATTCAGTAAAAATTAGACTGTAAAATACAATAAGTGGTCAGAAAGTGAAATCCAGCACTTGTGCATTGGCAAGGACACAGCAGAGAAACAATCTCTTTTCCAGCTCTGTTGCTTGCCAGTTTTCTTTAGCAAACCCTTCAAGCTCAGAACTAACACACATCTTGCATCTCCTCTTCGGTTGTACTAGAAACATGACAGCTTTTATCTGTGAAAATCCATTTCTTCCTTTGTCCTTCCAAGTCCTGTATTTTCACAGTGCTCATCATGGTAAAATATAAGCCCTCCTAAAGTGAGTTAGATCTGTATCACATGAGCTTTTAATATTTCCAAGTAAAACAACATAAATCACTGTGATATTTTAATAAATATCTAAATCTCTTTTTCAGCCATCCCCAGCTTTTGAAGAAAGGTGAGAAGCTTAGAAATAATTGATTTCTGAGGGTTTTATGTAAATAAAAACAAACAAAACACAACAAAAAAAAGTTATAAGTGGTTTTGGTTTTTTAGCAGAACAGCCACAAATACCTTTCTCATCAGCTGAGACAGCTAATGGAGACTACAACAAATTTCCATCTCCTGTACTTGGGGGCTTATTCTTATTTTAATTTATTTAGGAAAATATAAAAGCAAATGTCATGTGGAAATGTGTGGACTTACTCTAAGTGCTCAAGTAAATTTTTTCCTGCTCTTTACCTCTGCATAGTCAAAGCAATGTGAATGCTAGCTAAGCCCATTTTCCTATTTTATGATTCCACTTTTACAACATGGTGCAAATAACCCAAATTTTCCTCCAGGAAAGGAAGCACAGACTCCCACATAAGACTTTCCCCAGTTTCTTCTCCTGGCCCAAAATCAGACTTCACCTCATGAGTCAGAAGTTCTTCACACATTGAACTCTTTGGCATTTGCTTGGAAAGAGACAGCACAAACCAGTCAGGACTGTGGAGGAAAATCCAATGACAAATCCAATGACAACAGTGACAAAATTCCTTTCCTGAGGCCTCTGTTGTGATTGATATTGCCTGGAGCTGTTGTGCTGCATTTTGGGAGCTAATAACTAGTGCTGAATCCAAATCTCTCGTGCAACAAAGGTTTTGTACATCTAGAAGAAAGACTAGCAGCTGTTCCTCATTTTGACCCATTCAGGGACCTGCTTGTCAGAGTCCTGGGGAGGGAAGCTGGGTCCTGGTGATTTGGTTTCTGCTGCTGTTCAAAGGAGCTCAAGGGGATGAAGAAATGTGCCAAAGGAAATCTCACTACATTAAATCAAGGGAAATAAAAAATCTACCTGGGGGGAATAGCCCCATGTACCAAAGCAGGCTGGAGGCCAGGCAGATAGAAAACTCTGCAGAAAAGGGTCTGAGCACAGGGGCTGGTGGGCACCAAGCTGGCCACGAGCCAGCCATGCATCCTCACCCTGCCAGCCCTGGCAACTCTGTAATTGTTTTATGCTGACATATTTTCACATCCTCATGAAACATTTCATGTCACATTTTCCCCAGACTTGGCATGAATCTATCAGGTGTCCCTTCTGCCAGCTGGGTGAGGCAATAGGCTGAGAACAAGAGGGACTTTCACCCATTCTTTTTCACCTCTATGTAACTGGATGTGAGTCTGTGATGCTCCCACACTGGTTAGTTACTCTGTAATGCAGGTCCTAAGCACCACAAGCATATGAATTAGAACATTTGTAAGTACAATAAGCTTGGCAGAGAAATTATAATGATGTGGACTGATCAAAAGATGACTTTCATTGTGCAGCTGAGAATACTGCAATTCAAAAGAAATTAAAGTCTTCAAAGTTGTGGCTGTGCTGCTTAACAGATGGGCTTCTTCAAAGATTCATTATTAATCTAACAGAAACTATAAATACCAGAGTGTGAATTGAACAACCAAACCACACACCTGCTGGTTTAAATCCATCAGGAATATGATCAGATCTCTGCAGCAAGAACAATGGAGGAAAAAAGCCAAATCCCTGTTGGCTAAAGAGAGCAATATCAAGCACCTTGTCTTGATAGGTGAGACACAATTGTTGTTTTCACCATTAAAATGATTACAGTAAATGGGATATAATTAAATTTCATGCCATTTTTAGAAAAAGAAAAACATGAATGAAAACATATTTTTATTCAGAGGTTGTCAATCTTGGGAACAAGGAATCTTTAAAACCTGTGATTATTCTATGCAGAAAAATTTCAGACACTTTTCAGTACTGTTCTTCATCCTCCCTTCCCTGCATAACTCATGCCTCTGCTTCTGGTGCTCAGATCATTTTTAGAAAATGGCTGCTTCTTTTAGGTCTGAGAAAAGCAAAGCTGAAAAGGGAAACCCAGAAAGGCTGTGTAGCAACACAGCATTTCTAGATATACCAAGGGTAGGTAGATGCCAGTTAAAAGGAAAAGTGAATACAATAGGATTCTTCAAATGGCCTCCTGCTTTGGGTTTAGAGGAGCCCATCCTGACTCCTGTGCTGCTGTGCCTGCCCAGCTGTCAGCACCCTCCCCACCTAAATCAGCACCAGCTGCTGCCCTGGCACGTGTTGAAATCTCACCAGCAGTTGTCATTAACCTCAATAAACCTCTGTTCTCAGGAGCACAAAGAGTAAAAGCAGGAGAACAGCCATTTGTATTGGACCTTGCTGTGAATGGACATGGAAGTTTGTGACCAAGAACAAGCTTGGAGCTGATGGGATGCTCCAAAAGCAGGCATGGTGATATTAACTCCCTGCTGGGCTCTTTGCCACTCCCCTGGACAATGAGGGAAGGTCTGTTCATCCTGGTGCAGAATATCCCTTTGGCTGCACAAGAAAGTTTTCAAAATCACTGGGTGTCCCTTGCACTCTGTAGTTACCTACAGAGGAGGTAAGATACCAGCCTGGTGTTGTGCTGAAAAGGCTCCTCCTTGCTTTGAAATGCTAAATCCCCCTGGATAATTCAGCATTTCTAATCTGAGCTGCCATGCATACAGGTGGTTCAAGAAGCTTACTCATCAATGGATGTAAAAGACCACACAGGCATCCTCTGTCACCTGGGCTCTGACTGTCCAGCTGTAAAATACAAATAAATTGTCCTTTTCTCTGAGGTCTTGTAAGGATTGCTCTACTGAAAATATTTATGTACTCAGCTAATATGGAAATATAAATATGGTTAGTAAAAAAATAATATTTATTATTATAAGTAAAATTGCATTTAGATGCTGTGAAGCCTGATTCAGGTGCAGACATTGAAAATTCACAGAATCATAGAACATTTTGGGTTGGATGGGACCCACAAGGATCATCAAGTCCAACTCTTAAATAATTAAACCCATGATCTTGGCATGGATTTAAACCCATGACCTTCATGCTCAAACCACCTGAGATAATCCCAGGGCCTTTTAGAGATTTATATTTGATTTTGTAGCTGGCTGGGAATCAGCTGTCTCTAAACCCTGGGGTGTGGAACCCCAGCCATGGTAGGAGTGCTGTGACTTTTCCCTCCATCTCTACCATGACTGTTCACACTCCCATGGCTCAGGCTGTGCTGCTGCACAGGTTTGGCAGGAATCCTGGAGGAAAACAGAGGCTGCCATTTGACAGGGAAGAGAAGCATGGCAAATTTTTATGTAACTTGTATTTCCACCAAGACATGTCACATCCCAGTTCCTGTCCCCATGATGTGCTTTTTCTGACTGACACCATCATTCTGCTCCCTTGCAGGGAGGAAATGTGCAATAAATAAATAAACATTAGTGAGAAATTTCTAGCTGGGATTTTAATTTTTTTTTTCTTTGAAACAGCTTTTTCACAGCTCCCTATGCTCATGCAGGGTTAAGGTTATCACAAGTGTGGGAAAAAAAGAAAAGAAGTTTTGTGCAAACAGTGTAGGCAGGGAGAGCAAATGAAATTGGCTGTTTGAACTCAAAGCTGCTCATTACTTTGGAGGAGAACAAAATTAAAGACACAAGAGTAAAAGGACCAGAAGTTCCTGAAGCATGCTGTGTACATTTATCCCCCAGAGCCTCCTCCAGCCCAGGTTTTGTTTGGAAGGTGGGCACACACTGCTTTCACTGGAGAGAAAAAGTAAGATGACAAATTGATAAATTAACAATCATCTGAAGTTAAAAATTATTTTACTGAAAAGTAAAGATATATTCCTTTGCTTCACATGAAAATAGACCCATGAACCTGCAGAGATCTAGTCTTCTATGTAAACTGCTTGAGCTCTGGTATGTCAAAAGCCACCACAGTGACTCATTTCAGGCAGTGTTATTCTAGCAATGTACTATTCAATAATATACTTTTTATCTTTTCTTGGTTTTTGAGTGCTCCAAACAATATATACACTACCTGGTGAACAATGCAGACATCATTTTAAGAGAAGCTGAAATTAATGTTTCTTTCTTCCAATTATCTTTTAGCTTTTATTTTTAATAAAACAGTTGTGATTTTTCTCTTGAGGTGCTTCATATATTCTGACAAGAATATTCTCAGACAGAAAGGGGCAAATTCTTTCTTCAGGAGCACATTTAGTAAGGTTCCCAGTTAATTTTTGATTGAGAAGTGGAGAAGTTTTGCTGACAAGAAAAAGAGCCCTCAGTGGCTCTTGGAAATGTGGGAGTACATCACAAGCATAACAATAATCTTTGGAAGTCACACTCAGTCAGCAATACTTGTCTGAACCCAGTACATGTAATTGCTGAACAGGGTAGAGGGACCATTTTATTTTCAGAGTTCCTGGAGAAGCTTAAAATCTCCTCTAAAGTTCATCATTCCTCAGGCTCCTGTGCTTCACAATATTCAGCAGTTGTGTATCCCATAAATCAGCAAGTCTTGATGAGATTTGAAAAGCCCTGGGTGGAGCTTTTGAGAGAGCTGGCTGTGTTCTTTGGTTCTTGCCCCTGCTTCCAGAAGGTAACACACCTTTAAAGACATTACATACCTTTCCACCCACAACATAAATAATAAACACAACCCATGCTAAAATTTCTAACAAAATCAAGGACCAGAAGTTAACAAATGTGAAAAGGCAGGGTCACCAAAGAGTGTCATCTCTGGCTGGCAGCACATTCCTCACAAAGGGCTTCCAGCTCCTTTCCTCCTCCCCAGCCTGAGAGCAGCACCATTCTTTGGCAGACACCTGAGTCCACCTCTGTGCTAGTTTTGTCCATGGTTTTGCTTCACCTGCTCAAAGCCAGCCCAGGCCAGCTTGAAGCAGAAGATGCTCAAGGGACCCCTTTCCACTGAGCTGACACCACCTATTGCCATCTTCAGCTGGGGCAGTTCTTTGCCAGTCTGGTAGCACTTATACATTAAAGAATTACCCCTATTCTGTACTCAGAATTCAATACTCAGAGCAGCCTTAGGCCAGGTCTGCACAGACTGACTGCACATATTTGCAGAACCAGTTTCATTCATTACACCTCACTGTAGAAAATCTGTGCTAGTCTGCAGCATGCACAGAAAAAACTTTTGCTTCCTAGAATCCTTATATAGAAACATCCTCTTGTTTTATATGGTTTAGCTTTTGTTTATGATGCTGAACACAAATTTCCATAATGGCATTGATATATCACTGTCTATAAGCCATTACCATGACTGAGTTATTTATGCCCCTAAATGTTTAGGTATTCCATTTCAACCACAAAGCATTTATCAAACAAAGGCAATCACTGTGAAACAAACTCAGCCTTTTGCTTGTGAAGAATGATCCAAGTATAAGCACGCTCTTCCGACTACACATTAATCTTCTATAAAATAAAAAGTCTGTCCCTTTTTCCAAGCCAGGAGCAGCAAAATGATCTCAGGATGAATTTTTTAACTACTCTGTAGAAAATTGTTCTTTTGAGAAATCCTGGTCAATGTATTTAGTTCCATATGCACATTTCAAAGCATAATAGATTGGTATTAAAGGTACATAACAGCAGCATAAGAAAAATAGTTATTAAAAGAGCAGTAGTTACTTACTTGATAGCAATTTGCCTTCAAAGAGTAATGTATAATCAGTTATTACTTTATGTGCAAAACTCATCCTATTTCTATTTTATTGGTCAAGATAATGTGTTTTAGTTTTTTTAAGGGTTGAATTGTTCATCAAGAGCTTAACAAAGGGCAGAGAATAAGACTGAATTCCCTGGAGCTGGGCCCAGCTTTTGTTCTGGCTGAATAATCTGCAGTCATCCTGCAGATTCTGTGCCAAACTGGACCCTGCAGGCTGATTTTGCTACTAATAATTTCAACATGGTTTGCTTGGACCATCACTTCCAGGCTGTCCTGCACTGCTTACAAATCTACTGCCTGCAGAGGGTGTCCCAGAAAACAGAGACCTCCCAGGTCCATCCCTTTGTGCTAAGGCAAGATCATCCAGATTTAAATCATTCCCCACAGCTTTTGTCCCAACAGTTCTTTAAAAAGTCTCAGTAATAGAAGTCACACCAGCCATGCCACTGGTGACAACACACTTCTCTGATTGCTAACAGCAGTGTTAAACACTGCATTTATACCAAATGCTGAAGTAATTTTGATAAAAGTTAAGAATTTAATACTCCAAATCACTTAAAACTTAATGGCACACTGTTTTAGATGTAGTTCAAAAAGCAATCTTGGCACAGGAATGTTTTTTAGCAATTGCTATTTTATTCAGTATATTTTTCTAGCAGCTAAGTTTGATTGGCCCTGCTCCTAAAACAAACATTTATCCCTTCATGAAAATAATGTGAGGTACTATCTCTGTAGTACAAACCACAATAACTGAGGCTATAAAACATACGTACAGACCTGCACCATAAAGTTCATGGCCAGATTAATCTCTGAGTTGCTGTTTGTCCACACAAAATACTCTTCTACTGATTTGCATATGAGCAACATACACATTTCTGGATTTTATTGTCATCATCTGTTTACTGGCAACTAGGAAATATGAAAGCACTGAATTCAATGAATAAATTATTTGCTGTCAACAGTCCACCAAGCAGCCATTTCTTGTTAGAACTAGAATACCATTGGTTAGCTTCAAAGGAATTCTTTTTCTCTAATTTTTCTTTTTTCTCTTGAGCGGATCAAATTTCTAGAATAAATCAGCTAGAGGAAACAAAACAAAACCAAATAAAAAGCCACAGAAACGATCATCCTGTGGTGTCTTGGGCAAAACAAGGTGTGTCAGCCTAAAAGTAGGCTGGCAATGTTCCTTTGCCAGGTGTGCCCTGGGCCAGCCACTCCAGCTGGCAGCAGGATCCTGATCCCTGCTAAATTCCCCAGCAGGAACAGGGATCCCCAGTAAGGGCTCTCCCCACAGATATTTATACGACAGAAAACCAAAAACAAGGCAGCCTTTGCTGTGACCACTCACATCAGTCCCCAGAGAGCTGCAGAAGTACAAAGCAGCTGATAAAATGAAGACAAAAAGTCAAGAGGCTTTGGAAGCCTAGGAACATTTTGCCTAATAAACAAACAAAGGAAGTTTGTGGTGGGAAGTCACAGGGTAAGAAATGGGGCTGGAAAAAACCACCTCCAATTGCACATGAGCATCAGTGCATCATCAGGGGCAGTGTTTCTTTCAGCTCTGTACAAGCCTGTCATGCTCCAAAGACACAAGTCCTAAGCAATAGGTTGTGACTTCCACTGCCCCAAGAAGACGGTAACAAGTTGGAATTTTTGTCTGAGATGTCCTTAGAAAGCTGAGGACCCAGCAGGCAGTGGTGAATAAATGAAGCTGGGACACCACTTGACAAGAGATGACAGCTTTTCCAGTGCCCAGCTGCAGCACTGATGTCCACCAGACCCAGAAAACCACGTCACCACCAGAGTGTCTTAGGGCTCAGCTACTCAAGCTAAGCTTTGCTAGTTAGATTTAGAGACACAGCCACATAGTCACAGTCAAGGGTGGTTTTAATTGCAATCCAAATCTATTAAGGGTTGTTTAATTGCTATTCATCTCCTGAGCACAGGGAGCTCAGCTAATCCAAACCATTTCAGGGCTTTTTTTGGCTGTGCTGTCTTTGAACAGAAGTAGGGAAGCAAAAAGTATGTGACCTATCTGTGTGGCTCAGCTTGAGACAGTTCCTCCAGACAAGGTACAAGCTAAGGACAATGTTCCTTAAACTGTTCTCACTACTGAAAAGGACCTGGCCTGGCAGATGGATTGGAAACATCTGAACGTTTGAAAATATAGATTATGTGAGACTTTGCTTTTTAATTACTTTTTCCTAAATTTGGCTGGAAAAGGAAGATTTGGGAAGCTATCCAGGCAACAGACTAGGATAGGAAATTTTGGAAGCAAACCACGGAATACAGACATGTGTTGTGCATGTCTTGTTAGCACCATGCCAAATCCAAAGGTCTTCATCAGACTCCTTGGCTCTGAGGGATTAATTAACAGTTGCTGCTAATGAAGAGCTGCATGATAGTATATCCCATATAATAGCATGATATCCCATTTCTCTTGTAGCAATGTGAGCTTATTTCAGTGAGTCCTACTTTGTTTTATATCTACTTTTCAGGAACTGAGAAACATATATGCTTGCTCAAGCTCACAAAGCAATTTTGTTTGTTCTGGTAAAAGAACAAGGATGAAGCAGGCTTACCTGCAAACAATTTCTTTTTCTTTTATCAGTTCCACATTTTCCACGGATTACTTGTCACAATACCAGAAAGGCACAACTTGAAAAAAAAAAGAAGAAAAGAGGAGCCTGACTCAGGCATTGTACTGCTGAGATAACACTGCAGAATTGGGTTCAGGAGAAAATAAAAGCAAGATAACATATCTGGAGTTCAGCTTGCTAAAGTTTAGCTATTATTTTGTGGTCCTAAAATACTTCACACTTTAGATACCTTACAATTAAAAATAATGGAAATGCATTTTAAATGTGTGTTTGACACTGTCAATATAAGTATCAGAGTTGCTCAAGAGTACTTGAAATCTTTTGCAAATATTAGTGGGATAGCATCTTCCTTTTAGTACAATTTTTATATGTGGCTTTTCCAGGTAACATTAAGAATGTTTGCAACCAAAACAGGAAATCAACTTTTTTTTTTTTTTTTTTTAATCTAACAAATACATTTGAGATTTACTTCTCATCTCTTGTTCCATGTTGGGGCAACACAGATCACCTCTTATAGCTTACTCTAAAAAAAATGAGTTAAATTACTTGAATAATGATCTCAAATTTTTAATTCAAAGTAGCTCACATTGACTCTTTAATGTAATTATGATAAAAGGATAAATAAAAGCACACCTCTTGAAAGCTAATTTAATAATTTAAAGCAATTATTTCAGTTTACATATGCATGGAATTAATTTTCTTACACAAAATTTAAAAATAATTTTAAAGCATTAAATTAAAAAGTAGGCTATAAATTATGTTATATAGTTACATTATGCATAAATATAATACTATATTATATAGTGAATTTATATTACAAAATACTGAGGTAGTGATGTTTAAAAACTTGAAAACCGAAGCAAGTATGTTCCCATCCTGATAAATTCATGCTGAATTTAGGTTTTAGCATGGTTCAATGGGTTGAAAAGCAACAAATTAGCCCTAGAAAAATGGGTGGATGTCTTAAAAGAATAAACTATATAGACACACTCCTTGCTCTTCAGATTCCTTTCTGACTTACATTTTGGTGGTGTGCACTGCTCTCAGCCCACCTGAGTGGATGGCAGACTGCAGGTTAACCCTTGCTGTGCCTCTTCCCAAGGAAGGAGCAAAGCAGCCCCTGACAAAGGGAAATGATGTCCTGCAGAGGAGGCTCCAGCAGCTCTGAGTGGGGCAGGAACACCCAGGAATTGAATGAAGTAAAATCCAGAGAGAAGAGGATTCTGGCTGGAAACCTGCCCAGGGATTGTTTAGAGAGGATGAAAAAAAAATAAATTCAATAATTCCCAGAGACATACTGGTACAAAAATCTTTGTGCTATTCAATTCCCACTCAATTTCAAATTTCACTATGCTGAAATTTTAGCATGTCATACTAAATCTGTTTTCTCACTCTCTCTTCTACCCAGCTGTCTCTGGTAGATGCCTGTGAAGTTTTATTTCCACTGAAGGATCTGGTTACCCCCTGCCCTGGCAGGAGCTCAGCTGGGTGAAAAGGTGACATCCCCCAGCTCAGCAATAGCTTCTCACATTCCTCCCTGGGAAACACTGGCACAGTTTCAGATCACTCACTGCAAACTGCTCAGCATACAGCTCCCTAACCTGATTCAGTCACACCCGTCAGGCTCAGTTAAACCAAAATCAAAAACACCCCCCCAGGCCAGGGAGTTGTCAACCCCAGCCCCTTCCACTGTTCCCACCCACCTACCAGAGGTCACCAGAGCTCCCACTTTGACTGATGGATTTGGAGGTTTTTAAATACCAATAATTGCAGAGGGGTGGTTTGTTTTTTTTTAATGCAGCACAGTGAAAAGAAGAAACCAGCTCAAAATAGAAATGAGGGGAGAGGGATGACTTCTGGGCATCCTTGTAGGCAAAGATGGGTGGCAGCTGAAGCCCCTCAGCAAACCTGCCACTGCTTCTGCAGAGCTGCAGCTCCTCTCCTAACCCAGATTGCTGCAGGGAGCTTTGCTTCCAGGGTGCTCAGGGTGATGGGCTTTTCCACTTCTTGAGCTGGCCAAACAGCCAAACACCCCCTTCCAGAAGAAATTTGAATGGTTTTATAGACTGCTCAGATTTCAGGAACACTAGTAATGCATTCTTTCCATATATGGGGGTTTTTTTTCTCTTCACCCAGAAAAAGGGATTTAAAGACTAATACTGAAGATGCAGTGACTATTTTAAAGCAGCCTGGTCAGAACTGTAACAGCTATTTCTGCCTATAAGGTGACATGTTGAGATGATAAAGAAGGAAAGGACTGTAGTTATTATGCAAACACAGAGGAAAGGGACTTGGGGAAGGGAATGAATTATCACCCTGAAATTCAAGGACAAGATAAGATATCCCTAAATCTTAAAAAGTGAAAGCTATTTAAGAAGAATTATGGCTTTGTACTTTTCCCTGGTTTTGCAGTCCCTGTCAATAGTTATATTTTATTTAGTAAAAATCATTTTTCAATTTGCATTTTGTGTATTTGCAGACTGATCTGATGTTACATTCCCCTTTAAAAAAACCCAAAACCACCAAAGGAAGTGCCCACCACCTGTCCTCCCACTACTGGCTAACAAATCTCATTCAGCCTGGGTTATTTTCTTTGTACCTTACAGACTCACTTTTACCACCTCCACTTCTCTCAGTAGCTCCTCAATATTGTCAGGCTACACTGTGTTTATTTAGCTGCTAGCACCAGAAAGGAGGAATCTGACTTAAATCTTTACTGTAGGTTTCTTTGCAATTTAACCCAAAATAGCAATGGGGCATGCTTTTCTAATTAAGACATTAATTTTACCAGGCAAATGTGATTCTCTGATCTGCAAAATAGCTATAAAAGTAGCAAATGCTAGCTGTGTGGTCCATGTTCTGTGCTTGTCAGTCCAAAAGAGAATGGCTCTCATACTTGCCATTCCATTACTGAGCTATTTGCTGCTGCTAACTTTTGTAGAGCCTTTTCCTTCTGCTGGAACCAAGATATGAAAAAAGAGACAAGCAACACTGCCAGCACTGAGCCAGCAGGCAGAGCACATTCCACTGAAAAAAAGAAAAAATCCTACAAAATATGGTTAAAGCAAGACATCTTTCCAAAGCTGGATCTGCACAGAATAAATGCATGGAGTATTTCTGAATAGTTATCCTGGAATAACCTCTTGTGCAGACACCATGGATTCCTCTGCACCAAGAAGAGCAGGCGTGCAGTCAGATTCACAAGCTGTCACAAGCACACAAACCTCAGTCTGCTCTCAGTTTTAAAATATGGCTTCATGTACCAAGGCAGTTTCCAGCTAGTTCAGAACTCCATTCTCCTTCATCCTTAATTCCAGTGCTAATTTTTTACCATCAAACTAATTCACCTACTCTCCCCTGTACCTCCCCCAGCTGCATCCCAGCTCCACTCCATGATGTTTTCCAGATTTTGATTATTTATTTTCAGTTTCTGTTATACCTCAGATGGCAACAGTTTTATTCTTAACTATTATTCCAGACAGAGCCTAAAAGGCAACCAGGTTCAGGCTTACAAAAACAACACAGCCATTTGGGGCTGCACTGCAGAGTGTCCCTAGCTCCAAGCCACTCCTAGAGCCAGCTCTGTACAGTAGTGAAAGTGTGAAACATCCTTTGTTTTTTTAAATTTACCCAAATGAGAAAGACCCCACTATCTTTATGCATATTAAGAAATTGCAAACATACACAACAGAGCCTGTAGAAACTATGATCTCATAATGTAAAGAAAAATCACTGGGAATCCCAAAATCAAAATGACTCCAGGAAATTTATAAAGACTGCAGAGACTGGTTCTTAGATATTTTAATAACCCTTTGTACAAAACTGAGGTAAAACATGGGATAAAGAGATATGGTCATCAAAGGTTCCAGCAAAGAAGCAGCATCTCAGAGAGCTGTTTCTTTTTGTTTAGCTAGGTCACTAAAAACAGTTCTTGTGAATAAGTTGAAGGATTCTCCTTTCTTCTGAGCCAATGAATCCATCAGGAGCTAAAAATTTGGGCAGGACTCTCTAGTTTTCCTGAAGAATTGTCTGAGGCCTGAAGATACATGAGTTTGAAAGAGGCAGGCAGGTTTACAAAGGGTAGGTACCACCAATAAATCCTCTCAGTCTGGGATTTCTAGAACATGTGGCTTCAAGAAATGAAAGCAAGTCGTGGTGCTAAAGGTTTCTGTTGTGCTGCTCTTCCTTTTGACATGATCATTTTGCATCAACTTTCCAACAGTGCCTGTGTTCCTCCCTAACAAGGTAGAAAAATAAACTTTGGTCTACCAGTAAATTGAGCCCAAGCTGTTTCCTTTCCATTATGGCAGGAAAAAAATCCACATTTTCTTCAGAAAGTAGAAAATTTCACCAAAAAAAAGGAAAAAAAAAAACAAAACTAAAAAACCTCAACCAAACAAAAATAAACAAAACTCCAAAAACACACTTCAAATGTGGCCAGGTGGCTCTGTCATGCTGTCATGAAGTGGCTGTGGCTCAGCCTTGGGTATCACTGCAGCATCAATACCTGCACTTGCATTTAGAGATCCCAAAAACACAGCCCTTCTCATCAGGGGTTCGGTCTTACTCCAGGCAGCAGAACTCATTCTGGAGATTTCCTTCCCCTGAATCAGTAAAGAATATCCCAGAATCACTAAGAAGAGTAGCTAGAAAATTGCTACAAGGGCAGAAAGTTTAATAAATCACGCAGCTAAGTCAGGGGGAAAATGTTTACTTCCTCTTACAAGCCATGACAAGCAGGAAAACATGATACTCTCAGAAAAATTGGCTTTGTCCATTCCCACTTTGGCACTCATAGCCCTTCTCTGCTGAAAAGATGTGTTTCTGTGTTATAAACAGGGGTTTTTAAGCTTCTGAAACAAATTGGTCTTGCAGCTCTCACTGCTTGTCGTAATAACCAAAGAAGAATAATTCCTGAGAAAAGTACAAGCTAAATCTTTTAAAAGGAGAAGAAAATGTCCCCTTTGTTGTTGGAAAATGTCAGCCTGATGTGCAACTGAAAAAGTCAAGGCTAAAGATGCTTATTGCCAAGCCACAAAAAAAAAATTACTGAAATTGTGTTTTCTAGTTAGTGTCTCCACAGATGTTTACTTTAGTTTTATAATAAATGAAAAATTAACACAAAAGCTGTAATTCTTCAGTGCTAAATAAAGCATTTCATTGGTATGTCTAATGCATTAGGGTTCTGTTTAATGTAAATAAATGTATCAAAATTTGTCTGTTGCCAACAGCAGCAACAACACACCAAGGGAAAGCTCCTGCTCCCTGTCACTTTACCAAGTCACTTTGCTGCTGCACTGGAATTATTGCTAATTAACAGAGGCATGACTGAGAAGAAAATTAGGCCTCATCTCTAATGTGGATCTCAAACATATTGCTGTTGCTTAACATATAAGTTTAGTTAAGAGAAACTAATTTTCTTCCTCTATACAACCACTCTTGCTAAATACATACTTGTAAATGTCAGGCTCCCTGATGAAGTAAATACAGTGTGAGTCATAAGCTTCTTTAAATGCAATGCCAGCATACTGAAAAAACTGGAAATGGCTTTTAATTTTCCCTTTAATGGCACTGAAGGGTGCATATCTGTGAGATGGCCAAGTCTGACACCTGAGGCAGAAGATCAGATGCAGTTTCTTTCCTATTGTCTGTAAATCACCATCCATCCAGTATTTCTTATTCTACCATATTCCCTTAGCTTTTTTCTTCCCAAAATTCAATAAATCATATAATGAGATTTAATCACAGCTTTCTGTATGAGTTATGAAATAATCATTGTCTGCTACATTATTTTTCCTTGATAACTTTGTTGCATAGTAGAACTCCAGACAATGTCCTTTGCTTCAAATAGCTAATTCTTTATTAACAGAGAAACAACAGCAGCAGCCCATAATAATCCCTTTCATTATGCTCCAACACCCCAGAAAGTCCTTGGTGTTTATTTGCATTTTAAAACTCAGATACAGAATAAGGAGATCTCTCATGAGACTGCCAAGAAATAAAGAAAAAAAAAAAAAAAAAAAAAAAAAAGTGGGGGTAGGAGGGAAGAGGAACAGAAAACATATATTACTGGAGTTTAAACCTGGAGTTTAGTATCATGGACTAGAAGAATTATAAGAATTATTTTCCTCCTGAGATCAAGTTCTAGAGCTGATCCAAAGCACAGTGGACTTCTTGTCTGGACAGGAAAACCTGATTTCCCCAGAGCTGCCTGTTCACCTTCCACAAGGACAAGGAGCTTCTCAGGGCTTGCAGCCTGCCTGGCTGGAGCCACAGCTCTGGCACAGCAGCCCTGCTGGAGAGGCTGAGTCCAGCCAGGCTGCAAACAGGGCAGCTGAAGGGACCAGCCCAGGGGAAGCCAGCTCTGCTTCCTTTGGGTCCTTGCAGGGCAGTCCAGGCAATGGACAGAGCAGTGACCCAAGCAGCTGCAAAACTCTGGGTTTGCATTTCCCTGGGATGTCTGTGTATGATGCTAGACTATTATTCTGACTGGTAAAGACAAGGCATTACTCTGCATCTAGTGGAAGTGTTGCCTAGAAAGAAAGGTAAAACAGGAGCAGACAACTAAATTTTTTTACATGCACTCTCCTAAATTTCATCCCAACTTTCAAGCCATTTACAACTTTGCTGATGTCTTATCTGTCCTTCCAGCTTTGTTTCTGGTTTGTTTTTGCTCCTTTCTCTATCTTTATGTTCCTGTTGTTCCTTTAACAGCTTGGTTTATGCTGGCTCATTCTGCTTCTATCATTGCTATTCTTGTTTGTTTGTTTTTCTCTCAGCTTTCCAATGTTCTGTGTGTCTCTGACTAGTTGCCAGTGAACAGTTGTATTCTGTGCAATTCAGGTGCCTCCTTACATAAGAATCCTCTGTGAAATATTTGTTTCTCCAGTTACACCTGGGAAGCTCAAACTATACACAGTTCTGTTCTAGAGTAAAAGATAGGAAGCTTGAAACATCTATTTTGCTTGAAACAAAAGAGGATTTAAAGAATCACCAAAATTAGCTGGTTTATGGAAATAGTTTGTATGGTCAAGACAACTACATTAGTTGCTGTCTTTCTCCATTGCATCTCAAATGAAACACAACACATTCTTTGGCACTCCACCACCACCTCACAATTATTTTCTGCTACTGTAACTCTGCTACCTTTAACTAAGGTAGCACTGATTCATCCTGCATGGGAGTGAAAGAATGAGGATAAAATGTTCTCTAGATTTACCAGAAGATATTTCCATGGATCTCATTTTGTGGTGACATCAGAAGCCAGCTGTGGCTGGATGGCCATCATGGAGTTAAAATAGATTGACATTTGAAAATAAAAGATGTAAATTACACAGAGATGCTCTTTTAAAAATCTATTTGCTACAGAGACTTGAAAGGTTTTACTGCAGCAACTGAACAGCCTTGAAAGAATCCTGTGCCTGCTCATTTCACAGCTACCATGACACATATGGGGACTCAAATAAAAAGTGACCATGACACACAGCAACATGAAGTTCCAGAACTAAAAGAAGGACTTGTGGAGTGCTCATGTTTCAAAATATAATTTTTGTCAGTCTTGCTAAAGAAATGCATATTTGCAAACTGTGGCCACACATTCTTTACACTCAGTTTGCTAGAACAGCATTTTATCTGTGTATACTTTAATACTGGGAACAGATGGGGCTTCTGCTATGCTAAAAAGGGAGCTGGTGGTTCAACTGTTGTCAGTAGAACTGGGTGCCAGCTCCACTGCTCTGTTTTGGGACTGCTTCTCCACAATTCCAGGCTTCCTCAGTGACAGTGTAGACAGAACTCTGCATTCAGAAGTTCAAGGGGAGCTGCATTCTCCTGGGATAGCCTGTCCCTTTCAACTATTCAATGACAGTTCCTTGTTAGGGGAAATAACCAAAAGGAGCTATTTGAAATAACATTTTCTTACAAAGAAAACAAACAATTTAACAGAGAATGAGAGTGACAAGACTGAAAGCTCATCTATTTGGGAGCAGTAAAGAAAGTCAGTCTGAATTAGTGAAGGCTCTCAACACACAGGTGAGGTACAAGGGGTGAGATGCTGTGAATTTAGAGGCAGACTTTGCATCTTTGTGCCACCCAGAAAATGGAAGATAATTTACCCCTTTTACCCACTTTTTATCTCAGTGTGAGTACACAGACAGCTGCCTCTGGTTTTTAAATTCTGCCTTGCCAAGCAGTAATATCTGGATATGGTGCACACCTACTGCTGTAAAGTGACTACACATTAAACTCCTGTGCCAGGAACTCTGCATTTTAATAGGAATTGAAATGTTATTTCAATTTAGTATAATTAACATTCCTTGTAAGGTGACCAAAGGCTACTTTTTAATTCAATCAGTATTAAGTGCCAGTGGAGCTGGGGTTCTGCTGCTAACAAGCCCTCAGAAATCATCACATACAAGTACTCATAAGAAAAAGCAGGCTGCATGTGCTAGCTGAACTCCCTCATGTTATCTGCTAAATTATGGTGTCCTATTAAAACATTTCATGTTGTTTGACAGTTAACAGAGTTATGTAAGAACCAGATTTGTGAGACATCCTCATACTTCTTTTGCTTAAGTATTTAATTAAGTGCAAACCAGCCATGAAGCCCTGGACTTGTGGATAAATAAAGGTTAAAGAAAGAAAAGTAAATATCAAATGGAAATTAAATGCAATAAAGGGGGGTTTTATTCATTGTGGTATTTTCCCAGGTTAAGCTTTTGTGAATTTCGTAAATGGCATCATCTGTTAACTACTTAAGCCAGATAGCAACTAAGGATATCCTAACAAAATTCTACAAAAATTTACCAGAACTATGAAAAATTGAGTGGTACTGAAATGAAATGGAATTTTCTCCCACACATACTACCTGCATGCACCCTGACAAATGGACTAAGGTGGAGGCCACCAGTGCAGTTGGCATTTTTGGAAGCACATAAGTACTTTAGAAGCAATAGTATAACTGAAAAGTTTCCCTGGTGTTTTCTCAAGCCATAAGAATAGTACTGAAGAGTGCATCCTCCAGAAAGACAGGCTCAGCTCTTCAGATCAAAGAGGTTTGGAAAGCCATCTGCTCAGCACACAACTGTACTATGTCTAATCAGGCACCAAAAACCTTCATGAAATCTCAATTTCCCCACAGGGTGACTTGTCAAGGCCATGCCAGGACACACACCTTGGTGAAACCACCAGCTGCTCATGGGAAGATTGATGGCACAGAAGATACCCACAGTAAGTGGTTCAGAGTGTGCTGTCACTATTATGACTGCCTGGGGATTTTTTAACAAATCAGTTTTGGCTTGGATGAAGTCTGCTTGTCAAAAGCCAAGCTACCCACTGAAACATGACCATCAATTGAACAGGAGCTGCACTCCCAAGAGACATTTCCTTTGCTCTAGAATAGCTCATGGGCAGTCCTGTGACAGGGACATCTGTCTCAGATCCAAACAGACAAATGTTTTCCCTGCTGTTCTGAGGTTCTTCCTTGATTTGAGCATGGTCCTCATGGCAAGGCAGTAGGAATGAGTTGCTCCCAGGTCCAGCCATGCAGGATGGAGGTCTTTGTCCAGGTGTTCTGCTGCCCTGCTGCTCCAGGGAGCTGTGTGCTCACCTCTGCCTGCCCACCCACTTGTGTGATGGGGTCACTCAAAACCAGTTCTGCAAAACTGCTGTTCAAATCATTTTCTTCTCTTTCATTAAAATTAAAATTAAAAGGCAGCAACTCCACAAATATCTTGAGCAGGAGACTTCAGGCACCAGCAGCTGAAGGTTGCTGGCATCAGCCAAGACCTGAAGCAGAGCTGACACCTCCTGTGTCCAAAGATGCCAGCCCAGCCTCCCAGCTCCTCTGCATGAGCTTCTTCCTACTTTCCTTCCTCCTTGCAGGAAGGAAAGATTTACTTAATAGACACAGTCAGTCAACCCTCAGCACCACTCTGCCACACCAATCAAAAGATTTTTTTTCTATATGAGAGTATATTTTTCTGGCTAAATGAATATTTATTTAGATAGCATTAAGTGACACAGCTCAGAAAGTAGAAATGAAGGAACCAGCAAACCTAGAATTTGGTAATTATTGACACAATTTCAAGTTTTTCAGGCCTTAGAAATGTATTTTTTACCTTCTCAGCTTACAGTATGATCTATAGCTTCAGTCAATTACCTTGAGTTTCTGAAACTCAAGCAGGTACTAATTATGTAGTCAAACGCACCATTTTATTGTTGCTATCCATTAATCCATTTAATTATACCATCACTATTCCTTCTTGAGGCTCATCTCCCCCTTTCCTTCCCCAAAGCTACAGAGCTGATTTATAAAAGCCTTTCAGTTCCTATCTGTAGCATACAAAATCCTTTAAAAAGCTAATCTCAGGTTTTGTTTCATTTGACATTAACACATTAAGCCTCTGAGAACTCTCTGTATTGTGCTGTCAGCTCACATTTCTTAGTGTTATAGGACTGAAAAGATGAAAATTAAGTGGCAAGCCTGGGCTCCCTCCACCAGCACTGGTAGGTAACTGGTTCAGTCTCACCTCTTCAGCCCATTTTTGAAGGCAGCTGAACAGACTTTCTCCCTCTATGGGCCCAAATTCCATTTTCTCTGTAGCTGTAACACATCCCTGCTCTGAGGTCCCACCAGCATTGCACTCAACTTGCAGGAACATCCCAGGCTTTCAGTTCAGGCTGTGGGTACCAGCTCACATCAACATCAGCCACATCTCTCCCATGCTGAGGGAAACAGCAGCTTTTAATGCTTCTGTCAGGCTGCAGTGTTGTTTGCTCCCAGCCAGACACAGGACCCAGGCATATTTGCTTTTGTCACTCATGACAACAGCCTGCAGCTGATAAAAGATTGTATTTTCAAGGGGTTTTTTCTTCTGTTCAAACTGCTTTCACAGCATGGACACTCTGTTCCACCCCTCTGCCTGTGCACTGGGCTCTATCATGTGAGACAGGAGGTGGTTTGTGCAGCCCAAGTCCATTTTTGAATCTGATGGTCCATGGCCTGACATCACACACCAGTGAAACAGAGCAAACACGTGCCAGACCCTTCAACTGCTGAAAACAGAATTTTACAGAAACTTTGAGCTTGCACAAACTCCTGTAAGAGATGCAGAACTGTGCAAGAGAGACAAACTTCTTGTGCTTAGTGTTTTCTTGCTGAGGGGGTGGAAGGGATGTCTATGCTCTGTGCTATGTCTATGCTGTGGCATTTCAATACTCATATTGGTTTCCCTGCTCAGCACAAATAAAAAGATAAAATCAGATTAATTTTATTTGAGTACTCAAAACTTCCCCTTGAAAAGCTGCTTACAGAAACCTGAACTAGCATGTAAAAAATAACACAAGTAGAGAAAATAGAAAAATGTATTTAATAATATGCATAATTCTGTATGCATAATGCATACAGCAAATGTATTCAAATGGCATCAATGTTCCTATAATCAGAATATAAATCAAGAATTTTTATGATGGATTGTCCTGTGATTGCTTGAAAGTCAGCCAGTAGCTACAGGGAAGTTAAGAATAACTAATTTACAGTGCATTTCTAAGTAAACTATCCATACCTACACACACACATAAATATTCACACACATGTATATAAAATGCCAAGAAAATACACATTATAAACAGCCTGTGTAACAAACTAACCTGTTTTTAGATATTAACTTGAAAAATCACACAGAGATAATAATCAGTAAGTGCATAATTCCTGTATTGTATTCCTTTGAGACCTTTATTTGTAGAATTTTCAGATGTATAAACACTTGGTCAATGTTTATAATATGCAAGGAACAATAATTTCTACAAATAGTTATGCTAATATCATAAAAATACAGGTAGATCCTGAAAAATGGATCTCAGTATAATCTCCTAATCCAAAACTAATTGTGGTCAAGTCACAGATCACATTAGTGGGTAGGTTGCTTTAACTTACAAAAATAAGCAATCCCTTTTCTACAATGTCTCATGATGAAATGCTTACTCTGCAGGAATTAATGATGCATCAGTGGGCTTAAAATACAAACAGTGTCTAGATTCTAAAACTGCTGTGACTTTTACAGAATTCATTGCAAGAAAAACAGTGTTATGACTAATTCTTGCCAGATGCAGTCCTTTTGTTTACCCAACTTAAACTGAATGGAGGCACTCTGAATATTGATGACTGTGAAAAGGACTTTGCAAACATTTTCATTGCATGAGAACATCACTCATTTCTCTCCTAAGGGATTTTTGGCTTCTTTTCCTATTCTTAAATGTATCTACAGGAAGGAAAAGTGAGTTGTTTCTCTAGAGAATCTCAAGAGGCAGGCGCTGCTATCCTTGGTGACACAGCAGCACCTGAGCCAGGCACCACACAATTCATTCAGAGCTAATGCAGAAAATCAGGCACTTCAGGAACACATTCCCTTTCACCCAGTAGCAGACAGCTTATCCACTCTGCAGAACCCTCCCTTTAAAGTGTTCACTGCTCCCCATTCCTTGGAAAAGGAATTTAGGGGAGCCAGCTCTTATGGTGGTCATTATAAACAGCAATCAGCCCTGGTGGATCCCCAGAACTGCTGCCCAGTTTAATGAACCTGGTTACCCATTTTCATTAGGCTCTTGTAAAGAGCCTAAAAGCTGCTCTTAGCAGCAAACTCTGAGATGCTTTTTGGCCTCTCAGCAGTGGGTGGGAGCCAGAAGGAGCCAGCACTGTCAGGGCAGCCAGTTTGCCACTGTGCCTCATCCTGTGCCCCACAGGATGGACTTGGAGAGTCACCTTTACACACCAGGGCAGCAACATTTTCATTGCCTGGGGAGAAACCAGCAGAAAAGAGGCACAAAAGGCTGTTTACAAGCACACAGAAGAGGGCTGCTCTGGCAGACCTTGGGAAAACAGTTGGGATTGGAGTCTGAGGGAGGAGGAAAAGGCAAAGAAGCACTGAAGGACCCTGATCTCCAGCAGTGAACAGACCTAAGGCAAGCCCCAGCTTTCACATCTGACCAACAAATTATTTGTATTAAGCATGTTTACCTCTAGTATATATTCAATCATTAAAAGCTCTTGATGTGATAAATATTTTGTTTCTGGTACAGCCAGATCTCAAACTACACTAAAACCATTTATTGCTGTTCTTTAATGTTCCTTAAATAACCCTGCATGTTTAATAGTGCCAGTGATTTTAAATATTATGATTACCTGTGACATTTTCAGAGTGTTCCCCTGCTAGGAAAGACTGCCTGGGAGTAGTTAGAGAGCAGCCACCAGGTCCTGTTCATTCAAAGTGGCACAAGTCCAGGAGAAGGGGAATCAACTTGAACCTTTGTACTAGGCTTGGAACAATATTTTGAAAGGAGGTTTATCCTGACATGAACTTCCTTCAAAATGTAGAGTTTCTGATCCCAAGTGAATTAGCTTTGACATTTAATCAAATTCAATTTTTAGGAGAGTTTATACAAGATTTGAATAGACAAATAAAAATATTTTTCTCTCCATACACCCTTACTCAGTCTCACCAAAAATTTATTTCATTTGGCTACAGAGCTGTATCTAACTCCACCAAAGTGTATCAGGCAAAAAGCTAGGACAAGAAGAGCACCTTCTCTTATTTTGAATATATGGCTTCAGCTTGGACTGCAGGACTACATTTTGTCTTTGAGGACAGAGATTTGCATGGCTTCATCTGCATGCACTAGAGCACATTCACTTTTTTGACTCTCTGAAGTAGATGAGAAGTTTCAGAATGGAAAGGCACAAGCTGTACCCTAGAGTTAAAATCTCCAAGTGCTGTAGCACAGATAATTTTATTTTGTATGGCCTTGGAATTGCCATTTTACACAATCTGCAATACAAATTCCCTCTCAAGTTTTCATTCCACCACACTCAGGACACATGGATGCTCTGCACCTGGGTAATGCAGTCCCAGGAGATTCACTGTCACAGTCCCATCACCTCATCCCCACCCAGGCAGGAGGATGTGCTGTGATAAGGCTCTGCTCATCTGTCTGTGGGTGATATTCAAATTCAGCACGATCTGGGACATGATTCAGTGAATTTCTTCCTGGCAGAAGGATGCAGAAAGATCTAAGCCAAAGCCTTTCCCATCACTTCACCTGAATATCTAATGAGAAGGTGGCAGGTGCTGAGAGAGTGAAGCAGCATAAGAAATAAAGTATCTTTCCTTGAAGGAAGACAAACAGAAAAAAAGTTTGTGCTGCTTTTCTGCTTTAAATCCACACAAAGAGGTTTGTAATCTCTGTAAGTTCTGTATCCACTACAGTTAGCAGAAAAAGCCACTAACTACTAAAATACATGGCTTTGGAATATGTTAGGATGTGTGCAAGACACAAGACAGAACAGGGAAATACCTGCCTTGCTCTCCCTCCCCAAGGATCCATTAGAACCACAGTCTGAGCAAGACAGTTCTTTAGTTTGAACTCAGATTGTGCCTCTTAAATTCTGATCAAGAGATCAGAATTATTAACAATTAACTATTAGTTAATATGTTATGTTCTCAGACTTACATCTTGAAAAGATAAATAGATGCTGGAAATCACCAATGATCAAGGCTGAGCATTTTTTCTCCAAGAGAATTCCATCCTAACTGCAGCTTGGGCCAAGATGTTTTAAATATTTAATTTTAGAGACCAGATTTTATGATCTAATCCTCCAGGTATAGGTCCCTTTAAATCTCATTTTAATTAACAGATGGTGATTGAATACACTAGTAAAATATTACTACTAGTAATGTCTTACTGCTCCTTCTTGACTGCACTGAAGCAAATAGATTTTCTGTAGGCTCAGAACCCAGCCCCATGACTCTTTTATAGCTGAACAGAATAATATACAAGAGATAGAGGTCATGCTGACAGGTCTGAGGACAATACTATTTCTTATTGATTTCTTTCATCTAAAAAAAACCCAAAAAAACCTAGTCCACTAGCCAAATGTTTGATCTAGCCAGAATAACACTACAGTAGTTGAATAAATGACCCATAAATTTTCAGTAATTTACACTCATTTTATGTTAAAAGTCCTCATATAAAATTTCATTATCCCATAACTTTTCTGCAGTATGTTGGTTAATGCAAGAAGAGCTCTAGCCAAGTAAAATACAGCTATGTGTTTTTTATTATTCCCCTTCAAATAACCAGGCATAACATTCAGCCCTGATGTAAGAGGGCATATCTTAATCACAGTCATTAGGTCTGTCTTTAGCTCTTGACTTTGAAAGCTAGAAAGATGAAATCTGTTAGATGAAAGAGAATGTCAGTGCTTGATGTATAAGCCTCCTTTCTTTCTCATTCCTTGACCATAAAATTTAAATCCATGGAAAATCAGAACATTTTTCTAGCACTATTATCAAGCTTTTATTCCCCAAGCTTTCACGTGAGAAATTATGAGGCTAATTTCTATTTACTCTAAATCAATATGTTAATTACTCTACAGTCCTTATGTGTCTAACAGAATTAATGAGAAAAAGAAAACACATCTCTCAACCTCTTTATTTTTTCCACACTAAATGTCTGCAGAGTTGTTTAAATGAAACAAAAGGAAGAATAATTTTAGAAATATCGGTTAATGTGCAGAGGTCTCTGAAGTCAGAAAATCTATTCCTTGATTATTTATATATAAACACAGATATATATATATATATATATATATATATATATATATATATATATTTCTCTGGATGAGGATTCAGAGAGATGTGCACAGTGACCCAGCAAAATAAGCTCCTGGTCACAAGACACCAGTATCAATAAAGCTGCAGGAATGTTTCCATTTCCCACATCCTTTTCTGTGGAAGAAGAGAAGAACATTCATGTTGACAATCAGTTCCACAATCACCCAATTGTGAACTCTCAAACTCACATCTTTTAGGATGGTACATCAGCAAAAGGAGGAGCAGAAATCATCTTTATTATTGATTTGCTATGTACCACAGATGACTGCACACACAGACAGGATCAGTCACTGTGCATCAGCTGCAGATCCACCACTGAGCAGGCTCACCATTCTGTTTGCAAATACTGCCTGTTCTCTGATTTTCTCACCTTCTCATGTCATTGGATGATTGTTAAATACAAAGTAGAATGACTCCAAACCATGACCTTCAGACAAAGAACTCTTCATCTCTTTCCTCCAAATTGGAAGCAGATGTGGGTTCAAATATCTCTTTCAAATTAGTCCAGGAAGAGCCTGGACCAGCCTTAAACTCCTGGGAATTTCCTCATGGGGAGGTTTAATGGCTATTCTAAGAGTCCCTTTTTCCTTATGGAAGGAGAAACAAGATTTAAGCAGAAGAACTTAAGCAGGACTTTAGCCAAGATAAAATCTGAATAAATCTGTTGGTTTCTGTCTGGACATCCTAAGAGCTTTTAAATCCATGCTCCACCTGGTCTAAGTTAACTCAGTTGGATTTGAGGCTACACCTATAATAATAAAAAAATAAAAACCAAACCAAGTTTGCCATATTTTCTGATTTTGCTAAACCTTTGGCTTCTCTAGTGCAGCTTTGTCCAATGCTAACTATAAACCTCACAGAAATTGTCCAGGTTGTGAAATAGGTGAGGCCACACTGGGGAGGGGAAAGAGCTGGATGCAAAAGGTGCCATGTCATTTTCCATTCAAGCCACTATCAAGGTCCTTGCACACTTGTTTACTAAAACAAGTGTAGCTAGCCTGTCTTTGCTTGGGTATTTTTCACTGTACTAGTCCCTCTCTACAAGGCAAGAGGTGATCTAGAAATTCAGTCCTGTAAAAGATAAATATCTGCAGCAAACCAGTGTTTACTTTCTCTGTGTTTTCCCTCATGCTATGTAAAATGGGATAAACTTCATTTCTTTTTCCCTTTATTTGTATAAATAGGCACTCTGCACAGAGATGCATACCCAACATGTGGCAATAACCAAGTCATGTAGAAAAACAGGTGAAAAATTATTCTCAGGAATATGGGTATATATTATCTTTAGGTCTTGGGTTTCCATGTGACCTAAACTTATCATTTGCTTTAGATGCAACGAAAAATCCTTGAATATGCATTTATACACAAGAAAAAGGTGGTCAAATAACATGATGCTTTTATATTAGCCCTTTGTTGGATCACATATAAAGGTATGTTTGATAGAATAAACAAGTACTATTGATCACAAGAGAAAAAGAAAGGAGCACTTTACACCCAAGGACATTTGCCAGTGTTACCTTGGATTAGAAAAAACGAATATTCAATATGGGGAAAACAGGTTTCACTGGGAGCACGCCAACAAAACGAAATTAAAACAGCAAGAGTTTCAAGGAAGCTTCAACAAATCACCAAGTGAGAAAAGGCAGCACCTTCTCATCTGTGAGGCTGCCATCTGGTGAAGATTTTTATCCCCTTCCTTTGCCTGTCTTTAAAGCAACAAAAGATTTTGAAATGCTGTCTGAGAAAGCAAAGAGACAGTAATGACTGTCCCTGCACAATGCAAGCTGTGCTTGCAGGAGCACTGCCCAGGACCCTCCTTGCTGAGACAGCAAGGGACCAGCTTCTGGGGAAGGAAGATGTGCAATTTGTGCTCCTGAGCAGTGCCTGGGGACACAACACTGCCTGTTTCACACATTTCTCTGCATATCACTGTGAGGCACAGTAATGGTCAAGTCCTAAACCATGGTTAGAAGCTCAGCTCAATGCTCTTACAAAGGGGAGAGAGCAAGGGAGAGCATGGCATGTCAGGTAAGTAGGAAATCCTATCCTCTGCAGTGACAAAATGGTCCCAGCAGGCAGAAGAAAGTGGGAATTAATAAGTGGGAATGAGTATTATATTGAAACATTACAGGTCTTTTTTCTTTTTTTTTTTTTTTTAACGTTTTAAACATTCTTTCATGAGATTTCTTACTAGTAGATCTAAAATAGACCAAATCAAATTTAGATCTTGTGGAGGAAAAAAGAACTGTAGATTATTTCCTTTCTAATTCCTCAGAGGTAAAACAATATTGAAAATTAACTGTATATTTTTAATATTAAGTAGAAAAACACCAAAAAGGACCGAAAGAACACCTGTAGACAGATGACAGACACCACACTTACTGAACAAAGCAAATTTCAATCCAAGTTTCTGCTCAGACTGAGCATATCAGGTCAGGTCACATCCATGAACACAAAAAGTGCTCTAGACAAAAGGCCACTGTCTCCTCCAGGGGTAAAAGCCTTTCCTGCAAACTTTGCAGCAGTAATCTTGGCTACCTTGAAGGCAATCCCTCTACTGAAACTGAATAACACAAGCAACAGAGTGTTATTTGACACATATAAACCAACATTGCATAGGAGATGCTGGGTGTTAACAATCTGAAACTTTGAATTTGAAGTTGTTAATTATCACAAAGTATTCTTAGCACAAATATTTTTAATCTCTTTTCCTAATTCTGGACTTTATTTTTTTTTTTTTTTCTGCTTAAGTTACTGAAAAAGTCTGTTTATTTTTGATATTGTCATGTCCAGATCTGAAACACAAAGACTTTTGGTCCCAAGAAATCACAAAAAAAGCAAACATATCTTCTCAATCCAAGGGTAAGGAGCCCCTTTTACTAGTGGAGACATATAAAAAAGGCCTTTCTGGCCATAATTCACTGTAAACTCCATTTTTTTTTATTTCTAGTGAAACTGAACAGTTCTAGTGTTAAAATTTGTATCAGCACTAAAGTAACACAACTTCTTTTGCTGACATGCCAAAGAGGAACTTCTGGCTTCAGTCCAGAAGAGCTGCCCTGGCCTCTCTTGATGAATGCCTTTTGGAAGAGCTTGTCTGGTTTAAGCCAAAAAATTGCCTCTCTTGGGAATGCTCTGCTCTATGAAGACTATATCTACATGTGTACCAGCTTCTCAGCTGGAAAATCTATAAAATAATGTCATGGTGTTATAACAATGTACTGTGAGGATAATTTCTCTACTATTTTGAATTTGGGTGAGTACTGCTACAAAAACCATTAGAGAAATTTAATCATAAAATAAATGTGCTTGTTAGTCTGCCATTCAGTGTTTAGTATAAAATTTTTTCCTACCACTGATTTTTCCATTGTCTGGACTATTTATTTTTCCTCTTGTGTTTGACTGTATGGAATCAACTCTTTTCTGTCCTCTGCAGGCATTCTGAATTGCTCTCATTTTCCTGTTTCAGTACTTTTCTCTCTCTTTCAAATTTCAAGGTATCTGCAAATATCATTAACACTGTAGATTTCCCTTTTATTTGTAAAACATGCAGGACAAAAATACATGTACTTGAAGAAGAACACATAAAATAATAACTTCCATGAAAAAAGGAACTCAATTCACAATATAACAATGACTCAAAATATTTCTGGTACTGCACAAGAATCCTGGACATACAGAAACTGTTGAGATGAACACCAGAACTGAGTAGAGTACACAGACCCATTTATTACCTGGCAAGATCTGATCCATGGGTCTGAGCCAAGGATAAACCTAGTCAAGCACATCTTGCTGACATCCACTGGAATTCTGGGGTTATATATTTACCATCTGTTGAAATTATTTTATTACATAAGAATATCCAAAGCTTCTAGGGAGCAGTACATTAAATTTATCAGCACACATGTTCAAAGAATTTAGGGACAGAGATTCTGTAAATAATGAAAGCACATCATTTATTTAGTGAATTAAATGTCATTTGTTGAAGCTGGTTCTTCTATCAAAGCCTATGACTCTTAGATACTAAACTAAGCACTGCAAATCTTATTTTGAAATGGACTTCAAAGGGCCTCTGTCTTGTGTCCCAAACTAGTAAGGCAGAACTAAGAGCACAAAACAAAATTAGTTTCAAATATTTGTTTGAAACTTCTTATATTACTTCAAATATTATTTTACATTTTTGAATCACAAGGTTTATTGTTCCTGCATAATTTGTGTTGTCCTTTGAATCAACAATGGAAGCTGCAATCATAAGGAAATAAAATTAATTTTGGCTTAAAGTAAATTAGAGACAAAGATTATTTTGCCTCTTTTTCCACTACCTTAGCTGCACAAGTCCATTGCATAGTGCTGACTTCTTTTCTCCTGTTGTTAACTAGGTAAACATGATGTAGTATATGGGGTCATTTTGCAAAGAAATAATGGTGCAAAAATGTAAACTAGAATCTGCTCACAAAGCAGGACTGATCTTTGTAAATTGTGGGTGTATTTGACCTTGCTAGATATTTGTGACAGCCTGTCATCTCACTCTGGACAATTAACTCTGAAGCAATTCTAGACACAATGTCATCCGGTGGCAATTAAATAAGATCAAGCAAGTAATAGTGCACATGATAAACTTCATAACATATTTATTGCTATCTAATAAGTACTGTAGAGGAAATAGAACAAAATTCTGAGAAAAAATATCTTGTTCTGACTCTGATACCCTCTTGATGCCCTCTCTTTTTTTTAAGTACTGCTTTATCAATGCTCATTTTAATTATTTCAGAATTATTTCAATTATGATCGAACAAGACAGAAGTGAATGTAATTGCTTTATTGCTTTAAGTTTTAGATGAGCTCTGGAAGCATCTGAATGCACATTCTTTCCTGTTTTCTCCTTGCTCCCTGTGAGGAGGGAGTTACCTGCCAGCCTCACCCAGCAATAAATTAAGGAACCCCCCCTACTGTCACAACAGTTCTGAAAATTGCTTCTTCACCACATTATTCCAGAAAGAGTAAACAGGTGCATATGAGTGAAACAGGATATTTGAATAAGTCACAAAAAAGTGTATGTGTTTCTCAAGTTGAACAAGGTTGCTCTTACAGAATTTATCATCATAAACATCATAATTATTGGCATACAGAAGCATGTCTCCTTGATCCTGGAACACATAGCGCAGACTTTGATCATTCCTTCTCTGCTGTGGTTTCTTGGGACTGGGCTGCTGTGGGCTCTGTGCCTTGGAGAATCTCCATTTCCCGAAGCCAACATGACACTCCATACATGTGTCCATATCCTGGCATGCAAAGGACACAGCCTACCACCCTCAGAGCTTTCTCCTTGTTCTGAACACAGGTGACCTGCTTATGGCTGTTTCTCTTCCTGCTGGGAAGCTTCCATCAAGAATTGCAGCCAGATTAATTTTGTGATTTAAACTCTTCCCTTTCCAGATCTGCAGGAGCTCTGGGTTCATCTTCCCCACGCACATTTCTGCCATGCTCTTCCTTCCCATGTTTGTTTAAGGATTTCCCATTGATGCTCTTTTTTATCTTGATAAGGCACCAGATCTCTTGGTTTAGATAATTCCTTCAGCTGTCTGACAGCTGCAGCTTGAACACAGCTGTCTCTGGGGGCTGTGTTTCCACTCAGCTCCAGGCTGCCCCTCAGCCACCTCTGACAATGCCTCCCTTCTGCCTCTTCCTTCTCAGCCATAAGCTGTTGAATTCCCCTGCCTCTTTCTGGTTACAGTAGGTTCAGCTTTATTTTCTGCCAAGACAAAGAATGAGGTTGCCACTCTTACCAGATGCTCAATCTGTCCTTGAACCAAGGACAAATGCTCTGAATTTCAATCATACACAGGTTGATTTCACTTCTAAGGGGCATGAAAATGTGGACAAAACCAATAATTATATCACCTGCCCACTTCCTGTTCTATCATGGTGATTTAACTAGTGATTTGATGCAAATTGTATTTAATTTGCCTTAGCTACACAAGACAAAGGATTTCATTGAGAGGAGGAGATGTTTTGGTTAAGCTCACATTAAGCAAACACATTAACTACAACCTGAATAGCACTTCATTTAATTTTTTCTTCCATTGAAAACTATTAAAGTAAAAAAGGCCTCATGTGGCAAAAATAATTTCTCCAGATTAGCCTTTTTCAATGATAAAATATTTTGACAACATGCTCAAAATTTTTCTTACACTTCAGTGACAGGCTACAGCTTCCTAATGAGGTAGCTGCCTCTGCTGTATATTTTTAACAAATTCAGAAGATTGTTAATTGGTGCCCATACCTTCAAGAAAAGCAGGTAAGACAGTCAGCATGACTACAAGCCAGTCAATTTAACATGGACAAATTCTCAAATTCTCTATCAGTTCATCAATTAGATATAAATGCTGGTATATTATCACAGCCAAGCATGATGATTTCATAGAAAACAGACATGGACCAAATCTTATTTACTTATTTGATGAGGTCAAAATTTACTTTAAAAAAAGATGTCTGTGAGGATGTATTTAAACTTTTATAAGGCATTTGACTGATACATAACTAACTGAACATTGGATCTAAAAATTAACACTATGCTTTATTAATAAAGCACATAATAAGAGAACTTAAAAGTGACCCACGAACCCCTAGAAATAGTCATGAAAGATAAAACACCATGGAACTCAAGTAATTTTAATATGATCCCTCAGGGTTGGTGCTGGATTTTGGAATATATGACATTTTCATATACGGTTTTGAAATAAGGCTAATGCAATCTTAGAACAATTACAGCTGACAAAAACAGATGGGATGATAAAGAGCAAAGATGGAAGAGTTATATAGAATGATCTGAAGTAATTCAGCATATGAAACAATTAAGCCCACAAAATATTTTAGTAAAATCACATTCACATTATAACCATAGAAAGAAAAGTGCAAATCATGCCTACAGAGGGAAGGGTGTAGTGGCAAAGCAGTGACTTAGAAAGAATCTAGAGTTAAAATGGACAAAAAATGATAAACAGAATTATCTTATCATTAGTCTCAATGCTATAAAGACACAAGGAAGGTTATCATACTCCTTCAGTATATGAACCTGGGATAACTTCAGTGCATTTTTTGGTGGCACTGGCATGGAAATTATGCTTCCAGTTCTGGTGCCCACATTTGGAAAGTCATGGCACAAAACTGAAGAGAGAAAAATGAACAAATTAAAGCCATACTGCCTATCTTTTCAAGAAGAGACCTACAAGGATGCTGAGTCATTCCAGGAAAACCAGGAAGCAGAGGAATACAGGTCAAGTTGAGCACATGCAAATTGGAAACTCAACTAATTTTCAACTGCAAGAGTGATGAAGCACCAAGACCTTCAAATCAAGACAGAGTACATCTTTGGAAGAAAGTCACAGACCTTTTACAGCCCTTGGTTCTATCCATTTATTATAGCTTAATGAACAACCTGTCAAAAGTAATAGGAAACCAGCTTGAAGCTCATTGTCATCTATGACATCTCCCATTGAGCTAAGGACCACAAAAAAACCCTGTGACATTTACAAAGTTTTTAAACCTTTGAAGTAACACTTGAAATTGAAACAGAACGGTTCCCTTCAGCCCAACAAATTCTCTTTCCTGCCTTGGGGCACTTATTTGCAAAGAGCTTTAAGAAAAGATCACAGCATAAATGACACACAGACTCTACTCTGTGTATAACAAAAATAGATTAGGCCAGATCTTCTATTAGCATAAATCACTGAAAACACCTTTTTTTGGCTCAGTCTCACAGGAGAGGAGGAAATTCCAAAAAGCAGGGTCTTGACAGACACGATTTTCAGATAACCTAAAGAAGCATGAACATATTGCTCAAATAATTGCAAGACGATTCAAAAATATTTTGTGATGGTGTTCAAACGGCTTGGAAAGGCTCTCCAGGTTAGAAAGTGTGAAAGAAGCTACAAAAAGTTTTAAAATGTGCATAGGATCTATAAATTCAACCAAAAAATCCAATTCAGTTTACTGCTTCTCACTTCTTTAAAGCTGAGATTACATCAGAAACATCCCACATCTGATGTTTAACTTGCACTTTAAAAAGTGCAGAAGTAAAAATCTTCTCAGCATTCCATTTTGGTCTATTTAATTCTTATATAATGTGTTTACTCCAAGGAAGGATATAAGGAAGATCACTAAAGGTGAAAAACTAGTTTCTCCCTTCAGAAGATAACATTTCTTAGGAGAAATCAGCTGAAGCTTACATATCTTGTCACTAGAATGTTGCTGCAACAGCATTAAGCTATTAAAATGAGTCACTGGCAATTCCAGAGAGCAACATGTAGGCTTGGGGGGAAAAACGAACTACAAAAATTTAATCATGGTATTAAATCAGCTGCGTTGAGGATCCGCACAAGCAGACTAGTGCACAGCCTTGCTGGGAAAGCCATCCATTACAAATCAGGGCAGAAGCTCCCAATCTTGTTTCCCCAGCTGAGTTTTGATAAATGACAGACAGCAGCACAGTCACCACACCAGCCACACTCAGGTGAGTCCCAAAAACCTTCACAGATTTCCAGAAAATCAGCTTCTCTGAGCAGTCTCTAACCTGTTGCTCCTGCCTCTTGGTTGCCATCTCCTCATGGCAAACTGTGGCAGTACATGGAGAAGCCTGGGAGCAAATTTGCCTGTGAATAGTGAGGAAAAGTGGTCTTGAGAATTTCAGTTTTCTCCCCACTGTCTCTTATTAGGCTCTTGTTTACCAACTTATTTTCCTAAATTTCCATAAGCAGCTAGCATAATTTTTGAATTTATTCTTACCATCCTTAATGTCCCCTGCTGGTTTTAGCTGTAGCTGGGCATTGTAATTTATAATTTTGTACCTAAGTACCCAAGCAATGTTTTTGCATTCTTCTTTTGCTGTTTTTCTTTACTGATGTCCACCTTTTCCTAGATCAAACCTTGGAGAAACCTTCCCTCAATTCATTCTCTAAGGGAAATTAAACACATAACCACATAAAGAATGTTGAAACAACAGATCATGCTCAGCAGACAGACATGAATACACAGACAAAAATAGAATCTTGCCTTTGCTGTTTTTTTTTAAAATAGCCCTTTCAAGTCACCTTTACATGAGTTAGCTGCAGGAGCACAGAATTCAAATTAGGGAAAAGCAGCATTGCCAGACTCACTGAGAGCTGAGTCCATCTGCTCCAACATCCTCCATCTGACAAGGGTTAACAGGAGATCTTTCAAAGTCAGACAAGCCCACTAAGGGCAACCACAGGACAACAGGAGCTTTGATAAATCAGCTTCCTCCACCCAGACATATGAAGGGTGCTTTCTTTCTTGAAGCATGTAACTTTTTGTAGTTTTTTTCTTCCTACAGTCTTTTTTATTTTCATCTCCTCTGATACATCAGGAGATTTTCTCATTATCCATTAACCTTTTTTTGATCCTATTAAGCTTCTGGCAGCAATGATATCAAGAGACAGTAAGGTTCAGAGGTTAATTGTGACTTGTATTTAAAAAGTACTTCCTTTTTCCATTTTAACTGTGTTCCTTTTTAAATAATGCTAAAATAGAAAGTGAAAAAAAAATCTATAGCACAGTTTAAAATTAAAATGAAAGGAGAGAGAGTTAAATTATGACACTCAAATAATTCTTTCCTGTAAGCCCTGAGGGAAAACTGATGTAACTGAGAACTTAATGTAAATTGCTACTGTTAAGGTTAGATTAGAAAGAAAATTTTAAAAATAAGTCATTTAATCAGCTCCTCAGCTGGTGTGAATCAGTTCAGTTCTTTGGGAGGTTTCGAGCCTGGAGTGATTTATATCACTTAAAGATCATGCCCTTTGATCTTTAAATATGTAATAATTTTTATGGATCTCCTGCAGCCTTCTTTTTTTAAATCATGGTGTACAGAACCAGACCTTCTACTTCACCTGTGGCCTCATCTCCTTCTTCCTATGCCTCATCCTCTTGTTCATAAAACCCAGAATTAGATTTATCCCTCTTTTGCAGATCCTTATTTAGTTTGTGATCCATCCAAGATCATCACCTAGTGAGTAACTCAACTGGGCTGTATTTTTAATGCTCCCTGCCTACCTACAAACACACCTCCCCCCATGTATTGAGCATCTGAATTTACTAAATTTCATCTCACTGATTTCAAATCATTTATGCAGCTAATCAAGACAATTTTGAATTGTAATTGTGTGTCTCATTTTTCCTTCAGGCACTGCCTCCTGCCAGCCAGAGACTGTCTTTTTTAGCTCCAAACTCAGTTCTGCATCAAAATAACTTAATTCAAGCAATGTAACAAGTAGCCCAGCCCTGGCATACTGCTGACTACAGAGCCACCTTAGGACTTGCTGCACCAAAGCTCAAACCCAAAGACTTCAAGATTTACTTTCCTCTTTCATAATATACATATCACTGCATTGTCTATAATAAACCTACTACATAATGTTTTATTATTTAGCATGGTTGAATTGGATGATCTCAAATGTCTTTTACATTAAATTTAAAATTACCCCAGTTGAAACCAGCACAGTACATCATGTTTACACAACTTTATAATTCTTCATATATTTTCCTGTCTTATTATAAATATCACAGAATCACAGAATAAGCTGAGTTGGAAGGGACCCACGGGGATTATCAAGTTGTACTCCTAGCCCTGCACAGATCCATCTCCAAGAATCACACCATGTTCCCAGGAGTATTGTCCAAACTCTTCTTGAACTCTGTCAGCTTTGGTGCTGTGACCACCTCCCAGGGGAACCTGTTCCACTGCCCAGTCACCCTCTGAGCAAAAAATATGTTGGTGACTGTCATGCCATGTGTCAGTGGTTGCTTATGCATAAGCCTGGATTGATGTGAAGGTTGCTTCCATATGGAGGAAGATTGTATTGCAGCTACACTCCTCTTTTCTGAAAGCAATGGTTTTATACCTTCCATTTGCTTTTGACAGCTAATGAGTCAAAGGAGCATTGCTCAAAGCTGCTTGACTTATGCTAAAAAAAAAAAGCCTTAAAAAGAACTGAGCATACACAGAACTCATCTCTGCCTAAACACCTTCCACTTTTTTAGGGAAAATGCAGAAAAGGTTGACACATTCACTAACAAAAGGTACAGTCTATTTTCAGTGCCAGGCAGCCAGCAAACAGAACTAATCTTGTGGACATATACTATGCAATGCAGGCAGCAATTATTTCTTTCAGAAGGATCCAAGGAATACAAGTGCTATCCTGCTTTTCATCCTCTAAAAACCATTGGTTGTGTTCACCTACTGGGATTTATCTTACCTCCCTTTCTCTTCAACACCCACTTGCAGAAGGATACACAACCTATAGGCTTCTCTGTCAAGAATATATAGTTGATTCACCATTTGACTCCACAGATGTAAACACTGCTATCTGTAAGATGTCACAGTGCTTGGCAGAAATTAATTACTGTGCAAAGAGCAGCAAATTTCTCCTGACCCTACAGATGGTTGGACAATGATCCAGAGAGTAAAGTACTTCAAAGAAGCAGCTGGAGCATAACCTGATTTTTCTTTAGTCAGAAGCATCAGTGCCCTATTTGTAAGAATCGACCACTGATTAAGCTTTGACAAGTCAAAGGAGAAAACACACATAAAAAGCCATTTTTCATCAGGACACACATTTAAGAATAGTATTTGCGGCCAAAGCTGATTGCCTGTTGACAAAATTACAAAACACATCAGGATTTCCCAAAATTAAGCCCACAATCTACTAAGTACAGAGATGCAGTGCTGTGATAGATGAGCAGTGATAGTGAAGGTGCTCAAAGGAACCTGTAACTGATCAAGGCTTGGTCCTGTATCTCAAAAAATAGGCTGTTGTAGGGTCTTAATAAAGGGTCCTTTATTTGGAGGAGAAAAGAGGTGATTTTCCTTTTTTCCATAACACCAGAATATGGCTGTAAATAAAGGAGGCATGGGAGTGGTGGGGCATCCTGTGCAGCTGCAGAGATGGCTCTGCCCTGTGACCAAAGTGTCTGAGTCCAGCTGGGATGCACAGGTAGGGTTCTGTGGACCTGCCTCCAGGTTGACAGTGCTGTGTAATAAATCATCATTGGAACTTTCTTTCATGACCATAAAGTGCTATTTATTTGGCTCAATGTATTTCTTCTTGTTATTAGAGTTAGATGTCTCTACCTAAAGATCATTCTTTGTTAAATTGCTGTCCAGGAAAGTTCCTTCTCTGTTCTCCATTTGCCCAGGAGAGGGTTGCTAGTGCTTGGTTGGCTGCTCTTACAGTAGCCAACATTAACACTATATATTTTCTTTCATTTTCCTCATCATACTAATGCTGCTGAGTCTTTTTATGGACATTTCCAAAGTGTGAGCAGCACTGCCATATGACAGAGTATCATCACAGAAATAAAAAACACATGGTAGTACAAACTGAAGGACCTCCCTTAATCCAAAGAATAAATATTTTCTGAGGAAAGCATCAATGCTTAAAGAGAGAGAGTGCTTCAGTGACTGAGACACCACACAAATCAGCTTTGCAAGCCCTGTGTCAGATGCAAATTGGTGTTAAATATCTGGTGGCAATGAGTGAGAAAGATGACAAGCTCTTTTATTCAGGAACTTGAGCTACAAGTAATTACATGCCTGACACTCATTTTAAGAATGTAACTGGCTGTGTTCAGTTGGCACCTTGCTGATCACCCTTTCTTGTTGAATGCCCATAAGGTACATTTATTATTATTATTTTTACTGAGACACTTCAAGTTGGCTATTCATTTAGTTTTGTAGTATTCTTTTGATGGCACAAGGTTAAAAAACATCTTTAAAACACCTTTTTCTGTAATAATGATTTTACCTCCAAAAGCTGACACAGCAAGGAAAGAAAGAAAAAAAAAAGTGTTCACAAAGGCACTTAACTTCACCATAAAGACACTTCTCCACATAGGGACCCCCACAGACTCTAATTTGTACCAGTATGAAGCATTTTCGTGATTTGTTTTGGCCACTACAGTTACAGAGATTCCAAGAAGCCTTTAAAAATAAAGATTTTGACAGCTCTCTGTTTATCAGGAGGCAATCAGGAATTACAAGCTTACTAGAAGAGGAGAGCTGGCAAAAAACATCATTATTTCCTTCTACTGCAACACCTAGAATACCACAGGCATTTTTAAAAAGTAATGTAACGTTTCAGAGGGAGGAAAAAAAAGATGGAACATTAAATACCCACCTTCTTAATAATAATTTGCATTTCAGTTTGCCAAAAGACGACTTGACTAGTCTCTTTCGTGTGATTAGGGCAATTATCAAAATAATGCCACTTGTGGAATACTTGAGTTACTTCACCTGGTGATATATTCAGATACTCATGTTTATTCAGAAGGAAGATCCTAGAGAGAAGTAAATGCCGGTTCTATTTTAAAGGGAGAAATACAGGAACATTGAAAGAAATATTCAAGGCTCAGCTGTCTATATCACCTAAGGAAACTCAACGCAGCCAACCAGCCCAATTCCCCCGCTGGAGAAGCAGCCCCGGGAGCCGCAGCCCCTGCTGCGCTCTCCGCTGCCTTGTCCCTTTCCCCACCTGCTGGTCACGACGGAAAGCAGCACAGCACCCTGGAACGGGAAAATATCCAACTCACGTCTGTCCTCGCACCCAGCTACTTCCACGGGCCACTGATATAATTGTTCTGCTATTTTTTTTACTGTTAAAATTGAGATTAGAATCTCTGATGAGACATTTGAGTAAAAAACAAATAAACAAAAAAAAAAAAAAAAAAAGAAGAAAATGCAAAATATCCGATCAGTGAAGTTTTTCAGAGAAGACAAGACTTCTTCCACTTGAAAGCATTCCCCATCTGCTTCGTTTCCAGATACAAGAAGGAATATGACTGCTGGGCTGAACTCTGTAACTATGCTCACAGCACTGTCAGATCATAGCTAGCAGGTGATGTGTTCACTGTGGGATTTAAAGTCCCAGAAATAATCTGCCAAAACAAACATTAAATAAAAATAAAACAAAACAAAAAAGTCAAACAAATAAACCAACAAAAACAACAAAACAAACCTAAATTGTTATGTCTATACTGTTCCACAGCACAACAAAGATAAGGATAGCAATGTCTCTGCACCAGATAGATTTTCTCACAATGTACCAAAGGCCAGGGAAAATACACCTTGCTGGTGGAAAGCAAAAGTGCTGCTCCTAGGAAGGCTACACAGTCAAAGGAAAGAAAAAAGTGTGATGTACTGACAAAAGACAGACATCTTGAAAAACCTCTGCTCTCTCAATATTTTGTACCTGAGAAAAGGGCAAACAATTTTCCCTTCCTCTCCCAGCTCCATTTTTTTTTTTTTTTATTAAAACCTTCTAACATGCAACAAAAAGACAAAGCAAAGCAAGAAGGCTGTAATTTCACAACAGTTGTATCTCTGTGGATACCCCACTCATAATGTAAATTATCAGTGAGGGCACTTCCCTTATTGCTTATTCAGGACAGGCTTTCCAGAAGACTGTTTGGGTTTTGTGTGCAGTGTCTGGCCAGCTGTCAGACAAGAAGACTGACTGGCAGCTCGAAGGAGGGTGCTCTCACAGCATGACAGGTGCATCCAGCTTCAGCAGCCAAGTGCTGCTCCCTGGGCATCCACCCACAGCCCCCCATGCCTGAGAAAGGCTGGATATGGCTCTGAGCCAAGCACAGGAGGGCTCACAGAGAAATTAATGCAGGTGATTAATGTACTGATCTCTGAACAAAAATTTGCTGTGATGCTCCTGCCACAAAGGCAACCGAAGCTACACTCACCTATTTAGAGCTGCTAAAACCTGCTACAATAAAATTGCAGAGGAAAGAGAGGAGCTGTGCTGCAATTGCCAAGCAGTTTTCATCTAGCAGTATTGTAACTGCACCCAGTCAGAACTGGCCTGCAGCAGAGTCTAAGAGATGGTAAATGAGCACTAACACCTACACTCAGGTTTGAATGTCAGTGTTCTCTGAAACCTGCTTCCAGCACACAAAACTCCCCATGAAACCACTGCCTTGTGAGCACAGTGCTGCTGCACCAGGCTCCCACAAGAGAAATGTGCCAACACCTCACAGAAAAATTGTAAGATGCTACTCACAGTTCCAGCACTATACAACAGCAGAAAATCTTGATTGTGAAAATTATTCCTTGTGGTTTTGTGTCAGCATTACATTCTGTGTGAATTCCCAGTTAACCACAATTTTTAAATGAAAATACACTTTCAGTGACATAAACAGAAGTAATCAGCAATAACAAAACATATTGTCTGACATCAGTTGATGCCAAATGTTTAGACATTTTAGTGGACACCTGCCTCATTATTTTTTTTAGCTGTCACTTGGTAGGACTGTTACAGTTTTTATATTTCAGCTCTGTTGATTCTCAAATATCTACCATTACTATGTCCTAAGGAAGGCTATTGATTGCACACTCTTGCCTATTTTATACAAATAAAGCTAGATTCCAGCTTATAAAAATATGGTAAGATCTCCAAAGACAAAGTGTTAAGGGGGATGTACACTACCAAGCTTGAGAGTTGGGCATGTGCAAACCTCAAGAAGTTCAACAAGTACAGTCTATTCAAGCTAGCATTTAAAACTTTAAATCTGAACAAACAAGCCCCAAAACCTGTAAGCAGCAGCCTGATTTTATTACCAAGCATAGCTACAAACCTGTATTTACTGTCAGCAAGCTGTAAGACTTCCTCTAGAAATTGCTCTACATCTGGGCTAATAATTGAAGTACTGACAGTAATATTATAAACAGACAATCCAAATAATAAACACAAAGAAAATCTTCTGGTTTGAGATGTATTAAAAAATTAACTGTTCTGAGGCTATACAGATATATTCCACAAGTAAAAATATAGTCTTGGAATTTGCTGTCAGTTTAGGGATGAGCAAATAAACATTGTCCTTTACTGTTTAAGGGCAAAGACAATCACATAGTTCTTTGTTACTTATTTCTTCAGCCTTAATGAAACTGTAGCTAATGTACAGATGGAAAGACAAAATCTCTAAATGGCAGAAGTTTTTATTGACATCTAACTTCTCTTATACTCTCACTTGCATGAGATATCTACACAGCAAGAATTTATCCTCTATAAAATAGGCTTCAAGTAAAGCTGAATTAACTAATGGGTAGTGACTAAAACTTTTTTCCTTAGTGAAAAAACTAAAGAGGATAACAATAGCACCACGTGAACAATAATCATCCTTTGATTACATTCAAGTTCATGCAATTTCCTCTCTTTTCTCAACTCCTGCTGTCTCAAAAAGCAAAACTGTAACAGTAACTACCCTATCAGCTGTGTTCCCTTTCTGTGCAGTCCTGCCTCATGGGAGTTGCAGTTTCTCTGATTTATTTTGTTCTTTCCCTTAGTCCAATAACCTTCACTGAACAACATCCAACATGTCCTTTAGTAGGAAATTCACCTCAGGGTACTTTTTCCTTTCCTGAAATCTGCAAATTCTGTACTGTCTGTAACACAGCACTGATTAGAGCTGAACTCAGGATCTGATACCCAACACAACACTGCAGATGAGAGCTACAGGAAAGGAAATGCACACCAGCTCCTGGCAGTGGAAGGCCAGGTACCTGTACTACTTATCATATTGGACAACCTGGTATCTATGTCAGTGCTCTCACCTCCACATTTCTTCCTTAGTAACTTTTATCTATAATTTTAATCTTGCCCTTTCTCCAGTAGGTTTTGTAATCAAAGTCTTGTCTCAGCAGATCAGAGCAGAGTTTCTATACTATCAATGTACAAACTGAGCCAGAACACAAGTCCTTGTCACAGAGCTTGTACAGCACATATTGAATTTTACAAGTACCTAACAGGTATGAACTATGACACCAGTTCAATGACTGTCACTGAGTAATAACTGGGTTCACTGGTAAGTTGATAGAATCATAGAATTGGTTAGATTGGGAAAGATCTTTAAGGTCATTGAGTCCAACGATTTACCCAGCACTGTCAGGTTCACCACCCGGTGCCTAAATGCCACACCCACACATCTTTAAACACCTCCAGGCATAGTGGAGTGATTCCACCCTTTCCCTGGGCAGCCTGTTGCAATGCTTGACACATCTTTTGGTGAAGACGTTTTTCCCAATATCCAATCTAAAAATCTCCTGGTGCAACTTGAAGCCATTTTCTTTTAACCTGTCACTTGTTACTTGGGAGAAGAGACTGATCCCCACCTGACCACAATCTCCTTTCAGGTTGCAGAGTAATAAGAGCCCTCTGAGCTTCCTTTTCACCAGGGAAAAAACCCCAGTTCCCTGAGTTGCTTCTCACAGGACATGTTCACTAGACCCTTCATCAGCTTCATTATTCTTAGGATGGGCATTTAAAAGTTAAACCTTTTCAAGAAAATAAGAGTCTAACAAAGAAAATCATAATTTGCTCAAGGTACTACGTGTTCCTCTGCTTTGATACTCAGAAACCCCATCATCCCAATATTATTAAACACATTTTCTCTTTTTACTCTCTTACTCCTTACTTTGAAAATAAGAAAAGGAAAGGCCAGTTGGATGAGGCTTTGAGGAATCTGATATAGTGAAAGATGTGCCTGGCCATGGCAGGGGAGTTGGAACTAGATGATCTTTAAGGTTGCTCCCTACGCAACCCAGTCTATGAATTTATGACACCATGGCCTACAAACCCTTAAAAAGCTACACCTGCATCTGAAGACTTTCACAGTAGTTTTCCAGAAAGTTGTTCCTGCAAACCAATTACTTTGAATCAATAAAATGAGCAAGGAAAGGACTAGGAAGGGTATTATACAGTATTACTACATAGTAACATGAAAAGGAAGCTATCCAACATGAAACCTCTCTCATTTCTGACTCCCAAGAGTCACTATGATTTATAAGAAAACCATAAAACCTCCTGTTGAGGAACACACTCAGTGCAGGTAGGAAGGTGAGCAGCTGCAGTGTGAGCTGCAGGTTGGGCTCTGGGTGGTGGGAGCTCCAGGCAAGAGGCTGAGAAATGCCACTCTTTACATAGGAAAGGACCTGGGGACCTGTGGCACCACTGGACACTCATGGATGAGGCAAGAGCTGAGGACACCCAGACTTCATGTGATGGGCCTGAGTGTATAAATGCCCAGGAGTTTCTTTGTACAAGGTCCCTCATCAGAGGGAGCAGCTTGAGCTGTTATTTTGTTGTTGCACCAAGTTTAAATTATTTTAAGGATTGAGATGTGCGACTGTGCTATGGGAATCTCGGGGCCAGGGAGTAAAGGAACCTTGTCTGACTGCATGAGTGTGGGGGTGTAGGGAGTCAGGCAGGGCAGCCATGGCTCACTGGAGCTGCCTGCTTTGAAGGGGCTTCAGTCCCAGCTCAGGTGCTGTGGGTGTGGCTGTCAGAGTGGCACGTGGATGGTGGGACAGAGAAGTTTCCTAACACTCCCTGAAAATGCGGAACAAAACAGGCTCATTTTCAGGGTTTGAAAATACTGCATCATGTACTTTTGAACTGATTAAGTATCATGACGAGTTTCCCAGGAAATTAAGTTTTTTAACTTTTCTACTTATGCAAATGCACGCTAGATAAGCCATGACAAATCCAAAAATATATACATACTTTACTATATCTATTCTCTGTCAATAAAAAAAATAAAGAATTAGAAATACAGAACTTGTAAACCAACTGCAAAATAAGATGCACAAAAATGAGGAAAATCCCTCCATACTGTACAGATGTTCACTCACTAGGCAGTCCCAAAGTCAATCATAGATTCTGTTATGTACATAACCCTAAACACAAGTTGCAACATTTTATTACTGTACATGTTTTTTCTTTTTAATTATCTGAGACTGCCTTAGCTCCTCAGTCCCATGGGCATATGGACAAGCTTCAGAAGGTAAAGAGCAACCATCAGGATGATGAACAAAAAACCAGCAGAGGCGTGTTTTAAATGCTTCAGCTGAAAGGCGCCATTTCACTTCAGGTTTAGTTTTACTTGGTGGTTTCTCTTTTCTCCAGTCACGAATATGAACTTTTCCATTCAGAACTAAGATTTAAAAACAAACAAAAATGCAGCTGTTAGTAGACAGCCATGGCAATTATATTGGGAAAAAACTGCAGTGACTTTCTGTGAATAAAAAGCATTATACAAATGGATCACTCAGGCAAAACCAGATGAGCCATTTGTACAGAAACAGAAAGAAGTACACAACAAACCAAGACAATGTAGACACAGCACAAAGAAGACTTGACTGATTTTCTTGAGAGATGTTTTACTGGAATGCTGAATAGTTTGAGGCACTTTTGCATCATCTTTGTAAAAGTTTGTTAGGTCATTTTAAATATAGCAGTTGGGATCATTTAGACTAAAATTACAAGTTTGAACAAAAGAAATTTCAACTTCAAGAACTGTAATTCTTCCCATGTTTGTAACTTTATGATTCCACATTTAAAATGCGACTACCAGCAAGTATCTTGTACTACTTTCACTGACCCAAAAAAGCATTGCACTGAGGAGATGACAAGCCTAACCCTTCATGTGAACCAACACTGAATTATCATTGGTTAATAAAGATTCAGCACTTTGAGCTTTTCAAATGCATTTGTTTTGTTAGGTCATAAACTGCACATGCACACACTTGTGAATCTGTCAACTCCTTAAACAAGTAAACAAAATAGATGAAAGAAAGTTAGCCAGAGAGGAAGAAATAAACAGACAACAAACAACAGTGAAAATGAAGAGGGAAGAATCTGCCACTTTTAAGTTACCATACTCTATTTTCATATTCTGCTTCAATCACACCTTCTGTATCAGACACTTGTAGCTTGGGATAGTCAACCAATACCATTCTGCATTTGATAATTGCTACCAAAAAAGTAACAAGTCCAGTGAAAGCTGAATATCACACAATCGGCACTGGATGAATTAATGTCTTCAGGCTTCCTTGTGATACAGACAGGTCTGAACTCATACTAAGCCAATCAAGAAGCAATTTCAGCTGAGCATTAAAATCCCTTGCAAAAGATGAAGAAAGATCAGCAGCTATTTATGGTCAAGCATAATTTTTCCCTAGAAAAATCAGTCTTATTGGACAAGATACCTGATCTAAAGAAACCACTACCGATCAGTTATTCTAAGAACCACTTTTTGTTTGGTGTGTGTGTGTACATTCATTTATTTCCATATTTTAAAAGAAAAACAATTCAATAAGGATGACAAAAGAGTTGCAGTCATGTTCTTCTCTGTCCTCCTGGGCAGGAGCAATGTCCATGGAGACCACCAAAAGTTTCTTGTTATGGTGACATGCTACTAAGAGAAGATTCACATGATCTCTCCCCAAGCCCTGGGGAATATCCCTGTGACATAAATTACTGAGATAGAATAGATTAAGTCAGACATTTCTTTATAGGTAATGTGCACGTAGCCTCCAAGCCGATTTAAAATGCTCATTCCATTTACAATGTCACAGCTTGCAAAATGTATTTCACCTATTCCTAATGATAGGGGGCCAAATTCAGACACACAACAAACTCCATGCAACCAAGTCTTTTTAATGGATGGCAATTCAGGAGGATTTTAATAGCCAAGTGTACAGAAATCTTTAGTGGATGCTAAACTTGCTTAAAATGACCACTGGGAACAAACAGGTTGCATACTCAGGATTACTTGCCATGGATTAGTTGATCAATATTTTACAGGAGACTTAGAACTGTTATGACATAACACACTTTGAAGCAGCTTTAATACCGATAAAATCTTGAAGATCTTGTATTACTGCAAAGCTACATTTTAGTTTTGCAAAACTTCACACTGACAAAAAAGCCCCAAACCAATTACATAAAGCATACTGTCACCACACATCACAACAGGGAAAAAAAGCCCCAAGCCCAAAAAACTGCCATCAACAAACCCAGCCAGCCATGGAGACCTGCTACTGAGTTCCCTCTGCTATGCTACCACAAGCTACACAAGCACAAGCTACCACAGCAACATAAACACATTAAGCCTCACAATTATAGGTTCCTAAGGAGGCTAATTTTGTTTCATGTCAGCACTTACACTTTGGGGCTTGGTACAGTCACACTAAGCCTCAGTTAAATGCTTTACTAAAGTTGCTCTGTATTTGACAGCCTCAAAACCAGGAAAAAATAAAAATAAAAGGTCAAAAAATAGCATCAAATTAGCCCCTCAAACTAAAGGTTTGTCTTTTCAGATACATCCAGTGCAGAATATTTTGCTGATAGACGCCTTACCAATCTCATTCATAAGAGCTTTACTAACAATATCTTGGAAAAATGGGCACATACAGACTATTCAGCTTTCCACAAAGATACAAAAAGCAGTTAAAAAAGACATCACCATAGTAATTTTTCAGTTAAGTTTAACTGAAGAGCAGACAGAATAAATGATTAAGGTAAAAAAAAAAATCAAAACTCAAAACTCCTTTACTTTCAAATACTTGATGATTGTTCTTGAGTAGTGTCTGCAAGCCTCCATATTCACTTTTCAGCTTTTTTAAAGTCTCTTTATTCAAGTGTTCTGCCACTTCTCTTAAGGAAAGGCTTTCTGCAAGAAAAAATGGTAGAATTATTAAAAATTTTTATATATAAAACCTTAACACAATTCAGCTTCTATATGAGGTAATGATATGAGCAGAATGTCGGAATTATCTACCAGTACTGCAGCAAACTTTTTCTTACAATATGATATATTGTATATATTTTACATGTATATTGTTTGCAAAACAGCAGCTTTCATTTTACAGGACTGAGGTCAGAATTTCCACTGTAAGACACACTTTTTATTTGCTCTGCTTTTTTTTTTACAGTAGCATGTAACCCTCATTGCAATAAGCACTGCTAATAAGCATGTAGCATGCAACAATATGATAAATTACAGTAAGTAAATAATAAAAACAGATGGAAGAAAATGGAAAGATGGTAGTAGTGAGAACTGACTACTTATACAATTAACAGCAGCTTAACATTCTTTTTGTTCCTAAAACTAAAAATTCCTAATCATGTTGTAACTTAATGGTACTTTGAAGCACTTCTTACAAACTCTTACAGTGTTACAGCTAATTATTATGTTAATATTCTAAACCATAGTATTTTCTCCAAAAAGACTAGAGTTGTGGGTTTAGTTGGGTTTGGTTTAATAAAAATGGATACTTTAATAGTATTTAAGTGTAAACCAGGGAAAAAGCTTACAGCAATTTCAGAAGATTCTTCTATGTGCAATAAAACAGTGGAAAAAAAAGCACCTTTGATTACGACTGCATTGTTCTCAGTGTTTCCTAAAAATCTATTCACAAACAGTTAAATTTGCTGGAAAAGATAGTGTAAAGGAAAGATAACCTCACCTCCTTGATTCCAGGTATTCATATTTCCACCCTGCTTATCAGAACATGATTTTTGGGGGGCTGCATTTAACAGCAAGTTTGCTACATTGAGAACCACTTCATCTACAAAATCCCGAGGGAGAGAAGCACAATTTCTGATTTGTTCTACTTTTTCTCTGGGTTGAAATCCAGGCATCCAAACTGTACCAGCTGTCTCAGTCTCATCTTCAGGAGGTTCTGAGCCTGCTTCTTTACACAGACCACCACAGTGATCCTTGTGGTTAAATCCAACCCTTCTGTCACACGTGGCCACAGCACAGGTCCGACGACTGTTAATAAACTGTGTTATCTGCTTGTCAATCAGAGCACGTTCTGCAGCTGGGTAGGTCCTGCTTTTCCCAATAAAGCTGACCTATTTTAGCAAAAACAGGTAAATCACTAGCAGAGTCTTGTACTTACACCCAGCCCCACAACCTCCACATGTTTATTCAGGCTTCTCAATGCCTATGATAAAATCCAATACCAACTCAATGCTCAGTAACACCTGAGGGGTTTTTAATTCCAGTCTTTGAATATTGGTGCCCCAGAAGAAATCCAGTAAACAAATCATAATCCTAAAAACAAATAGCATAATCACATGCTATAGAATCACACAGCAGAAATATTGTTCCTGACCCTCAGATTATTTAAAGCTGGACTTTTCTTCCTACTCTAAGAACATTTCACTTCAAATTTCATTGGACAAGAAAAACAGCAAAATTAAGTACAAAAAAGTAGGACAGGCAGCTAGAAAAATTAAGGCAAAAATAAGGTTTTTTAAGTTTTCCATCATATAGTGACATTAGAGAAAATCGTGAAAGATTTCATTTTTTCCTGTTTTAGGACTGTACCTATAACATTAAGAGTAGACTTCCCAAGAAAACAATGAGTATTTTCAAAGTCTTTTCAGAGCCTACTGTATCAGATTAAAAAAAAAAAAAAAGACAGAAGCCCTGCAGAGGCCAAAATTACCCTTTTTGTTGACGGAATTCTAAGGCAATCTTCTTCCACATGAAAGCCACATACAAATCCCACTTGGGCAACAAAATCAAGATATTCTCTGTATTGAGTTTTCTTGCTTTGTCTTCGCCTGTATTTTCCATGGAAATCAAAGAAGCAGCATGGCAGCACAAAGTAGCAACATGAATAGGAAGACCTACAAGAAGGATAACAAACTGCTGAACAGTAAGTTGTTTCAAAACACAAAAATTTAACAAACAACCTATCAGATAAAAGTAACAATGGGATTTTTTTATTAAGCAACAGAGCTTCATGCAATAATATTTACATTTTGCCCCCAATTGAACTATTGGTTTAGTCTGAAGTATTAGATGTAGCAACCTACTTTGCAGAAGTAAAATTCTAAATTACTGCTGCTGGCTGTAAAGAGCACAACAGCTCAAGGCAAGGCACAACCATAAGCTGGTATTTACAAAAAAAAAAAAAAAAACCACAACAAAAAAAATAGCTTGACATACAAGGAATAAAAAACAGTTTTGAATTTCAAAAGCAAAATCCTGCACTGAATTCTAAGAGAAAGTAAATACTGCATCTGTGCTTCTCCACAGAAAGAGAAACACTTTGTAAAAATCCTCAACTTGCATCAAAAGTAGCCAGTCTTACAAGAACAACAGGTGTGGAACTTAAGCTGACAGTTTTGACCAAGCCCACATAGGTAATAATGGAGGGGCTGGCTGTTATTTTCCTGCCTGTTTGTTTCTTTAATTCCTTCCATCCCACTCCCCTCCTTCTGCAAAAAATACCTAGCTGCAATTACAGGTATCCATGGTGTCAACTCATCTGAATGGTTTCCTATGAGCCAGTCAGTGTCTGGAAAGAGATGACTGTCACCTGGAATGATACTAGCTTCCTAAAAAACAGAACAACATAGTAAATGAATCCTATTACAGGTTTCTTTGAAGCATTTTATTTAAAGCATTAAGCAATAATATAAAGTAATACCAGCTGACAAATACAAGGTGAATGAGCACCACAGACACCAACGTTCTCCTCAGTTAGCAATTTTTTATCACTACAGAGAAGTAGTTAAGCAACAAACATCCACAAAACATGGGTCACAAAAAAAGTGGAACAACTACTCTGATTAAAATACTTAGCATTTAAATATTAAAATACAAACATATAATATATATTAATATATTAATATAAAAATATAACAAATACACTGAATTATGATTTCTTGCCAATCTCCTTCTGTCACTTGTATGCCTGAACTCAGTTTTTCAGAAAGGCACTTAATTTGCTGTCTTGTAGCCTACACGACTCACACAGCAATTACTCAGAACACAGCTTCATTGTTATTTTCTCCTCCTTCACAGATGCTGCCCAAATCAAATCCTAGTACACAGAACACCACTCTGCACATGCTATCATTCACATACAATAAAACAATAATAAACAAAAGAAATCCCAAATAAAACCAACAGGATGAATTCTTCATACAGGTTAAATTCAAATGTTCTACAATGCCAATAATGTTTGTGCCTCACAAGTAAGTTTTTTCACTTTGAACTAAGTTCAGCAGAGAAAGTACTGAAAGACACTAAGTTGACACTAGAGTAAGTAGACACTCTTCCCTGAAAATGTGTATGAATATTAAAAGAATTATTGGGCAATTTATACAGAAAATATAAGGTTTAAAGAGCTTAAAATTCACATGTACATGCAAAGCAGTATCTGTATAGGAATTAAAGAATAAAATAAAACAAAACCACTTATTAGGGAATTTCAGACTATCCTGGTCACTTTCCAAATCCTTCTTAAGGATCAATATGGTGATTGTTCACTTTAAATTGTTCACTTTAAATACTACAGCTGATTTTTAGATATGTATCAATATTTCTAGATAACGAATGTAACAAGTTGGTCTTTTTTGGCAGGTTACTGGATGTTAAATTACCAAACCTTTGGTAAGTCTTTTCTTAAGGTTGACTAAATACATTACTCATACTTTACATTACAGTTTTGATCATTCAATTTAGGCATAGTAGGAATTATCAATGCCACACTGCCCATTTTGACAGTCACCTGTAACCAAATTTGTATTAACCATGTCTGACAGCAGTTTGGATACACAGAGTGCCACCTGTTACATCCATTTACATTGTTAGTATTGTACCGAACCACACAGGTGGCAACATCCACCCTGCAACTCATGCTGTAAGTAAAGATCAAAACAGAATTAGCTTCAGGGGTAACAACAGGCTGTGAGCAGCTGGTTTTTCCTTCTGTGGCTCCTATGGCTACAGGAGCCTTGCAAAATAATTTCCCTTTACTGTTCACTGTCTAACTCCCACTAGCACAAATCATCACTTTCCTTAGCATATATTTTTATTGTTTCTTTCTGAGCAGAAAAAGGAACATGTAACACAAAGATAAAGAGACAATGCTGTCCAGCATGATCAGATGTGACTTAATACAGTACAAATGGAGCGATGGAGCACCACAGCTTCATGTTTGGGTTGTTTGCTGAAGCTTTTCAGTAAGATCTGCTTGCAGACGGCAGCAAAGGAACACAGTTTTGGCAACCTGTACCCAAAATGGCAGGGTGGCATAGAGAAGGCCACACAACACTGAAATCTGTGATCTCCCATCTGTGAAAACTGATGTTCTTTCCTAATTTAATGTGTTAGCATCCAAAGATATGTTGAATGTACTTTAAACAACACTACTAGAGAACAATCACAGGTGGAAAATTATTTTACTATATTAGGAGCTGACAATTTTTGACAGAACAGAGTAAGAAATTTTAGACCTGCAGAACAAGAAACCAGGAACACCTCACCTCCAAAGAGCACCTGCTCATTGGCACTACATTTTAACGAGTACCAGATTAAGAATGCCTGGAAGCAAAGTGAATGTTCCTGTTCTGAAATTGTTCATAAAAATGCTAACATTAAACTTGAAATATAATCCTTTTTTTGCAGATTTATTTTCCTGTTCATTTTTGAAGGCTATTATTGCAATTATTTAGGTTGGCTCCTGTGAGGTTCAACAACAATTTTGCCCCCAAAACAGAACATAGCACTAAAAGGTCAAAATCACTTTCAAGAAAAAAATCCAAAATTATGACTGGCTTTATTATTTTTTATGAACTAGTGGTGCAAACAAAGCTGCTTAATATTGATCCTCTGGTAAAAAGAAATCTTGTTTCATGGTGTGCATATCTGTACATGTAGTGACAATCATGCTAGTGGTTCTTGGCTGAGATATAAGCCAGTTGCAAATATGCAAGGGTACAATACACTATTTTTGTCATAATTCCCTTTACAACTTACTTCACCCCCAAGAGATATGGGTAGCATCATACCAAACCCATGGGCCCCTTCAGACAACTGTACCCAGTATGCTTCCTTAGACTTGCACCAATACAACCTGAAACAATGAACAAATGAATAAATGGACAAATCAGTAAAACTGACATACATTTCCATAATACCTCTAAATGTGTCTCTGGTCCATACATGTCCCATATTTTTCTTCTCCTCACATCAATTCCTCTGCCTGAATGCTGAAATATTTGAACAACAGAAAGATTCAGTATAAGAACAATTTTTAGCAGAAATTTCAAATAGGTTCAGTAAATGTACATATTAACTTTGATTATTTCATTCATGCTAAATTTTAGACACATAACAAAATCCAGCTTTGCCCTTTCAGGCAGAAGCTGAATACTTTCATTCCCTTTCTTCCCTTTGAAATATGAAGGGAATTACTAGGAAACCTTAAAAATATATCTGGTTCAAAATTTTACCTGGGCACATCTACTGAGACTACTCTTGAAAATCTGTATCTCTACAAATGTAAAAGCAAAGTATCATTTTTTGGTTTGTTTGTTTTTAATATATCAAAACCTTTCACAAGGTGAGTCCTACTGCAGGGACCACAGGGCTCAAAGAAGAATGCTACTCTAAGCAGTCCTTAGAGGAGAACCAGTTTTTAACTACTGAAGACCAAATAGTTTTACCCTGTTTGAATTAAAGGGAAGAGGAAATAGACTGGAAACTAAAGAAGGAAATGAAGAATATGTAGTACTTGAAATTCAAGAACCTTGTGCAGAACTAAGCAAATCAATTACTAAAAAGCCACATAAAACTCTCATACATTATTTTTTGACAGTCAATGTTTGTCAGCACTGAATGAATGAATGACTGACTCACTGAATGAAAAGTCCACACAGAAAACAGCAGCATGTATTACATAAAAGTTTTCTGGCCACACAAGAATAGAAACCTTGTGCTAGGAGAACTTGGAACATTTTCCTACTCCCCCAATGACATCCCTTTATCTAATAAGAGATATTCATTTCCTCTATAAATTTTCCGATGTTCTCCCAAAAGTGGAAAATGCAATTTTCTGAAACAGACAGACCCAACTTAAATGGGTTTTGTTTAGTCTCACTTTTCTTTTGTTGCTATTTCAGAAACTATGCTTCAAGAAACTGAATTATGCTGTTGCCACATTTTTACTCCCACAAGTACAGTATGCTGTTACACATTTTTAATTAAGAAATCTCAGGATTGCTTTCAAAGATATAGAAAAACATTTTCAGAACACCACAAGTAGAATTGAGTTTGAATAAAAATAAGTTCATGAACACATCTTATGAGAGAGAATCTATGGAATAAAAATTGCACATTCCTTTTTGCATAACTAAAATACTCCATTACTTTTTCTTTTTCCTCTTAGTTTCTTAGCTCAGAAAAAATAGCTCTGAATTTAAATGAAATAAGCTAATTAGGATAAATATTTTAATGGTTTCTAATCCTCTGGTAGGATTTTCTGCTAGTAACTAGACAAAAATCCTATTTTAGCAACATGAATTAATTTACTTGGCTATTTGCATACCAGACAAAATGAAAGTATAACAAGAATACTGACACTAGTTTTTAATAAATATTTTAAAAAGTATTCTATTTACCCCTTCATTGTTTAGAATATGAACCAGCAAACCATTTCCACATCCAAGATCCACAAATGACTGTTTCTTGGTCAACCCTTTTTCTTTTCTCTCTTCTTCCCAAATAATCTAAGACAAGAAAACAGAACATATTAGACTTCTGCTCTCAAGTTTCCCTATAAGAAACCATCAAAGGTTATTGGAGATGATAGGAGAGATCTGGAAAAGAAAACTTGAGAGAAAACATTCACTGCACCCACAGGTAAAATAACTTCAGAAAAAAAAAACCAACAAAAGACAAAACACTGTTTATGCAGTAGAACAAGACTTATTTTGCCAAATATCAATAGTTTTCTAAGTGCTAAGCACATCCTCCACTCCATTTTGAGTCATTGGGAGTTGAAATTAATCAGGGCTTTACAACTATGAGCATAAAAGTAAAATAAATTGCTAAAACAACGGCTTCAAGAGAAAAACAGTGGAAAGCAAGGGAAGTATCAAGTAAACTTCATCAGTGTCTCTGCAAGTAAAACCACAGATGCATTTTTATCCACTGTATTAAAGAAAGCATTGATGGCAGAGCTGAAAATAAACCCCAAAATATTCTTTGTAATCACCTGGTGATACAAAGGTACATGTAACATCCCTTTTACTGAACAAAGCAAGTATTACCTAGCAAGTTAACTGCCCCAAATTCTACACCAGCTAAGGGACCCCAAACCTTTTAGCCAAATTCTAGTCCCTGATCTGTACATAAGTAGGTACTTTTTCACAGCTACGTAATCCATAACTAATAAGTGTCTGTTTCTCTGCAGAACATGGATTAACCTTTACAACTTTCTAACTCTTTTTCCTTCAATGAGAAGTTAGAGACCACACATTCATAACTCTGCACCCTGATTTTTCACTATGACTTCCAAAAATCCTGAAGAGTATTTAACTATGAAAACTGGTATTTGTAACATCGTCACTTTTGAATATCAGTTCTGCTAAAGGGAAAGAAGATGAAGATAAACATAGTCTGCTAATCTCATGGATTATGTTTTTAGATTTACCAATCACTGCACTTTGGCTCTAGGCAGTATCCCAGAAATCCTTAATTACCTCCTTCACAGATCCTACCTATTTTCCAATTCCTGCAGAGTTTTTCACAACACAAACTCAACAGCTACGCCCTTGGCCATGCCCCTGGACAGTGGGTGATCTCAACATGATTGCAGAATAAAATGAGGTCACATGTAGATTCCATAAACCCATAATAACACTGGACCTACCTTCCTTAATCACCTGTGTAATGTACTTCTAAATGATGAGTTTCATACACCACCATATTGAACATTTTGCTGCAGGTTAGGTTATTAATGCCATGCTTTAGGTTTTTTTCACATATGGAAGCTGCATATTAAGTGACTTTAATAACTTTCTACTGCTATATTAGCCAAACCATTATCACTGTAAACCAACATTCACCTGTATAAAAATGCTATCACTCCAGAATTTTCTTGTGGCTACACTAAATTCCTAATTTTCAACACTGAATATTAAGTTGGTGGTAAAAGTGGTAAAGATGAGTCTATTACATAGCTCTTTCCACAAGCCAGAATCTAAGACTCTAAGCAGTTAAATACTTATTTATTAAAATAAATTAGTCCTCAATGAGTACTGTAAACGAGCTAACGTACAAATACTGATTTAGTTAAGATGCTACAAGTATAGTTCAATGTAGACATGCTCTTACCACACTCTGAATGGCAAACAAAAGTATTTATGAGCCTGCCTTTTAAAAACCTGAAGTTTCAGGGAACTGCAGGTGGCAAAATTTTCATAGAATCTTAAGTAGGTAGAAAACTTGAGAAAACTGCACCAAGCATTTTTCTGCACTCCTAGCATCTGCAGTTGACCTTAATATACTTGAAGATGGGATTTGAGATGAAATTTTATAAAGAAAAGGCACAGCAGTGAAAAACCATAGGTTTTTATTTATTCATAGTATAAAACGAACAAGTAATAGAAAAATTTATAAAACAATGAATCCTAACCTCCAACTGATCCATCTTATCACTTCTACATTTCTTCTTTTGCCTTTTTCACTTAGAAATAAATATATCTTGTGTATGTAGATTATATATTTCCTGTGACAGAAGACTGCAAATCTTCATCATATCTTCATGAAGAAGTTTTTATTTACCTCCAAATTTATCATCTTTAGAGAGGTTCAATTATCAGGAAGTATAATCTTACAGCATATTATTAGGTAAAGCAGATCCCTACCAGCAAGTAAGTGGCAATGGCAACATCTTCATAAACAAATTTCTCAGGATCTGTAACTTCAGGCCACACCTTCAGGAAAAAAAAAATAGAATGGAAAAATATGTAAAAATTTATTTTCTGCATCATCTGAAATAACCTCAAAAACGCTCAGACACAGCAATTTGTATACTCACTTCAGTAGGTTTCTGGACTTCACAAATTTTGCATTTTAAAGTCATTAAAATATACCCAGAGAAAATAAAGGCTTTTGATTCAACCAAACAATAAAGTTTCTAAGAACATTTTGGCTCCACATATATAGGTCACAAGTAAACAGCTGCATCTGTTCTCTAACAGACCACTGTATCTTTTGCTTAACTTTCTCACAAGAAAAATCTTATCTATACCTCTGCAACAATGAGAACATGAACACTTGGAAATTTCACAAGGGAACAGACCTATAATTACCCTGGCACAGCAGAACATGAAGAACCAAAATCTGAAGTAGGAAGACAGAAAGAGCAAGTATTATTCCCAAGTGTTACTTTGTAAATGAAGAATTGAAACAGACTAAAATACTCATCACCAGCAATTGTACTGACCAACTAAAGGCAGAATTGCTGCCTTACCAAAATCTCTAATCCTCCACTCCTATGTATCTTCATGTTAGTACAAAAATATTAACATTAAAACCTTTCAGCCTTCTCACTGTGTTTTACAAACGCATTTACCATTTTTTTTGCTTGCAGCTGGAACCAAATTTGCAAGAATACAGACATTGCATCATACAGCACTCTGTTGCTGTTCAGGATCTTCAATATAAGAAAAAAAATTACAAAACTGCTCCTTTAACTCAAACACATATTAAGATAATATCCAAAAGTTTTGGAGAAGGAGGTGTTATATTTTTGCCTTCGAAAATGTGGATGACTATTTACTCTGCTAACCTGCTGCTTTCCTTTTTGTCACAAGTGATACATCTTGGAAAATGACTGATTCCTCCAAGGACTAAACTGTTTTTATTCTGCATATATACAAAAAAAAAAAAAAAAAAAAAGCCCCAAACATTAAAAAAAAAAAAGCATACATTATAATTCAATTGTTTCTTTTACTAAAGAAAAGGAAGGATAATATTACTGCACTTACTGCTAAACTTACCTTTACCATCTCTTTGTACTTTTCTTTGAGGTCCTGATAAACCTTGCTGTATTTTGCTACTGAAATGAGTGAGAGTGTACTTTTAAACTCACTGGGCTTTTGCTCCACAGACCATTTAGCCAGTTTGGACAAAAGTTCTTTTCCAAGCCATGCTAGTTTGGCGTACACAATTCCATCTGAAAACCAGTCTTCTGGAAATGGAGCTACAACAGATATAGACCTTAAAAACAAACAAATAATTTAGCATAAATACAATATTTATTATTTCAGCTACCTCAAGGACAGAGAAAACAAAGATTAAGTGGAGAAAATCAGCAGATCAGTGCTATAAAACCAGACTGGGGGATAAGTAAATATGTAGAGAAACAAAAGGAAAATAAACCAGTGAAGTTACTGAATAATGGAACAGTTTCCCCTGAATTTTTTAGCTCATTATCTTTTAATTCAAACACTGTACATAAGAGTCCATGCTGCATTTAACACAATAAAAGAGGACTCCTGTACGATGAGCAGCCTGATTTCACAAGATAGTCAAAGGATAAACAGTGAAAGTCAACTTATGAAATTCCTGAAAAATAACAGGAAATTTTAGGAGAAAAATATACCATTGTCACAACTCATTATTTCATAATCACTAACTTTATTCAGATTTTATTAGAGCTACATCCCCAGATGCTCAGGACAAAACTGAATGGTCTACATTTCAGTGACTGAATCTCAGTGGGTTTACAGCAATTTTTTACTTCAATTTGACCCCCACCCTTACTCACACCCACAGAACCTTTCTCATCCTCCTGATCAGAAGAGGCATTTTTTTTCTAGACCACACATGGGTACAGTCAATGTTTACATTCAAAGGTGAAACAGGCTTGATTCACATTATTGTAAGCATTGTAAATGTTTCTTTTCAGAGAATATCATGGACTCTTATCACACTACTATTGTAATTTACTAACCAAGCAGAAAATCATAAAATTTAAATTGTCTACATACCAATACTAAACCACTGTGTGACTCTTGCATTAACTTACATTTTGCTTCTTCTTTCACTCCCACACTTACCATTCCTCATCTTTTATGTGTTTAAGTTGAATTTGATAAATATTGCACTTTTTAACCAGGTATTTTCCTTCATTGTTTTCTTCCAAAGGCAGAAAGGTCACAGTTCCATTGTAAACATCTGAAAAGATATGCAAATAGGGGTTTATTATTCCATGGGTTACACCACATTACATTTGGTTAGTACCAAAATGAACTTCTGCCTACAAATCAGTGAGGAGAGATGTAAGGCAATAGAGAAAGAACCACAATGCCAGGAATAGATCTGTTTCTTGGTGCTACTGACATCTGAAACTACCAGACTATTTGAATTCTCCAAATCTGGCATTCTATTGCAAGATGCTTCCAAAATATCTAGGGTCAACCAAGAGTATTCATTTTTATCAAACATTACTAGTTTAGTAAAGTAAAAACTAAACAACAAGATTTTCCTAGTATAGGATTTTTGCTTCTCCATATCCCACAGCAAATCCAGAGTCCTGGAAAGCAGGAGTGTATGCAGAATTACTTCCTCTAAAAATTAAAAAATCTTTTTTTATTGTTTACCCAGGGCAGATTCTTCAGAATAACTTATTAAATTCTCAATTTAGAAAATGGTTTTCAAATTATCATAAAAAAAATATTCTTGCAATTAAAAATTTCTGGAATTCTGACTCTTTCCAAAACATTAGTATTGGAATTCAATCCAATATCAACTTTTTTTCCAAAACTTATCTTAAAAACGGTGTCAAGTTCTTATGTAAGTTTCTTTATATTGGCAGGATTTGTTGGAGCGTATTACCATCATACAGTGTAAAAAATCATGTTGAAGCATGACAAAAACAAAACAAAGGAAAAAAATAAAAGCAAAAAGCCCACAAAAAAAAAAAAAAAAAAAAAAAAAAAAAAAAAAAAAAAAAAAAAGAATAAAAGGAAAAAAGGTTGAGCTTCTTTCTTAAGCAATACGAAACATGGAGAAAGTCGATACAAACATTTCCACTTGGCCAGGCAGGTGCCACAGCCACAGCTGCCTTTTACTCTTTTCAATAATTATCTCTGCACTACGAGCAGCGTTTGTGCGTGGGCAGCTCACTCGTGACAGCAGCTCCTGAGTGCCACAGGTCTTTGGCCTCTGTAATTTGTATTTTAACTGCTGAAACTTCAATGCTTCCTAGCGCAACAACAAATGCTAAAAATAAACCCTAAGCACACGATCGGGACACAAGTCCATCTTCATTCCCACAAATATGGGGGGGAAAGCAGCATTTCTCTCCTCTAGAGACAATCTCAGCGGGGACAGGCCCGCGGCACCGCAGCCCCTCACACGCTGCGCTCCGGGCCCGGCCCTCACACGGCCCTCACACGGCCCTCACACGGCCCTCACACGGCCCTCACACCGCTCCCCCGCCGCTCCCCCGCCGCTCCACCGCCGCCCCGCTCACCTTGCACCGCCAGCTCCCGGGCCGGGGCCGCGGCGGGCCGGCCCCGGGGCAGCAGCGCCCTCAGCACGGCGCGGAGCTCGCCGGGCCCGCCCCAGGCCGTGAGGGGCGGCGGCAAAGGCAGAGCCAGCTGGTCCCGCACCTCCCTCCAGAGCCGGCCCAGCTCCGCGGCCCCCGCCGCTCGCCCCTCCTGGCCGCCCCCGCCTGCTCCCACGGCGGCGAAGCATGGGGATATCTGCCCGCCCTCGCCGAGCGGCACCGGCCCCTCCGCCTGCACAGCGGCGCCGCTCAGCCTCCTGTTGGCCACCTGCGGCTTCTCCAGCCACACGCGCACGGCCGCCCAGAAGCCGCCGGGCAGCGCGGCGCCGCCCGGGTCCCGCACGGCCGCCGTCCCCACCGGCCCCATCCGCCGTCCGTGCCGTGCCGGGAGGCGGAGCGCGTCGCAGGCTGCTCCCGTCAGTTCCCGAGGCGGAGACGGCGGCGGCCGCAGGTACGTAGCGGGTCCCCTCGCCCGGCCTGCGGCTCTGCGGCTCCCAGAGACCGCTGCGGTGCCGTCCTGCGGCCGAAAACACGGGGAGCCGCCGGCTCCCAGCAGGGCGTGAGGCTGGAGGGTCGTCACCGCATGGGCAGCTCTGTCTGGGGAGGGTCTGTGCCGCTGGGGCAGCGGGTGCAGAAGAGCTGAAAACGCTTCCTGAGAGCAAACTCCAGACACCGGACAGTCAGCCCGGCCCGGCAGGGGGACATCTCGGTCCCCTTTCTGTAGCAAACAGCAGTACGTTTTGTAGCCTGTTTTTGCCTTGTGTGGGCTGTAGCGGGGCTCGGCCGTGCGCTGAAGCCGCACAGGAGCGTTCGTGCCCTGCCTTTACCTGCTCTGCGCGACTGCCAGCTGCAGAGTGCTCGGAAACGCAGAGCCGTTAGAAAATAAAATAAAATAAACCACTGGTTATGTCGTCTCTTAGCCTTAAGGGTACAGTGTGATTATTCTTTATAGCTACCGAGTGTCTGATCCGTATCATTGTTCCGTAAGGTGAGGCTAGTACCTGCAAACTGACCTTTTCCCTCGTGATCTGTGACCCGTTTTTGGTGCCCGGGTATGAATTTGAATTACTAGCAGGAGCACTTTCCACGGGAAAAGGTTTCCAACTCAGCATTTCGCAGTGAAACTGCAGCAGTTCTTTGCAAATTGAAAACAATGTGGTTTTTACTTCCACCTTCACACACGTTTCAAAATTTCAGACCAAGGCTGAAGTTGCCACTGAAGTTTTAGGGCAGCCCGTTGTTACTTTCCTATTGTAACCACGTGTTTTGATTTCTTAATTAGTTTTGAAACTGTTGACTTGGAGCCAATTATATTAAAACATTATGTGAAGTCAGAGGATTTGTAATGTATTTTAAGTTCAGAACTTTTTTTATAATGAACTCTTGGGTTCTCTTATTTGTGTAATATCACTGATTTACAATGTAAATAAAGTTAGGTGTAATAGCTGCAATATTGCAATGTAATTTTTTTTCTCTTTTATGAGTGGAAAGCCTCCAACTGCTGCCTGATTTACCTGTTTTCCAGTTAGAAGTGTAGTATCTGTTTATTTGGCTGGAGTGTGAAACACCTTCTCGATATCTTTCCCCCCTGCCCCTCTTTCCAAACCTGTTACTCAGTACTGGAGCTGCATCTTCCTAGAACTCATTTGGAAGTCACATGCAGAAACTCTATCCTGCTGTTATCTTCTACTATGTACCGTTCAGACCTAGAGGATGACCTCCATAAAAGTGTAAGGTTGAAAGAAAAGAGAGGTATCAAGGAGACATATTGAGATGATGAGGGGAAAAAGGAGACTGCTGAAGTTCTGTACTTCATTATGTTCGAGGTCTGTTCTGAGTCCTTGGCCAGCCCTGGGCCAGGATGTTCCACTTAAACCTTTGAGCTGCTTCTTTTAGCCAGTGCCATTAAATCTGCTGGATTTTGCACCCTCCAGGCTCTGCAGAGACCTCTTGTCTGGTGGCAGGGATTGCTGGTTGTGCTGTGAGCTCTCCAACACCAGCTTCTGGAACTAGCAGAGGATCAGCCTCTGCTTCTCTGGGCCAGGTTCTAGTGAAAAGCAAGGTTCTCCTCTCCTGAACCAGCTGTACCTACTGACAGGGAAATCCTGCAGGGTCTGAGCAGTTTTGTAGTGCTCTTGCCTGACCCATAGATGCACACAACAAGTTGCAGCAGACTTTGTGGGGCCTTGCTCCATTTGTTGTTTAAGACATGGTATTTTCTCACCTGGGTCTTTTATCATCCCCTTTCTTATCGCATGATATGGTGATAACCAGTGGTGTTCCTGCTTCATATTTAGCTCATATTTTAATAACAAAGGCAATGTAATTAGTTTACATTGGATCAAAGGCATTTTTTCTTACTTTGTACCAAGCCAGTTGAATTAGAAAAAGGAAAGGGCTAGTTTTTAGTTGCCTCTGCAGTGCTGTACTCATACATTTAAACAAGTCAACGGATTTAATTAACAACTCTTTTAATTTCTTTTTATAATTAAAAAAAAGCAGACATCTGTGGTGCTTTAGTTTGCATTTTATTTTTTCTTGTTTGCTGCAGTTAGCTAACAATGGCATCCACACTGAATCAGAAAGAAATGACTGGCAACCAAAATTCATGGGATAGTTTGCTACCAGACTTACCTAAGGGCCCACTTTCCACATATCGTAAGAAAGCTTCTTTCAACTGGAAGGAGATGGCAGTGTTCATAGATGGTGAAGATATCATCCAGCTGAAGGTAAATTTTGCAAGAATTGTAAGCATGTTTTGATTGTAGAGATATCAGTAGAAGTGAGTATGTTGTTTTTTTTTTTAAAGGGAGTATAGTTAATAATAGTCTGTAAATATGGAGCAAGAAGAAATTTGATTTGCAGCCAGTTTTCTGAACAGAGCTGAAATTTTAAGCAATCTACTCTGCTGTATCATAAGACTCATTTAATTACTCAACATCAGTACAGGAGAGACCAGCAGGTGCTACATTTCAGAACCTAACTGCTCATTTCAAACTGAGAAAGAGCTATATTCTACCATATTTCTTTACTGTTTGCATTAAATCACAGATCTCATGGTTTTGCAGGGCACTTATGCAGAGCTAAGGTCAAACCTCTGTCAAACAGTATTTCTGTCATACTTTGACCCAATTTTCTACAAAGTTCTGTGCTTGCATTAGTGCTTATTTGGCATTGTAGTTGGAGATTAGCATGCAAACCTTGCTGAAAGCTAACCCTAGCAAGAAAAGAGATTAATTGCAGCACAAGAGATGGTGAGGAAATGCATGACTTGGAGATATAGGAGGAGAAAGAACCAGCTTTCTGAAGGAGGTGGAGATGGACATGGATTTAAGCTATTCTTGAATCTTCACCATAATTATAGAAATCCTAGGAGGTAGATGAGGGAAATCAAAAAGGCCTGGTTCTGCATCTAAGGGGTATGTGTTAGAGCACAGAAAAAACCACAAGTGCTCTGTGTGTGAGGGAGTTTCAAAGCTTTGTGATCATGTAGAGTTGTTCACACAGAGAAAGGGAATGGCTGCCCTTCAAAGAAAAGCACAGGAAGTGTGGGTTTCTTCCTTCTTGTGTGAAAGACAATTAAGAAGATGTGAATATCTTGAAGACACAGCTCTGGGATAAAAAACCACCATAATATATTATATAATACAAAAAGAATCCAAATTAGTTTAAAAGACGCACATCCCCACATTGAAGGGCTGCATATGATGGTTCCATTAAATGGAGCCTTTTTTAGCTTCCATGTGGGAACAGAGCAGTTGTGGTAGCTTAATGGCTTTACCAGCATGGAATATTTCTAACTGAATGTAAGCCCTGGAGTTTTGCCTTTATCCTCAGACTGGGGGATCTTTGCCCCTTAGATCCTGCCAGCAGCTTCATCTATTGAGATAGTGAAGCCTGCTGCACAAAGCAAGTAAGTTTTATCATACTGTTCTTGTAGATTCAGAATAATCAGTGAGTCACTTCATGGTGAAGGAGATATCATAACATTTAGCTGCATGAGCTGTATATATGACAGACCATTTAAATATATTTTCTAATTCTCTGGAATTTTTGCTTGATAAGTTTATGGCTTCCACCAAATAATTGTAATTTGAGACCCAGTGTTACTCTAGAAGAAAATTAACTGTTTTTGTTAATGTCAGTTTTTTCCCCTTCAAGAACAGGATCTTCTCTGCTCTGGAAAATGATCCTCTCTTTGCACATCATCCTGGAGAAGATTTGTGCCGTGAGAAATACCAGGAGCTGACATTCCTGCGCTCTAAAAGGCTCTTTGAGTATGACTTTCTCACTCAGCAAGAGGCAATGGAGAACCCATTAAAGATTTTTAATGTGGTGCTCTCATTAGGAATGTATGATTGGTCTCTATCTATCCAGCTTTGCTTACATTGTGGTGTAAGTACAGTTCAAGGGCTGTAGTGGTATATGTTTGAATTTAAGTAACTTCTAAAATTGTAATTCTGTTGCTTTATGCCTATTTCATTAAAGCTTGATCTTTTCCTTTCTTTTCAAAAATGGTATTAAGTGTTTAGAAGAGTCAGAGAGGTGTGAGTAATCTTTGTTGTTAACCCCATCTCCACTGGGATGGGTCTCTCACAAAGAATGGTCAACAGAACTGGTCATATTATCAGTGGAATTAATTAATTTATTATTTTGATTATTATTATTATTCTTCACATAGCTGGGGAGCATCTAGCAATTAAGAGTTTTGTTGTGTGAATATCTGTGTAGAGAAATTGAAGGTAGCTTTCAAATCAGCTTTCTTGTTTGATCTTAAGCAGCTACTTTCAGTTCCCAATCTGTTTGCAGTAAAATGAACTAAAATAGTCTTTAAGTTTTCCTTTGGTCAAGGGAACATCACTAAGGACAAGTGGAAAGTATTTTTAAGCTTCAATGAAGGCTTGGAGAGGTTAGAGCTGAGACAAGTTCAGTCATCTGTAAAGGGGCCTTGACAAGATCAAATCCTGACTTGCCTTCCCCAGCTATAGTCTAATTATAGTTTACTATGCAGCCTGCTTTTCTTGGTCTCTTTACTGGACATCACTGTTAAAAATCATGTGCAATTCTTGCTTTTCATCACAGGGCACTGATTTCATTTATTATTCTGTTTTTACAGGTATTTGCAGGTCCAATTATGAGTGCTTCTAAGAGATTTGGACACATTTTGAAACAAATTTATAACATGGAGGTAATCTTTATAAAAATTTGTAAGAAATGGACTCTATTAGAACTGTGTCACTATTTTGAGTTTTGTGTTATTTCTGATCTCTTAATATACCTAAGTACTTCTAAATAGCAAAAGAAAAGACCATGGAGCAGATTCAAGCATTGAGCTCATAAACCACTTCCTAGACATGTTTTAGACTGTCCAAGTTAATATGCAGGCAAAATTAGGGAACTTTCCAAAAAGGCAATGTAGATGACATTACACTAGTTTAGGTTCTGTCCAGAGTCATTGAAGAGTATCCTACTAGGATGCTCTCAACTTTGATGTGTTGCAGTAAAGATTCCATTCTAATGCTATAAAATGGAAAATAATGCCAAAGAAATACCACATGGAGTGCAGTGGGGCCTAAGGACCAAGTACTCTGCAGAATAAATGCAACCTGTCTGATACAGAAGGTGCCAGTCCTAGACAGTTTCTACAGTCTAGGTCATGTGGGCAGCATTCACTGTCTGGCCAGACCCTCTTTGATTTTGCAAGATAAATATTCTGAGTGCACTTAAACTGAGCTTGTTGCTTTTGTTGCTCTTTATTGCTTCCATGTTTTGTTTTGGAGTTTTTTTGCCAAGTTACTCTCCAATAGCTGAATTTGAAATAATTTGAAAGTCTTGCAGTTTTAATTAATGTAATAAAGTGTGAATTGTGCCCTGTATCTCCTTATTTAGATTTTTGGATGCTTTGCTCTGACTGAACTCAGCCACGGAACTAACACCAAAGGCATACGGACTACGGCCACATTTGATCCTAGCTCTCAGGTCAGTCCTTGATGCACCCTGTCAACCAGGCTTCCTTTCCATACAAAACTCTGTGAGAAGGAGTTGGTCCTGCATAAGCTTCACAGCTGAAGCTCTCACAGCTGAAACAGCTCTCTCAGTTCTTTACTGGAACTCACAGCTCAATTTAACCTAAGATCTAGGAAATGCTTCCCATTTCCATTAACCTGCCTTTTTTAACTGCTTAAATGAGCAATTAAAAAAGCTTAGTTTCAGCCTTTACAGTGAGGAAATGAGCTTTTTGAATTCTAAATGTTTTCCTTATTACATGTGTTCTCTCCAAAGTTGAACACAATAAGAGAGATCTCAGATGCTGGAATACAGTACAGAATAAAGTCCTGGCAGTTAATGACTGTTGTCAAAACATTGCCAGGGTGATAATAAAATAGCTATGACCTGATTTTTATTATTTATATAATTTTCTTTTTCGTTCCTGGCTACAGGAATTTGTCATCAATACACCTGACTTTGAAGCTGCAAAGTTCTGGGTTGGTAATATGGGAAAACATGCTACTCATGCAGTTTTGTATGCCCAGCTCTATACTCCTGATGGACAGTGCCAAGGATTGCATTCCTTTATTGTACAGGTAGGCTGGAAATATTGCTAGCATTTTATTCTTTTGGGGAGGAGTGGGTTCAAATTAAAGACTTTGTTATGCTGTTATTTATACCTGACAGTGGATTCTTTATTTAATGCCTTCACAGTTTATTGCAATTGTAACCAGGATACCTTTTTTTTAAATGTTCACTGATTTTATGAAGGTTGTAGAGCTAGTTTTATACTGCCAGTTTACTGCAAAAGCTTCTGAAAATACAAAAGAGCTGAAAAGTCTCCTGATGATCATGGTACTTATATAGTTAGAACTCATCTGTGTTGTATGAAATCCTGAAAGTCTTGCACAGAACGATTTATGTCTACCAATGCTGCAGGCTGATCTGCGTGAAATCTGCAAACTTCTACCACAGAAAAAATTTTATAAGATTAAAGTCATTGGAAAATGTCAGTGCAATAGAAAATTTGCACATAGTTGTAGACTGAACAAAGTTTATTACAGAATTGGGGAATATCTCAAAGCTGATTATTACATAAAAATTCCATTGGTTTCTGCTGTGTCTGTGTACACCTAAAGGAGGTTTCAGTGCTAGTCATCAGTGTTAAGGGATATTTAACACAGTTATGTAATTAGTGTCATCTTCCAAAGTAATTTTTGTTGAAGTATCTATGTCCTGAATGAGAGAATGCATAAGTACAAGTTATATCCAGGATTATGTGCTTGAAAGAAACAGAGAGATCTCTTTATCATTAGTAATAATTTTCAGCCTTTGAAAAATTCAGCCAATAACTTTCATTGTTCCATTACTGGAATGTTTTGTTTCACTTCTCTACAGATTCGAGATACAAAAACTCTCCTACCAATGCCAGGTGTGATGGTAGGTGACATAGGAAAGAAACTTGGGCAGAATGGGTTGGATAATGGGTAAGTCAATACATTTGAAAGAGAAAGCATTCTAAGTTATATCACAATGTAGTGGTACAAAGATCCCCCTGTATCTGTTTTGTCTTTACTCCTGAAGTGTTCTCTATTGGTTTTAAATAGTTGATTTCAAAAAAAAAAAAAAACCAAAAATGCAGACTGAAAGATCTTGAATTCAGTATTTTTTATCTGAATAAACAGCCTTTCAGCCTTTCTCACTCTTTAAATGTGAAGTGCTCCTCGTATTCTGCAAATATCCCCAGGCACTCTTGCAGCTATAGACTCTTCAACAATAATAATGGAAAAAAAATCTAGTAAGTTCTGAGTAAAGAACTTTATCAGCCTCTGCACCCATCTGGGTGTAAGACTTTAATTATTTTTTCTGTTGATTTCCAGCCCACAGGAAGGTTAGTGGTGGTCCCCAGACAAGATTTATTTTCAGTAAATATTTAGATTAATAAGCTCAAAGAGAGAAACTATATATCTTGTTTAAACCATGGGATTTCTAGACTTCACCAAGAAAGAGGCTAGTTATTTTCTTCTGTATTATGTATGTACAGTTGAAATAAATAAAAAGTTCCTGGCTCCATTTCTTAGTCATGGATTCCTAGGGCCTTTCTGTACTAAACAAAGGTGTCTGATGGGGAGGATATAGTCAAGAAACAGAGGTAGATTTCTGCATTAAAACAGTCATGATGTAAAAATCATTTAAACTCTTGCATTAGTTACATAGCTCTGTGTAAAGATATAAACTTTAAACAATAAAGAAGAGTTTCACTTATTTATGCCTCAGATTTTCTTCTCTCTGTTGATTCAGTTCACTACAGGTTTATGTATGTCCTTCAAAACAGACCATTGCAGTAAACATATAAATGCAGTGTAGACTTCTTAAAGTATCCTGGTTTCATATATTATGGCTCTGATTGTCTTTCCAGAAGGTTGTAGGAATGTTATGGTTATTTAGCTCATTATCATCAATTCTCTGTTTCCTGAAGACACAGAAGAAATAAATTTTAAAAACCTGAATCAACCCAAAATTAATTTATAGAGGAAAACTGAGACTTTGGTGGGTTTTTCCTGCTTCTGCATTACAGACTAGTAACCAGCAGATGGCACAGCAGCATGGGCCTGAGTAATCTAAATGTTTTTCCACTTCATATTTTTGTAGAAGTGTTTAAATTCTGGTGTTCATTCTTACATTGTGATATAGATTTATGTGCAAAACAGGACAGAAGAGTATGCTTGTTATATGACCTTAAAATGTACATAATTTTAAATCCAGTTCTCTATTATCTACTGGGAAAAATAAAGTATTTCTTAAAATATTGATAATAATTGAATAATTTGAAATTATAATCCATGAAATACCCTTTAAAGGAGATACCAGTGACTTCCTATCTTATTGTCGGATAGAGTCCCTTATCTTATTTGATATTATATGTCATTTAAAGCAGTGGTAGGGCATTCCTGTTTATTCTATTATATGTTATTTTAAAAAAACTTTTATGATGTTCAAACAGCCATAGGTATAGATCTCTTAAGTATGCATTAAGACAGTCCCTGCATTAGAAACCTTAAGACAGCACTTGGATATTGAGAGAAGGATGAGGGAGCCCAAGGTTACCAATAGATACCTCTCATTTAGCTAAAACTCATTTAGCTAAAAACTGAGTTCCTGAACTACCTCAGCTCCTTTTTTTTTTTTTTTTTTTTTTTTTTTTTTGGAGAGGTCTAAGACTAGAGGCAGGCCAACATTGTTCTCAAGAACCAGGGAACCTGGTTTGTTCTGCAACCTTCCTGCTCACACTGAGATGTCAGAAGTGTCAGGGCTTGTAGATGTCTGCTGTCAGAGGTACCTGAAGGTCAGGCTGGGGACTGGAGGGGCAGTTCTGCATTTGTTTGCAGAGACAACAAGCCATGCCACCCTAGAAAGTGGGCTCTTGGTTGTATGATCTGCAAAATCCCAGGATCCAGAAGGAGGTATTTCACCAGATACTGCCTTGTCAAGGTGTTCTCCTTGGCTGTTTAGCAACCTTACATCCATCATCATTTATCCCAGAGAAAGCATGGACCTGTATGTGGAGAGGAGAAAACATTCCCCTATGCTGTGTCTCCACTACATGCATTGCCAGGTTTTTCTGAATGTGTGTGTGAAGTCGGGTTCAACTAGCCTGAACACTTAGTAAATCAGGTGTTCTTCCATGTAGTTACACTCAGGATATGTGGTCGCAGTGGGGATCAGTCTGACATCTCTGACAGAGATGTTTGATTTTTTTCCTGTGCTTTAAGAAATTTATGCTAATATTTTTCAATATGGATACAGAGAGTTAAGTTCCTGGGCACTAATGAAGGTCATGGGGAAGAAATTCCAGAGCCTCCTTGGAAAACACTATTGATTTATGCTGTGTAAGAAAACAGAGTAGTTGATTATAGTTGTCCATTCTGGCTTTGAAAAACAATTAATCTCTTCTTGTTTGGCTGAAAGCTGGCTTCCTGCTAATGTAGAGTGTGATGTTTTTAGTAAGAGAAAGAATTTCAGACTAATGTGGGAATTTTTGCAGTGTAAATCCATTTCTAAAATTATCTTTCCAAATAATTCTCATAGTTTTGTAATTTGAATGTCCAAAAATCACATGGTGTTTGTAGGTGGTTCACACAGAATCATAGAATCACTACATTGGAAGAGACCTTCAAGGTCATGGAGTCCAACCCATGCCCGAACACCTCAACTAGACTATGGCACCAGTCTTTTTTTAAACATATCCAAGGATGATGGCCCCACCACCTCCCCAGGCAGATCATTCCAGTACTTTATCACTTTCTGTAAAAATTTTTTTCCCAATATCCAGCCTGTATCTCCCCTGGTGCAGCTTGAGACTGTCCTCTTTCTGTCAGTTGCTGCCTGGACAAAGGGACCAACCCCCACCTGGCTACAGCCACCTTTCAGGAAGTTGCAAAGAGTGATAAGGTCACCCCTAAGTCTCCTTTTCTCCAGGCTGAACACCCTCAGCTCCCTCAGCCATTCCTCACAGGGTTTGTGTTCCAAGCCCCTACCAGCCTTGTTCCCTCCTCTGGATGCGCTCAATGTCTCAATGTACTCCCTGAACTGAGGGGACAGAACTGGACACAGCACTCGAGGTGTGTCCTCACCAGTGCTGAGTACAGGGGAGAATGACCTCCCTGCTCCTGCTGGCCATACTGTTCCTGATCCAGGGGCCATTGGCCTTCTTGGCCACCAGGGCACACTCCTGGCTCATGTTCAGTCAGCTGTTGACCAGCACCCCCAGGTCCCTTCCTGCTTGGGCACTGTCCTGCCTCACCATCCCCAGCCTGTGGCACTGCAGGGGGTTATTGTGGCCAAAATGCAGGACTTGGCACTTGGACTTTTTAAAGCTCATCTTGTTGGACTCTGCCCATCCCTCCAACCGTTCCAAGTCTCTTGCAGAGCCCTCCCACCTTCCCACAGATCAACATATGCTCCCAGCTTAGTGTCATCTGCAAATTTACTGATGAAAGACTCAATTCCCTCATCCATGTCATCAATAGAAATATTGAACAGACCCCTGGGGGACACCACTGGTGTCTGAGCCCCAGCTGGATGCAGCACTGTTTACCACCACTCTCTGTGCCCGGCCATCCAGCCAGTTCTTAACCCAGAACAGAGTTCTTCTGTCCAAGCTACAGGCTGCAGCTTTTCCAGGAGTGTGCTGTGGGAGACAGTGTCAAAAGCCTTGCTAAAGTCCAGGTACACAACATCCACAGCCTTTCCTGCATCCACCAGGCAGATTACCTGGTCATATAAGGAGACCAGTTAGGTCAAACAAGACCTGCCCCTCCTGAACCCATGCTGGCTGGTTCAGGTACCCTGGCTATGCTCTAAGTGCTGCATGATAACACTCAGTATAAACTGTTCTATGTGTAACTGTAGCTACCCTGACCCAAAAAAAAAAAAAAAAAAAGACAAAATCACTGTAAAATATTTTTAAATACTTTTCTTTCTCTAGGAAATTTAGAATAATTTGTGTAATCAATGCATAAAGGGGTAAAAATAGAGCTCTCTTTTTTCTTATGGAGAGTTTAGACTGGTTTTGTTAGCAAAGTTAAATCAGACTGCCACCAGGGGATGCAAATGCTTTAGTCTTTATTTTATAATATTAAAATGTCCACCTGTTGCTAGTGCTCTGTCAGTCTGTGAAATATGCAGTTCACTGAGGACCCAAAATGGTACTAGCTGAGGAAAAAAAAGAAAAACTAATGAAAAAATCATTGAGTATCTGAGATTCCAGGGGCTTTTCAGTAAAATGCATGGCAGGCATAAGGAATAGGGGGTGGTGACACACAAGTAAAGCTGGAGCTGACTGTGTGTTGATGTGCATTTCTGTTTCCTTCCTTTGGTATGGGTTTTTTTTGTTGGGGTTTTTGTTTTGGTTTGGGTTTTTTTGGGTGGGCAGGGGAAGGATGTACCTTAGATACTGAAACATTGCCCAAATTACCCATTACTTCCATGCACATCAGTAAATGATTCACATCACACTGAATTGGTGGTGAACCAGTTTCATGTGCAGTTTTAACTACTACCAAATTTCTGCTTTCCCCTCTCCAGAGATGGAAAAGATGCCCAACTGAATCTGCATGAGGAAGAGTGAAAATCAGCTATAATTGTATTTCTGACGTGGTGCTCACCATGCCTGTCTTTGTAAAACGTGTTCTGAGCTCATTAGGCTGTGTCCACTGATAACGTTTGTTGAGCAGATAAAACTTTTTGTAAGGGAAGAACTAGAGAAATGAAACTATCATCTTACCTTAAGTCTTTGTAGGAGAGAAATGGGTCTTTCTGGAGGAGGAATTGTTAGCTGGATCTAATGATAATTGTGGGCTTGGGAAAACTGATAGGGTTTGGTAGCTGTGTAGCCTTTCATGTACAATTAAAATGTGGTCAATCTTTGCACACATACAACACACTAAGATGTTCAGCATGTTCTCTAGCAATCAGTGAGGCCAGGTTGAGTTTTCTGGATATTGAAAAGAAAACAAAATGCCCAAGAATAAATGGGTAAAGGGGATTTATTGGACAGAAAATCAATAAACTGTGTGAAATAATCCCTTCTGGAACGAGATGGTTTAGAAAGCCCTCACTATAATTCTTGTATATTGGCAAAGATGGGATACATCACATGACTTCCAAGCTGTTGCAAATTGCTTTTAAATGGTTAATTCATCATTTGTTTATTTGTTACTATTGCCAATAATACATTATGATTCTGCTACTGCTAGTTTAAGGGCAGAACAAATGGAAGTATAGTCCTTTTTGTCTTCTACTATTTATCTTCTTCATGCTCATTTAGATTTTGCAACTGTCGCAGTTATTTCACTAGGAAGATAGGAGCTATAATACATGGTTGAAGCCTAAATAGTCTTTGGAGCTTCATCTTTCAATCTGAAACAGTAGTTCAGTGAAGATAACATCCATAATCAGCTTCTTTGGTTATTTGCTTCTACTCCCACACTGCCTTTTTCTTTCTGCTGCAATGAACATTTATGAAGCTGTAGGGGACTCAGCTAGGAAACTGGAACTGCCTGAAAACTAATGAAAAAAAAAAGCCCATCAATATTTGCTGTCTTCAGTCAGATAATTTGTCAGGTCTGGTTCACTGCAAGGCCTTATGAGTGGCTGTTTCAGTACAGGAAAAAGAAGAGAGATGTAAGAAATCGAGTGTAAAAATCAGTCCTGCTTCCCAAATAAACAAGCTTGGGCTTGTTTAATATTTTTTATTGACTTACAGCCTCTGACCTAAGTTTCAAACAATTGCAGTAGCAATGAAGTGGTTATAGAAAAAAAAGAAGAATGTTAAAATGTCTCTGCCTGTATTTATGTTATCTGAATATACCATGAATACTTTAGTCCTTGTGAAAAGTGCCACTTCCACAGTTAAAATAGGTATTTTGCAAGCATATCTTGCATGTATACAGTTTTAAGTTAAAGCCATGGTTTTTGCAGCAGTCATTGGCATTTCCCTGCTTTGCCCTGTCACGTAGGTTGTGCAGTCAGGGTTGGACACTGTGGGTGTGTTCAGTGCTGTGTGTGTTACTGGGCCGTGGTCACACTGCTGCAGAGTGCTGCCTTATCCCCCCATTTCTGTCAGGTTCTTGTGCCTCAAAACTCTACAGCCATAGCTGCTGCACACTGAAAGGCACTTGGTGTGGGTGAAAATGGGGAAAGGTAGATTTAGATCTAGTCACACATTTGTTTTGTGACCCACAGAAATACAGCCTCACATCTGCAGTGAACTTCAACCAACCATTTTTGTTCCTTAGCAGGGCTCTGTCAGCTCTCAGCAGCTGCAGGAGTCTGCACATCCAGCTTCTTGCAGAACTGGCACTTGGACTGTAAGAGCTTTAGTGTGAGTGGGTCTTTATGTCCCTGTGAAGTCTATTAGGTTAGGATTAGGAAACCTATAAAATGCTATGTTGTTTTATCATTGCCATTGAGCAATACTGTACAGAGCTGCATTCTTAGATTAGAGCCTCAAATGTAGAAAATAAAACTAAAATACTGCCATGCAGTTTTCCCCAGTTTCACTGTAACTCTTTTCAGCTCAACCTTTCTGTGAGCTTCATTCCAGAATATGTGGCAATTTTCTTTCCTTCTGCAAGTTTTTCATCAAACCTCTGAAATGTTATTCTTCCCAAGGTTTACTGTATCCCATAAACAGCCCTGATATCAACTGACTCACAGCCTTCCAATACCATTCACCTGCTTTCTGTTTCTGGCTGGAAGTCTGATGATTGCACTGTCTCTAATGTAGGCAGTAACAAAAGCTGGCAGAGAAGGCATTTTAGTGAGTCTGAAGTTCACCAAAGCATATTTGAGCTATTTGTACTATAGGTAACAGTTTATTACTATAGTACTGGCAAAAGGAGCTCGTAGCTTTTCCAGCTGTTCCTCTTTTATCAGCGTTACTGCACACCAGATGAATTACTATTGCATGATTTAAAGTCAGTGAGATTAACTTAGTTTGAAATGTTCCCTTAACTATTGGCCAAAGAGCCCAAACAAGAATGCTACTATTGGAATGACACTTCACTCTGCTCAGCTGCTTCTGGTAGAAATCCATGTGATATAGGTTTTTTTAAATCTGTGCTAAAAGATGTGTCTACACATAGCCCTGTGATATCTATTTAAAGTGACAGCTGTCTGTCTGTCCTGCTGAGAGGTCTTAATCTCAGTCACGCTCTTTGCTGTGCTGAAGAGGCCCTAAGTAGGGCAGCTTTCAAACCTCTGCTCTTGTCATCACTGTGTGAAATTTAGCCATTTTCCAAACTTGCTGGTACATGATATCCCCATGACTGTGTATACAGTTCCATTATGGTAAGATATTTCTTCAATTCTTTAAGGAGATTTTTCCCCTTAATGTGTTGACAGCTGTGGGCCAAGTCTGTGCTTTCTAAGCTAATAACCGGTAAAAACGTGATCATTGACTTCATTAAATCTTACTATTTATTTTTAATATGTTCCAATATCAAGTTCCAATTGGCCAGTACGTCTTATAATTCCCAACAGCAAAGTTCTTGGAGAAGAAGCATAACAGCAGTTGGCAGCAATCTCACAAGGTCACTTAACCCACCAGTCCTGTGAGGTTCTGCTTTTATTTTCAACATTTGTGCTTATAGGCAAAATATCTTATTTCTTTACACATGGAATTTTTCTGTTGAATTTTTAATTGCTAGTTCTGCCTCTCTGCTTTGCTTCTTAAAGCTTTTCTCATCTGATATGCATATCCACATATCTTTATATAATGTATCTGCAATGGATAATATCAAGGGAAAAAATTAAACTTTCAAAACCTATTACTTGAATTCATTTTGATTTTAGGAAAATAGGCTATCATATAATGATAGGAAATTCAGTATTCTGGTTCACTAGCTGTGAAAGAATTTATTAAAGAAGGGTGTGCTTGTAGTTTTTAATCATAATAATTTTAGGTCATCTTTTATATGTTATAGAATTAGCTTCCTTATATTTGTGCACGACAGATTATAATAAAACTTTCTTCAAGGTTTTTCACTGTTTCCAACAGAAGACTTAGATTTAACTGTTTGGGATTGTATCACTGCACGTAAAAGTGGGTAAAATAGTTTAGGTCATCTTGGGAACTTTTTTGTATAGCACACATCTGTCACATGTTCATTATGAGTAGGCTTGGAATTCCTAGAAGTAGGCAATTGATATATAGATTTATAAAGTAGTAGCTTTCAATTTGCTTTTTATGAATAATTGAGTTTCAAGAACAAGTCAATATAAAAAAATTTCCTACAACTGCACAACTTTGCTCTGTGAATTGAACTAATCACTACAGTATAAAACAGAACACATAACAGAGGATAATTTGCCATTTTGTTCAGTCATTATCTCCCAGGTAACAAATGACACAACAAAAGGAAGTGTCCTCAAGTTGTACCAAGGGAGGTTTAGGTTAGATACTGGGAAAAATGTCTTCACTGAAAGACTGTTCAGACATTGAGACAGGCTGCCCAGGGAAAAGAGGTGGAATCATCATCCCTGGAAGTGTTCAGAAGATGTGTGGATGTCGTACCTGGGGATATGGTTTAGTGGTGAACATGGTGCTGCTGTGGTAGAGGTTGTACTCTGATACTGGAGGTGTTTTCCATCCTAGTGACTCTATGAATGCTGCCATGAAATCTTACCATTAATCACATGCAGGGCTAAGCTTGTTCCAGATATGTATTTGCAGAGCGAAAGCCAAAGAATTGGAGCCCTTTGAAATACTGTCCTAATATGTGCCCCAAAGATTGTATCTCTCTGTTAGGTCAGCTCTTCCTTTAGTCTGACTTATAATTCCAGTTTTTATCACCCATTCAATAGCTTTTAAAAATAATATTTCATTGATTTCTTCCATGCCTCCCTTCCTTTTTGAGAGGGATCCTCATAAACGTCCATGGAGCTCCCTTGCTTTCATCTGATTTTTACTTCAAATTCTCATTTGCTCTAATGGCTTGTAAAAAGTGCAATTGATGAGCTGCTGATGTGCTGTGACTGGCAGGCATCTTGTCAGGAAAATATTCTTCAGTAATTAGTGTCTGCTTCACTGTTTGAGCATATTTGTAGCTTCCTGCCTTTTGCTTGCATTGTAAGGTCCTAGGGGGAAGCACCTTCTTGGAATTCTATGGATGGACAGCAGCTGTGAAAAAAAGATGGTAAACTAGAAACGTAAACCTTGCCACACACACTCTTCTGTAATTAAAGTAATGATTAATAATAATTAACAAGTTCAAGTTCTTTCTAAGATGCATGCTGTTGCTTAAAAATATTGGTTGTTGTACAGTTTTAGTTGTGATTCTGTTTGGGGTATAGGGAGCAGGGAATGTGAATTTAGCCAGAAGATCTTTCTAAAAAGAGATTTTTTATTTTCAGTGTTATGAAAAAAAAATATTAACATAGATGGAAATCAGATTTTTGGAAAATCTATATTTGTTTCTATTACAAAGTAGTGTAGTCTCACTGAAATTGGCATTTAACAAAGCACTTATTAGCCCTGTTGAGGCAGCTGGTTCTTGGTTAGGATAGCACACCTTTCTCCATGTCTAAGTCTGAAAATACTGTGTATCTCTAAGGCTGAATAAATTCAGTATTCAGATATGTTTCCTTGGAAACAACTCATAATTTAAAAGCACATGCAGCAATGCAGCCCTTATGTAATTTATTAATGTGAAAAATCTGGCTCTCACGAGCTATATTAAATAGATCAGCCTTTATTGGCAGGAAAAAGGAATTTTCTTTGATTAAAAATACAGCCTTTCAAGTTCTATTAGATAGATATTCGTGAGTGGGGTTGATACTGCTGCTATTGTGCCAAATTGTGTTGCCCATTTGGGTGAAACAGTTCAATCCCTTTCTTCCTGAAGAATATGAATACTCAGGGCATTCTCTCTATCTTAAGACCTTCCCTCTTTATTGCTGCTAGAGTGCTGCAATTTAAAAGGGTTAGCCTGCTCTTCCTTTTCTTTCAGGGAACAGAATTCCTAATTTGATTTTAAACAAAGGAAAATTTTCTTTTCAGTACTTTTGTGCTTTTCATAGCACTATTTCAGCTATGTCCTTATTTGTATTGCAGTAGAATGAGTGATCCTCACAGATCTATATTTTAGACTCATAAAAATATATAGTGTCTCTATTCCAAAGCAGTCTCCAGACTGGACTAAACAGCACCTCAGTTATGAATATAATGACCTCTGCAGAATTGTTTGAGGCAGGGAATTATTTGGAATCAGAATGACCTAGTCCCATTCTAGGCAGCAGAAGGAAGTTGTTCATCTTCTCAAGCTTTTTGACAGCTAAGATACCAACCTAGGCAACCTAAGTCATTCAGTTCAGCTTTCTGAGGTGCCAGTGAAAGTACCTGTCAAACTGCCTGTGTGCAAGGTCTCTAATAAGTAACTTGTCCCTTCCCTCAACCAGAATATCATTGCTCATCCTTCCATTACTTTTTTGTACTTCTTTCCTTACAAAGCTGCTGAAATGGTCTCCTAGAATCAATGAAGTGGTTTTTTGGTTTTGTAAACATAATCTTTTTAAAGCAAAAAATAAAAAATCAGAAGTCGTAAAAAATAATTTCTCTTCTTGAATTTGTTGTACTGCTCTGAGTCTGAAAGTCTTTGTTGGCCCAGGCATACTTCCCTAAAATTGCCTACATGGCTTGGCAGGCACTGTTTTCAGTTCACTGACATGCCTGAGATAATTTTGCAATCTATTCTTCTTATGACCTTTTTTCTGTAATATAAACACCTCAGAGTATGTAGACATCGATTTTATACTGTTTGTGTGCTTGTTTAAACAGATTTGCCATGTTCCACAATGTCAGAATACCAAAAGAAAACATACTGAATATAGCTGGAGATGTCACAGCTGAGGGGAAGTACTCAAGTTCTATCAAGGTAGGAAACAAGGTCTTTTTCATTAAATATATAAAGATATATGTAGGTTGAGAGACAGAGTAATGTGCCTCTTCTGTCAGGAAGTACTGAATGCCTGAACTTAAGAAGGCTATTGATAGTTTCATATGAGGTATGAATGTTGTTTTTTTAATTGCATTTTAGAGATGTCTCAACTCACACTGCTGACTTTACTGATCTTCATGCTCTTTGCATGACCCCAGTGATCCGAAGAGTTTAGAGTTTGACTGTGTTCAAGCAAGGCTGCTCTGAGTTTTGCCTGAATTCCTCATCTGGACGAGTCAAGAAACAAAATAAGCTTCCGGTCATACTACCAAGTTGCATCTTCATGGGGGTAAAATGAAATGTTAGCCTCATTAGCACTCATTCTGTGCTTTCTATTCATTCAGGAGGTTAAAGAACGTTTCAGTGCAGCTCTGGGATCCTTGTCCTCTGGCAGAATTATGATCACAGGAATTTCCATGACCAATTTAAAGCTTGCCTTGGCAGTAGCCATTCGCTTCTCAGCAGCTCGCCGTCAGTTCGGACCAACTGAGGATGAAGAAATACCTGTCCTTGAGTACCAAACACAGGTAAATACTTTAGAATTCCATCTACAGACTTCTAGATGATGAAACTCACATTCAGAGCTACTGCAGATCATGGTAGTGACCCTGAAGTTAGTGAAATTAAAGTTGTCTGTGTCACCTGAAGCGTCATTCTAGTAAAGCTGTGGGGGTTCATTCCAACTCAAAACCTTCTCCTGGCATGGCCAGGCTTTTAACACAAGTTCTTGGAACAGCAAAACCAAAAAAAGAAGACATTTGTCTTCTAAAATAGTAACCTTTTAAGAGAAAATCTGTTTTACTGCACATGTGAAAGTACTGCAGTGTAGAAAGTAGCATTTGTTTCAAAATATCACTGCTTCTTTTGTTGCTACACTAAGTTTCTCATTTGTAGCCTCTATGCTTTAAAAGTACAGAACTCAGTGACATTCATTGTGTAGAAGTCTCAAGCTAATACTGATTTAAGGGGATTATAACCAAGATTTACCTGCAGTTTATGCAGATGAAAAACAGTTTTTGCTCTGAAAAAAATAGATAAAATGTATATAGAATAACTGGGGAAAAAGGAAAACTCAGATCTGTTGAATGACCAAGAAGTGCTGAAAACAGACCTGCCCAGTTGAATTGTGGGTGCCTTTTTCCAGGTTGACACTTGTCTTGCAATGTTGAAAGATTTCATAAGATTCTGCAAATTGGTGGTAGATGCCTTCCTTCCACCATTTCAGAATAAGCCAGGATCTGCTTTCTACTATTTGAGTCTCTCAATTTTCCCCACTTTTGGCTTGTTCTGTGGGTTCTGCTTGCTGAAACTCTCATTCTCTTTTTCCTTTACCACAAAGACTTTCAAGCAGTTCTTCTTTTCCTTCATGAGCCCCATGAAATGGTTACAACCTCTGTCGTGTTTGTGCTGAAGCAGCTTATGAATCATGATTGCCCCTGGCATGCCAGACATTTTATAAACACATGGCAAAAATATGTCTTTAGTCCCCAAACCTTCAGTGAACTTTTTCCCTGGTTAAACAGAATGCTTATCACAAATTCATTAAATGTGAGAACTAAAACAATGCAACCATAACTTGTATAGAGAGAACAATAACCAGCTGTAACATAATTAAATGTAATTAAATTACATTTTAGGTGGTTATTGTTCTCTTCTCCATTAAGCAGATTTCCATTTTGAACACAGTAAAAATCGAGTTGGTTCAATATAATAACTATTTAAAACATCTATAAATTTGTGATCAATTTATTTCTTTTTTTTTTTCCAGCAATGGCGTCTTTTACCTTATCTGGCTGCTGCATATGCCTTAGATTATTTCTCAAAGTCCGTGTTTGAGAACTTTGTAGAGTTTTTTGCAGGTGTGTTGACAAAGCAAAGGAATCAGAGACAGGTGAGATGTTTACATATTTCCTCTTCACTGAGTTCTTACTGTAATAAACTGTAAACTGTTAAGTGGAAGACCTATTTAGAAGGCTTAGACTCTCTTACAATCAAGAATGATAGAGCAATGTCTCAGAAATATGAGGCATATGAAGTACTGATGAAAGTAACATTTAGAAAAGCATTGAAATTAGTTTTGATGGAGTTATTAAAGATTTATTGATTTCTGTAGGATTGAAGGTTATGTTCTCTTGCATATTTTTTTAATCATAAATATATTATGATGGTGTAAATTTAGCTTATAACTGTTGTAAATGATTCTATAGGGAGCACATATCAAAGATTTTCTGAAAATATACTAATCTTAATTCCTGCACAGACTCTTTGAGTGTGGCTTGAGTTTGCAATTCAAATTTATGAATTAAAATGAATACTTTTAGTGAAAAAAGTTGACTTTTGAGTCTTAATGCTGAATTTTTCATCCACAATCAGCCCACTGAAAGTCATGCCTTTACAGAGGAAATAGTTTATTCTATCAGTCTCTGTGGACTGATTCTTAATCAAATTAACTTCAGTATTGTGTTTTTACAGCATATGAATTTTATAATTTTTATAATTTTTGGCAATAAAATTTTTAGGGCCTGCATGTTGGTTGTGTATTGCTCAGGTCCTCAAGCTTTTTTTTATCTGAAGTAAAGCTCATGAAATAATTTTTAATAATGACAGGATATTTTAATTTTTCCTCTCTACACAAAACATGGAAGAATCTATTTGATCGTTTTACCTTACACATCTTCTCTGGGGATCTGCAGTGCAGTCACTAATCTTAGGGAAAACAGTGGCTATCAAGAAAAAGTCATGATAGGAAAGAATCTCATTATTGAAAATTTTAAGAACGTAATCCTTATGGATTCCTTTTGTTCTACAAGATCATTGACCAACAACACCATTTAGGGAGGTGCTGTTAATCAAGCTTTGGTTGTATCAAGCCCCTGTCTCCAGAAACCAGAATTCCAAATGCATTGGCAAAGGAAGGTCAACAGAGTTAGTGTAAATGCAGGCTACTGTGATTCTCTGGAGTCTCTGAGGATGTACATAAAAGTTTTCCTGCTCTTTGCAAAACTGATGGTTAAAAGATCAGTGAAAACTGTGTAAGGCAATAAATATATCCTATTGCTGGCTGGAGAGAGATATTGCTTATGTCACAGAGGGGATAGAAGCTTTTGTCTGGACAGGCCACCCTCAACCACCTCCTTCTCCATTTTTGGGAGGGAAAGCTTGGCAGGTGAACTCACTCAATGCTGTGCCAGCTGGTACAGCTGAGCTGAGATGCACCCATGTGCCCATTATCTGGCACATTTATTTCTGTCTCATAAAAGAAAGTTGGTGCTGAAGGTTCCTCAGTTGTGGCAGTGTTTCTCTATAGCACCAAAGAATAGGCTTTGCACTTACATTGGCCTCCAAGTTGTGTGCTTATATTGCCAGTTGCTGTTTATTATAAAGCAGTACATGTATCTATGGTTTTAGCTGGTCACCAGCTTAATTTCTCTAGAAGAAGTTATTCCCCATTTATAATTTGTTTTTCACAAAGGCTGATTTGGGACGTGAGATTCATGCTTTGTCTGCTGCCAGCAAACCGCTGACGTCTTGGACTGCTCAGCAGGCAGCCCAGGAGTGCCGAGAGGCTTGTGGAGGGCATGGTTACCTTGCCAGTAAGTTACACACACTGCATGCACTGATCAGAAAGAGAATGGTTTTTTGTGTATTCTTTGACTGCTGTTGTGCTATGATTTCTGAATTTTAGCTATGTGTTTTGAAAGTATTTTATCTTCATATCCATATTTTTAAATCTTATTTCGTACCTGAAGTCACAAAAAAACCTCCCTGAACCCATACAGGATCTGCACCAGTATTTGAACAGACTGTACAAGTAGTTCAGTCTCAGTTTCAAATATAAAGATGCAGACTTTATAGACGAAAATTTCTCCTGTAAGTTTAATGCCACACTTTTCTAAAATCTTTGCTGTACAAGGTAATCAGTGAATTTTCAAGCTCATCTCTTTGTAACAATAGTTTTACATACAGGAATGGATAGCTCTCTTGCATTTTGTCCCAGAATAATTATTTAATCTGTGTCAGCTTCTACTAATATGTTTCAATATATTAAACTGTGCACTTGTTCTTCTGAAGTGAATCGTCTGGGTGAAATCCGAAATGACAATGATCCAAACTGCACGTATGAGGGAGATAACAATGTCCTGCTTCAGCAAACCAGCAACTACTTAATGAGCTGGATGGATTGCATAAGAGGTTTGTTTTCATTATGGAATCTTATCCTGCACCCAACAATGTGTAGCTAATGGAATTAGGAGGTAATTTCATACTGAAAGCATTGACAGTCATTTAATACTTTTGTGGAGCATAAATAATGTGCTGCAGACTCCATCATACAGTACATTCACAATACAGAAATATTTACTGCAAGAAATATTCTTCTGTCTTGCTAGATGTTTTGCCATCCCTAATCAGGTTAAGCCATATCTTGCTCCCTGAGATGTGCACTTTAGTTTGATGAAATTACCTCAATATTGCATCCAGGTCTGGGGTCCTAAGCAAAAGAAAGTTGCGGACCCATTAGAGAGGGTCTAGAGGAGGCCACGTCTGCTGTGAAGACAGGCTGGGTATCTTTAGCCTAGAGAAGAGAAGGTTAGTTATGGTCTTCCAGTACTTATAAAAAAGTACTTATAAAAAATTTTTACATTACTTTTTTTTTTTTTTTTTTTTTTTTTTTTTTTTTTTAAAAAAAACTTTTTCCAGATAGTCATGAGGCAAAAGGGAATGGCTTTAAACCAAAAGATGAGAGATTTAGATTAGATGTTCAGAAGAAATTTTCTCTGCAAGGGTGGTGAGACACTGGCACAAGTTGACCAGTTGCAGATGCCCCATCCATGGAACTGTTCAACACCAGGCTGGATAGGGCTTGGAGCAACCTGGTCTAGTGGAAGATATCCTTGTCCAGGGTGGGAGGGTTAGAACAAGATCATGTTTAAGTTCCCTTCCAGCCCAAACCATTCTGTAATTTTGTCACTCTGTATTGGTAAAGTCATCATTAGTCTGTTTATTGTACTTGGAACAGTTCATATCACCTGACTTGGTAGCAATATCCATCACCACATCTTGTAGTTCTCTAGATTTTGTTTTAGTTTTCCAGCAATGAGTTCCACTAGCATCTTACAGAGCTGGAAAACTCAGCAGTTGGAGTTGAATCTTATGGGGAATAATTATAGGCAGTGATGTCAGGTTTTTCCACACTTGTCCACCAGTCCTCTTTTGGCTGGACTAGGCCATAATAAAATAAGTATTATGGCCTAATTGCATCTGGCCTGTCAAGTGTATGCATGGCTTTGTAATAGGCTTTTAGTTCCAAAAAGTCTGATTTCTTTTCTCATAAATCATTTTTATTTTCTCTGGTATTTCAGATAAAGCTCCTTTTGAATCCCCTTTGGGAACAATAAACTTTTTGCAAGACTACCATCATATCCTTGGCTGGAAATTCACAGCCATTAGTGTTGAAGATTGTATGGACTCCTCAGGTAGGCTTCTACTGCTATTAAACTGATTATAGAATTTTAAATTCTTTTCCGAAGGAAAGGATCCAGAGATCTGAGATTCAGCCTCTGCTACTTATTAGATATTTGTCATATTTGCTGACATTTTTGTATTACATGCATTTTTCTTTCATAAGAGCGTAGTTTGCATTTCAAAATACATTCAATTTTCCCAAAATACATTTCTGAAATGGAGGATAGCATCAGATATTATTTTTTTCTTCTGCTCCTCTAAAATAACATCTCTCAGGTAGGATTTTTCTCTACTGTATTGCTGTTTTCCAGTACAAAAGGGATTGATTGCCACTACCTTCTATCACTAAAATAGCTTCTTTTAGAAAACCATACAAGGGATTTACAAGTATGTTGAAAAGGCATGAAGTTCATCTGCTTGTGACAGTTGCTTTTAGTTGTATGGAGAAAAATGAGTAATGGTGGAAAAAGAGTTCCCTGTAGTTTTCCTGCTTTACTCAGCTATAATCAAGTCAAGTGTGACATTAGATGCTGTTCCCATTTGTGCATCACTGTGAGCCCAGATTGGCTGTTGTACACAAGTTAAAAAGAATACCAACACATAATGAGAGAGCAACAGCACATATTCTGTCCTCTCATGTGATACCTACTGAACCAGCTCATAATTTAAAAAACACCTGAATCTCTTTATTGATCCATTCTGTTAGAAACTGGACTGTTAATTTAGGCAGCATGTAAACACCTCCTGTATCCTGAGGTATGCTCTACATTAAACCTTTAGCTAAGAGACAAACAAGCAGGATTCATGCAAGGACTTTATGCTGAGTAACTTCTTACCTTAATAGTCCTAGGCTGCTCTTAGAAATATGATACAATTATGTACAAAAATAGTAATTTAAATGTGATTACATTCAGCCACCAGTGAAAACAATGTTACAAGTCACATGCTTCCAGTAATTGTGGACTGTCTTCTGTTCTTGTATTCTCAGAAGAGACTTCATACTTTGCAGGTAGAAGTCTTAATGTGGAAAAAAAACAAACAAAGAAAAACAAAACAAAACAAAAAAAAAAACCAAAACCCCCCCAAAAAAAACTAAACTAAAAAAATTATTCAAGTAAGAAGTCTAAACTGAACTGTGAATATACCTTGTCTCCCAGCTTGGGGTCAGTTTGAAGTAGGGTATGGCCAGACATGGTTATATCTTCACTGTACACTCACAATCTGACAGTTCTCCCCAGATATTTATTGCATCTACATTAATGGACAAAGTGGCATGTCAATGGATTGATTAATTAATGCTTTCACTTTTCATCTCAAGTAGCACAATCTGGACTGCAGTAGAATTTTCACATGACTTCTTGCATCATAAGTGTAAATGTTAAGAATTTTCCTTTTTTATTTTTCACAGTTCCTTTAGCAGCTTATAAATGGCTGGTTTGCTACCTGCTGCGAGAAAGTGACTTAAAAATGAATAAGGAGAAGCAGGCTGGACGAAGTGACTTTGAGGCAAAAAACAACTGTCAGGTAATGCTCATTAATCTTTCATATTTTATTTATTTATTTTCATCCAAGTCTGTCAGTTTCTGTTAGTTTTATCTTCTTGTGCCATAAAGAACAATTTCCTGAACCATAAAGCAGCAAGTCAAATAACTAATAAAACTTAATACCTGACCATGTGCATTGCATAGAACATGATAGCATGAGGACAGTTACCATCAGCAGAAGTCTTCCAGGATATATTTAGGATATATTTCCCTTCATAAAAGTTGCAGGCATGTGCTGTGTGATATCTGCAATTTTGATAGCACAGCTTCTGAAGACTAAATCTGTGAGTATTAAATACATGGCAGCATCTGATTATTGCTTCTCCATCTGTGCTTGTGGCCAAATACATAGCATAGGAAAGAATCTTGCTCTGGCAGGTAGGTAAGCTAGATGACCTAATGGGTCTTTTTCATCTCTAATTCCTATAGTGCAAAGTACTCATGAAAGATACCAGACTGACAGCATTGGAACCTGAAAAGGAAACATTGACAATTTACATATAGCAGATCCACTCTCTCACCAGAGAGCTTTAACAGCTAGGAATGGCTTAACTCCAAATTTCAGTATTTATTCTCAAGCTCACCAGATTCCTCTGCTACCTCCATGAGAAAAATTGGCTCACATGCCAAGAATGAACACTTGTAATTTTTCACTGAGAAAGGTCTGCTCCCTGAAGATGGTCAGTGTCATTTACCTTACCTGCAAAGCAAAAAAAAGCAGGAAGGAATAGTCAACAGTTGACTCTGCACCTAGAAAGACCCAGTATGGCTTCAACATGGGATGATCTGTGTGAAACCACTGGTAGAGGGGAGAAAATCTTTCCTAATTTTACCCTAGAAGCAGCTTATTAGAGAAACTTACAGGGTCAAATCCAGAATGGGAATTGCCAGAAACTCTAGCCTGATTGCCTGTCAGCCAGATTTTGGTGAAGATGGTGCTGGGGCCAGTGCATTAGAGAGAATGGTGAGCTAAGTATGAAGATTGTCTTTTCTATTATATTTTAAACTCAAAGAGGTTCAAGCACACAACTGCTTTTGAGACAGGCATTGATATACTTTAGGTCATTAGTTCTTCTTTTCTCCCTATAATTCATCCTCAGGACAGCAGGATATTTTATTTTAAATGTCATGCCTCAAAAACATCTGAAAATTATTTACAAGCTGTGCTTTGAAGACATGTACATACTTGATTTAAAACTTTCTGGGCATGAAGAAACACTTTCTGTCAGCCCAGTGGTTGACTAATACAAAATATTTGTTCATGCTATGGGGGATCTGGAAGAGATTCCTAGCCTATCCCTAGGTTATTTTGGTGCGAGCGCTGGTAAAGAGGAAAGTAGAATTAGAGAGGAGAATAACAGGAAAATACTGTTTCGTTTGTGATGTTAAGACTTATTTCATTCTGGCTAGGGAATTAGCATATCTAAAAAAAACTTCTAGTAAGGAGGCAGTCCTCCATAATTCTGCAGAGAATAGATGATGTCTATTTTGCTGTTCATATATGTATCTGTGTGCCACTGGGCAGCTGCTGTTGAGAGAGACAGTGATCTTAGGAATATGCCTTTTTTACATGCTGCAGTTGATCTAAATGAAAGGATAATGCAAGCATTTGAAAGAAAAAAATTAAAACTAATCAAGTAATTCTACATGAAAAAAAATTAAACACCCAAACCTTAACAAAACAAACTAAAACTAAACATGAATTACATCATTGCAACAAGTCAGGCAGGACAGCAATGGCAGCATATTCCCCTTCTGTTCACCAGCTAGAATGTTGTCAGTCAGCAATCTATTCCAGAGGAGCAGGTATAGCAAAGTCAAAATATATAATTGTAGACAAATGCTTCTATATAAATACATACAATCACTTAAGGTTTTATACTCTGCAGTAACAGTAACTGGTGTCTTGTCTTTCTCATCAGATAGTTGGCAAGGACTAGTTGCATAGTTCCTTCAAAACATACTGCAATCTATTGCAATCCATCAACAGAATCCACTTCTGGTGCCATGATCAGATTTTTATTATTTGAAGGGATTGTAATAATTTTTCAATAGGAAGATTTTTATTCTCTGATCATATTAAATAAATATAAACCTACCTTTTTCTTCTTAGATTCATGTAGGTTTCTTGACAATCCTAAAATCAGCAGACCTGATTTTACATTGTCTTCTCTCTGATGTAGATTCTTGATCCCATAAAGCCTGGGTGAAACTGCCAAATTACACTGGTAATAGGCATTCAGTCTTCTAAGAGGCATTTCAAAACTAACCTTTGCACAGATGTTGTGGAAAGTGTTTTCTCCTATTGTTTCTTAGAATTTCTCAAGCTGTGTCATCACACCTAAATCAGCAGAACTCCACTAGCTTCACCAGAGCAGTGCCATTCTGCTCAGGCTGAGGAGTGTATCTTTGTATTTTGTTACTCAGTGTCCTTGCTCCTGTCTCCTAAGGTGTACTACTGCCGGTCCCTGGCCATTGCTTTTATTGAGCAAACAGCCTTACAGCGCTACCACGACTACACCCACAGCCCCAGCGTCCCGGCGGCTCTGCAGCCAGTGCTGAGGAACCTCAGTGCTCTCTATGGGCTCTGGTCCTTGAGTAAACACCTGGCTGTGCTCTACCAAGGTGAGATCAGATCCCTGAGTGTGCTGTGCATGTCACTTTATAAAGTCCTGCCTTGGCCAGGGCAGGGAATCCTAACAACAATTTATGTTACTGTGTTTTCTTATTGCTTGTTTAATACAAAACAATCATTCTCGACCAAATTTTCTGGAGCAGGAATCTGCAGTGAAAAATTAACCCAAAAGGCTCTCTTACCTCAGAGGTGGTGGAGAGATCACAGGTTTTGCTGTGATCCAGTGCTTGTGTGAGAGATTGAGGGATAGGCAGCAAGACACTGTAGTGTAGCTCATTACTGCAGAAGGTTCTGCATATCTTAGATTAAGAGTTTTGCAGTTAGCTCATTAATGAAAGACTGTCAGTTCAATTATACAGCTGCATCTACTTAGTCTTGACTGCTCAACTCATGAACTTGGCAAAAAGTTTGTATCAGTTTAATCTTCTCTGTTATAAGCTTCTCTGTGAATTTTTTTAAAGGTGGCTATGCTTCAGGTGAACAGCCTGGAAAGTTTATTCAGGATGCTATTTTGGAGCTCTGCTACAGGGTAAGCCTGTTTATTGTGATTAAATATCTACTATATAAATACTAAAAAAGAGATACATGGTTTATAGTCATCAGATTACTCTGTACTTCAAGGGGTAAGTCAGCAGGATATTATGTTAATGGTTTCTGAATAATTTTCTGTAAAGTTTAGCAACTCGTTGCCCCTGAATCTAGTCTTACTTTATTTATCAATAACTGGAAAACACTGCGTCCTACCAAATAACACCACAACACTTGTGGCCTTGCAGTCTTCATTGGAAAGCCAGTGAAATATTTCAATCCAGTTGTTTTTATTTCATTATTGAGCTAGTTTGTGATTTTTTTTTCCTTATCACAAAAGCTTTCCAAACTACAACATATTCTTTACAGGTCAGGAAAATTTCAAAGAAAATTCTGGTCATTATGTTTTTAAAGTGCAAAAATATATGTATTTATTTGTGTAGACAGGACCATATTGGTTAAAATGTGTTTAAAACCCCCTTGGTAAAGGAGGAAAATATTTGAAATACAGTCTCTTGTGGCAGTACCCTGGGAGTGAAAAAAATCAAAATAAAACTAGCTACTTATTGTGGATTTCTCTTAAATTACCAAAGCTGGTGCTTTATAAAAATATTTTTTATACTTCTCTGTAGTTCAGCTGTAGATAACTACAGAAGTTGTCAAATGCATGTCTTTTGGTTTTAAACAGTTGAAAGATGATGCAGTTGCCTTGGTTGATGTCTTTGCTCCTCCCGACTTCATTCTCAATTCTGCCATTGGTAAAGCAAGTGGAGAGGTAAGAAAACCCATTCTAAAATTTGTAAGTTTAATCATGAAGAATATTATTGCCTGCAATTAGCCTTAACATATTCAAGGCATTTCATGAGTACAAAAGAAAAGAAAGACAAATTTTCAGTGGAAAATACTACCAGAGTTAAATTGATGTCAGCAGAAAATGAACTTTTCATTTACTGGAGATAAGCTTCAATGGGAAACTTGTACAGTAATTGTACAGTAAGTTGTAGTTTGCTGTTATGGACATCTGTGCACTGAACCAAAAAAGGGCTGAGAGAAATTTTTTGGTGTAGTTACACAAAGCAAGAGTTAAGAGCATAAAAAGGGCCATACTGGATTCAGTTCACAGAATACTCTGTGACTGACAGGGATGGATGGCCAAAGAGAACACTGTGAAACAGATGAAACAGCAAGATGTTCTTTTCCTGATGTCTCAGCTGTTGGCAGTTTAAGAAATTTCTCATGCCATAGATTCTGTTTGTTTCATTCTGTTTAGTAGCCACAGATGTGTCTATTCTCCATTTTTTCCATCCATTTTCAAATTCAGCTGTCGTTTGGCTTATATCACACCATCATTTCTACAATTTAATCATGACTATTGTGAGAAAATACTTCCTAGTCCCAGTCCATATCTATTTACTGTCTGTGGGAGCCTTTTCATTCCTCTGACAGACCTAGTTTTCCTTCTCTGTGTTTTTTCTGCTCCTGTCATATCCTTTCTGAAGTGGCATAACCAGACCTACAAGCAGGACTTGGGATGTGGGTGCACCATGGAGTTGGCTATAACAGCTCCTGATCCCTCCCTGCCTTTTTCTGACATATTTCAAGATCTGTATTTTATTCCTAAGTCTGAGCAAACCAAAATTCTCGCTTAGTTGGCCAAGCCTACTCACCAGGGCCAAGCTGGGATAACTGTTCTGTAGAGACCAGTCACAGTAGAGTAGTCAAGGTTGGGGTGGATGGACACTGCAGACCATCCCTGGAGCCTGGGGAGCCTGCCAGGATGTTTGACAGGAATGCTGCATCACACTCCGTGGTTTTCAGTACTTCCCGTGACTTCTTGTCTGAAGCTGCTCCTTGTTCCCATGGTGATCCAGCAATACAGAGGGCAGGACAGATGTTTCCAGGCTGACCTAACACAATGATTACTCTGTTAGCACAGTCTTTGCAAATGAGGCAGAAAGGGTGGCTGTACCTCTCCAGCCATCTCCTAGAGGGTTGTAATCATCACTGGAAACTTTGTTTTTGAGGATTAAATTAATGCAAGAGGTCATGGCAGGGAACCTCCAGAGGTAACTCTTCAGAGAAGGAACTTAGTTTGTTAGAATGAGTATCTGTATTGGCCAAAAGCCCGTTTTAGCACATTTTTCTGTCTCTAGCAGAAGCTGTGAGCAGATGCTATAGACAGAAATATAAAATATGGTACAAGTACACAGTGATCCATTCCTAGAATAGTATCCCCTTTCTAGCAGTCACCTGGAAATTTCTCATCAGAAGCTGATAAAGCTGTCATGATGGATTTGGCTGGCTCCTCATTGGGTAGCTCTTAGCTCTTGCAAGTGCAGAAGTCACAGACTTATTAATATTAGATACTAATATTAGGAGTATAATATGTGAGAAATGCACGTAGGAATCTAAACACTTCCTCATATACTTAATTTTTATATAAATTCATTGAAGCATTGAGAAAATAATTTTAACCAGTCCTATTCAACCCATATTCTGTAGAATTCTGTAGGAAGGTTTTGTGAACTGCCTGTAAGTCTGTGGTTTTCAAATTGTGTAAATATTTTCAACTGAAGTTCAAAAAAGGCTGCCAATCCCTCAAAGAAAATACTTACTAAAGCTCCTTGTCTCCTGGCTGTCTGCATTTAATTCTCTATTCATTGCTATCTTTGCACCTTCTAAGAACCAGTGCAAACATTTTAGTAAGAATTAGAGTATTGTAAAGAATAGATTATCCAAGTATAACAAAAAGGTGAATTTAATTCAGGATAAGTTGTGTTGTGCAGGGGAGTGCCTTGCACCATAAGCCACAGATCATAGCTGGAGCTGAGGAAAAGTTTCAGATTTTTTTATAAGCAGCTTTAAGCCCTAAAAGAAGAATTCAGATTCTCTTTAAAAGGAATTTCAATGGTGTGGACATAATTTCTCCATAAAAGTTTTGACCATCTCAGCCTAAGTCTGTGAAGGTATTGCCACATTTATTTCAGGATTAATTAAAAATATTTAGAAAATATTTAATCAAAATTAAATTGAAATGCATAGTTAAAATTAACCCATGTGATCAAGCTAAAATATATGCAATATTAAATATATTATATTTCAATATATATTTAAGTGAGCACAGATAATTAGGACCACAGCACCTTTTGATGAAGAATAAAGGCATTTCACTTTGCCTCACTGACTGCTTTCAAAGTACATTAATATTTTGTTACACTGCACTCTCTTACTGCTGAAAATATGTTCTTTCTTTCCTGATTCTACTATAAAGTTATTTAAAGTTTCACACTTTTGTTAATTATGAATTGACACATATTGCTAAAATAATAATTTTGCAAAATTTGCTTCTTTTTAACTTTTCCACAAAAAATTGCAAATTGGCAAAATGACAAATAAACAATCTGCTCTTGAGAGAAGGATTTCTTATGCTCAACCAAAGAGTTCATGCTGGGAGAGAAGTTCTGTTACTTTGCAGAAGTGTGTTCAAGCAGAGATAACAGCAGCCATCCTTGAGTGCTTTCAGACAGTCCTCAGGTTTGGACAGAACAAAGATTAGCTTAATGTAATCTTGTTTCCAATTTTCTACCTTTGATAGTACAACTCCAGTCGAATTGAAAAAGAGAAATAATAAAGGTTACTGGTTTTCTGCTCTTATGCCAAGTATGGTCTAATGTTTACAGTACTTTGAAATTTTGTGTTTATTCTTCTGTTTGTTCTTGCCTGTACATAATTATTCACAGTTGCTGTCTAGAAATTTAATCAAAATCTCATTTCAGCCAGTAAGTTAACTTAATAATTTATCTTGCAGATATTTTGTTTCTTCTCTATGCATTAACCCTTTTTTACTATTATTTTGCAGTTATATAAAAATATCTGGGGAGAGATCCTTCAAGGCAACAAAGCCCTGAACAGAGCTTCATGGTGGGCAGAATTTTGCATTAATAAACCTGTTATAGGCAGGCTGAGGTCAAGATTGTAAACCAAACAACTTTTAAGAACCTGGATGGGCCTGAGATGGATACCTTGTTATAAACATCAGGAGGAAATGAGCCCACATGTCTAACGCTGAAAATGGAAGAGATTTTCATTGAGAGGTGCCAAGTTTTAAAATAACTTTGAAATCAAGTCCAGCTTGATCTGAGGGACTGTTAACATAATAATGACAAGAGCAAGAGCAACACATCTGCACACTATACATATTTACTCAATTAAATTTTTAAAATATGAAGATTTATTATAATCGCCGCTTTGCGAAGTTTATATTAAAAAAATTCCAATTAGTTTCTTGTCATTGCTTCTATATTACAGAAGGTAAATAATTTTAAAATATTTTTCCCCAGGGATTATGAATAAGCTGATAAAAGAGAAAAAAATTAGGCCTGGACAAAACCTGTATTAACTATGATTATGGTGGGAGAATATTGGGGGAGCATTTTTCCATCTGCTCTACTATCCTCAGATTGCAGAGAACCAACCTATACTGCCTTTGAGGGGAAAAAAAAAAAAGAAAAGGAAGAGGTAAGGAAAAGCAAAAAAGCAATCATTTCAGTATTAACAAAGGCAGGTGTCCATCCCTGGAGGCACAGGATGCCTTTGGGACCTTGCTAGCTGCCCCTGTTCTGAGGAACCAAGCAGTGAGTGACCTGGCAATATGAAAAGATGGCTCTGATTAGTGGCACACCCTGTGTTGTCTTAGCTCAGAGGTGGGAAGTTGGAAACAATCACACTGTTAGCTTTTAGCTGAAAGGAATGTTCTTTTAGTAAAGATAACTTCTTAGCCAGACTGAGAGCAGTCTTAAACGTTAATAATTTTACCACCACAAGTTCAAGGTCAATTAAAAACGATTACCCTCAACACACTTCAGTTAAAAAAAAGAAAAACAAAAAAAACCCCTGAAATTCAATGGCTATTGTTTATAGTCCCGTTGGAAAAATGGATAAAAGCTGAAAAGTTAAACTGTATTTTTTTCCTTAATTTCTTTTTCTTCACCAGAGATAGTCAGTGTTGCCTGGGGTTTTTCTGCCTTTATTCTTTTTTCTTTCCTAATGAGGTAGCATAACTCAAGATGTCCCTATAGGAGTTCTTTTTCTTGCAATTGAACTGTAGGAAAATTTAACCTTCTTTTCTAAAAAAAACCCAACCCAGTATAAAGTATTTATTTTCTTTGAACTGTTTTGCTTCTTTTAATAAAGCCCAATAGGTGGCATCGTCCTATGGGAAAAAATAGATCAGTACAGCTGAACACCTACCATTAGATGTTATGGAGTCATGGGGCCTCATTATTATCTTTAGGAATTTTCCATATCAATAGGGAATCCAATGAGTGTCTCTGAAGGAAAGAGGCAGGGCTCTATGCCCAGTATCCAGTGTGAACACCAGGGACTTTGGCAGTGGAAAAGGCAAATGGGGAAGAGATGCTGCATTAAATGCAGCAGCATTGATCTGTCAGGCCCCATTTTGCACTATCAGTGTTGGTCAGGAGCATTATTTCACAGTAATACATGTGTGATTGATTTCACCATCACCTCTGATTTGGTCTTTTCTTGCCTCCTTCCCCACAGCTGGGAAACAGCTGTGTGTAAATCTTGCATATGAACCATGTCTGTTTATGAGGCCTTGGTAGCTCAGAAGAAAACACAAAGGTGTTTGGCATAGAGCTTAAGCCACCATCATCCCAATAAAAAAACCACAGCAAAACTGTGTCACAGTAGCACAGACCTGGAGACCTGATGAGCCACAAGGATACTCACCAAACACATGACAGGATAAACAGACACCCTGTAAAAATATATCCCTTAGCCTTAGTTCCTGCTAATCTTACTTATTATGACTATGCCAGCAGTAGCCAAACTCCATGATAAAAGCTGAGCCTTCTCTGCTGATAAGGACAATACAAACTGGCAGGAAAAAGTGCTGTTTGTTCTGAAAAGCTTCTAACTTCACCTAGAGCAAGCACAGCAGAGGCTGCACCAGCAAGGACAAGATTATGGGCATGCAAAGTGGGATACTCAGTTAAATAGCACAGTTATGGACCCTAAATACGAAATGTCACACAGCCTGCAGTGAGCTTAGAGCTTCGTGGGACCCTTGGATATCTGGTTGATGGCTGGAGCCACAGACCTGAGCACCAAAGCTGAAATAAGTAGAAGCACTGTGAGGCCTTGGGCATTTACTCTAAATGATTCCTGCATCCCCAGCCACTGGGTGCTGGTGGCTGCTCACCAGGGCTGTGTGCAGGCTCAGTGCAGGTGTTCAGCAGCTGTCAGGCTCACATGCTGCAGCAAAGGCTGTCACTCTTTACTCTCACACCCAGTACAAAGCTATGGTGCAGCAAAGGCAGCCTCATTCTATGGGCCAAAGCCACTCTGCACTCAACATTATCAAAAGGAGTATTTTCTGTATGAATAAATACATAAATGTGATCAGCTTCTTTAATCAGGTATGACTATGGATTCCTGACCTTTTAACCAAATCTGTGTAATCAAATGAGCAAATACATCCTTTTCCTCTGAAGTCAACAGCCAGAGGTTCCAGAGTTCTCCTACATCCAGCTCCTCAGAGCAGCAGAATTTGTAACTTTGAACTTGCAGAACTGCAGCATGGAAAGAGAGACATGTCATGAAATTTGGCATCCAATTATCTCCTAAATCAAGGGGCAATAATTCAACAACTACCACAAGATGTCATTATTATATGCAGTTTCTTCCTCTTTGTAGAACATTAAATAAAATAGGCCTCTGGCATAACAGAGAAGTAATTTCCCTCCCACTTCAAATGCCAAATAAAGTTGGATGTGTCATTTCATCTTGGTTGGGGAGCTGGGTCAAAGTCAGTCAAATAGCTTCAGTCCAAAACAATTTAGCCTCAGAAATCTGTCCTTTTAAGCTGCCATGTGAAGGCACCAGAAAGCTGAATCCAAGTAGGTCTGAAAGAGCCCTAGCACTGCTTCCCCTGTGCCCTGTGCTCTGCTTTTCTCCTGGAGAGTGGCAGTTTTCTGCTTTGTGACTGTCAAACCATCTACCTGCCCAGGGTATTTCAATCCATCTATTTCTTCTATGGTAAAATATTTCTGCTGATGTGACTCAAAAGCAAAAAGGTTCTAACAGAAAGAATGAAATTGTTTATGTGCATTAGAACACTGAATGCACACACCTCCCTTGCTGGTGGGCAAGATAAATACATGAATATTTCCCATCACCTTTTTAGGAGTGGTAATTTCAGGAGGAATGCTTTGTGGGGCAGGTGGAAGCCCTGCCATGCTTTACATCTGCAATTCCATGGATGTGGATTCAGAGGTGCTTGTTTTCTGCAGGAATAGATGGACTCATATGCTGCTATTTCTGTCACAAATTGATTTATCACATATTCTGCAGGGATGCAAGTTCCTCTTGTGTTTGTTCATGTATTTTCTTTACTGGCTCAGTGTGTTTTCAAGTGCTAGTGGTGATTTCATACCAGCCCGTGCTACCAGCAGGACCAGTCTCTGTTCCAGCCATATGGGCATCCCAGAGGCCTGTGTGTCCTCTGGCAGCACCCTACCTTCACAGGCCTCAAGTGATTTGTTATTCCCCCCTCTCATTAGCCTGAGATCAGAGTGAGATCAGTTTAACTCGCTTCAGTGGCCTGAGCAGCCCCTGGGCAGAGGGGAGCTGGCTGCATGAGACACCCATGTGATGGCATCATCAGAGGGCTCAGCTGCACCCCAGCAGGCTCCCACACCACTGGCACTGGCAATCAAACAGAAAGCTTCCTTCTTCTCCAAGCAAGTCACAGGTTTATGGAACACAAGCAGAGCATTTCACTTCAGTTCCTTTCAAGGCAGAGAGAGAGGTAAATGCTGAGAACAGCAGTTCTGCTGACTACCTTGCCTTGTTTTTTCTCAAATGTTTGCAGCCTGGTTGTGTTTGTTCAGCACTGCCACAGCATGAATCTCTCTTGAATAAATTCAAGTTCCATCAAGAATGTCTTCATTGTGTTTGTCAAATAATAGACTAGTAAGTATGTAGCTAGAAAATTCCCAGTGTATTTCCTGAAGACAATTTTTAACATTTTTTTGTTTGGTCAGCTTTAGTGTAGAACATCTGAGATTTGCATCAGTCTCCAAAGACCCAGCATCACTGGGCATTAGCTGACTTCACTTGCCCATGTTCTTCCATCCTCCTGCGCTTCCCAACTCATTTCACTTTTCATCTCTCTACTCAGGGCTTCGCTAAATAATTTTTTTTTTCCAAATTATAAAATAATCATTGTTATTCATCCTTTTAAGCAAAGGATATTTTTAAACTACATGTTCTTGGGTAGAAAAAATGCCTCAATTCATAATGTCAGGTTTTTTTGGAAGGGCAGTTGCCTTGCAGCATATTTGCCATGGAGAGATAACCAGGAGTTAGAAAACAACCTGTGGAAGGACCAGCATGGATCTGGAGTTTGTCCCATGGCTGGGACTGGGATGTGACTCATGCTTTGTGATCCATGGGCCAGGACAGGTTCCAGGGCATGCAGAGGAAAGCCACCATGCTGCCCCTGCATTGTGCAGCATATACTGCACTTACCACCTCCTTACCTCTCCACAGGGCTTTTTGGGACAGCCTGGCTGAGAGTGAAACCTCTTTTAACAGTGTGATTTTGTTCTTTTTTTTTTTTTTTTTTAATTTAAGAATCAAAACAAGAATCTATAGAGAGACATCATTTCCTTTTGCAAAAGTATGAGCTTCAATGACAAAATTGTTTATAAAGAGGCAGAAGAAGTATTCAACAAGTGGTTCTGCACTGAGTTTTATTTAATGTTCTTATCACTGGGATGTGATGAAACACTTTCCAATCCCTCAGTAACCCAGAAAGCTGTTAAGAAACACATGCTATGGTAAGCACTAAAACCAGCAGTGCCATGTAACAAAAGATGGTGAAGACTTGACTGGCCTAAGCATACTCACTTCTCTTATATTTAACAGTATCAAAGAAATTCCACCAGAATTGAAAACCAGATAGAGTTTTCTGTTCTACCAAGATTTTAAAAGGAAGAAAAGTGGCAAAATTGATTCTATAACAAACAAACTTATGGAAAACCTGAAGGGGGATTAAGTTAGTAAAATAATTAGCATTTAGTAATACACAAAATATTAATCAGAAATTTTACAGAAAATACAGTGTGTCAGACAAACATGACTTCATTCCAGGTATTCTCAAACTCTGATTTTTCCATATATGTGATGTGCAACATAAACATTTAACTCTAACACACCATATTTAGTGTCTCATGACACTGAGTTGAAAAAATCAGCATTCTCTCTATCAGTAAAAACACTTGAATTGTATTAGGAGCTTCTTGTCTGACAAGATCTCAGGGAGCCATCAGTGCAGAAATCATTCTCTGTGCTTTAGGGATGTTGTTAAGGATAATCCTAGACCTGCCACTGCTTATTATTTTCCCCAGTGATCTGGAAGTAATTTTAAAATCTCTTCTATTAAAATGTTCAGAATTGGTGGACTGGTAAATTGGGTGAAAACAGATACAATCTGAAATGCTTAATAAGTTTAAACCAGACTGGTTTCACTGACCCAAGTATGCAACATCTCCTTCAATAATGTAGGGATAAACAGAGATTTTGTCATCCTAGGCCAGACAGAGCTGAGAGAAGATGAGTGGTTTTTTTCTGGTTGCTCTCATTAAGGACTGACCTCAACTGATGTACTTGGGAGAGAATTGAAATTTTTCTAAATGCCACAGGAGTGTCACAGGAAGACTGAGACAATGGGAGATCATTATAACCTTAATATGATCAGAGAATTGATTCTTGTCCAGTCCTCCTGTTAGAAAAGCCAGCTCCAAATGCCAGCCTGCCTAGAAAATGGAAACTGTGTTGTGTGTGACTATTCATCTGTGCTTGCAGAAACTATATGCCAAAGTCCTGCTTTCCTTACAGGGCACAAAGTAACAGAAAGGAGCAAAAATACTGAATTAAAAGCTAGAGAAGAGTGGTACAACAGGAAACTGAGCAAACTCAATGTTTAGCACATCAAAGAGGAGCTTTAAATTTGGAGCAATTGCAGTATTATAGGCTTCTCCAAAGTGGAGCAAAATGTTGTATGTCAAAACAAATATAATTTGTGCCTGATCACTGAGGAGAGGTTTAAGGGTATGGTTTACTTTGAAGGAGGGTTTGTGCATATACACATTATTTGGAATGACCAAACCATGGTCTATGGTTTTCTTACATGCTGTATCAAGATCCTTTAAATCAGAACAGCTGGTGCCATATGAACTGCCCTCCAAAAACATACTTGACTGAGTGTCATTAAATAATGATTTTTTTTCTAAGCCCACACAAACACTTGGCTTTTTCCATCCAGTTTATCAATGATGAGTGTTTGCAAAGTCCAGAACTGAGCACTGGCTGTGTTTCACTAGTGTGAGGGAGAAGCCAGGAAAAACATATCTCCTGGGGAGTATTCCCAGCTGTAAATTTATTTTTGACACATATAGGATGGAATGGGGTTTCTGTGCTTGTTTTGATCTCCTTACAAATTCTTATTAAAGGGATGTCTTCCAGCCCTGCAGAACTGTGTATCTTGTTCCAGTCCTAAATCTGTGGGTGAGTCCTGCAGCCAGAAGTGTGGGGCAGTGGGACAAACACACAAGTGCCTCAGACACTCAGCAAGCAGCAGCCCAGTTCTTTGCTCAGTACACAAATATTTGCATGGCTGAGCTGTGCTCCACAGCAGATGAAAACCATGTATTTTTTCACAGTTGCACTCAGTGTTGCTCATGCAAGGCACAGCCCATGGGCACAGATCCAGCCTCTCTTTGCTCTCCCTGCTGGGCTCTGTTCCCTGTGGCCTGTGCAGCCACCAGGTGATCCTTTGGAGGTGGTGCAGGGCTGTCCTGCTGGGTTCTGCTGCAGCACAAGGAACAGATTCTCAGCCTGCACAACCCATTGTGGTTACACAGACAACATGTCTTCAGGGATTGTCCCTCTATCTTTTAGGATCACTTTTTCATTTGGGTTTAATTTTGGTTCTTTTGATGGAGAGGGAGAATTCAAGAAAATTTTACCTTTCTGATGACCAGGTTGTCTGTTTTGACAATAAGGAAGGCAATAGGCATGGAATTGCTTAGCTATGTTATGGTTTCTCCACCTCAGTGTCCAAATTTCTGGTGTCTTCTCATTACACTTCAGCTGTGAGGACAGTTCAACAGCAAAAGTTGGAGCATTTGCAGTTTTATTTCTGTTGCCAGGCTCCCTGTTCTTTGTGGGAGGATTCCATATGCAACCAGATATGATTTTCCTCTGTGTTAAGAAATAGTCCTGGCAGTAAACTCTTTGAGTCATCTTTCTGTTTGCTTGACTTCTCCCATAATAATATTATTCAAAACTTGATTCACTTACTAATCTCACAAGACAGGATTTTAGATGTTTAAAGAAAAAAAATCTTTTCTTGTGGCTTTTTTTTTTTTTTTCATTTTGACCTAAGAAAGGCTCATGCTGTATTTCGCTTTAATTGGGTAGAGTGTAAAAAAATTCTACAGAAAGGCACATTTCTTAGAAGGTCAATCTGTGCCATGATTGATTACAGCTTGTTTTAATAGGGAGGAATATGGCAGCATCATCATTAGTAGTGAGGTGTGTCTCACCACTTCTCAGAACCATCATTTCACCCCTGAACTTGCAGAGAGATTCCCTTGTGTATTCAAATTCCCACTCAGGGATGCAACCAAGAAAAACAATTAGGAGGTCCAGTAAAGACTCACTCATAGATGTTCCCACATCACAGGAACTGAAACAGCTCTAGTGCCAGGTCAAGTGCTGTTCTTCAAGGCAAGATTAATGGTTGCAGTGTTAGTCCTGAAATCTCACACTTTCTTCAACACAGATCCAATGTCAAATTGTAATTTACTTCCTGGAGCAGGCAGGCATGGATCTTGTTTTAGAAATCTAATACTTTTTCATCACATGTTTTTGTAGATTCTTGGTGGACTTGTAAAGCATGAGAGAGGAAATCACAGCCCAGGGTCCCACCATCCTAAGTGCTGTTCACAAATAGATCTCCATAACACTGCAATTTAAAGAGAAGACAAGAAATTATGCACTTTGAACAGATCAATATGTCAGTACTGGCTAGCACTACATGCAGCAATCTCAATGCTCCATTTGCCATTTTTAGCCAAAATTTTCTGAGGCCTTCCTAATTTGGAAAAGAAGCTTACATGAAAAATGGTAGCCAGTGCTCAGCATCCAGAATAGCATCGTGGAGTCTGGAGCAAATATCCCATCAGTGATTAAAAGGTTTCAAATTTAGGATTACACTATGATGAGTCCTGAGAGTGAAGACCAAGGGTTTACACTTAATGTGGGAATGAACTCAGTGGAGAGACAAAGAAAACAAGGGACAGTGCCAAGCCCTGTGCTAAAAGAAAATGCAAATAATGTCTTGTATTTGGCATGGAAATGATAAGGACAGATGTGTGTTTTCCAAGGACAGAGAAAAAGGAATAATGGGTGCATACTTCTATAAGTATGTTTTTCTCTTTGAGAGGGAAGTCAATAGCTTTTTACAGAGAACTCTGAAGATTTTTAAAGTCTCAAGATAGTTTGGACATAAGAACAAGACTGGCTGATGGTGAGCTTTCATCCACACTGGAAATCTCTCCCTAAACCACTGCTTTAAGTAATTACATCTGTTAAAATTTTTATTCAGTTATTTTGCTTCCATATGTATCTAGGCAACACCTGGAATAATATTATTTTCTAAAAACTTCTAAAACCCAGTGGTTCATTGCAATATGTTGCAGTGTTTCCATGTACAGATTTCATACACAGACACTTATTTACAAAACTCAACCCACACATGTGTGTTCAGAAGCAAAAATAAACAATTTTAAGCAGGCTTATGGAAATCATTGTCTTTCTGGGTGCTACTTCTTTCTGTCAAAATTCAGCCAGAAATAAATGTCTAAATCTAGGCTAGCATGTATGTTTTTATAAGAGTCATAACATTATCACAGTAATCATCTCCTTATGAAAGTGTAAAGAATGGCAAAGAGACAATAAGGAGCTATTTGTAATTTAGTATATTAATTAGAATCATAATAAAAGTTAATAAGATCATTATATCAAGAGTTACACTATAAAGTGCAGGGGAAGGAATTCTCTTATTATAGTCAAGAATTACAGCAGAACTATGAGCATATTTTACATTCTAAGTTCATACAAAAAGAATAATTCAGTAAATCTAATTTTTGTAATGAAGTTACAGTTATATTTTGGACTCACATAGGGGAATTCCTGCTATTTTATCAAATGCATCTTACAGAAGATATTACCACTTTAATTACCTCAAGATGTTTAGAGACATATCCTCTTAATTAAAAATCAGAGGACCTAATGGCAGTGGTATGCCTAAGAGCCCAGGGAAATCATTTGTTGATCTGTGGTTGCTATGGGGCTGTTGAGAGCTATAGATTGTCTGTGGATTAACATATAGCTATGTAAACTATAAATGGTTAGAAAAGCTTGATGGTTTCATGCAAACTCCATGTCAACACATACACTCTCTCTGATTACTGAGGCAATAAAATGTGTTTTAAATTATTTCACTGTACTGTTTCCACACTTCAAAGGCAAATTCTGTCTTAGCCCATTCCTTGAATTTGAGACCTATGCAAACTCTGACATGTCTCATGCAGGTTATGGTGTCTGTCCATGGCACAGCAAGTAAGTCAGTGGTTAAACCACACAAAAAAAAATCCAAAAACCAACATTGAATAGTCTAGAGTAAGCAGTGGTCTCTGAGCCAGAGGGTTTCAGCTCATGAAGCTGAAAGAAGACGCAGCAGGCAGTGCTCTGTGCACCCCACGCTGCCTCCCCAGCACCAGGGGTGTGCAGGAACCTGTGGGCAGAAAACCCAGGGCAACAGCTCCTCCAAAGGGTCCCCTAGCTGGGCCAGGCAGGGACAGGCCACACTGCTGAGTCACCTGGACTTGCAGTTTGGGAAGTGCTGCTTTGGTTAGAAACGTCGTGAGGTGCCTGAGAAAAAGTGATGAATTCTGTCAAAGATCACAGGTGTGGCTCAAACCTGAGCAGCACTTTGTGAGAGTCACAGGGGAGCACTGAGAGGATGAGCTGTGGTCTAGCCTGGCTCCAAGCCTAAGCCTAAGGCATGGCCTGAGCCCAGCTGCCCAGCCCTGGGGTGTGACAGCACCTGCCCTTCCAGCGGTGCAGACAAGCAACATCTGTCTGCAACATCTGTGTCCCTGCACAAACACAGCTCACCAGCACTGCCAAACTGCCACAGCAGCCTGGGATTCAAGAGCAGGACTTATGCTGAAAGCAGAGCAAGAGTGTACAAGAAAAACCTTTTTATTTACAACAACGTGTGACCAGAAGTATATTTATAATTGCTCTAAATTGTTTACACAGCAAAGTAACAACTGCAACTGACACAGCTGTTTCCTCCTACTACCAAATTCCATTTTTTTTTTTTCCTTTTCACTATTTCAACATTTCGGTTATTTTGGTGAAATACATTTTACCATATTATTTTGATGAAATACAGTTTGCCATATTGCTTTACTGTCCCCCTTGTTTTGCTTCAAGATTTAAAAACCCTGTGAAATGGCTTAAGTCATGTGGATGAATTGGCACATGCACCATGCATCTTCCTCAACAGGGATTTACAGACGGAATGCATCCTTTCCAGGAAGCTCTGCAGAGCACAGGAAGAAAGCTCTGGTTAGAGCTGCCACTTCACAAAACCAAGCAATGTCCTCCAACAGCATTGCACCAGAGGCTCTGTGTGATGAAGCAAAGTCCTGCCTTTCCTATCACCTCTCTTAAAAATATTCCTATCTCCAGGAAACAACATCTCAGGAAGAGCCATCCCTCTGTTGCCAGCTGGCATTTTTGACTCAGTAGAAGAGCCAGAAGACAGACACAAAGGCTGAAAATCAAGATTTTTGGTCAGTGCTCAGTTTAGGTCCAATTTGGGCAGTTATTGTGGGTTTGTTTCTTTTTTAATTTCCCACAAAGAATTCTTCAGAAAATTAGCTGCAGAAACAATGTTGCATTCTATTCCATAAACTGTATTCCAGAATCCTCCTACTCCTTTGAGTGCTGTGTCACAGGATCTCAAAGGTGTTACATGCAGGTGAAATGTGGACATGAGAAAATGTTCAGCCTCTTTCTTCTCTCTTCCCTTCATCACATGCTCCCATTTTTCTGCAATCTCATCTTCCTCTCCCACAGCAATATAGAGGGCAGAGTTGTATCCATCATTGTCAGTGGTCCACAGGCTTATGCAGTTTAGCTCTAGTCTTTCTTGCAGCAAGGTTTCTTCTGCTGGAGCCTTAATCTACCCTGCCACACCCGACCTAAACCTTTAAATTCCCAGCACAAGTCATTTGTATGCAAAGTGACATAATGAGGTGGCCCTGTGGGAGAGCTGTGCCTCAGAGCAGGTGACAAGCACACCTATGAGCCTGCCTAGTCACAGGGGGACCAAGAAATATCATCATGTGATGATGAAAGGACATCACAGAAGGTTTGCAATGCTGCACTGAGGTTTTGGGAGATGCACTGACAGATCTCTGAGTGAGTGAGTGTGTCAGCCTGGATTCCTGTACTGAACCTGTATTTTGTATCAGGAGTGCTCATGCCTGATCTATATGAAATAGAAAAGAAAGAAATTCAGTCCCCATAGGGCTAGCAGATGCCACAAAACCATTGGGTGGCAGGTAGTCACACTCTTCAGCTACTAGCCCAGAGGCTTGAGTATGTCACAGCAAGTACAACACACTTGACATCATCTTGCTTTATTTTCTATCAAAACAAGTCCTCTTTCAAGATGATGTGATGCTCTCAACCTCTCTTCTGTGCCTCTAAGCAAAGCCCAGAGTTCCCACAGGTTGTCTCTCATCCCACAACATTTTCTGTTTCCCCTATTTTCTTCTGCTCCACGATGTTCCCTATTCTCCTCCCCACAAACACTGTCTGACATTCACTCTGTTCTTGTGCCACTCTGAGTGCCACTGTGCTTTTTGGCACAAATTTTGAATTAAATTAACATACTGGGAATCCTCCTTTGACTCAAGTGCTTTTACAGCCAGAGGCTCCTCTTTATCCTTTCCTGGCTCTGGGGTTTTTCCAGTGGGACAATTAACATTGCCACAGGTGCCCTTGAGTCAGAGGGTATGAGGTGGCCAGTGCCCTTCTCCACTGGCAGGTGACATTAAGCAGCTCAGCTCTTCCCTGGGCACTGTGTTTGATATGGTTTCCCCAAAGCCCTAAAGACATCAGTATCATCACCCTGTACACATAAATAAATAATAATGCAACCTGTGAAAAAGCCATTGCAATTTTTCTTTCTACTTCCACCCACTGTGAGCAGCTAGCAAAGAAAGGACCTCCCAAATGTCCTTCTGCTAGCACTGAGAAACCCTTATCCTCTTACAGATCTTCCTCATATTAGAAGTTCTGCAGGTGTGTTGATCTGAATTATGTACTCACGTTCAAAAAGTACAGACACAAGTTAGGTGTCAGTTCTGAATGGCAGTGGAATAATTACCATCACAAGAGGGTTTTTCAGCCTCTTAAAGAAGCTGATGACTTGGGCTAAGAGTACATCAATTGATAGTTTCTATGGCAAGATGCTTTTTTATCCAAGATAAAGGTCAAGCACATCTGGAAGATATAATAGCTGCGTCCTATAGAGACAAAATCAACTATCTTGCTGCCAAAATCTACTATAAACAAGCACAAAGGGCCAATCTGCTGATTTTCCCAGCTGTCACTGGTTTATTTAAGGGGCTTAGCCAGTTTTCAATTGTTGTTCTGTTAAGAAAAAATTAAATCTGTTGTGTAAGTTCTGTGTCAAATTACCATTGCTGCATGCTATGGTTCCTTAAGTTTTGAAAAGCTATTTCTTTTCTACTTATCTGCTTGGACTGTACATAATTATTAAATGGTCCCTAAAATTTTTAGCTTTTTTACATAAAAAAAAAATTAAACTTATTTTCATAAAATAATTATAACAAGAAATCTGCTTAGAGTGGGACAACCATTTGCTGTCCCAACCCAAATTGTCTGATGCACCTTTTAAATGTGCCAATATTAATTTTTACTTTATTTTTGAAGTGCTAAACGAACTCACTGTAATCAGATTACTTAAAACTGCATGGGATATCTGTGGGTGGAAAATGCAAGAGCTCAAGTACAAGCAGATGTATATATTGTAAGCAAGAGAGGTGCAGGACTTGGTGATAGGAGACATGCTGCAGGCAGGTGCATCTAGAGCCCTGCTCCTCTCTGAGTCCAATTTGGGATGGTGACGAGCATCAGGAGAGTGCAGAGCCCACAGCCCCCTCTGTGGGTAAGGCTGAGCCTTTATAAGCACACTGCAGCAAAGAGGTGCCTGATTCAGAGAAGGCAAGGACAGCATCGAGCTCCCTTCTCAGCATCACCTGCCCTTCCCTGGGAAGAGCCTTCCCCACTTGCTGCTGATTGAAACAAGCTGAAATCAGGCCTGGATGCATCCCGAGGTGTCAGAAGGAAAGCTGCACCCAAAAGTAGAAGTTTAGGCTTGGTACATGGCTCCCAGCTCCTTCTGTGCTCCACAAAGCCCCCAGCACAAAAACTGCTGAGATGTCCTTGGCTGCAGCTGAGGAGGAGTGTGGACATCTGCAGCTCATCCTCAGTGACCAGGGAAACCACCACTGCAGTGCTGTCAGCTCACATTCCCCACACTGGGTACTCCTGTGTCTACAAGGAAAGTTACTCTGATACTGGGCTGTCTGTATCATTAACCACCTTAATTGCTGCTTCAGAGCTTAAATTAGCAGACATATTTAATGCAGAGAAGTATTAAAATGGCTGGGCTTGTAGCAGCTGGATTGGATGGACAGGCAGGAGGTGAAGCATCAGAGGTTGTTTTTTGTCTTTACTGCTGGAATCAGAGGAAGTGGAAACTGCCGTTGCTGTTGCTTCTTTTGCACAAGCAATCTTCCTTAGAGAGCTAAAGTAAGAATAGAGATAAAGAAGTAGAGAATTGAGGAGTCAAATAAATTTTTACTTCTAATTTACTCCACTAATTAAAGGTAGACACAACATTTGGTGATAAATCTACCACAATGAGTTTGTTAGGGATTTTTGCCAGGGATTCACAGCACTTGGCTGTGCAGTGGCTGCCTTCAAACTGACTTGCTCATGGTCTCAGGTAAGTTTCAAAGTGCTGTCTTCTTAATTTAGACCTTAATGGACTTCTCTTTATCTGCAGACTTAATTGTTTGACCAGCCTTGTAGATATAATGAAAGCATGATCACACTGAGATTAGATAGATAGATAGATAGATAGATAGATAGATAGATAGATAGATAGATAGATAAGGAACTTTTCTACCAAGTACTGGTCAATGCCCCTCTAGTTTTGGTTACACTTTGCTGAAGCAGGATAAATTTGACAGTGTATGTACAGTATATTTATAAAAATCTTTTTCTACTCTTCTCCTTTTTTTATAGACTGGGTCAAGTTAAACATTTGTGAAAAAGATGATTCAGCTCCTTTATTTATGTGGAGCTTTTGCAGCTCACCAGAGGTGGAGGACAATTAAATGCTTGCTTTATGAGGTCATTCATGAAGGATGATTTGTTTTCCTGGGAACCCTGTGCTGTTAGAGGTGATAAGGTCTGGAGAAACTCCAGGACAAAGGGAGAGACTGCTCCAGCACATAATGGGAGAGGCTCTGATGAGTCAGCACCTCTGAGACCACAGAAAACCCAGACCACAACCAGGATGCTGACAGGGACCTGTCCGAGGAGCAGGTGCACGTTAGTCAGCATCTACCAGGAATATTCACAAATGCAGTCCCCAGTGCACTTCTCTGGGCACAACCCCAGCTCTTGAAAAACTTGAAAATGCTGATTCTGGGACTGGAACATGTAGGTCTTCCTCAAAAACAAGTATAAGAAAAACTTGGGCTCAGTCTGCAAGCTGAGCATTGGCCAAAGGGTGCTGAATACATCGAGGTGGAGAGAGACAAGTAGGAGAAACAGAAGATTTGATCTCAGATTTTTCTCTGTAGGAAGTACCTGTGTGATACAACCTGTGATACTTCATCAAGTGATGAGCTGAGCATTCCCCACCCAGACATACATTCATCAGGGGATTGGTGTCTGAACCAGCCTCCCCTGGCCTTAGATACCTATTGAAGGTGCAGCTGAGGTGATCATCTGGAATTCCCTTATAATCACTGGATAGAAACTGGGTCTTGCAGGGTACAGTTCATAGCAGCTGTTTCAGAGGTCTGTGGTGGGGTGAGATGAACCACATTTTCTGCAGACACTAAAATGTAATTTGTTTCCAGACTAGAATATTTGTTAGGGCACATATCTGTAGCTTATTTCACATGTCCCCAGATCTGCTGCATTTGCACCCAACCAGCTCTGGTGAGATCCAGAAAAAAGCCTGTGGGTCTCTACATACAGCCTTCCAGCCATCACAGGGAGAAAGAAGAGTATCCCACTGATGGAGTGATGGCCCCTCTTCTCCTGACTGACAAAAACTATCACCATGAGTAAGAGAGTGAGAAAGAGGACAAGAACCATGACATTTTAGATTAGGAAACTTCTTGTGTCTCAGGAAATGAAACTAGCCAACAACCAAGATTGTTTGGATGGGGGATATTTATTTAATTAAATCCTACATTGGGTATTAGACACATCAGTCAAACTGCAAGCTCTGTAGGAAACATCCTGTTTATCCAGAGTCTAACACAAGAGGGATGAAGCAATGCTGCTCCTCTTTAAGTGGTGGTAGCACCAGGGGAATGGCCCCAGGAGCTGCAGGGGAGAGCTGCCTGTCCCTGCCACCCAGCCCTGCCACTGCTCTGGCAGCTCAGCCCCATGCCCAGCACTGTCTCATTATTTGTAGGAATTTAATGGGTGGGTGAAAATAGGAGAGAAAAATTTAGGAAGAATGAATAAAAATCAAAATCATACTTTGACCTTTCCCTTGGACAACAACCACAACAAAAAGATTTAAGCAGGAATTTTTCAAAATTTAGCAAACCATGGCAGATTGGCTTATTCTTAAGAAGTGCTGAAAGGAGAAATCTCTATTCTATAGAAATACTCTTAAATTCACTGGAGTCATCAGAGATGGCAAAAGGTAAAGGACTGTCTTAATAGAGTGCAAAGGTGCCTCAATTTAAGAGCTGGAAAAATAGACAGTGCTCCAGATGGGAAAGTGATTGAAAACCATTATTTGTTTATATTTATTTACTCAATTTCATGGTGTCCTTGGTTGCCCAGAGGAGCTACTGAGAGTAGTTTCTACTGTGCTGTTGGTCAGAGTTATGTTACACACACTTTTAGAAATTCAGCTGCCTGCCACTAATGAATTGCTCAGTGTAGCTCGAGGGTAGTGATGCAATTAGCAAAAGTAAGCCAAATCTGTCCCAGGTGAAACTCTACTGATGTCAGTGGCTTTATTTGGGATGATGTGCTTATTCCAGTGTGTGCAGGGACAGTATGTAAAAACAAGAATCTTGAAAAAGGACTTAGATGGATTTCATTTGTCTCTTCTGACAGCAATCCTGCATTACATTGAATAAAAAGCCCAAACACAACATTTGCATTGAGGCAGCAGTGCATTTCTGTGGGCCAGCTCACAGGCTCAGTGCATTAATGCAGAAACCTGATCCAGAGGGTGACATCCCTGCCCATGGTGGGGGGTGGGATAAGATGATCTTTAAGATCCCTCCCAAACTAAATCGAGATTTATAAATCTGTGATTCTAGGTTTAGTAATTATTTTATATTTGTAATAGTGTCCTTTAAAACTCTTCACAGAAACATGTAAAATAACAGTTCTTCCATTCCCTGATGACATGTTGCCTTTTCAAATTTGCAAAAGTAAAAGAAGTACTTGAAGTCCTTATTTTACTCCTTATCCCTGGCTGCTCAGGAGTGAATTTGCTTCAGAGGACACCACAGTAAGTGCATGGCAGACAAAATAAGGGTGAATTGTGCCTTCACTTCCCTCCTGATTAGAACACTGTGAAACACATAGCAATAACCTTTCCTTGGCCAAAAGGCTTTTTAAATCTGTTCCACCAATTAAAGATATGTTTTGCTGCAATGACGTTGCCAGGGTTTCATGGCTGCTGCCCTGATAACTGAGAAACAAAATAAAGACCAAAACTGAAGGCACAAAGCAGCTATTCCACCCAGGTTGTACAGGAAATCTGTGTCACAGTTCCCAAATCATTCTGATTCAGGGTTACTCAATTATTTTTTCTGGACTTTGCTGGAAAATTCTGGACTCTGCTGTCCCCTTGGTAGAAAGCAAAGCCTTGATGCAGGTCTCCCCAGCCAGAAAACTCTCCAACTGGCCTGCATGAGCATGGGAGACATCCACATCTGTGACTGACAAAATCTCAGTGAATCATGCTCCTGCTCAAGATTTTGTCCAGAAATCATCAGCCCTGGTTGTTGTCCTAAATAAAGAGCCATCCTTCCTCCTGTTGCTTTCAAAACAATGAGGGCAAATCTATGACTAGCAGAATAGTCCACTTGGTAGTAACATAAAGAGCACAACCTACAGTCCTCAGTCTTATTATCTCTGGAAAAAAGTGGTTTTTTAATGGGTCTGCTTAAGAGTGACCTCTTAAATGATCTCTGCTAGTGGGTTGTAGCAACAGTTCCCCAGCTGTGCTGTTATTCATAAGTAACCATAGAAATTAAAGTGCTGCCAAGTATGTGCTCTTTGTTTTTTTCTAAGGGCTGAAAGATGATGCAGTGATGTCTTTGCCCCTCCTGACTGAATTCTGAACTCACCCCCTGGCAGCCCTGATGGAGAGGTGAGGATGAGACTTGCTGTTATTGGAAAGCTCTGTCACCAGAGAGCTCAGACAGCAATGCCACTTCTGCCACTGGGATGCTGGTGCATTTTCAAAAGGCCTGCAGCTAGAAATAGGATGTGGTGGGAAGTTATATCCTGTTATTCAGTAATTGCTGGTTTTAATGAAAAATATTTTTTTGTTTGTTTCTACTGAGATTGAACTGAAGCAGTGTTGGTATCTTCAGCCAAATAATTTGTTTTGGAAAGAAAAGGTTGTCTAAAATCTCTTCTACAGGGACACTTTCAAGTTATTTATTGGCCCACATTGATCTTTGAGTTTTTCTGAGTAATTCTGTTCCTCCAATAGGATTCTCTGTCTCTGAACTGGCATCTAGGCTTTTTCAGTATCCACTAGAGTGGCATACTTCCAATGGGCAGTACTAATCCTGTATTACAATGGGATTAATCCTCTTTCTCCCAGTCTTAGAGGGATACAATTAGCTGAGACCTGAATCCTGTTTTATAGGCAGCTGCAGCTAGGTGACAGGAGGATTCTCATTGTTTTACTGCCCATTTACTGGGAAATTTAAGGACTAATAAACCTTGGTGTTTTGTTTTTTTTACCCTGGTTCCTTTTCTGCCACGCCTTGCACTGCCCACAGCAGCCAGGTGTCCATGGGCAGTGACAGCCCAATGTGCCTTTGCTCTTCATTGACTGGACAACATCTGCCCCTCAGGAAAGGAGACTGCTTCCCACTTGTCCAGGAGAATTTAGAGAACTTCCACAGTGTGGTGCAGTGATTTCTTCAAGAGCTTTTCTAGGGGGAAATCACAGAAGAGGACATTCCAGCCTGGCATGGCATCAATGAATTTTGCACAGCAGACTCAGCTGTCTCTGAGCACTTCTGGCTTGGCATCACTGTGGGAGGAAATAACTCATGTCTCTCTACAAATAGAGTGGAAGAATCACCACCCCAGACCTATTAATCAAAATTAAACAAAGCTAATAAATTTGGCAAAAAATGTTATTTCCCTCTGTCACCCATTGAGGGGTTCACTACTGCCCAGTTTGATTTCATCACAGGAACTTTGTCTAAGGGAAAAAAAATCTGATTTTAAAATTTGACTTGTACTTGCCAGATATTCCATGCTGGTGTGTACCAAAAATGTTGGATCATCGAAATGCTTGCAGTCTGGAAAAAAAGAAATAAAACCACTTCATGTTGGTTCAAATAAGGAAATCATACAAATACTATAAAGACAGAATTGCCAGCTCCAGAGTCCAAATTAATTTAGAAGCCTATATTTAGCTCCTACTATTTCTGTTTCAATTATAAAACATTTCTTGTTAAGTACACACCATCATCTCAAATGCTACACTCAGTGCAGTTACTTGGAGCCCCATAATTCATCTCTATTTTTAGTTTGCTCACAAATGAAGGAGAGGCAAAGGACAGCAAGTAAATGATTTAGGCTGGTGTTTTGACAGGACCCTCACAGCTGCTGCTCTAGGAATTGCTCTGGAAAAAATCCAATCTTGCCCAACTCCTGTTAAACAACTTCTCTCATAAAGTGTCAGTTTTTAAGCAACCCTTTCCCTGCTTTTGGAAAGAGCAGGAGAAAAGGGTACATGAATCCTCAATAAAGCAGAAGGACTGGATTTTCAAAGTGTACAAATGGTATAAATGTTGCTTTGTGGCTATGGAAGGGAGAATGAAAAGGATCACACCTTGAAAGAGAGGGATGCTTAATTTAAATGCCAGGCCTGGATATTACTAGGGGAATTAGGCTGTTGGAATTTTTTATCCGAATTATTTGGATTTTCTTGAAAGATTTGTAATTCCCTAATTGCACATTCAAAACAAAAGTGTTTCCATCTTCTAATAAATGCTAAATTTCTTTCCAGAGTCCATTCAAAATGTTCAGCATCTGTTCCATATGCCCTGCTGTCTGCCACAGAGCATTCCAAATTTGCCTCTAGCCCAGATTCAGGAAGTGAAAAAGGGAGAGGAAATGCAGAAACATGATTCAGTCCCACTTGTAGTAAATAACAATAGAGGGATTTATTTCATTTTAAATAGAAAAAAAATCAACATTTTTATCAGGTTGTAGAAAAAAAATAATCAGACTGATAGAAAATCTGGATGGACAGTGGAGATGTGGGCTCAGGCTGTCATGTTCCCTCAGGTCCATGCCAGGATCAGGGTCAGGTCTCAGCAAACCCACTGGACACTGTTGGGGAATGTCTGTCACATGCATGGTGCTTTTCCAAGCTCAGGGGGAGTTAGACTAAGCCAACACCAATTTGGCTGAATGAGAATTGGCTTACTTGCTTGGTATAATTAAATGGGCTCTCACAGGACAAAGTTAGGAAAAAGGGAAATTTAAACTGGAATACAACTTATAGCATGAACAAAATAGGAGGTGAAGCCATGCCATAAGGAAAGAGGCTGTTTCTTGTGTCCAAAGTCTTTTAAAACTGGACCACACAAAATCCTAAGTACTTCTCCCAGGAGCAACCATCCACTGGTGGGAAGGTGGAAGGGATGAGGTAATATAAGATAGATATTAAACCCCTCTTTGAGGTACAAAAAGGGAGAGATATATCCTCAATACAGAGAAAAATACAGGCAGAGGGGTTAAAGGCTAACTCCAAAGGAGTCAGCTATAGTTGAATAGTAATATAAGTTTTTAAGTGTAATGTGGAAAAGTCTCATTCAGCTGCTGTCAATCCTGGAACAAGCTACATTTTACTGGTAGGTCACTTTCTCTGTAAAGCCTTCACTTGCACATCCATGCTTGCCTCAACACAATGCCACAAGGCAAAGCCCAGCCAGGAGCCCTCCTAGGCTGAAGGAATAATGGAATATCCCCAAAACAATTAAAAAATACATAAATAAATAAAAAAGGAGAGGGAGAAAGAGAGAGAGAGAGAGAGAGAGAGAAATCACCCAACCTCTTTCATATTTTGGCTCAATTTGTAATCATTAGAATATGACCTAAAAGGCCAGTTTTACCTCTGCCTACTCCTTCTTTCACTCCAACTATTCTTTGAATGTCATCTCTGAGTTGAGCCTTTGAAAAGTGAGTGTCTGTGCTAGGACACAAGCCCAGATGATCCCCTGGGTGGGATGACAGCTGCTCCCAGTGTCCTGGGTGCAGAGCTGTCCTGGACCAAGGACACAAAGGTGTTCCAGTGGACACAAGGCTGTTAATAACAGGGTGATGCCTGCACAGCTGGGTCCCCAGAGGCTGGACCCCAGCCCTTCAGAGACAGGCTATGCCATGCTTCCTCCTTACTGTGGCCAAATTTTGGTGAATTCATTAGGAAATCTGCAATTTCTGCCTCAAATTAGCTACTCTATCAAGAGCTACAGGCAGGAGCAGACACAGCATTGTCACATGTCCAAACTCAGTTCCAAACATTAAACTAGTTAATTATACTGAAGCCTGTTTACACAAGCTGACTGGAAGGTAGAATATAAATGTTAATGTCTTCATGTTTATATAAGGGTAATATCAGTTTCTTCATGCATGGAAGAACAGTTTGAAAATTACAACACAGAATAAAAAATTAGCGCAAGTGTGAGGATTTTTAAAATTAAATATTTATATCAGGAGGTTACCCAATTTGATTAGAAGGATTTTAGAAAGTAGAATTGGCTTGAAATTGCTGCATGTCAAACAGCTACTCTCTCAAACTAAATTAATGAATAAAATGTGAAGTCACTCTGTGACACAAATATGGTTCAACATGACCCATAAAGAAAATGGCTCAATTATTCTCTTCAATGCTAGAGGATATTTAAATATAGAACTATTTTTAAAACATTGAAAACAAAGAGAAGTTTGACACTGGAGCATTTTGCATAGCAATAGCTTTGCAGCAGTATATCTCATAAAAACAGCAGGAAAATGAGAAGACTTTCTATGAAACATCAAAGACAGTGTTAAGAAAAGCAACTCACAAGAAAAAAGAAGGAACAAGGGAAAACAAAACTGACAACTTTCTTGTGACCACAAGCTTTGATTAAATGCTGAATTTGCACTTGCAAAGACATTTGTTTTGCAAAGTATAAAATTTACTGCCTGTTCTGAGCTGCCTGTGTCTTGTTTTATCAGTGGTCAAATAGCATCTGATGCTGCTGATCCCTTGGAAGATATTTGTTTCACACACCCAGTGATGTCTAGTTGGTTCCTTCTCCTAGGAGAGATGAGTATTCATTTGTTGCAGCAAATTCCCAAAAACCTACAGTGAGCTGGAAATCATCCTAACTCAACTGTGTCTTCTCAGAATGACGTGTACAGACTGGCTGCAGCAAGATGAACTGAAAATACATAACCTCATTTAGTGCTGGTGGTCCCAAATGTCCTTGGGACAATTCTCTAGTGATTTTTATTCTCCTTAAACTGATATCACACTTTCATGCCATCTCAGAGTGTGAAGTTTGAGCAATATAATGAATCATGGAAGCTGAGGCATTGCAAATACACACTTACTAAGATGTTGGAGAGACATCCCATGATAAATAACAAAGAAGAATCTACAGACTTTAATGAACTTTGGGTCAAGCCTTAAAAAGCACTGACTTCTCCAATAACCAGCAAATTAAAAACAATTAATTGGATTCACATCTAACTTATATCCATTTCTTAGAACAGAAACAAGATCATTTTCTAGTTAAGAGAAAAATTTCCACTGCTTTAGAAGATGCATTTCTTTACCAATAAACACATTCCCAGCCAATTTCCCCTAACAATTAATGGATCATCTGAGTTGAGAGTAATGTCATGGATGGACAGGCAACCAGCTCAATCAATAGATTGTTCAGAAATGTCTGTGTTGTATCTTTTGGCTGTGTATTTTTAATTATTTTGACATGAAACTTTTGCTTCTGGTTCTAAATTAACTCTGTGTGTTAGTACAGAAGTTACTACCTGGTTTACAGTGCTCTCCCATGGGATGGTGGTCACCAAGAGCCCACGTGTGAGGTGGCCAGTCCATGTCCAGGTTGTGATCAGAGGGCTGGAGCATGTCTCCTGTGAAGACAGTCAGAGATTTGGAGTTGTTCAGCCCAGAGAGGAGAACTTAGGGCAGCTCCCAGTGCCTCAAGGGATCAAGGAGAGCTGGAGAGGGGCTTTTGGCAAGGGCTTGTAGTGATGGACAAATGGGGATGGCTTTAAACTGAAAGAGGGGATTGGATTGGATTGGATTGGATTGGATTGGATTGGATTGGATTGGATTGGATTGGATTGGATTGGATTGGATTGATTGGGTTGGGTTGGGTTGATTGGATTGGGTTGGATTGGATTGGATAAAAGGAAGAAATTCTTCATTGTGAGGGTGGTGAGACACTGGGACAGGTTTCCCAGAGAGGCTGTGGACTGCCCATCCCTGGATATGTTCATGACCAGGCTGGATGGGGCTCTGAACAACCTGATCTGGTAGGAGGTGTCACTGTCCATGGCAGGGGATTGGAACTAGATGAAACCGAAATAAGAAAGGCCTTGACTGAAGTTTGATGATGTTGTCATCTTTCTTCTAAAGTACTACAACATCAAGGATTCATCAAAGCATGGAAACATTGGTGTTATCCAAAACCAGCCCAAACAATACATTTCTAAGCTCTCCTGTCAGAAAACCAACATCAAACACTTGGCATGCTTGAGACAACTGGTTTTTGAAAGACACTGCACAAAAGCCCCAAATGTTTCCAGTGTCTCTGTTGGAAGTACAACATCTCTTTTAAATATGTTCACTTAAGGATTATTCCCCAAACATAGAGGAGTAATTTACAATTTGTTTACAAAAGAGGGTCAGATCTCTAAACATCAAGGCTGGTGCCATTTTGGTGTGCTCTGAAGAGTTGAAGGGCTTGGGTTTGCCTGTACAAGAGGCTTCAACTGCAGCTGGTGATGGTATAAACACAGTTGTGCTTATATACATATGCTTATACTTGTGTAGCTGATTTTGGCCAGGCAAGGAATTATACTGGTAAAAAAGTATTTATTAATATACATTCATGACTGTATCCAAAGCAGCATAATGCCAGCATATATACACTGGAAAAATAATAATACTCTTAAACAATTCCAGCTACACAACTATAAGCACTGCCTGACTTCTCAAATGGATTTATCCTTCTTCAGAACACTTACTATAAGGATGAAACATATAAAAGTGGATTGCAGTCTCTTTCCTGCAGAAAATGTAGTGTATGGTCGATTTGACATCTTGAAATAACATTAAGCGAACCAAGAAACCTGAAAGTTGGATTTGGCATGTGACATATTTGTAAATCAGCTTTCCATTGCATCAAATCCTCCATTATTTTTAATAATGAAATCGGTGTTGCAGCTTTAGCTAAGTAAAACATTCACTTAACACCACTGAATCTTTCAAATGATTATTCAGGGCAGGAGCTGGTCTGTTATGCTCCTTATGCTGTGCTTGGAAGCCAAGGAAGGTCTCAAAGGAGGGTAAGTCAGTAAGAGCCTTCCCAGAGGACTCTGGAGGTTTTAGCAGCTATTCTGCAGAGTAGGTGCCATCAGGTGTATGCATCTAGGAGAATTCCCAGGGCAGAGCACACAGAAAGCTCCATCTCACTCTTGCTTGCTTGTTCTACTCTCAGAAGTATTTTTACAGATAAAGGTGATTCCACAACTCTTTTAATTATCTGCAAGGATTTAAAATTGTATAAAAGTCAAGTGTACATATGTAGTCTAAACCTTTACTTACCAGTTTGGAGGGTTATTTTCTAAGGGTTCTTGGCAAATTAGGAAACTCCTGCTGCAGCTGTGAGTACTTTTTATTTAAACATCTGAAATTCCACAGCTATCAGCACATTAGCTTGAGCTTCAGTGACTCGTAAATCTTTCTCAGCATCTTATTTCATGAGGTCTAGTTCAAGCATTAGATGGAAATTGCATTTTTCAGAGACCATATTTGAGTGCATTACTGAAAGAGAAGCAAATGGATTTTTATTTTAGCAGTAGTCCAGGTAGATACTGGAGAGTGTTCAAAAAATCACGAATCTGGTTTGAGCTAGACAGCAGGTTTTTAATAGAAATAAAAGGCAGAGATATTTTTTACCATTAGAAATGACATGAAACATCAGGGATATCTGGAGATCTGAGACAAGAACACAGTGTCTGAAAATGCAGACTTGAAGGCAGGCACAGCCTTGACACAGCAGCTACCTTGCCAAAAGCTGGTGACAAGGGACCCACCCACCCCAAGAATGCTGTTTCGATTCCATTTCTTCAGCCTCTCTCTGAGCACACCCTGCAGACAATGGCAGGGCTGCTTGCAGTGTAATGAAGCTATCAAGTGCAACCTGAGCCTGCAAAGAGCTTTTTAAACATCCATCTAGGACTGGCCTGTGACACAGGTAATGGTACACCTAGTTAAGAAACAAGAAAACTCTTTTGATGAGGTTCCAGATGGTTTTCACGTGTTTGCCACCCAGGCATCCACCTTTCATCATCCTTAAAGCCATGGCCTATTTGTGCTGCTGAGAGACCCAATATTTCTCTGCATCACAAGATACTGTGTGGGTACTTTAACTCAGACTAGCATAGCACCTGTACTGGTGGTTAAGAGCTCCTGCTCAGTCCTGCTCCATGATCTAAAACTTCCCAAATTTTAGAGAGCCTAGGACAGATATGCTGCTTTCCATTCCATCATTATTCTATGGACTGCTTGTCACATCCCTGAAAATGCAAGGGCTTCATACCCTTACTTAAGACCTGGTATGACTTTTGCCTTGAATGAGGCCCCATCTTAACCCAGCACTTTTCTCACAGAGTGAAGATGCAAATCTCCCTCAGTGCCAAACATCCACATGGTTGCAGAGTCATGCAGGCAGAGGAGCCTCGTTTGTATTGCCCATAAACTGGGCACAGTGCCTTGCCAGTGAAAACAGAGAGAATTTTCACCACTTTCCTCCACCACCCAGTGATTATACAACAGCTTCTGCACAGTGAAATTATCCATTGAGAAACCTCAAGAGGACAAAGTCAGCCTGGGCACCAACAGCCCCATGGTCTGGATCCCCTGCTGGCAGACCAGTGAGCACTCAGAAATGCACTTATTCTTCTGTGGAAGGTGCTCACTAAAGACTGAGGGGAGCTACAGACAGGAGAGGCTTCACTGACCTGTATGAAAGGTCTCAGCAAATACATCTGGACCAACTAGACATGGGGAAAATTTTTGTGCATGGAGTATCTTCTTCATTGCATTGCCAAAGACTAGAGATTTTACCTCCTTGTCCCAGCTTTTCTCCAGGCAGCACTGGAACATGTCCTGAGAGTGTGTCCCAGGGGACAGGGACATCATGAGGAAGACTGACAAAACCTGTGGAGCTTAGGAACCCTGAGAGGACTTAGATACTGATCTGCTATCAGGATTTTGAAAGAAATCCATATTTCCAACACCAGAAATGTAGACATCTAGACATGTTCACTGATGGGAATTCCATTTCTTTGAAAGGTATGAAAAAATTCAAGGATCTATGTTTTGGATTTAAGTACCTTAAGCTCCTTTGCAGATCTTGGCCTTTCTTTTTTATCTCTGACACTGATGTCATTCATGGCTTGTGCATTGCTACAGAGCAAGCGACATAACAGTCTACTACAGTCAGTCAATAAAAATCCAAATAGAGCTGCAAAAAGCAAAAGGCTCCTTTTTTTAAAACCCTAAACAGGAATTGTGTGTTGTTTAATGGACTACCTGCAGTGTAGGGAATTGCTTTGGGCCAGGTAGAAATGGGGTTCAGAAGTCCCGAGTATAGTCAAAGCAAATAGTTTCCAGACAGTGACAAGGTTCCCAGGATTAATAACACAGGTGATGTAGTGCAAATAGGCAGCCTGCAGAGACACCAGTCCTCCACTCCTGCTTCCTGAAAATCAGCTCTGGAGATTTTATTGTCTGTGTGACTGCTCTTTTCCAGCAAATTCCCAGGCAGATGCTGCTGTCAGCACATTGTGTTTTCAGAATTGCCAATAAAAAGTCAGATGTGTGGCACAGGCTGTGTGACTGCAGAATGGTAGCTCCTCAAAGTCTGCATTTCCACCAGGAACATGCACCCAGTCAGCACCAGCCAGGTAAGCTGTAGCACTGACAGCACAGAAAAGCCCAGCACATCAGTTACATCAGAAGACTGTGACTATTCTCCTACCTCTCTTATATGTTGCAGGTTTTTTCAGCATGTCTACTGAATAGGATTTTTCATGGCAATGCCAGCAAAGGTTTTGGCAGTTGTGTTGTTCTGTCATCTGTTAACACAGTGGGCAGAGCACTCATGCAGCCTGTGGAAAACCTATTTCCAGTTGTTTACTTAGCCTAAAGAATATCAAATTCACATGTCCTAGGAATGGGATCTAAACATTGAACTGTTGGAGGATGACTTCATGCACCCTTCTAGACAGCCAGCTTTCACTGGAGTTATAAAAGATTCACTAGGCCAAGAGATAATCCTTCTTTTTTCAGTTTAAAATATTCCTTTATGAGGGCAGACTTGTGTTCCAGTCCTTGTTGTAAGACCTGGTTAAATATCTTGTCCAATTTCTATGGTTACTGTAGAAATAGGATGCAAAACTCCCAAATGCAGTAAAATTAGAAGAGCGTGTTTGCATCTTTCAGGGAAACCACTAAATTAGAGTGTTGATTTCATTGCTTCTTCTGTCTCATTCATTATTCCTTGATCAAAACTTAATAGTACCCTTGATGAAAAAAAATCTTTTATTCTGACTTTAGTGGGCCACATCCTTATTTCACTTCATTTCTGATTTGCCCACAACATTGGCAGCATAGGAACACACTCTACAATGTGCACTTATTCTTTTGTAAACCAGTTAAAAAAACCAAACCAGCAACTTCAAAAGCACAACTCATGCTAGTTGTCTTCCATCTTCTTTTTGGCAAAACCAAATTCTGAGTCTGAAGAAATTTAGTATCAAGCAATAGTTTTAATGTTCAGCTTAATGTTACACTGAGTTCATCCTCCTTACTCATGCCCCTTGGGCTATCACTCCTCTTGCTGTTTTCATCTTTAATGAACACTTCTAGCAGTTTTCTTCTCTTTATTATTCATAATTTGGCAAAAAAACCCCTTTTTTTGAACTTCCAATGCTTTGTTAAACTAACTCGTTGCCTTTTAATTCAATAATGTTAACTCTTCAAATTCAACATGCATTTCTTTACTGTAATTAAATTATTTAATACCTATCTGAAATTTACATATGAAGCACAAAACCACTTGGTTATGGAACTCTTCAACGTTAAAAGATGGTTTTCACTTCTGGATTTGTGTTAAAATTTCTTCATTGACACCACGATTTCAAAATACCTTTCTCCAGCTCTATATCTCATTCCAAAGAAAATCCAGTAGAGAACATATTTTAACATTTTTCCATATTTAATAGCATTTATTTATCCTGAAAGTACTTCAGTGATGTGACTACTAGGATCATCTGGACTTTTCCTAAATGTGTGGAAAAGTGTTTCCAAACAGTAAATCCTTCCTCTTAACTTTGTCACTTTTTGAGGTAAGTTTTTATCTTCTTCTTCTTTTTTTTTTTTTTTCCAAGAAAATTTACAAAAATTAAAATGTTCTCAGCAAGTAGGACTCAGATAGATTAAGCTAGGCAAGATGTCTTCTCCCTCTTCTGTAGATTTTGGCAAGGTCTGACTTCACTGTTCCTTAGTTTCCATTAACATAATAAATAATGGCTTTAAGTAAAGCTGGGCCTAGCACCAGTTCTTGTAATACTCCTTATGCTCATCTTCCCTTCCAAACTGGAACATTGCCATTATCATTAACCTTGATTTATGGTCTCCTGTCTGCTTGCCAGCCTACTTGAAAGTGTAGTTATCCTACTCCTTTTTAATTCATTTCTGAAATGGGACTCCATGCCATGCTGTTATGAAGTCCAGATTCAGAAAATATTCTGAATTCCAATTGTGTATTAATCCTGCCACTCCATTTAACCAGAGATGTCACTTCCAGGAGAATGCAAAGCCCAAGGAGTGCTAAGAATGAGCATTCCTAGCACCACAAGAATAGGGAAAATAGGACTGGCAGGTTGAAGAGATGACTCTGGATTTCAGGAATTCTCATATCCCTTTTCAGCACAGGAGTACAGACCTTCTGTTTTATCATTATGCCAAGGAGCCAGCAGGAAATTGTCTTTATTCATTTTCCTCAATAATTCAAAAGAATGGACTTCATTCATCTGCATTATTAGAAAAATAATTCTGTTCTATCATTATTCATCTTCTAAATATCTTCAGGAAAGTTGGCATTCTGAGGGGGAACTGATTTAGTGTGATCATCCTTGATGTGTTCAATACAGTTCCATTGTGTTCTAAGGACTAAAACCTGCTCTTTTTCAAAAGTTTTTTTTTTTTAAATAGTGTTAAAATAGTGTTTGTTCTCACTCTGTAATCATCAAAGGGGTAGTTAAGCTTCTCCATTGGCTGAAAATTTGTTTCTCCTTGATTCCTTTCCACCTTTGTCTTTACTGATAAGAGGAGTGGAGGCAACTGAGAATCTGATTCATAGAGGCAGGAATTCTGAATCTAGATAAGGAAAAGCCTCCTCTGCACTGGGCAAACAACCCATTAACCCACAAAAGAACATCTGAGGAGCAATGCAGGGGCAGAAATTATTTCCATCAAATGCAATTCGAAATCTCTCATAATTTCTTAAATATAACAAGGAATGTAAGTAAGAGTAGCAATAAATTATCTAGCCAAACTTTATTTAATGGTATTAATTTCTTCTTCCCTCTGTCCCTGTCAGCACTGTTGAACAGGAAAAGCCCACTGAGAGACTTTTAGGTGGTGTAAAATACAGTCTACAACTTCTTCAGGAAGGAAAATAATTATCAGCAAAGCTTGGAGCTGAAGAATTCATTCATTTTCTAATTTTGATTCTGCAGAATAAACCCCCAACACTGGCAAGAAGTAAAGAGCAATAGTCTCAGTTGCTAACCCCTAGTTTCCATCTCCCTCTAGGGCATCTAAAAGCTCAAAATCTCTTCAGACACACTCTGATACAATAAACTGATGCTTCTGCTGTGACCTTGTAGCTGGTGCTTACAGCTGTGTCTGGGCACTAAGATAACAAAAGCAATATAGCAGCCTGAGGTAGACAAAATACTCCTTTAAAGCAACCAAAATTGTCACACAAAAACATAAAGAAAGGGAAAATGTACATGAGAAAAGACAAGACATTAAGAATTTCTGAGAGGACTGGGGATTAGCTAAAGTTGGTAGAAGAACTTTATATGGTTTCTTTGGACCTGGGGAACAGAGAAGTGGAAGGGTATTTTTACTGATCATAAAGTGTAAAGATGAAGGTGTTGTAGCTATGTGAATTAGGTTATGGGCATTTCAAGATATTTAATTCTCTTTTCTCCACGTTTTGATTCCCCACCCCACCCCCCAAAGAATTCTAGATGTAAAAAAAGAGGAACACAGAAAAAAACAACTTTTTCTGCTAATGAAACCCGTTTTGATCCCTGACATTTCATTCTGTTCCCCATTTTCTTGCCTACTGAGAATTCAACATAAACTTTGGAAGACATTAGTGCACCTATTTGTCTGAAACAACTGTGCTCTTTTCTTCTTTGTTTTAATCCCTTTAACAGCTGCTTTCCAACAACCTAGAAAGAATTTAGGTCTGCTAGATATTAATTATTAGGCTGCTTGCCTACTCCCCCTGCCATGTGTACACCCTGATCCTGTTCTCCATCATAAAAACACAACAAACTGCACTACACACATTACAGTAAAAACAGGGTAGCATTACAGTAAAAACATTTCTGCACACTGAGGTCCTTATCTAGTTACTGCTCAACACTCTCTTGGGGAAATTTGACTTCAGTGGGAGCAGAGATTTCAGGTCATGAACTGCAGAGCACAGAACTCCCACGGAAATTTTACGTAGCAGATCAAGGTAGTGAAGCCCTGCCAGCACAGCCTTGTGGGAATACTGACACCACAACTGGAAAGTGTTGACTTCTGCCTCCACTTAGGATATACTGCAAGATAGAACCTACATTTATATATCAGCTTAAGGCTGTAAAGCCTTTCATGGCACTTCAAGCTTGATAAAAAAAATGTTTGTCACTGTTTTAATATTACTTTTAGTGTGATCTTATTTATAGACCTAGTAGTCAATTTAAGATATCCTAGAGGTGGAGTTGGTAGCACTGCCTACTGTTAAACATTACTAACACTTCCACTTACAAGGCTCTGTGCTCAACAGCATATAGCTTTGCCAGACCTGGATGGTTTGAGCTGCAGTTCTACATGTAGCTCAGAAAATATAGCCTTAGGCTGAATTTTATTGGCAAGTATCAGCCAAAATTGTGCAAAAGTCCAGATTTCTTCAAGAGCAAAACTGAGAAAATTAAATATTTTTTGCAATGTTAAAGACATTTTCTTGGAGGAGCTGGAAGCCTGTGCTACAAGATATGTTGGAAACACAGTGAAAATTATGCTTCCCTACATGAAGCATGTTTTCACTTCTTTCCACCAAATCTGGACAAAGTTTTACAAGATAAACTTCTATGATATCATAGATTAAATGGGCTCAGCAGAAGCTAAAGTTTTAGAAGCTAAACAGCACCAGTTCTGTCCTCAGTGAGCAGCCTTAATCTTCTCTCATCTCCTGTAGTGCTGGTCTCTCAGAGCTGGAAATAGGGCATCTTCCAGATTTCCTCTCTTTGGAGACAGACTTCTTGCTATAGAAACTAGGCAATAAAAATCAAGCTGAAACAAGGACTTGGATGGGAGGAAGCACAGAGGAGAAATGGTCTATTAAGAACTGGAGAAGGGGCAAAGACAGACCAGTGAAGAGAATGACACTCTGAAAATGAGTGAATAAAGATTTAAATATTTTCTGGAGGATGGATAGTGGGCCTGGATTAATTACTTGGAATTAGAGACCCAGAAACATCAATGCAGTCATAGGAACATGCTGGAGAAGGTGAGACATGAAGTGACAAGTTGAGAGTCATAACATACTTTTTTTAGCCTGCAATTGATACCCAGCTCCCTAAGCCTCATCCTCTGCTGTTGCCAGAGAGTAGCTGTGAAACCCATTGGTGATCTAGAATGCATTTTTCTTCTTCACAGCTGGTCCCTATAAATTATGTCAATTTATTTCTGCTATAAATTATTTAACTGCCTGACAGCACCCTGCTGTGCTCAGCAATGATATATGATGAAATACTTCTATTTTTTTACAAGCAATATGAAATCAGGCCTGGTCAGAAATGGGTACTGTGGTTTAAGATGACACTAGCCAGAAATTTGTTTTCCTCTGGTGGTTTAACTTTACCAATGGTTCCAGCATCTCTAAATGAAGCCTAAAAATGTCTCTTCCATAATCAGTGTGAATTCTTCTGAGGTTTTGGTGAAAAATGCTAGGGCATGGCCTAAACCACAATGAAAGAATTTGAATACTTCAAAGCCTAAAAATCTTTATTTGGTACAAAAACATTAAATAGGCAAGTCTTCGTTAATTTATTTGGTATAATGATGATGAGGTGGGTTTGTGAAAAATGCTGCTTGATATCAATGGAAGGCAAATGCTTGTGATCAAATATTGGTTTCTTAAGATTTCAGTGCCTGATTTTAGTTTCTAGATTTGCCTGTGTAATTTCAAAAGATTCTGCATGTGCTGACTCATATAATTCCCTAAAATATGAAATGTTCCTGGGGATCTAAGAAATCCTGATCTAAGAAACTTTCTTCTGGATACCAGGATTAATATGACCCATAGTTTAGTTCAGTGTTCAGTTCTTTATTTTTGAAACCAAGGAAGAAAATTACAAACCTTTCTGGATACTTCTTCTGGATTTGGTATACTGAACCAAAAAAGCACAGATATTTGTTTGTGGTTGGAAAAACCCAAGGTGCTATTGAGGTTCTATTTCACCTACAGGTGAGGTTGGGAAGAGTCAGTCACTGTTTTTTCCAGCTTGGCTTGGCCTCCAACATTGTACAGTCACTCTGTGTCACACCAGTGCCAGCAAAGCTTCCCTTTTCACTCAGCATCAAACACCAAAACCTCAGCTCCATGGAATTAAGTTCTTCCTCTTCCTCAGCAGAAAAGTTGAACAAGTAGGGAATATTTTGTCTTTGCTCTCCAAGGCTTTCTACAGCAAAGCTGAGAGAAAAGTGACTTGTTAGAATTCTGATCAAGCACTGCTGGTTTAGGATTATCTTAGAAAATCTTTTCACCTTTCTGAAATGGAGGAAATCTATGGAGATCAATTTTTCAGAGGAGGAAATGGTTCACAAAGTTAGGAGTCCTCAGGCTTCAGCTTAAAGCAATGGCTGTAAGAGAGATCATATTGGCTGTAGGCCAGACTGAGGAGGTCTGGATTCAGTCCTTGGTTTAAATAGAGCAGATTTAGGCCAATCTCTGACAGCTATAGCCAGTGAGGAACTTAGACCATGACCAGAGGACTTTGGTAGAGAGGTACCAATGCACAAATGTCTCAGGCTAGCTGCTTCCTGCCCTGTGCCTACCTGGGATACAGGCAGAAGCCATTCCTCCAGCTTTGCCCAAAGAATTCCATTTTAGAGAAATTCCTAATCTTGAAGAAGTCAGAATACTATTTATGCATGCAGTATAAGTTTTCCTTCCTAATTCTCTTCAAAAAATTGTCAGTGCAGATTTTATCTGAGCTAGAGTGGACCAAAACACAGGACTGCCTCCCCCACAGCAGCCACAATTTGCATTCTCCTGGCTTTGTTCCCTGCTGGACCTTGGACTCCTGTGGGCTCAGTGGAGAGGGAGAGCTGCAGCTCTGCCAGCCCAGCCCAGAGACCAGAGCACAGCTCTGTGCCATGAGCAGCACAGCTGGGTGCCCCTCACTCAGTGCCTGCCTGGCCAGCTCCTCACCTGGTAAGAGCTTAAAGACTCATAAAACAAGAGAACAACTTTTGTCTTGAGGAGTACTGTTTTTAAAGAAAAGCATGAAGCTTTATTCTTTCAAAAACCAGATGTAAATCTCTAGCCACAGAAGACCCTCTAAACTCTAAAATGTATGGATACATCATTCTGTAGGCTTGAATCCAGAGTCTATGCTCTGGAGAGGGATAGTATTCATAACACATAAAAACCCCAGTCTTAGTTTTTCCTATTGGTAAGCATTAAGCTTCTCCTTGTTTAATACATGTGTTATGTGTTTTCCAAGATGTCCAGCTTCCCCCCTGCTCTTCAAAGGGAGCCTATGTACTTTCATACACAATTATTCTTTGCACTCAGAGGGTGAAGAAGTTAAATATGGTGATGCATCAAAGTTGTCTTAGGAAAACAACCTATAGGCTAGATCCAGATAATTAAATTTCTGGTCTGTGTAAGTAACAAAATTTGGTGTCTGAATTTACTTGGCCTATTTGAAACATCCAGACACCCAAAACTTACCCTCACAATAGAAAAACCATTTATAGTGTGACAAGCAGAATGTTTATAAAACACATTACAGAATCAAAACACTGATTTTTCTGGATACAGAAATGGAGACTTAAAGGCTCTGTCTAACAGAGCCATGGAAAACCACTGCCTGGACTGCTGCACTTTGTGATTCCAAATTAATACTTTTTTCTCCAGCCACTGAAGCCACCAAGCACATTCTGACGAAATCTTGCAACTGATTTGCCAATAGAAGTGGAAGAACTAGCTCAGTCTATACTCACTTCTCCTTAGTGTGAATGGGATTAGAGACAAACATGCACATTGGCATTTTCCAGTTTTTGTCCTAAGTGTTGCTGATGCCTTGCCACAGGAAACAAAATTTCTGTTAGGATTCCCTCAACCACATCAGTTATCACTGAATGATAGAAACATATAACCTGAATCTCCAATTCCCTAAGTCATGGGGGAATATTTTCCTGGTAGAATAATATAGGGACTACATAGTACTGATTATTTGCCCTTTTCCTACCCTATTTAAGGTTACTTTAAAGTACAGAATACTTTGCCACAAAGACCTTTGCTTTTTCTGTGCCATCTGAAGTCTTTTTTTTACCTGTTGGCTATGAGGAAATGCTAACACATTTGGGATTGCTCAGCCTGGAGAAGGCATCAGGGTGAGCTAATTGTGGCTTTCTGATACCTGAAGGAGACCTACAAGGAAGATTGAGAGAAACTACAGGAGCTTGTAGTGACAGGACCAGGGAGAATGGCTTTGAGCTGCAGGAGAGTGGGTTAAGTTATAGTGTTTGGAAGAACTTTTCTGTGAGGGTGGTGAGACACTGAAATACACTGCACAGACAAGCTGTGGATCCCTGGAAACGTTCAAGAAGACTTTAGAGCTTTGAGCAACCAGGTCTAGTGAAAGACATCACTGTCTGTGGCAGGGGGGTTGGAAATAGAAGATCCCTTCCAACTCAAGTCATTCTACAATGCATTCTACCATCTGCCTTTTTGTTCTAAAAACCAACAGATCACCCACTACCACCAAATCCATTTGTAGCACAATCTTTGATCTCATACTTTCAAGAAAGTTACATGTTCCAAAGTATGAAATCTTAATTGCATGGATCAAGAAAGAAAAAGAGGCTTAGACATTTAAGGCCATGTATTTTCGGGCTACCATCAGCTTCAACCTTCTACATTGTTGGCTGTTCTGGGTTGTCTTCAAATCTCACTGTGCTTCAAACCTCTACTTCAAAGCCTTAGTAATCAACTACTTAGACATATTTCAAGAATATATGTCTAATACATGTCATGCCAATAGGCATTAAAAAATATCCAGTTAAAAATTAGAATTGCATCATCACACACTTGAGTTGCACAAGTTAAAATAATTAGCCTTTTGCACTATAGAGAATTGTAGAAGGGGAAGAAAAGATGTCTAACACCTTTAAAATGGTGAAACAACAATTGTTTCACTTCCAATACTTTGAAAGGCAAACAACAGCACTTCAGCTTTGAATATACTGGGTGTTTATAAAAACTATGAACACAAAAAAACTGTCAGATTCTCTTGCATCATTTTCATCTCTCTGTGCTAGTATTGTTTATACACCCATTGGTTTCTCTCCCTGACTCAGACATGCATCATCACTATTTCTGGGAAAATATTATTGACATTTTGTCTTTGGGTGTCTGTTGCTTCTGGGGGAAGGGCAGGGTGAGACTATCTAATGCATGGAATGTAGGTCATAAAAATCTGAGGGCACTCATGATGTTTTTAAACCAGAAAACAGACTTTACTGGAACGGGAAAATAAGAAATTAGATGGCTTCATGTGATTTAATTTTAGATGCTTCACTGAAACACCACAGCTGCTTTGCTGGTAACATCTTTTCTGGAGAAAATGAGCTGAATGTCCTAACAGTGGCTTAGTGCTGGTAGGCAAACCGGGAAAAAATCAGCAATTAAATAGAATTTCTTTTTTCCATCTGCAGAAGTATTGTGGAACTCCACTTTCCTCCAATTCAGCTTGCTCATGCATGGAAGCTGCAAGGTACAAGCTGAAGCTTAGACACTACCTCACCACCTCCAGCCCATCCAAGGCAATTGCTAAAGAGCGTTCACGTTACTGACAAAGGAATTTGGGACAGTTGGAAAACTTCACAAGTTTTTTCCATTCCAATTCTTCACTCTGGGCGGTCCTTACCAGACCCTGCTCTGTGTTTTGGCTCTTCTCTACCCAAGGCTAGCCAGAATAATTTCAGTTATATAACATTTGCCAGAGACTCCTCTATTCTTCAGCTTGTCTCTTTCACCACATGACCCCAGATTTCCAATTTGCCCCTTTCTACTTTATCAAATTCTCTCCTTGATTGTCACTATCTCTGTGGGAATCTCTACAAATATTTAAAACTATTTCATATCCCTAACTCCAACTTCAGAACTCAGAATTTAATACAAAATGCTGCACTCTCCCTTGTCAGAGGTGAAATGGGCACCCAACAAGAGTTACAAAGGGAGATACTCATATCTCAGCCATTGGAATCTTTCTTAGGAAGCTCTCATTTCCCATGGAGTCAGTGGAGAATGCTGTTTTTTCTAACTTGGGTACAAGTACTAGGCATAGGGAATATTTTAATTCTAAATACGTGACAGAGGCTTTAGAAGCATTCATGTATGAAACATAATTTTCTACTATGAAAGCAGAAACGTCTTTTATGGTTCTGCAATCCACCTAAGTTTTTGAGGAACTAGGAGGGGTGATGACTTTCAGGGCATAAAAACACTGCTGTTGATCTGTGTTATTGGTCCTTTTGATATTCTGCTCCCCTCCCTCTGCCCTTACCCAGTGCTGTGTGATGAGCAGGTGCTGGTCACAGCCTGGGCACGATCCTGAGCCCACACCTCACTTGTGCCCTGAAGCTGGCCTGGCATGTTTATTCCCTAGTGGTATTCCAGGTGGTTACTGAGCATCTTGAAGGCTACTGACCCCAGTGATTTCCAAACCAATATTTATGCAAATGGGAGGCACAGGATGTTTAATGTCTGTCTGCTACACTTCTAGTGTAATCACCAGAAACCATGCAAACCTCTATCATTATTTAATAGCCCATTTGAGGATAGCAGAGTGATTCCCCTTTCAACAGTTGTGGCTCAGAAAATGCAAGATTACACTACTTCAGTCACCTCTTGACAGCTTAAAAGAAAGTAAGTTTAAAAGGGCTTTGTGGGGTTGGAAATTCCTGATTGCAGAAGCCCAATCTTAAATGAAACACCATAAAACACTACTAGGGAATAAAAGACATTCTTTCAGCGTTACAGAAAATGCACATTGCAGGTAATTTCTCAGTAAAAGTGCCTACTAGGAATCCTCAATTTTGTCTGCAAATGTAATAAAGTCCAGGAGAGGAAGCAGTGTTGGAGATAAATGATGCAGAAGGATCTCTGCAGTGGCAATGAGAAAAAAGACACAATTTGAAAATATATGATCTTATTCCATCTGATTTTTAACAGTAATGGGAAAGAATTAAGACGAATAAATTTCAAAGTGCCAATTCAAATGTACATATATTGCAGTAGATATAATTAGCCCTCATAAAGACTTGAAGGGAACAGTTGCAAATGGTAGATCAGAGCAGAACTTTATCAAAAAGGAGAAAAAAAAAAAATTGTGTATAAAAATCTCACCTGAAAATAACATATTCACGGCCCAGACATTCTGGATTTTCCTGTAATATCCAAAGCAGAGAAAAAATTTAGATGGATGCACTGGCTGAACATAATAGAACTTCAGATATGAGTGAGGCTGTCAGGGTAAGTTTTCCTGAGTAATTAATCACAGAGAAGGAAAATTCAGAGGTCAATCAATTAGGAATATCTGCACCAAATTGGAGAGACAAGTTAAATCAGATATTTCAATTACTGACATGACTGTATTTCACATGTACTTCATCACTTGGTTTACTATCAATAAGTAAATAAAACTATTAAGGACAGTAGAGAATACAAAATAAACCTTCACTGAAGAAACCAAACAACTTTAAATCCAATTCAGCTAAGGCTTAATACTGAAAAGCATCAGACTGTTAACTTCTTTCCCAGTCATTCAGTTAGAGCCTGAATGGCAATGTTTGAAAATTAACAGACTCCCACAGGAACACAAAATTTCAAAATACAGTACTGTTGCATGTCTTTTTCCACTTGATCTACCTGATATAAAGCTAGTAGAATAAGGACAGATTGCAAATGACTCTGAATTTTTAAAATCTGGATATGTTATTAAATGCAGGCAATAAGCAGTAGTAAGCACACAGGGAAAATTCTACACTTCAAGCCATGATTTTTCTTTTCAATAACATTTTTGCAGGTCTGCTCTTTATATAAACTGTGACTCCTCAAGTTCCATCTGCCCCTTCTGCAATTCTCAGATGACACAGTCTGCAAACCAGATAAGTACCAAAGCCCTCAAATATACATCCCAGTCCTTTGCTTTGAAAAGCAAAGCCTCTTTCAGCTTTTCTGACAAGACCAAGTGAGACAGACACTGCAGCTTCTCAGACCTGAGAAAGGGCTTTTTGAAACAAAGCATATGAGTATAGCAAATATCCAAAATGAGACTGCAGCACATACAGACTGCCTGAAAATTAGGCACAAATCAGACCTGTGACACCTATAGTGGTATTTGTATTACATAGGCAGTATTAGCAACTGGCAGCATCTCGGTTTAAACAATCAATCAGCCATCTCTTTGACTTGGCTCACTATCAGGTGACTTAGTTAAAAAAAGTAAGTCCCTGAAAGACTGAAAAATTCTCAAATTAATAAGATGTTTACAATTAAAACCAATTCACAGCAGATTTTGCCACACAGTAGATAACTTGCCTATCTGTGAATGGCATATGTCACTCCTTGACGGTTTCAGTCAATTATATACTCTCTTTTGAGAAAAATAGGAACAGATTTTTAAAGCTTTATCTCTAGAAACTTTCTGCTTTCCAATGGCTTTATTTGTGAAGGAAACAGAAATCTGCTTTCCACCAGAAAGGAAGGCAGATGGGGTGACAGTATACATCTGAGACTCTAAAAAAAGACTGGAAAAGAAAGATATTGCCTGGTCAGTATTGCAGTTGCCCTCCATTTTTACATTTTTCCTCCATAATAAGTCTGAAAGCCACTGAGAAGATCTCTCCCTGACTGCATGCTCTATCTGTGCTATGGAATGAATACAATCACTAGAGCAGAAAGATTGGACACAGCTCTCATGCTGATCCTAATGAGGTTCCTGGTATAATTTCCATACCCCCTCTAAGCTGCTGCTATAAATAACAATCAATGCAACCTTACATGGCTAAGTCTTGATAAAGTTTCTGATGGTGCCAAAATATCCTATTTCTCTGCTTGCCAGCTGCTTTCAATAAAGTGCCTTCCATCTTATGGAGCTGTGTTTGCATTACCCTCCTCCCCCTGAGCTGCTTACAGTGCTGCTTACAGTTGGGTCAAACTTTTTCCCCTGTCTTGCCCTTTTGCCTCTGTATAAAAAGTAGGCTCGTTATTCTCTGGAGCCACCCACAAAGAAGAAAGGATATGTATATACCACCTCTTTCTGAAAGCATTTCACATTGATTTAAGACTTTCTTCCATTCAGGGCTCACTTGCCCTGCTCTTAGTGAAAGCTCTCTAAAAATGGCCAGTAATTAACAACAAATAAAAAGAAAATTGAGTGGAAAGAAAAGAGCTCTAAAGCTGACAATTATACAGGGAACTTTTTTTCTAGTCCCATCACAGCTGCATTGACATTGGATAGATGCAGAGGGGCAGCTGCAAGTTGAATTTTGGGTGTTTCTCAGGATTGATGGCACTTGAGAAGCATTTCCATATTGCAGTACTAAACTCCTGTATCTAGTCTCAGTTCAGACTTATTTCTGACAGCTTCTCAGACCCCAGTTCTCTTAATTCATTCAAGTTTTTGGGTTTTTCCCTTGAGGCAGGAATCATAAGACACTGAGTAAGAAAATCCAGTTTTCCCAGTTCTTATTTCCAGTACAATTAGATAATGTATTAGTTATAATTCATGAGAGAGATCTGTTCAGAGCTTAAAGGTCAACTGGTCTGAATGGAACTAAATTCTTGCCCTGTGTGGAAAGGAAGAAATAAAAGACATGGAAAAAAACAACCAACAAGGCAACCAAAAAAACCTGAACCTTTCCATAGTATACAAGTTCCAGTAAGTACAAAAGTGAAGCAATTGCTGTCCCTTCTTCCTCTTAGTGAGTAAGCACAAGGCAGAGTGCAGCACCTCTGCTGGATGGGCTGGTCTTGCAGACACTGCTGGGATAACAGTGCCCACACTGGGATAAAGATCAAGGAGGCTGAGGTGGAGATGAGGGTTCCCATACAACCCATGGGGCTGACCCCAGAACTGCTCAGTCCATGACTGACTTGACACCTTCACCTTCTGTGGCTCCTGTTAGAAAATTTCACAGATGAAGTCTTTTACTATTGATGAAGGAGAAATAGTTAAAAAAAAAAAAGTGTATTCCAACACTTTTGCTTGTGCATTAAGCCGTATGCCAGGCAGGCAAAAAATCTCGGACTAAATTCTCGAAGCTTTTGGGAAATCTATCAAACCACAAACCCAGGCTAAGTCAGAGTGAGTGTGTGAGTCAATGCACTTATTTAGAGCTGGGCTACAGGCTGTGCTCACAGAGAGAGGAGTCAGTTGTTGCTCTGAAGCTGTTCCAGTCTGCAGTAGGAAAGGAGACCCAATTCACCATGGTACATGAAGCAGTAAATGTTTAGTTTTTTAAAGGGAATTTGAATTTATTTATGCCCTAGAAAGGAAAATCCTAATAATAGTCTTATCAGAACTATGTCTACTTTATTTGGAACTGGAAAGTAGAGTTGTAAGGGTTATTTTGTGAGATCTGATAACTCTTCCTAAAGGGTAGAATTTTATTACTTGCTATTGAGGATTGGATTAAAGCTATTCTATTGGAGTCTTCTTAAACTTCCATTATTGGTCATACTACCTTCTGTATCACCATAAATGGGTTTAGGAAAGTAACTGGAAAAAGATCTCATCTAATTGCAGAAGTAAGTACAGGCTCAAGATTCAAGGCTGTGATGTTATGGGTTACTTTTTCAGTTTTCAGCCAAAGACTTTAAAAATCATCCTTACAAAAGGCCACCACTAATTGGGAGATTCTCCCAGAGGAACAAAATATCTGCTGCAACAAAACAGTTGCCACAATTTGTAGAGTTAAGAAGATATATCTGTTTCATATTCAATTCCTGTTTGAACAATGAAATAGTTTCAAGAGATGTTATAAGAATTATTTCACTGTGTATTAAAAAATGTGTCTCCAGGATATAAGAGGCAAGGGGCAACACTGAAGTTGAATGTTTCTATCAGTACATCCAGCTCCAAAGTAAATGTTATGAAACTGGCTGTGGTGTGATTAAATTTTATCTTACTGCTGTATCGAAAATATGATTTTGTTAGTTCTGTATTTATACATCAGAGGTAGACTGACAATCTCTCACAATATTTGAGACTGAAACAAGGTTTTCTATTGCATCTTATTCCATTGATACATTGGATCTGGTATTTTGAATTGAAGGCTATTATTTTGATTCTTGAGATACCCCTCAATTAACCTAAAAACATCTAGGCTGTTTCTGTGGATCTGTGTGCTCTGTTTTCTCTTTCAAGTAATTACAGTTACTTGTGGCTTTATATTTCTCACTTCAACAGCAGCAAGGGCCCTCTGTTTAGTCTAAAAGCTTTCACCATGAGTAAATGCTGATTCTCTGTACTCAGCACTGGTGAGGTCACATCTCAGGTTCTGTGTCCAGTTTTGGGCTCCTCACAACCAGAAAGACACTGAGGTGCTGGAGAGTGGCCAGAGAAGGAGCTGGGGAAGGGTTTGGAGCACAAGTGTGATGGAGCAGCTGAGGGAGCTGGGGATGTTCAGTCTGGAGAAGAGAAGGCTCAGGGGGGACCCTGTCACTCACTAAAACCACTGAAAGGAGGTTGTAGCCAGGGGGGTTCAGTCCCTTCTCCCAGATAACCAGTTACAGGACAAGAGGAAAAAGCCTTAAGGGATTCCACAGGATGTTTAGATTGAATATTAGGAACTATTTCATCATGGAAAGGGTTATAAAGCACTGAAAGTGGCAACCCAGAGAGTTACCATCCCTGGAGATACTTTAAAAAAGTGTAGATGTGGCACTCCTGGCCTTGGCAGTGCTGGGTTAGTGGTTGGACTCAATGGTCTTGGAGGATTTTTCCAACCTTAGTGATCCTTTGAATCTATGATTAAAATTTGGGATATGCCTAAGCTTTTCTGAAATTCATCCTGCTCAGGGTAAAACTCTGATTTGAGGACACTTTCTTAGACATTAAACTTACTCTGTTTTATTTAGCTAAGAAGTACAGACCATTACATAATCCCATTATTTTTACCACCTGTGTGCATTCCTTGAGAAGAGCATTAGAGGATAGCAGAGAGTGACTGCATAGTCACATTTTTATTTATTACCACAGTAAGGTCAAGTCAGGTGAGGACAGAATTGAAAAACATAAAATAGAAAAGGATTGCATTGAATAGGAAAGGCCAAGCCAGGCCAGGCAAGGCCAGAACCAGATTGTCCTCCATTTGGTTTGAGACACTGTATCTGTATATTTGATATACATGTATATATGTATATTTGATACACCTGTTTGGTATACCTGTCATTGGATTCTGCAATGTTTCAAAGGAATCTGAACACTTCTAGCTTTGTTTCTTCAGGAGAAGTCAACTTAGTAATTTATACAGTTCCTAAAACTGGCAGTGCATTTTCCATCTGGCCACTTGGCTCAAATCCAGGTCACTCCTTAACATAAATTTATAGCTATTTCGTGACAGATGCAAAAGGGCTTTGTTGCTCTTAGACAAGATCTTAACAACTTGTAACTTACCACAAAACCTTGTTTGTATTTGCAATAAATATGGAAGGGATTGACTTGTGTCTAGATTTACTCCTTGCCTTATTCATACTGCTTCTCAGAGTCATGACTGAAAATAAAGTCCACCAACATGTATCAGATAATGATTTTTTTCCCCCAAAAGTAAAAGTTTATTTTAGGAAAATACTGGTTTCCAACATGAATAAAAGCTTTCTTATTTACCTACATTTCATGATAAGCTAATGAATAAATCTTGCCTCACTACATCTTTCTCCTGGGATTTACAATATTTCATATAGACAATAAAAGTGTAGCTATTCTTGTTAAAAAGTTAGAATTTCTTGGATTTTTCTGTTCATAAATCCTCCTTTTCTTTGCTTGATGTTTCCCCAAGCTTGCCTGCTGCCTTTATTTGGAAAAGTCAAATTGGCAAAAAGCAAAGGCTGGGAGTAGAAAGACAGGAATAAAAATGACAGAGTTTATTTAATTTGACAAGCTGACCTTAGTGGTGAATCACAGAACACACAGCTCTAGTATGAGCCCTAAAGGGTCTTCTGAAGGCTTTAGTAGCAGAAAGGCTGGATGCTTTTTTATATCTTGAGGTATCAAAGAAAATGGAATCAATCTTGTCTTCTATTTTCCCCCTCAAAACTGCCCTTCTCAGAAGCCTTGCCAGTATCCAAATAGCTGCCTGATGAGTTTATACTGTATAAAGTGCACAGATTACTTGACTTATGTTAAAATCACCTCCTGCTATATTATTGCATGCCTAAAAATAGGGAATGTCAGCCAGCCTGTGCAGATTCTGCTTTCAGACAGATTTACAGGGAGGCTGACAGGTAGTATGTAGTTAACCCTCAGCTGCTTTTCATATTCAAACACCCCAACAGCTCCCAGGTATTTCAGCCCTTCCAGAACCAAGCACATTGTTAATGCACAAGGGTGTTTATGGGGATTTTTCCTGTTCCTAGTTGCTGTAATGTTGAGTTAATTTGTTGGTGGCTGATAATGAAGGCAGTCTCCAAAAAATTCCTGATCCTTTCAGAAAAAACATTTGCTGTGGTTGTGCAGGTAAGATCTGTCAACACAGGCAACAATTTTTGCACTTGGAGTTTTTTCTTCCAATCCCTCTAAAAATTGGAGAGCATCCTTGTGCTTGAACTTCTCTGAGTTTTGACACAAGCACCAGTCACTTCCCCTCAGAAGGTAAAAGCAAGGCAGGATTAGTCTTGTTTTGATATATTACCTTTGAGATTTTCTTATGGTATGAAGTATGGCCCTAACTTATTAAGAAATCATCTAATTATCTATTAATGTTATATTTACTGTCTTTTCATTATAAGAGCCTTAATTCCTAAGACAGTGTTCTAGTTGAGACTTGACACACAAAGGAAACATATATAAAAAATCAAAACAAAACAAAACAAACAAAACAAAAGAAAGCCACCAGCACTGCCTCTTTCTGATAAAGGAGAAACAGAGTATGACTTTAAACCAGAAAAACAAAATGTGTTGGAGAACAGAAGGTGACTTATCAGGATTAAAAAATGATTAAAATATAAACCATCAGCTGAAAAATCAGTGCAAATGAAACTTTCTGAAGCTTAGAGACAACACCCTGACTAATTGGGCATGTTGTCTTTAGCCTGCTGAGACACTGAATTCAGACATCTATAAAAGCACATGTTGACATCCATGAGCTAAGATTTCAGTGAGGAGACAGAATGTCAGAGAGGAGCCAGTGTCTATTGAGTCCTGTCTTCTTGCAAACATTGAGTAGTGTTGTTTTAAATCATATACAGACAGAATTTGCAATTTGATAGCATAATCTTATTTTCCTTAGTTTTCAGAATGGTTTGTGTTAGCATTGCTACCAGTTCCATCTAATAGATGCAGGAACTGAAGCAGAGGAGTTAAACAACCAGTCCACCATCAATCACAGTCTGGAATAGATTTAAACTGCAAAATCCCCTTACTTTTCAAGTTAGTTGCAGAAAACTTGCTATCTGTATAAAGTCAGGGCTTATTTACCACAGCCACCTCCTCCCTTGCCCTCTTCCTGCCACGTGATTCTCATTCCTGGGAGATTCTCACTCTTGATCAGATTTTTTTGTGTCTGCTAGCCACAAAATTCATCTGTGATTTCCCAGGTGAATTCTTCTACAGTTTTTATATTCTCCTTTATATTAATTCCTACTTTTCATGTCTTATATTTGCACACACAACATGAATGCATCATGTGTATTTTGGGGTATATATAACCTGGAATTCATTAGAAGTGTGTGCTGTGTCTTCATCTCTCATAAGATCAAGGCTGCTATGAACTTGCTACCTATGGCAGATGAAATGTGCTGGACTGGCAAATTGTGATTACTCATTTGCAAAGATTTGGAGGGATTTTTTAATACTGGACACAAGAGAATTCCAGCATGGACTAGATTTCAGTGTTCACTAATACACTAATCTTGTGCTCAACTTCAAGCCCATGTTTTTTTTCCCAGATTTTAGGATCAGGCCCTGGGTTTCTATGATGTATTTGTGCTGAATCCACAGACAGATTATTTGTTAAGCAGACACAACTCCTGTGCCTGGAACTGAGGAGCAGATGAGTATTAATTTCAGGGATAATTAATCTACCTGTTTTCTCTTTCAGGATTTTAGTTACCTTACACTGTCAATCACTCCCCTGTTTCAAATGAGCCAATATGGTGTCTAGCAAAGCCATTGAGACTTAGCATGGAAAATGAGCAGAGTTATTCTGATTCATTGTTGTAACAGACTATAAACTTCTCCTCTGTTTTTAGAAACATTTACCATAGCAGCTGAAAAATGATTTTTCAAAATACTATTGCTACAGCCATGGGATTAGATTTTGGGTTTAACCCAGAACATCCTCTATGCCACTAACACCCCCTTCTCTATCTCCTAATCTCTGCACACACACAGAAGTAATTTAAATTAGAGTGGCTCAGTTTTTCTTCTGTGTTTTTAGGGCTAACCTATCCTGTGTAGTACATTATAATCACTATGACTTTCTACTTGATAAAGTTGGCACATTAGAGGTGGATAATTATCAGTGAAAACAAGCTGCTGCTACACATCAGAAAGCAGTTAGTCTTAATGTCATGCAGATCTTTCCTATTTTGTTTGAATTTAAATGAAGTAGTTTCTCAAAATGGTGTGATTTTAGCTAAAGATGCTTAATATGGAGCAAAACCCACAATTTAAAACAAGTTACACATAGCTGCCACTAAAAATTTGAAAAATTTCCTTCTTCTTGACAGCTTCTGGACACTCTATGTGCCCTGTGATGCAAAATATTTTATTTTCTTTCTGTCTGACCTGTTGATGTGTTTTTAGGGAGATAAATGAACCTCAAAATGTGCCTCTGTAATTAGAAGCATCGAGATGAACCTGAGGGAAGCCTTTTCTCCAATAAAGATGTTTACATTCTGATGCTTTCTCCCCTAAATCAGGACACAAACCAGTGCTGTGGTGTTAGATACTGCCACACACATATAAATTTTGTCTTATGGCCAGTCTCTAGGATATAAAGTACCACACACAGTGAATCATGTCATCTGTAAGGTATTCATGAAATACCACCTACATCATCTGGAGAATGTGGACCTCAAATGCCATGGGAATGGGGCTGTGTAAAGACAGATTTATAGACAGGAAAGAAACAGCTTTGGTGGTAAAACAGATAGAAAGGCAAGTGTAATTAATGCATTTCAAACACTGATCAGATAACTTAGGTAGGTGACTGTGGTGGGCACGTCATGGGGGAATGAGCTTAACATCTAAACAAGCCAGGAACCAACATTTTGCTGCCTTCAGTAGAAAAACCTACTCCATTGCTCTTGTAGATAAATCTACACAATGCCATGAATAATCACCTGTTACTATATTCAAAAAGTACATTTCTCACCTTGTTACAGAACTTTATGTCTTACCTCTGCTAGACAAGAAAAAAAGTTGAGGTTTTGTTTTTTTCACTCATTCAAAATTAGGATTGAACATAAGCTAGTAATCAAAGGTGAAATTTTCATTATTCTGAATCTGTCTTATGATTATAAGGTTATTTATATTCGTTGAAGGTCATCTCATCTAACTTGGGATTTATACAGTGCAGTCATGTACATCAGTTCAGGTTATCTGAGGCCTCTTCAGAGGAAGGAGGTTTTATTGTAAAGATTTTTAGGATACAACCTTTTGGACTTGTTTTGAATTCTACTTTCTAAGAACAGGGAAGCCACTGTTTCTTTCTCTTGATGTTAAGGAGCATCTAGGCAGGTAGCTCAGATGGAATGACCAGCAGTCCATGTGACACCAACCCTGAGGGGAACTTCTTCCTACAGAAGGAGAACAGAGCAGCTGGCACTACTCTTGTAGTGCTGCACATCTTCTTGACCAACAAAGATGTCAGAAAATCATCATCAAAAGCATTAGCACTATACTCTCTAATTTCATGATCTCTCTTTGACATTTAGGATCTGACTGAGAAGACACATGAAGGCTTTTTGTTTTCTTGTTGTGTGCTGGGTCAGTTGTTAGGGTTTGGTTGTGTTTTTGCTTTTTCCCAAGCTGCTTCTGGGACTGCAAGCAGAAAAGCATCCTGCCCTGCTATTTATAGTAATGGAGGTAAGAATCACTTCAAGAGTGGAGCACAACTTCAGAAGGAGGCAATGGAGAGTCACTGAACTCAGCAGCTGTGCAGCTGCGTCACCAAAACCCAATTATTTTCCTTGGCCACTGCTGCCTTTAAGAACTTGTTTTTTCCTGACTATGCTTCAGTTGGCTGTTTGTGAAGGTCTGGCTGGTGTTTGTTGAAGAAAGAAAGAGCAAGAAGTTGCTTCTGTTATTCTCCAGAGATCTTTATAGGGAAAATGCTGTTTAATATTGACATATTCTCACAGTCTCTGGGGGAGAGAGTAAGGGAGGGGAAGAGGAAGGGGGGATGGGGGGAGCACTGTCTGACCTCTCTCCCCAGAGGATAAACATCAAAGGAGGAAAAAACCCAAATATATATTTGCTTTTTTGTTTTTTGTCTGTGATTGTTGCAGGCTGAAGTTCCTCTCCTGTATCTGTGTTCTGTTCTTCGTGAGCATTAGTTCACTTTTAGCAAATATAATCTGCATTTTTGAATATAAAAATGCAATATAGCATATTTCTATACTGTTTGACAGAAGACAGAGACCAACAAGGTCTCCTAAACAACTCTGCCATAATTGAAAGTAGGTTCTTCTTTCAGCCTCATATTGCAGCCCATGGCATCACCTGCCAAGTTCTTCTACAGAAAAAGTCCACCAAGCTGTTCTGATGACACTAGCACTGGGAAAGCCTGGATAAAAGACCAAATCTACTATTTACAGAACAGCAAATTTGCAAAAATAATCTGCTACTGTTGGAATAAGGATCAGAATAAACACAGACCTGGAGGCTTTCCCTGGGCACATCAATTAAATGAAGATTACAGATAGCCAAGTAAATAAATGGAATAATATTTTTTTTAAAAAAAAGCTAAACAGCCTTTTCCTTCCCTTTTAAAGTTTTCTTCCTACTTCAAAGCAATCCTCAGACCTTAGTCCTGTATGTGGGCACAGAAAGCACACCCATAGTGTCCATACACGCCCTCCCTGGGTAAGCCCTCAGCCTTGTTTATCTACAAACACCAGTTCCTGCCTGGTGGCACCAGAGGCAGCATCACCTATATCCTGCAGTGTCCTGTGGTTAAATAAACTTCTCATCAACCCAGTGCCTTAGTATTTTGCTATGGACTTGAAATGTTCAGCACAGCACTCCAGACTCCAGAGCTTGGGAAGAAAGAAATAAAAATTCCTCCTTCTTCCTTATTTCTGCTAAAACAACAAAGCCTCAAGCAAGAAGCAAGCAGTCAAAACAAATTTTAGAGTGTGAGGCAGCTGTCTGGGATGTATGGAGTTATGGCAGAGCTGGTGCAAAGCCATCAGAGAAGGGCAAACAGAGCAGCTGCTGCAGAGGGCCAAATGCAGAGGTGTACAAGCCCCTGTGGCAGATGCTTTGGCAAGAGCTTTGCACTGAATGAGTGATGCAGAGGCAGTCCCAGGACATGCACAGAAAGGAGGGACTGTTGGCTGGTTATGCAGAATGTGCACAACAGCACTCAGAGAGCAGGTTGTGCAGAAGAGCTGCCTTGCACTGATTTTCTTTGTGAACACTGGAGTTTCCCAGTAATTCATATTTCTGCTGCCTTTTCAAGCCTTTTCAGATCACCACAGTCCAAAATTCCTGGAGTGACAGCAGATACAACTGCTCTGGACAGCACAGCAGCCACAGCCTACAAATCTCGAGCCTGCTATTACACATTGCACATTATGTTACACATATGTAACAAACCCCGAGGCTCATGCACATCTTCAGTCATGTACAGTTCCTTCACAGGTGCTGGATTCCCTTGTTTGCAAATACAAAGTGCCTTTCTTTCCCTCCCAGTGATGTTTTTTAGCTGATACCAGAGTACAAATGTGTTAGAGCACTCATAGAGTGGTGGAGCAGAGAGCTACAATCAGCCATGGGAGCTCTGTGGGGCTCAGGGAAGATGACAAAGTGTGTGGTACACTGACTCATCCTAAAGGCTCTCTCTCCATTACTGGCTCCTTTTGGGGAGAGTCACTGATGTTCTGGGATGAGGGTAGTTGTAAGGTGCATCCCTGCAGAAAGGGGCCTTCGAGTCCTTGGCAGCTGTACAGCAGTCTGGCCCAGTGTCATGCTCATCTAGTTATATAAAAGAAATTAACAGGCATACCTTCTTTTAATTTTTTTCCTCGGGATATGGTTATTTTCTTTCTGTTGTGTGTTGTTTTTTTGTTTCCTGCTCCACCCATAGCTTGTCTTCCAAACAGCCACAATCTCCGTTTATGACTGGTATTTTATTGTGCATGGTGTGTTCTCATTCCTGTTTTGTACCAAATGTTAAGCCTACAGAGTTGTGATTACCTTGCTCAGCCTCACAGTGGGCACACATGAGCAGGAAAGGTGAGAGGGAGCTCCCCCACAGGGCTTAGCTTGGCTAGGGCTGAGCAGCAACCACAGATGACCTTGCTGGGCTGCAGCATACAAGTGCCCTGAAATACTCATGTGTCTTTCTTACAGCAACTGGAGGTCTCTCCTTATTTTGCTGATTAGGCCTTGCAGAAATGATGAGGTCAATGACCAGCTGTAGCTGCCAGTCCAGTTCTTTTGAGAAATCAAGGTCTTTTTTTTCCCCTAAGAGGCACAGCCAGAAATCTTTCTGCTTTCTGGCAGAAAGACTGCCAGAATATTTTGTTTTAAAAAGACACCACCTGCCATTTTACTTCCTTTTATCCAAGAAACAGAGATATCAAGTTTGGGTCATAAACTTAATGCTAACTGCTGGCTTCAGAAGATGCTGACCCTATCTTTGAGTAATTACCCTTTGCAGCTCTGGCTAATGTCAGGGGGACAAGTGGAAATCAATAAAGTCTACTCATATCTCAGCAGACAAGGGTCACACCACAGCTGAAATGACACAGATGCTCCTGCAGCCAAAGGGAATGACAATACTTTCTTTCTAAAGCACCTCAGCTGACCTTTATTTCCTCAGAGGGAGATCTGCTACATGCAGCAGCACTTGCAGACCACTGAATGTGAGGTGCGAGTTCATCAAGGTTTACAGACACAGTTTACAAAAAACTAGGGACTGCTGGTAGAATGCAACATTTTTTGATGAATAAGGAAATAGCATTTCCCTCCCTACACAGTGACTTGATTAAAAGGCCAAGGCATTTGGCAAGCACTAACAACAGTGTTTTCAATTGTTAATACTGCCGTGTCACTTCCAGTCTCTATCCCATATTGCTGTACTAGGAGTTTTGTGCAATTTATTTCAAAATCAAAATTTTTTTAAACTGGAAGACAAAAAGCTTCTTTTACAGGAAAAGCAGCTAATCACTCTCTAGGCTTTCTTAGCAAACAACTTCATGGCCAAGACCTGAAAAATTAGTAACAAACTCAGAAATAATTTCATTTCTTTTGTATTAATCAACGGTTACAAACAGACACCCCTCACAAACTGTAAAATGTTGGTACTAACATGGTACACGTGGATAAACAGGGCTTAACTTTGGCCAAGACAGCATCCTTCTTGCATCCATAGCTACCCTAAGTTCAGAACACAAGTAGGCTTTTTGCAAGTCTTGATGCTAAGGCTGTATCTTAACACAAAAGAATTGGAATAGTCAACAGGTACAACTAAACATCTTTGGTCTGTGGTGTGAAAACAGCTCTTTGTTTAGTGACAGCAGCAGGGTGAAGCCATCACTCAGGCACATCACATTTCTGTGACAGAAAGTAACACTGGTCATTTTTAAGAGGAAGGTACCCCCTCCACCTCTGAACTTTATAGCTTCAGTCCCAGCAAGCAGGGAACAGACTGAGCTTTTCTGCATGTAGGGCACTGCACAATCTGAAGATGCAAGGTTTGTCACACAAGTGAGTTGGTACAACCAGACAGTCTAGGCATGATGGCAACCTCAAGGGAACTGCTCCAAAGATTAATTCCCTTTTGCATCAGTATAACAAAGACATAAGAAACAGGTCTAGAAGGCACAGCTTGATGTGGAAAATGCTCCAGATAGAAACATTCTTCTGACTCTCTAGGAAATGAAGCAATATTCACTAAGGGAGAAGATACTTGTTTGGTCTGGGGTACCTAGGAGATCTGGATTCAGCTCTTAGGAATTTCTCTCCTGGGTTTATTACACAGAAGTCTCACATGCTCTATCTGTAAAACAGGGTTACTGGTGCTTCCTTTCTGCTTCTCATCACATACAGACAGAACTGAGGACAACAGGATCCCAACTTTGAGTATCAAGTGACATCAAAGCACAATTCATAAATATGGAAAAAATACAGTGAAAATAAACGACTTGTCTGCAAAGCATTTCTAAACATAGTCTAAATAAGGGCAGAATAATTATATCATCGGATGCAAAGGGTTTTCATAACATCAGGACCCAATTTTCTGTACGAAAATTTTCTCTTGGGAAAGCCTTTTCCAGTCAGACAGAAGAAGCAGGAAAGATGTATTTGTTTAAAAAGAGGTTTACATCAAGAGATTATTTGTGTAAACTTTAATCTCCTTACAGTAGAAACATACACAGACAAAGCCAAAAGTAGTGTAACAATTTTACAGCAAAGCTTACCAGTAAAAATGCAAAACAATTTTGTATCAAATTCTTAAAAAACTGTGCATTTTCTCAAACTTAACTTTGTTCAGCACATCGTTTTGATTTATATATAAGGCATTAATTCTATAAGAATCATTTACTATATTCCAAAAATCGCATGACCTAGGTGTAACACTCTATAGCCTGACACCATTTTCCTTCCTTTCAATATTTACAGATTTCATCTACCTGCATTGACATGGAGCACAGAAGCACTAAGAACAAATACAAGCTTTGCCAATAATAGGCTCACATTGAAAAAGTGATGGGAAAAAAAAAAAAAAGCGCTCAATCTTAAATTGCAATAGCTTGGGTCTGCTGCAGCCATGACTATAGTTTAAGAATAATTCCCCCATTTATATACTTGCTCACTTCCAGTAGTATTTGGATCTTTCAATATACAGAACTGAATCTGCTCTGCATCTGCAGGTACAGGAAATTGTACCCATTCCTACCAGCTACTCAAAATTTGTTTTTCTCCTTCTCCTCAGAACACAGCTTTTAGTTTCTCTGAAATTTAGATCTTCTATAAATGGCATCTTTGAAGTCATTCTAGCTACTATGTACAGAAATGGCTCAGGCAATTAAGTTAGTCCACCTTGTCATTAGTCAACAGGAAGTATAATTACTGTAGCTGTAAAGGAGGTATCTAGTGTTCCACAATAAGTGAGTTTAATTATGGTGAGAGCTTTCTCAATTCTATTTACATGACAACTTCAGGCTCAATGTTAAATAGCAAGTCATCATTTCCTCTTCGAACTTCAAGTAGTAGAGGTGATTCATTCATCACAGCCTCTTGCAAGTCACTGGAAGTCATCAAAGGACGCCCATTGACTTTCACAATAATATCTCCATCTTGGATCCCTCCTCTGCAAAGACAAGAAAATGGCAGTAAGGATGCATTCCATGCAGAGGAAAAGCACAAAGGCTATTCACCACCTCTTTTGCAAATGCAATCAATTTGTGTTTTAGTCTCCACTGAAGAGAAATTCCAGCGTTCTGTCTGTGAAAGAATAGCAGGTAGCACTTGCTAAATGCAAATAAGGCTCAAGTTATTTCACTGAGGATTTTCTTCTTAAACAACAACAACAAAAAATTTCTTATGTCTTCTACAAAACTACAATTGAGAAACAGAAAAGGCTTTTATCTATTATTGATTCACTTAATACTCAGTCCATTTGCAAGACCATGGTTTTATGCCACCAATACGTATTTCAAGAATTGAAAATTACAACCTCAACATTTCAAAACAAGTGATGTGCACCAGCTAAAGTATTGGGAAATTATTTCTCTTGCTGTTCAAATGTAATCCTGAATAGCTGCATTTATTACTTTCTTGAGATTCCTAAAATAATTTTTTGCAACTATTCTGTAGAACAGCCTCTTCCTTTAAGATTAAGCACTGTCTCAGATAACAGCTCTAACAGTGCCTTATGTGAATGCTATTCTGTTTCTTGCTTAAACTTAATCCAGGTTTCTGTTTATTAATATTCAACATACTTCACAAAACTCCTCAAATTAGTTCATTGTATTTGGGGTGTTCTTTTCATTTGCACACTGTTAGTGTTTCACAATGTCATTAAAGGTTGTAGTGAGGTAGGTGGGAGTCTCTTTTACCAAGAAACGAGTGACAGGACAAAATATGGCCTTAAGTTGTCCAAGGGGAAGTTTAGATTGGATAATAGGAAAAATTCCTTCACAAAAAGGGTTTTCAAACACTGCAAAAGGTTGCCCAGCAAAGTGGTGGTGTCACCATTATGGAGGTATTTAAAAGATGTGTAGAAGTAGGATTTAGGCACAGGGTTTAGTGGTGGCCTTGGCAGTTCTGGGTTCATGGTTGGACTTTATCTTAAGGGTCATTTACAAACTAATCAATCCCATAATTTAAATAGTTCTGAAATGATTCATTTTTGTAAAGGTGAGCAGAATCTTAGCACAAATATTTTAAACCTAAAGGCACAATTTTTAATTGTTTAAATTCAGATCAAACCTGGTATGAGAAAATCCTTGAACATAAAAAGAAGTATTACCTTCTAGTATCTCTTTGGATGTTTATTTGTTGTGAAGAAAATAATGTGCTCTACCTACCTATGAGAAGGTGAGTTTGGAACAACTTCGTGTACATAAATTCCACTTCTGACATCAGGAAAATCAGCATTAGTGTGCTTCAGTTCCTCCACCAAGCTAAAAGAAGAATAAAGTTATACAAAAATTGATTGCACTAAAATAGAATATATTCTTATTTATTTCAGCTTTTTGGGACAAAAAGTGAAAGACTTAATCATTTGCCTGTTGTTTTGTAATGAAAATGTAGGGGATTTGAACTTGGATGTAAAAAAATTACATAGATTTTTAAGAGAGGCAAAACTCCTTACTTGTGCAAAGCATGCTAAACTTAATGGTCTTGTACATCTCCTGCAATAATCTGACTTTGGCTCTTTGCACAGAGGGCCTTGTTCATGAGCACAACAGGAGCACTCTCAGGGACAAAAGGTTTTTCTGCCCAAAGAATTCATGCTGGTGACAGGGCAGAAATTTGCTAACTTTTTTGTTTCTTTTATTTTGCAAGTCATTCTTAATTTGTCTTTATCTAGAACAATAGAGTTTTTGATAACTCCAGAGAGAAGACATATCAGAGCTGGAAACTTCATTTTCCACAGGTTGTCATCAGCAATTTTTTGTGCATCACTTTCTAAAGAAAGAAGACAGGAACCCACTGCAAAATAGAGCCTCTACAAACATCCCCTCGTTTCAGAGATGATGGCATCATTTCAGTGATGACAATTGTGTACAGTATGGGTTAAAATCCATTTCTAGAAAGAAACATTTTAAATAAGGATGGATTACTGAGCTGTCTACCATGAAAAACCTGGAAAGCAAAATGGCTACACAGCTTATCTTCACTTGAATTAAGTACTGAGGAAGCAAACACAACAAGGGAAGTGGTCTTTTTCTGAAAACAGGCCTGCAGACATTTTACATGGCTTCCTTAGATGCTCCAAAAGCAGTAAAATCTCACATAGCGTTCACAATTCTGCAGAGAAACATTCTGAGCTTCTCTCCATCAGTGATGTTATTGCCATTACACTGATTCATTCCAGCTGAGGATCTGACCCTTCAGGGAGGACTGCAGGAGTGTAACTCAAGAAAAAAAGATGGCTTTACTACAGCCCCAGCTGGAAATTGTCTTGCTTAGTTTTGCAGTCTACTGCCACATTGGAAGCATGCCTACTGCTGGGAAAGAACATCAGCATAAGAGCCCTCATTTATTATCCAAGAATAAATCTGGGTAACAGCAAGCCACAAAGTGATGTGAGAGGGAAAATGCAGCAAAGAGCCAGAGGAGGGTGTCCATTTCTGGCTTTGTTAACATGGAGGTACAAAGCTTTAGTTTGGAACTCAAGCAACTCTTTCTAGTTAATGGTTAGGCACCAAACGGCTTCCACTGGCACTGATAAAACACCACCAGAGCCTCCATCAGCTGATCTGTCAGTGGCAGTCACCTGAAAGCACTGTTTTGTTTACATGTCACTTAAAACCTGGTGTAACTCCAGGTGTCCTTGTCAAGAACCAAAATCTGTGTTCAAGCTCCTCCTATTGTCCCTCAACTATCAGCAGGACATCCACCACTATCAGTATTTAGAGAATTTCCATGTATCAGAATATAGATTTCACCTACATCATTTAAATCCCTGCAGATTTCCTATAAGCCAGTGCCCACTTCTGGACCTCTGGAGATTTGTGATGAAAGCTGAATGAAGTCCTGAACCACTACAAACCACCTCTTGTGTGCATGAGCAATCAATCACCTCTCTGAGATACTTACGCAGGTGTTATCGTGAGCATTCTGATGCCAATGAAACGTTTCTTCCCATCTGAAAGGAACACAGAGGATATTTAAGAAACTTAGGCAAACACTGACAAAACTAACTACTCTGATGACCCAAAATACCTGAAAATTAAAACAAAATGTATCAGATTTTAACTAAACAACATCATGCACATCTGTACTAAAGTTTTTTGTTTTTTTTTTTAATTAGCCTTGGTGTACAGAATGACAATCCCTCTCCCTGCAACTAAGGGTAAGAGAGAAAGCTCATTTACACTCTACAAGTTTTTCATTCAGGAAGTTGCTGGATTCAGTCTCACATGAATTCAGTAAATAGGAAATTTTGTAACCAACAACCATTTAATCTGAAACCGGCCAAGACAATTTAAGCATATGATGTTCTTATTAAAATGTAGAAATGGAATCTAAACACATTAAAATTTCCACTTTTCAGAGAAATGGCAATCAAAATACTCACACTGATTATAATGCAAATGGCTTTTTATTTCTACCCCAAAGAATAAAAAGCAAGTTAAAAAAAAAACCCAAAACATGTAGACTTTTGTCAAAATGATCACAAAAGTACTCAGAGGGCTGGAGCACTGCTCTGGGCTCTGTTATGAAGATGGACTGAGGTAGCTGGGGTTGTTCAGCCTAGAGAAGAGAAGGCTCCAGGGACACCTTAATGAGATCTTTCAGTATTTAAAGGGGGCTTATAATAGAGGACAAAGGGTAATGCTTTCAAACTATAAGAGGGTAGATTGGCAGTAGGCATCAGGAAGAATTTTTTATGATGAGATTGGTAACACATTGAAACATGCTGCCCAGAGAAGTGGCAGGTGCCCCAGCTGTCAACATGTGAGGTTGGATGGGGCTGTGAGAGAAACCTGATGTAATGAAAGGTGTCCCTGATCAGTGCACAGAGGTTGGATTAGATGACCTGCAAAGGTCCCTTCCAACAGAAACTATTCTATACTTCTGGGATTCGCCAGGGCTCTGTGGAACTTTTAATGGTGAGGAGTCACTCCTCTAAGAACACCACATTTCTGAAGTTGGCTTTTAGTAAGTCATGATATTGCACAGCTGTGTTCTGAAAAAAAATGCAGTTTGATGACTTCCTGAAGTGAGTGCTGCAGTACTCAGTTACATCCGGCACGAAACAATATTTCCCCAAACTTGTTCCAGCACAATGACTTCACAAGATCTTTGAGTTTCTCCAGGTTCTCATATGAGGAAAAAGGAGATGTACACAGTCTTCTCTAGCTCTTACTCTTTCCAAGAAAAATATTCCCAAGTAGAGGACTTAGTTCTGAATATTATGCATGCCAAATATTCCCATTGGGGTCACTGAAAATGTTGACTACTAAACACTGGATTTACTGCACTCTGAACAATCCTGTATCTGTAACTGTCATCCATACTTTGCCCTGAAATGTTTGGCTCTCCACTATTTAAAAGTAAAATTGCAAGATCAAAATCAGCTATAGTAAGGGTGTCAAGAAGTTAAATTGCTCAGATTTGAAGTCTGAAGAGCTTTGGGCATCACCATGAACTAGCTCATGGTGCTCCTCCAGTTCCCGTGGCAGAAATGCAATTTTTCACTTTTTAAAAATACACAAAAATGATAATCCTCCCACCTGAAAAATAATCCCCTTGTCTAAGCAATGTGGACAGTTAAATAATGAAATTCCCTGAGTTAGGAATGTTTACATGAATGAAAAATGAAAATTAAAGAAGAGACAAAAGAAATTGACTTGGAAGAAACAAAACAGTAAGAATGAAAACCACAGAAGAAATGGCATTAGTGATAAAGGGAATTATTTTCCCAGTGGCTAAAGATTATATATAAACATAAAGCTTTAGAGAAAAAAATAAATCTTGCATCTACAGATTTATTCCTAACCAAAATTCTAATTCTACCTTCAGCTTCAGGCAGATCGAAGTATTATTTCACTCCTGTTCACACACTGAAATCCAAAAAAGCCTTCTTCCCTCTCTCTGCAGTAAGTTTGCCATACTGCAAATAGCAATTCATAACATAAGAGTAGGAGGCTATTGTATAAAGTAAAACTAAAAACTATGAACCATGCATTACTTTAGCAGAGGAGTACACTTTCCTCTCTTTCCCCTCTCCAGATATTTTGTGTAAAGTAAAAAAAATTAAAAAAATAAAAAAATAAATCAGTGCTTTTGTTTTACTAAAGTCCATTCCACTGAATTTAACCCAAGTCAAACACCTTCAACAAAAGCCAAAGTCTTTAGTAACAATGATCAGTGGGAATATAACTTTCCATCTTATTAGAAGTATCAGCAGAGACTGAACAGGCACAGACAAACAGTAGTAGTGTTCCATTCCCAAAGCAGAGGCAAGTGATGCTGGGGCTATGTCACATTGGGAGAACAGTATGTAGCACCTGGAACTGCCACTGTCATATTACATCTGCTCTGTGAAAAGAAAGTCTCAAAATCTGTCATTCTGGAAATTTGTGTAATCACAAGGTAAAAGAAAAAATAATTAGGAGAACTAGAATGAAGTGATGCCATAAATCTAAGAAGCACATCACAAGAGTGAAGTCCCAGCGTAGTTAAAAGAAGGTTCATATATTAGAAGAATCAGATTTTACAAATGTGAAACCATTGTGGCTTAAAGCTGGAGCACAGCACAGAAGAGAAAGACTCAAATCTCATCTCATTTTTTGTAAAAACCAGGCCAGGTTAAGCACTAATTCCAGAGGTACAAAGTAAAGCAAACCAGCCCCCAACCACAAGTTTAAACTTAAATCTGCTTAGTGTTAATAGAAAGTCACAAGCAGCTGACCCCAAGCATCTAGAAGCAGTTCACTATTCACAGAAATTTCTGTTCCACAGTAAGGAAAGCACTTGCCTTGCTGTTGAACTTAATTTATTTTATTTATTTATTTACAATAGAGATACAAACCAATTGAAGGCAGAAATGTTTATGACTTAAACTGTAGCAAAAAGAACTGATAAATCCAAATTAAGGGGTCATGTTCTCAAACTCCTATGGGCTTGAGTAACTCTGGTACAACATTTTACCAAATACAGCTTATTTCAGTGGGGCCATGATATCACCAGGACTTCCAAGTGAAGAAATGGATCCTGCACTTCTTATTCCAGTGCCAGGCAAAACTTCTACTTTTCTGTTAATTCCTTTTGCACCTAGCTCATCTTGCAGATTACATGAGCAGCCCTGAAAGCATTCAAGAAAGATATTCTACTGCCAAGCAGAAAACATGAAAACAGCTCAAGCTTATAATGCTGGACTGTGTGCAGTGTCCCTTTCATATAAACTGCACAGCTGAATTTAATCAGTGCTCTGAATCTATACTCAGCAAGGCTCCTAAGCAACCCTCGAGATTTGTGGTAATTATTAGGAGTAATAATCATTCAAATACAAAGGTAAGCATATTGTTTCAACACAACTAATACAAGGTCCTGGGGATATAAAATGAGGATTCATGTAAATAAGTTGTTGGGTGTGGCCAATGCAGAAGTCACCCATTTCCCCTTGTCCATCTGAAACAAGGTTTATTCACTCTTATGTTTACACTACATTAGAAGCCAAGCTGACATTTTAGGATGGATCTTCTCTTTAATATTTTGTCAAATTGCTGACTTATTACATTCTACTTTAAAGCATCTGTGTCTAAAAGACTTCTTAATTTTACTGTTCTGCTCAAGTCTAAACTAGGAATAGATAGAGCCAAGACCAAAATGGAGAAATTCCTTATAAAAATAACAAAAAAAAAAAATAAAAAAAAAAAAATAATTCAGTCAATGTTAAGTATGTAGTTAACTTCCAGAGGTAAACACAGAATACACAGCTGGTTAACACTGAGATACAGATGGAGACACTTAAGTTCATGCAGCAATTTAAGACTTTTAACTATAAGAGGGCATTAACCTTATTACTAGTAACCTCAAAATCAGCAAAGGCTTTCAGAACATTCAACAGACATCTCCATGAAGGCTGTGGCCAATCTTTGATCAAAAATACATTAAGTGCTATTATATATTACCAATGCATTAGGTAATATAGAATGTATAGATAACATAATCAGTGCAAATTCTTCATTTAAATTACATTCTCTTTTTCCCTGCTCTCCACTCCTGTTATTTAATAGATCAGATATTTGCAGTTATATATAATGAATGAGATTTTAAAAAATATATGCCTTCTTTATAAAACAGTTATCTGATCAACTGAGATTCAAAAGACTAGGGTCCAGCTTATTAAACAATTGAGTATCTACTATGCCAGAATAAATTTGGAAAGAGTGGTGTCCTAAGGGAGTGTTATCTTCAGGCAATATGATATTAAAATAAAAATGGTAATACCTATAAATGTCTTTCTATGACCTAATTGTACCATAAGGGAGGATCCCACTAAAAATACTGAAGCATAACTGGAAGAAAAGAAAACATGATAAAACAACCCTAAAATTCTGCTTACATAAGTTCATTATGCCAAAAAATATCAACTCTACAATAAACTTGAGAACTATTACTAAAGGCCTAAAAAATGCAAACTAAGTCTCAAATATGTGGTGAAAATATCTCCTAGAAACTTTCACTATGCATCAAGGGCTATAAATGACTGTTCTGCCATAGCAAAATAAAACATACTTCAAAGAAACAAAAGCTAAAAAAAATTGAAAAATAAAATAAATAATAAAATTGCCTGTGCCTCAGGATATTTGAAGCAGTGACAATCACACTGACACTAAGAAAATGTGAATCCTTTTGATTAGGGAATTATGTAACATGATTTAAAAAATTTTTGTACAATCATGGTATAAATGTAAATCTTTCAGTTTTTTCTTAGGGTTCTTCCATGGGCAAAGCTTAGCTGGGCTCATCATTCTGCGGAGATAAAGGTGCCTGAAGGAGCAAGGCAACTGATTTCAGTGGTGACATCCCTAAGCTTGACTGACTTTCCAGCCCCAGTTACCAGGAGATGGTGGGCTCTGCATAAGGCTTGAGTTCATGCCTCTAGGCCAGGCCTGCAGGCTGAGCCATTGCTTCTCCCTGGATTGGGAGGAGCAGTCTGGTTCTAAAGAATAACATCACTAATGAAACACCTGTTTGTTTCAGAAACCAGCAGTAAGTTAGAACAGGGAGAATAAATAAGTTTTTTTTGACATGTTGACTGAAGATAAATTACATCAGCTACTTTAAAATGTACTTCTCAGCATATAATTAACAACTTTTTTTTTATCTACTCCTCCCCCTGCCCCCAAATCAACAGTGAAACAATATAATTTGTGGAATTCAGCAAAACACAGAGGGGACCCATCAGGTTTGTGATTCTCATATATACAAGCAGATGCATCACTTAAAAGTGCTGATTAAGGAAAGTTTCTGAAATAACAGTATCTGAAGGCAAGAGTGTATGAAACAACCCTGGCATCAGGAACTGAGTGAACTCAGGAGAAGACAAGATTAATAACAGAAGATTCAAGAGAAGAAGCAGCAGCAGCCAACACTAATGATAAAAGATGAGTAGTAGGGTGTGGACAGATAAATTGGCAAGCAAAAGAGTAAGGAAGGTTTGGCCAGGATGAAGCACTGCTAGATCAACTTTGGCTGTGCAGCCTGTAGTATGACATCTAGAACAGGGTGACAGATGTGGTGCAAGCACATTAAAAAAAAAAGTCTAAAGTACTGCAGTTGTCATTGCCAATATACTTAGATTTATATGCTCTCTGGTGCAGAAGGCTTTCTTTCTTTCTGCCTCTCTCCCACCTTCCCATGCATTTCTTCATGAGTTAGTAACAGCCCTTCTTTCACCAGGGCCTGAGAGTCTGTCACAATATCTGACTGTATAGCACTGACATACATGACCATGATAAAATATAAGTCAGGTTCCATGGACTACACCTCACCTGTGGACAGGTGCTTAAAAAGATTTTTACCTTATTTTCTACAGTATACCTTAATCTTTTTGCTTGGACAATAAATGAAAAAGAAAAAAAAGAGAATAAAACTCCTTAAACAAGTGATTATCTGTTCCCAAGATCATTTGAGACTGTGATGATTCATCTGTGTCCTCACTATTCTCAGAGGCCCTATTTCCCATGTTTATACAGATACTGCCTGCTCTTTGGGGGTGTGAGTAATAAAAAGTCTCTCCCACTTCTGTGAGATTGTTTTCTATTTCCCAGTCTGTGATGCTTTGTAATGGAAAAGGCTGCTTCTCCTTTCAGTAACAGGATCCCAGACCCATGTCTTTTGGCACTTCACATGGATCAGGATAATAATTGGAAGCTGTCACTGTTCCTTGCAGACCTTACCTTTACTTTGTTTGTCCTGTGACTCTGTGAGAAACTGAGTGATACGGTCTGAAGGAATAGCAAAAGAAATTCCAGCTGTGACCTTCAAGGTGTTAATCCCAATCACTTCACCATCCTGTTGAGAGACAACACCCAATTAAATTTGTTCCTAAGTACAGGATTCAGCTCCCTGTCTAGCATTTCTTGTTAAAAGCTGGTGTAAGAAATTTTAGAGTGTTGTAATCACTCAAGAAATAAACACAGCTTATAAGGGAGGATCTGGGCTTTGATTCATGATCCATTTCACATTTAACTGTGGTGGCCAGAGAGATTACAGTACAGTGTGTTCATCCAAGGTCCATCCCACCACTCAGCAAGAGATTCCCTCTGCCAAGTGGGCAGTGAAGTCACTACTGCCAGTACAGCCACAGGCCACTGACCTGCAAAACCAGTGCTGATTTAAAGCAGTCTACTTTGAAAGAGGTGTGTGGGTTAACCAGGTCCCATCTCTGTTGTGCATCACAGGTTTCACAGTGTGAACAAGTGTAACTGCTCCTTCCAGAGCCCATATTCCTCACTGCTATGTAAAATTTTCTGTGCTCAATGGGGAAATGTTTTCCTATGATGTATGAACTAAGACCTAATTTGCATATTCTGAGTTAGCTTCAGGCTATCTGCCTACCATTAGCTAAATGACTGGAAGCTGGAATTACCTATGAATCTTTCCAAAAGAACAGTCTCCCACTAAATTGACACTAGCTCTTGAAACAAAACCAAGTGACATGGACTTACCAGATTAACTAGAGGTCCTCCAGAGTTGCCATACTGTAAAAATGACATAAGGGAACAATAAATTAATACTTTACTGTTGGAAATGCAATTCTCATTACAAACAGTACTTTTTTTGCAAGTAAATGAAAGAGAGGAGGTCATTTCCTAGGCAGCACTGACAGACACAATACCAATTACAGATGATTACAAGTAGGTCTTATCCTACCCCTTCAGCCCTCTCATGATTATAGGTTTTTCTCTTTCCAGAAGCAGGCCCTAAGTTAGGAGCCACTCTAAATAAGCAGACCCTAAGTTTAAGACATTGAATAGCTAAAACTAGTATTTTGATTCTCCTAAAGCCTGTCAGAACAAGGTTTTGAAATAATTAATTGTTATTTAAAGTTATACTTCAGTGACGTGCTCCTACAGTTTTTGTTTCATTCATCACTGTGGTTTGTAACACTGTCAGTCTCTCCTTCTCCACTGGAGCAGAATACAGTGTTTTACATATTTAATCACAGCATATTGCTATGAGGTAGCTACTACATAAGGATTGATTTAGTAACCACAGACACGTATGCCTCTTTAGGGAAAGCATAGAGCAGCTCTGAGAAGCCCAAAATTACCTAATACCTAATGGCCTTTAAAGGAAACATGCAACAGGACCACAGGAAATGAGAGTTGGGGAGGTTGCTTGTCCATCTTCATGCTGGCTCAACAATTTGTTTTTGAGTGAGGCCAGAGTTTTCGAGTAGGTTTGCAAAACAGCCAAGAGCAGCAACTTACCACTCAAAAGAAACAAAAGCTAAGTGATGTATGACAGAAAAGTGAGACACAAACTGTTTATACTTAGATAGCACTGGGCAAACTTTATAGATTCTTAGGAGAATAAAACAGACATTCAAGTTTATAAAACAGCTTCAAAGCTCAAATTTAAACAAATAGATCCATTCCTTATACTGGATCTCTCCAGTTACCAGAGGCTGCATGCTTGAAACCAAGAGAATGATTTTTCAGCCTTGCTTAGCACATCTTTCATTCACTTGTCTTCTGCTTGAAGGAAGTGAAAGACCTTCAGCACATGCAAGATAGCTCCATTTAGAACCTTATGGCACTTTTTTCTCCTGCCCTATGTTACTGCTGTCCCAACATTCCTCAAAAGGCAGCTGCATGCACATTCCTGCAGGAAAGTCTTGGCTGAGCCACAGGAATGCTCTGAACAGACCAACTCTCAAACTCCTCCCATTCTCAGGAGAAAACGAGTGCATTAGCTAAGCACAAAACATTCTTATGCCAGGGACCATCTTCATATTTTGGAGCCTCAGATGGCAAAGCAATTCAAACTTAGTATCATTTTCCTCACCTCATCTGCTATTACTCTTCCTTTGGTCCAGTGTTTTCTGACATTCTCCTATCCTTGTCTAAACCTGCTCATTAGCTTTGGAGGGCAGAAAATGTCTAAGTACATACACAAGGAAGGAGTCTGAACTCAAAAAATGTGTATAGGCAAGAAGTCAAGAATCCCATGCTCTAATTCTGTCTCCACCACCAATTTAGTGTGTGCTCCCAACTAACCCATTTTGCCTAAGTTTTCCTTATTCTCCTTCACAGCTGAAGAGAGTAATTCCAATTAAATATCTGGACAGGTTCAGTTCTGGGGTCATACAAAAGCTTTTTGAAAAAGCTCACTTTTATGTCATATCTTAGCACAAAAAACAATTACCCTCTTTTTTCCTCCCCACACAATTTCTTTCAAGTCTGTGACAATAACCATTTATAAAGCACTTTGTGTGTTAAAACACTCAGTTTTATTTCTTGTTATGTCAAATTTGACATTAAAGTGCAACAAATAAATCCTGAAGATGTTTTGTATCAAAGTGTAACAGATTTAAAGTATAAAATTTCAGGCCATTTCCCACCTCAGATGTGTGCAGTGCTCTTTTTAGGAGCAGTACAAGCTAAACACACACAAAGACTTCACTTAAGCTCGTTGGATCACTCCAAGCTGCTCTGAATGAATATTATTTTAATGTGTTTCTATATAACTTGCAATGCTAGGACCCTTAGCTCCAAACTGTACCTCAAACTTTGTTATTTTACACCTTGATTCTATAACAGCAACAGAACGCCCAGTCCTCTCCTTGTGTTCTTACCTGGGTGTCCTGTCATTAAATTGAAGCACGTACTCTCAGTTTGACTACTCCATCTGGTTCTAATGGATGGAGATGAAAGCAATTTTGGCTCTATTCTACAGTTTCCTTGACCAGAGCAACTCAGCAAGCAGATAGAGAAATGTTTTGATTTATTTCTTGTTGATACAACCATGTTATTGCATGAGATTTACAGAATTAAAAGGGTCTGGCCTATGCAGCATCCTCACAGACAATCTCTAAGGGAGAACTTTTGTTCATCATGCCCTTCACAACACTGCCTGAACACAAATTACAGACTCTGCACAGGCTTTTAAAAAAGAAGAGTTTCACTGGCGTTAAACAAAGCTGCTTGTATTTAGTGGGCTCATCTCTCCGGGCAGGCAGTTCCATGCTGCACATGTGGGGAGGGACTGAAGTGAACTCACACACATCTCATGCTCACATTAATGATGGCATCTGTCTGGATGTAATCCATGTCCGAGTCCCGCAGGCCCAGCTCTTTGCCATCTCGCTGAGCAGTGCTGACAATACCTGTGGTCACAGTGTTCTGCAAGGCAAATGGACTTCCAATTGCCACCACAAATTCTCCTGGCCTCAGATCAGCAGAGTGTCCCAGTAACAATACTGGTAGTTTTTTCTTAAGTAAACACAGAGAGAAAGAAATAACATTAGTTCATACTTGAAAATTATCTGGTTGCAAAGATCAAAAACTAGCAAAAAGTTAGGAACAAACACATTCCATTACATTAAAGAAAGAGCCACTCACTATCCTAAACCCAAAACTTATGCTAGGAAGGTTGCTGCTTTAAACTGTCTTCAAAAACAAACAGCTATCTGTAGTTCCTTGCAAATTCACTAAGGAAAAAAAAGGCATCAAAATTTCCCTGTTTTCCAGCAGATTGCTCCCTCCTGCTAGAAACAGCATACAAACCAATCATTGACCAGTTGTTGACTGCCACTCTCTCTGCACTATGCCCCACCATGCAGTCCATGCAAACTGGTACAAAGCTTAGAAAGATTAGCCTGGGTATTTAGGAAAAGATAGCAAAATTTTGCTACATATTAAATGAGTGCCTTTTTTTTTTTTCTTAGTTTTTTTACAGTTTCTAGCTCAGAAAGTAATTTAATTCCAAGATATGAAAAATTTTCAGGCCTGTATTTCAGTACATTGTTTTCCACAGATATTTCTAAGGAATCCTTAAACACATATTTTAGCCAATCACTTTGTACAAAGTGAAAATAAAATAGAGTTCCCAAATGAAGTAGTTCTTCTGTTTATGTCACTCACCTTAGGGTGAATCTTTATTGTTGCAATGTCAGATTTCTTGTCAATGTCTTTGATGGTTGCTTCATAGGTATCTCCATTCTGGAGCTGGACCTTCAGTTGTTGTCTCCCTGATATTGCATTTGTGCTTGACACCACGTGGGCATTAGTCACAATTAAACCAGAATCAGACATAATAAACCCAGATCCACTGGAAAGGGGGACATTTCGACCAAAGAGAGGGTGCCTGTACAAAAATCAAGTAATTCTGTGTCATAAGGGAAATCAACTTAAGATTATATTAGACATCATTTACCACCTCTCACCCTGAGAATTACATTTTTTTTAAAAATTACATAGAATGAATCCCTTCCTGAAAATGGTGACTGGTTTTAGTCAGTCAAAGAGATAGGAACTGAGATTTACAGACAATCAGCAGTGTCCTTTCCTTTGGTTTCCAAATCTATCTTTATAGACTACCTTGCACAGAGGGTAGGTGATAAAGGAAGGAGAAGGAGCCCATCTGATCCCACTGGTTATCATTCTATACTGGAAGAGAACCGTGACAGGAAAAAATGAACTGATTGTCTAATGGGAAAAGGGGAAGAAGGTGCCTTGCATCTAGACAGTGTCATAAAGGAAGAGATGAGGTCTAAGAGGATCATGAAGCCCAAATGCAGACTGGCTAGAAAAAGCATGTCTGGAAACCAAAAAGACTAGGAATGTGAAAGAAAAAATAAAAACCACTAAAAATGGGTAATAGTGGTGGGAAGCATACTGTAATACAGACAGATAAGATATTATACAAACTGTTCAAGACATTATTAATTTTCTCTGTGAACAGCTGCTGTGATAACCTTAGATTATAAGGGGAACATAAAGTGCCTGTGTAGCAGAAGACAAGAAAAGACCCACAGTCTTTCTTCGAAGACATGGTCCCTGGTTAGGATATTATTTGAAAGTTCTGGGCTATTTAGCAGTGAACAATTGGAGCCAATCCCAGGAAAAATATCAAAATTAGCACCCAGCAAGCTGCTGGGCAAACATTTACTTATAGGAAAACAACAAACAATCTTAACTACATATGCAAAGATCTTAAGCATCTTCAGCTGTAACATCCTCTCAAAGGACCAATCACCACATGCATAAAACTATGTCTTCTGATATACTTGTATACCTTGATTTTGCATATTAAAAAAGCCTACAAAAATTATTATATCTGTGGAAATTGAGAGGACTCCAGGAAGAAAGGTATTCACATGACAGAGGACATGCAATATTTGTAGTAATTGGTTCTGACAGCAGATTGTTCTGAGGACTCATATTTAAACTTCTCAGGTTGTTTTGAGCACTCAGTGTTGATCTTGCCACCTCAGCTGCAGCTTCAGCATCCTGAATATTGGTAGTATTCTGGTCAAGAAATTTAGTGCATCTCTTCCTATCAGAAATAATTTCTGTGCTTATATAGGCTAAATGTCCTCGACATTCTACCTCTTAATGCTCTTCCTGCCAAAATAAAATCATCTCTCATTCAAAGCTGAAAAAGTAACAACAAGCCATTTTTATTCAGCTTACCATCTGAATATATACATATAGAGATATATATATGCATGTATATATTTAAACTGAGATAACAAACACAGTCCAACAAGCAAAACATTTTAGTGAAGGCTGAAGAGACCTCCAAAGATGAGATCTGTTTTAGGGTAGACAATATATATTGCATAGTATTTTAAGCCCATTAGAATAGGTCTACTGAACATGAAAAAAACACTGGAGAAATGGGTTTATGTTTTAGAATATTTTGTGAATGTCACAAATTCAAAAGGAAAGTTAGTACACTGTAGAGCTTTGTTAAACAATGTAACTAAAACAAAGAATTGAGTGTGTTACCTGAGGAAAAGTTCAATGTGCACAACTGCAGGCGCAATCTTTTCTACCACATCAGCTATGAAGTTGAATTTGTATCTCGGGCTGCTGGACTGTAGGTGACCTATACTAGCAGAAAGAATTGTTAAATATGTTAATATGTTAATAAGACAATACATTTTTTTATCAAGTAGGCAAGATGAACCTGCCTTGAATTGGTTTGTTTAGAACAGTTTCCAAACAGTACTGGAAAAGAAATCAAAGTCGTTAGGATTGTTCAAAACTTATCTTGCATTCTGCATGATCCTGAGAAAATTAAACATAAGCATCACTTAGCTATAAGTTATTTTCTTTGGAAGTCTACAAGCTCTGTCTTAAGCATTTTTCTGAGGACAACTACTTGTTATTATCCAAGACATATAGGGTCATAAGGTAGGCCAGGCTGGAAAGAGCCTTAGGAGGGCTCTAAGCTCTACCTCCTGCTCAAAGCTGCATCAGCTACAAAGGGAAAATGAGCTGGAACCTGCAAAACTCCAAGGATGGGCACTCCAGAAACTGCCTGGGGAATCTGTCCCACTGCTTCCCTGTCCCCCATGATGTCTGTTTTTGTTTTCTCAAGTCTGAACTTAAGCTCATGTTCCAGCTCATGCCTCTTGTCTCATCCTCCCATTATGCCCCTCTGTATGGATCCAGCACACAGACAGGCTGCTCTCAGGTGCTCCTGAAGCCCAGTACCTTCAGTTTCTCCTCACTGGAGATATGTCCAGTTCCCCCCAGCCATCCTCACATCCTTCTAAACTCACTCCAGTTTGTCAATGCCTTTCTTGTATTGAGAGATCCAAATCTGAATGCAGTATTCCAGATGTGGTCTAATGAGTGCAGAGTAACACAGCTGCAGAATTTGGGAGCCACAATTAGAACTTCATTTCTAATTTTTTATGTAGACACATCAGAAATCTGCTTTAAATTATAACATTTACACCTAAAACCTGCAAATTCACATTTAAGCTCGGCCCAGCAATAGATTACTAAAACATCTGACAAAAGCCAGTATTTTGCTACATTAAACAGTACTATACACAGCATTCATTAAGAGTGAATATTATAGTGGGAAATTAAGATCTTAAAGTAGAGGAGAGAGGAATAGATAGCACTGCTTGTTCTAAATGTCATATTCTCTGCAGTCCCTGATACACAGAATCAGTTATATCAGCACACATTCAAAGCATATTGTAGGGGAAGTATCACCACACTCAAATAGCAATCTTTCTTGTTCACACCCTGAACTTTAACTATGGGATCTACCAAAGGGAGCAAATGACTTGAAGAAACCAGACCAAGAAGATTAGGAATTTCTTCACAGAAGCCTGCAAGTTCTTTATCCTGTTACTGGACATGAGATTTACTTCTGAATGAAACAAAACCCTGCCTAAATTTAGCAAGCTAGATTTATGTGATTCCAAATAAACAAAAGGAACAGCTTGGCAGGACTAGATTCAGTCTATTATTTCTATGTACATTCTCATGCACTCTGAAAAATCCCTCCAGCCAATTGAATGTGCTTGTTCCAGTGCTTAGTTTAAAAGAGACACCACAAACAAAAATCACAGAGGACAGTCAAATGTAAGCACTGTTATTTGCTTTGCTCACTAGGCCACTGAAGAGTTATCTTACCTTCAGTTCCCAAGCAGCTTGCCTGCTTATGCAGTATATCCTTTGAAGCCTACTGACATGACTTTGAGCACTTGCCTACACAGCAAGTGTTCACTGACAGGATGTAACATTGCCATCACACTGATCTTAACAGACATGACCGTGCATCAGCTGGCAGCTGATGAACTAGCACAGAACTGGGGGAAAACTGGGGATGAATGCAGCCTTTCAGTTGGTGTAAATCAGCATAGCTCTGTGTGAGTCAGGGCAGCTAAAGCCATTTACATCTTCTAAGTGCTCAACTGTTCTGCTCAGGCCAACTGGATACAGCACTGTACATAGTCAAAAAGCACAGGAGCATGGCTGCCAAAAACCTCAGGTGTGGACCACTCCTGAATAGCCACCAGGCAAACATCATGGGTGGCAGTGGCTTTCCAGGTGGGATTTGGTGGAGGCAGACAGAAAGTATCTGAAAGAAGTAGTGGATGAAACATGAAAAAAGGTGAAGAAAATGAAATTCAGCAATACACAGAAGAGACTAAAACTGAAACTATGCTTGTCCTCTTTTCATACCACAGTGAAAATACTTCTCTGTCTGAGAAGAAGCCTGGAACCTCCCTGCTGGGTTTAGAAGACAAGAATGCTCAAACCTGAAAGAAAATCCAAATCTACACCAATATTAAAGGGAAATCTGAAACAAAGGAGGATCAAGAATAACAGACACCCAGGCTTTGACAAAAGGCATGCCTGAAGATCTGGGCAGATCAGAGATGAGCTGTTTTTCCTCTTGTGGTGGGGACCAAACACTGGTGAAAACTGACTTACAAAGATGAGATGCCTTCATAGAACCTGATCTTTCTTGAATCCTTTTCTGCAAGCTGGCAATAATGAGAACCTTTAAACACATTAGATGATGTGCCAGGAACTCAAACTATGGACGTGGAAGATGTAACTGCACTCACATTTGCTCCCATATACAGCACTATTTAAGTGAGTTGAAGTGCTGGTTATTATTAACAGCATTTTAATGCATAATTGCTAAACTGATGGTTTTCACCAGAAGTTCTCAATACACTTCAAAGGGAAGAAGCCTGGGAAGCTGAAGAAGGAGGCAACATCCAACACTGACTATACTGTATAATGTCACCCTGAACACAAGTGTTGTAACTGTAAAGGTAGAACCCACTCTATAATTTGTATTGGTTGCTAAACACTAGCTGCTGCTACTGTCCTTACTAAAAGAGAAAGTTAAATATTTATCTCCCTCCTTCATAGTCCTGCTGCCTTGTGAAGCCCCACACAGCCCTCAGATCTCTGCTGCACTGAGCATGTAACAGCTCTGAGCTCACAGCACCTTTGTGGGTTTTGACCCATTGACTCTCTGAGATTTGTCACATAGTTCTTCAAAGGTCTCTCAATAACATGCATTATTCTCCATGTTATTACTGAGTATTCAAAATCATCTCACACGAAGGAAATCTAATTTATCTTGGCAAAAAGACATAATTTAATCCAATTAACCATCTGTTGCATAACCAAGATTTCAAAGGTGCTGCAACCAGGCTGTACTTGAAATAAAACCCAATTTATGCTGTATAAGTGCTTAGCTATCTATGCACTTCTTTGCCAAAAAAACCTAGATTTCCCCAGTCTGCTCCATAGCCACAAATCAACCAGATTTTCATCAGCCTTGAACTTTAAGCCTATCATTTCAAGTGATTATATCTTCAGGTCTCCAGCTCCCTTTGCAGAACACTCAAAATCCAGATTTCAGGTAAATGCATAAAACTGGAGCTGAAAATTTTCATTTTCTAAAATGTCATCTTATATTTCCAATTTTATGGGCTCCAACTACACTGAATTCAAATGGAAAAATCTAAATCCCTTTCAGGTAGAAGTAGTCTTATTATCAGTTTAAGATTTTTCCTGGACAGTGATGTTATCTACAGCTATGGGTTCATTTAATAGAGGTTTATTTACTTCCTTGCAGAGACAATAGACTCATTCCAATCTCATTAACACTGCTGTAAACCAGGAAAAATGCCAACAAATCTGTAGAGTTAACCTAGTATGAAGAGAACTGGAAAAAAATTCAGCAGAAATAATCATTATAATCCCACTGAAGACAATAAAGCCAGACTAATTTACATTTGCAAAAGACTGAACATTTCTGACTATCTGCCAACTTAGTCCCTGTAGAATTAAATCAAATCACATTCACTGCTTCCTTAAAGACAATACATTGTATTAAAATCCACAATTTTATATTCATTAAGAATTTGTGAGCCTGGGAAACTCATTCTTTTAAGGCTGTTTCCCCATCCCCCTTTTAAAACCAGCTTCAGAAAAGATCTGTGCACTCAGCAAAATTATTATGTCTAAGGGAGGACTGCAACCTGGCAGATCTGATCACCAGGGATAAACACTGTCCCTACTGTGCTTTCATGGAAAGAAATGAAAGACAAATAAAAGATTATAATGTCTCTGCTTAAAAAACAGAAACATCTGCTGGAAACATAGGTTCATGGGCAGCTTTTCTGATGAATTCAGCATTAAGATCAAGTTGCATAGCTGTGCACTGACCATAAAGCCTTGGTGAGTTTAATGCCACATTATGGTTCAGGCAACTTGTTTGTACAATGGATGTCTACTGTGCACAGATGAAAACAATTTGGTGAACCAACACCAAAGTGGCTTTCTTGTGCAATTCAGCAATCACAAGGGCCAGACAGCAACAGACTGGCACAAGCCTTCTAGCACAGCCACCACTCTGGCTTTACAGGCTTGGTATTCCTCCCTTCCAAGTGACCCTCACGAGGAGATGCAATAAAATATCCATTTCCTGTTACCTATCCTTTACAAAGCAGTGAAGGGCTCTACTCTGAATTGTACACCAAATACTGTACACTACCATCCTCACCTTCAGTAACTCAAACCAACTCAGGCATAAGGAAAACAACCAGTGCAGGAATGTGACTGAAGTTTGTATTTCCAGCTAATACCTTGCAGTACATTTCCCTAAATACAGCTGCAGGCAGCTTTAAGGCTTTGATGACAAAAACACCAGCAGGAGACTTCTATTCCTTACTTGGCCAAAAGTAATCATAGACCCAGTTGTTTCTCTGTATCTTCAAGGTTATGTACAGGCACACTCCAGACATCTCACATAGAACTGTGTGCAATGACCCAAATGTTGTCTTAGCAAAATGAACTTTCAGGTTCATATCTTGCAAAGATCTGACTGACTTGGGTGAGTCTTAACATCATGACCCCTTTCTGAGAATGACCTCAGGTTAAGAGTGCAGAGGACAGTAAATGGTGTCAAGTCCAGCCTTAAAGGTTTTCCTATTAAGCTTTTTATTTTCCTTGTTCCATTGACAAAAGAGAACCTGTATTTAAAAAAAAAATAATAATTTTTGCTTCCATATCTTAGGTAAGAAAATACAAATCTTTTGACGTTTAAACTCTTTTCACAGAAGCTATTTGCAAAATAACCTTGCAGGGAATTTAACTGCACTAAGTTGTACTGAGAGATCAAAACCAGTCCTTTGTTCAAGAAACAAGTTGATTGAATGTAGATTGCAGGTGACAAAGTGAATCCTTTGAGATGTTTGACATCTTAGCAGATTGATACGTGGCATTGTTAAAAGCTACACTTGCTGCCCTGAGAAACAGGGCTGTATAAGAATAGATCTTTAATTACAGAGGTTGTCCTCCATAAGTATTTCTTCAGTTACTTACATGCTAGCTTGTAATAGCTTGTCATTACCACAGTAGGTGACAGAAGGCATAAAAAAACCAACTGCTTAGCAATATATTCCCAAACATAAAAGTCTCTAGTGTTGAAAAAAAATTTTTAAAAACCCAGTATTTGTAGCAGGGAGTTTAACTTTGCTCAGGATTTCTGCAGACTGCTCCTATTAGTATTTCTGAGAAGCTCCTGGGCACTGGAATACTGCAGAGCATCAGTTATGGAGCTCCTGAACCTCCATGTAGTACACACCCCATTTAGTCCACTTTGTGTAGGACTTGCAATTTGGCATGGTGCTCTTCAACCTAATCCAGGACTTCAACAAGGAAAAAAATATTCTAAATTCTGACAATTTTTCAATTACTATTCAGTAACCTTGTCTACCTCCTTCCTCCATCCTTTACTACCCATGTTTCATGCATCCCTATTCACCTGACTGCTGTCACTAGGAAACCATGGCTAAGTTTCTCAGTCTGCCTGGGTTTATCACAGCCAGAATCCAACTCAGCATCAACATAAGCAACTGAAAAAGGAGAGAAGTAGACATTTCAGGAGCAACTCTGGGTCTGTGCATGTTCTAAAAAGGGCCCAAATCATACTATGTGAGGCTTCTGTTATTTGAGGTTATTTTAATACAGAGATGGTTAAGTAAAACTGCATTTACTTCATAACGAGCTTATCCCTTCAAACTCTGAGTCATCTGAGGCCAGGCAAGAACAGGAGAAAGAGAAATTTGACAGCAATTTTAAACTGTCAACTTTCTTCCAAGCCTCTCATTACAGCCATTGCACGTTATTGTTTAAACAAAACAAAACAAACAAAAAAAAAAATACCATAATTGAGTTCTATTCCTGGCTCAACCACCAACTCAGTCTGACCTTGGGCAAGACACTCGGTTTCTTTGAGCTTCAGTTTGTGCAGCTGTAGAACTGAATAAAAAAAATTAAATCTTAACAGAGAACCACATGCTTCATCTAAACTGAGGTTTTCTGAGACAAAAAAATAAATCCAAAATAAAGTGAACACTAAAAGAGTTGCTTGGGAAGAAAAAAAAAGCTCCTGTGCCCCACAGCTTCAAATTCCTAAGCCTATTAACATTAGATTTGGGTGGATTCCTTAAAGAAAATGTCATATATACCAAATGCTGAGCACTCAGCCAGCTCTCAGATGCAGGCCAGCTCACACATTTTGGTTAAATATTTTGATTATTTCACGTGGGTCAGTTTCAACCAAGTTTTACGAGTACTAAAGTTAAGAGATGCTGATGTGAAAAGGTACAGGCAAAAAACAACTCGTAACTACAAAATACTGAAGAGATTGAACATTGCAGCTTCAGGCTGGCATCTGGAACAATTTTTGGCTCTGACAAGATACTCTGGAAGGAACTCCAGGAATATCATCTGAATATCCTCCCGCTCTGAACTGGTTTTCCCTTTCCAAAGATCAGGATGTATATGAAGATCCCCTATTCACAGAAAGCCTGCAACAGTAGCCCTTATTCCTTCTGAGTCCTCCAAATCATTTTAGCCATGTTTGCTATGAATAAACAAGATGGTGAGTGATTCACCTGACATAATGAAAACATTAATGCATGTTTTAAAACTCCTCTTCTATGGGAAATGTAGCAGAAGCAAACCCTTAGAACAATGTATCAGTAAGTATATGGAAAGATACTGCCAGTATTAACACTTCCATAAAGAGACACCTTTTAATACTAATAGGAAATTACTAGCATAAGAGATTACTAAACTTCCCGAAGTTAAATCACCAAGCCTGAAGTTGTCATAGCATATCACAGCATCTGAGCAAAAGCCTCAACACTTTACTACAACCGGACCATTTGATAACCCGAGTATCAATATTTTACACTATAAAGGAGGTTCTCAGGCTTTTATGTCCCTACTTTGGGCTCTACAAGACTACAAAACGCTTAGGGGAAGAAAGCAAACCAGGCAGAAGACTATGTTTTAGGTGGTTTATCTAATACTCAGTGTTTTTTCTGCTCTGACAGGCTTTAAGAGGCATTTCCTGATCGGCCTGCCGGGTGAATGCGATAACACCCGGCCGGTGCCGGGGCTCAGGTGCTCAGTTCGCGCTCCGTGCGCCCCGCACGGTGATTATCCCCAGCACCGCCCGTGTGCGGAGCGGTGGCACCGGCAGGACGGTGCCCTGCCTCGGAAAAGCTCTGTCCTGCCCTGCTCTGTCCTGCCCTGCCAGCCCAGCCACCTCTGCCCATCTCGCTCCCATCTGGCGAGCGCGTCCGCCTCTTGCCCCAGCAGCAACCTGCGCCTCACCGGGGCAGCCCCAGCCGCGCTGCCAGGGAAAACCTCCCAAACCCAGCCCAACTCCCAAACCTCCCAAACCCAGCCCAACTCCCAAACCCAGCCCAAGCGCACACCGAGCACGGAGAAGTTCTGCTGCTCGGAAAGCACCTGAGCATCCATTCCGCACACCGCCGGTGTCATTAGCAGCTGGGTGAAGTGCCATGTCCTTGGAGGTTTTCAGGGTCCCTACAGCCACCCAGGCCACTGAAAGTCATGACTTTCTTCACCCTGGAAGCCACCCCCGCCCCGCGGCAGGTCCCACCATGCTCCTACCCGATTCACAGGCTCCCTTCTGGACCTGGGCGACGGCGGGCAGCCCGTGCTGCAGCGCCTTGCGGCTCACCGCCTTCAGCTGGCAGATGTTGTCGTAGGTGCGGCCGTCGCTGCCGCACACCTGGGCGCTCAGCTTGCACTGGCAGACGCCCTTGGCGAAGCGCTTGCCCATGGGGTAGCGGCAGTCGAGGCTGTCCCCGCAGGGCGGGTCCTCCTTGCGGCCGCAGGAGTCCCCCTCGCCCGCGGCGCAGATGAGGCAGCAGCCGCAGCGGTCGGGGACATACCCGCTGGGGCAGCTGGGGCTGGGGCACTTGGAGACATCGCAGCGGGCCGGGCACTTGGCGCGGCCGAGCGGCAGCTCCGCGGCGTGCGGGCCGGCGCTGAGGGACAGCAGCAGCAGCGGGCTCAGCAGCGACACCCGCATCCTCGGCGGGACAGCGGCGGCGGAGCGCGGAGCGAGCCCGCCCGGCCGCGGGGCAGGAGGCGGGAAGGTGCGAGCGCGGCGAGGGGAGGGGAAGGCGGGCTCTGTGCACACTCAGGACAGCGCCCGCTGCCCGGCAGCGCTTCGGCGGGGCAGGCCCGAGGGCAGGCCGCAGCACAGGGCCGCGGAGTCGCGGGCCCTGCCGGACGGGCTCCCGGGGCTCAGCTGGCCGGGCTGAGGCGCCGAGCCATGGCACGGAGCGCCGGGGCAGCGGAGCGGGACGCAGCGGGGAGGCGGAGGCGCGGCAGGTTTTATGTGGGACGGGCCCGCCGCCCCAGCACAGCGGCAGCCGCGGGCGGGCAGGCTCCACCCCGGGCGGGACGGACGGACAGACGGACGGAGCGGGGAGGGTCCGCTCCCCTCATGTGGGCGCTGCGGGGCAGAGCCGCCCCTGTGCTGGTAAATCACCGCCCCGAGCGGGAGAGCCCCGGCGGGAGGCTGAGGATGTGCCCCCATCCCGGGACACGGGGGCTGTGGGGGCCCGGCGTGGCATGAACAAACGTGGATGTGTTACATGTGAGCGCCTGTGACCTCTGGGTGCAGGGCTAGAAAACCATCAGCCGCTTTGCCTTCCCTCGTACGTGCCTTTAATGTCACCGTTAATAAGGCATTGTCGCCACTGCCACCCAAGGCAGTGCAGCATCGAAGTTTGGCCTCTCTTAGTTTGATCTCTGTTGTAAAGTTAAACACGCTCTTGGACACAAATCCCTATTCGCAGGTGTCGGAGCAGAGACCCGAGTAGCTGAACATAGTCCTTGTAGCCACTTTTTCTGCAAGGCATCATGGCATATTGCACTTTCCAGCTGCCAAAGTGGATCTACGGGGCTCCCCACCATCATTTGCTTCAACAAAAGTTTGAAAGTATTTGGAAGTATTGCCAGAGCCTTAATACTTGAGGTTTGGAGGTTTTAAAATCTATTATTAATTACAATGTATTCAGTAAGACTGTCAGGTGGAAGAGAGCATCTGTCGAGCTCTGTCAACTGGTCACCTCCACAGTCTTCATAACATACAGAGAGTAAATCTTGACCATGCATGCCATCTTTATCAAGAAAATACTCACTTTTGTTCTAAGGTAATCACAACCTTTACTAGATATAGCTTTCAAAATAGGTAATCCAAGTATGGGTTGAGCTGGCTTTCAAAAAAGTTAAGCTGACTTCAGAAAAAGTACCTCTGACATAGCTCACCCAGAGACTATAACAAACTTCGAAAGTCTTACTTGCTGCATATGACACATCCAACCTTGGCTTCTGCCTGCAGTTCCCCTTTCCCTCTTTTTCATGCAAGGGATAAAACTCATGAAGTCCTGCAAGGTACTGCCTCAGGCCTTCTGAGGGGATGCTGTGAACTAGGCTTAAGTAGGCACAATTTACTGAGCTGCATCAGGGTCGAAATCACCATACTGTGTTCTAAGGACCTCTTGAATGCAAGAGGCAGCAGCCAGAATCCCCCACTACAGTTAGTGAGTCCCTCTGTTATAGGGACTGAGTTGCCCCAAGCTTGGATTTTCCAAGCAGCAGCAGTCTCACTTATGATAAAAAAGGTATACATCATAGCTAAAGAAGTCTTGTGAAAGATTTTTGCTGTAGCACACATTTTGCCACACTTTGAAAAGTTAAGGTTTACCTAAATGATTTTATAGTGCAATATCTAAAATAAGAAAAATGTCAGTGTGTTGATGTAAACTTGCCCTTTAAGGAAACAAACTAATAAAAGTAAAAAGTGTTTGGCCTGAAGCATGGATCAGAAGGAAACAAGAGCACTGTGTATAGGTTAGGTGAATATTTTTGTTATTTACAATAACAGTTACAAGGAAGAGGTTGGGGAAAATGTTTCAAATTACAAAGTAGTAAATAGTAAATACAAAATAATCTGTGAAGAACTGCTGGTATTAGTGTTGGACTGCAGACTATTCCATCTTTCTGTTGGATTCCTGTTGTTACCTCTGTAGTCACAGTTGGAGACCTCAAACACAATATAAGAAAACAAGGTGAGTATCAAAAGGTAAATACAGCCACCTTAACTGGAGAGAGTTTGGCAAATAGGATGGCTGTAAGGAGTTTCTTTCATAATTAACTTATCAGTCTACATTTTGTTCATTTAGGATTTAAAAAAAAACAAATAAATCTGAAAGGCATTTTCTGCAGACTGATGTCTTGTAGCCAAAATATAACAGATGAAATTATTTCTCTCAGATAAGCATAGGTGTAGTATGGGATACTTTTTCCCTCAAAACTCATTTTTCCAAAAAAAGACAGTGGTGCAGAGAGTAAGGATAGGAATGAAAATGAAACTCTCAACAAGTATTGGGTGTGTTCCTCTTTGGGAATAGTGAGTAAAGTTTCTTGGCTCAATGACACTTGTTGAACACCTTTCACTAGAATTTTAATTAATTCAGAATTCAAATGTGCACTAAAAGCTGTTTCAATGATAACTCATTCATTAACAGTTGTCCAAGACTTGGAAAAATGACTGGGTTCATGGGTTCTGAATCACATCTGTCTGATGGAAATGATGCTGTACTGCAGAACTGGAAGGGAAGGGAGGTGCCTCAAGACAAATCCAAAGCAGTGCAGCAAATGTTACTGGTGACTCAGTGGGTCTCTGTTTTCTCTCTTGAGGGCCAAATTGTTTTTGCAAATCCCAAAGGACAGCAGAGCATGCTGCCACCATGTCCTTAACAGAATATCAAGAGTTAGCTCCAAAACTCACCTACTGCATTCTGAACTCTCCTCTTTTCTTTCTCACAATAGAAAAGAAATTCTTGTTGTCTTTTTATGTAGCTAATTGTCCTTTTGTGCTTGCTTGTTTGCATCTCCTGGCACACATGCAGGGCAGGTCCTGTCTCTTCCTACTTGTACCTGACAGCATATGTGCCATCAGAGCTGTGGATGCTGGGCTCCTCTGTGCTGTGTAGGCTACATAGCCATGATAGAGAAATAGGGTGGCACATGACCTTACACTGAATTAAAAGTTAAATGATACTTTAGTGCTTTTCTGGGGATCTAGATGCTGCTGATAATGGAAGTGCCATTTGAATGATATCTAAATCTAAATCTATGAGCCCATAACCATTAAAATGCATACTTAGTTGCTTGAGTAGAAGAATATTTTCACTCAGTCTTGTCCCAATCCATACTGGATCTCTTTAAATCTCTATGTGTCTCTTAGTTAAAGTTACAAAGCATTCCAATTCACACACAGTCCTAAATCCTATTATTCTAATTCATCTTGGTGTATTCATAAGTCTTGTAAGTTTCTTTGGAGTGAATTTCTATGTTATTCATATTTCTTGTTGTTTCTTTAGTATGGTTAAAGATCAGAAACACTCACTGCTGTTACAACCTAACTATACAAATTGTGTAAGTTAAAGACCCTCTGACCTTGCCATTGAGGTCTCTAAATTAGGAGCACATGTTTAATATTCATCCTCAGTTCCTTGTAGATGTATTTTGAAAAGAAATACAAAGCACACTTTAAACTGGAGTAATAAACACTGTTTATTTATCAGATTGTCTGCATCTCATTTCCTGAACTAAACAGCAAAAGTCTGTTTGTATTCCTGACATTGCAAGTCTCACAAGCTGATCCAAGAGCACATCTGTCAGTTTGTTTTCAAACTGGACACTGCGGAAGAAAAGAAGAGGTGGGAGGAGAAATAAGACTTTCACAAACACATCAGTTCAAACAAAGTGAGAACTTTCTCAGCTGTCTCCATAAGCAAGGCAAGCTGCACCCTGGAAATATACTTCTAAGGAAAATTTATTTCTCTTTCCTCCATCCCCTAATAGTAATTGAAAAGGAGAAGTTATTTTTATTTTTTGTGTTCTGCCTGGAACTGATGCCAATAAATAATCTTAGGAAATGTTAATGAATCCAAAAGTCTATTCAAGAAATGCTCAGAAAGTATACTGAAAGCAAAGTAAAAAATCCAGAGCTTTTTCTCCTCTTACATGTATTCAGCTATTCTGAACTCATTGCATTTGGTGCAGGAGAAAAAAAGGTAGGCTTTTGGCACAGAGGCAGGATGATCTGAAGGAAATGCCACAGCCTGCTCTGTTCTGCACTCCCTTTCCAGCCAAAAGAACAGTTTGTGTTACTCTGTTTAAAGAGAGGAAGTTGACACTGTTAATAACAGAACTGGCCTAGAAATCATAAGCTATAAATTTTGTCAGTCTTTACAGGATTTTTTGTAGCTGTGGAAGGGGGAATTGTATCTCAAACTTTATTGTTAAGTTAGTCTGCAGTCAAAAGATAAGTGTATTTTTGAGCAGGTGTTTGGGAACAAAATAAGAATCTGCTTTTTTATTGGAAAATACAGATTCATAAAAATGAAAGGTCTTCAGAGGAACAAAGCAAGATGACTTGTGTTTTGAAGATCTGTTTGATGTGTGCGGGTGTTTATAAGGAGACAAGGATAGGTCAAAATATGTGTTTGAAGAGGGAAGAATGGAGAAGAAAAGAAAAGACCTCGTTGTTTTTTCCCTCCATGAAATCTAAGTAGCAAAATTTCGGTCTTTTTTCATGTGCTGTAGGAGACAATTTCAATTCTCTGATCTTTCTGGTCAAAAACAGGCTTTGGTGTTTTCGTGTTGCAGGTAAATAGTCTATCTACACTGAAAAATTCAGTTTTCTTATATAGCGTTAGAAACTTCTGGTTTTTTTATAGAAGCAAAAAGATGGAAAAGATCAAACCCACCTAGGAGTGCAGGTTTCCTGCTTTGCAGCCCCCTCTCCTCACTGCACTGTGTGAGCTCAGGTGGCTGCTGAGGGAGCTTGAAGTGGCTCGGCAGACCTAAGGCAGAGTCACTGCTCAGCAGAATGCCAAAGTTTGTAGTTCTCTAAAAGTACTGATCTGTGTGTCCTCACCTCCTGCTGGCCTCCAAAGGGAGAGTGGTGGCACCAGCTACTATCAGTTCAGTACATGAAGAGCTATCTGAAAGAAAGAGGAATCTCCTTGGAATTCTGTTGTCCAAATAGTCGTCAGTCCTTTAAAGTCTATCACAAATTATGTTGGATACTTCTATAGGAACATGTCTTGAGCCCAGCACTGTTGTTATGGTTCCTTCAGCTGAGTGCAAGACAAAAGAATAGAAAAATTGAAATTTACAATTTTTTATTTAAATGGTTTCGGTAAATAAGATGCAATTCAACAAGAGCAACTGCAGAGTACTGCAGTTTGGCACAAGCAATGAGCAATTGAGTAGTGAAACAGATTGAACTGTACTGACTGAACTGTCTCAGTACAGTTCCCCATATAAGTTTGCAAGCCTGTGAGAGACCCCACCACCTAACCTCTCCTGTTTCCTCTTTCCTCACTGCTTCTAAGTTCTCTGTTGGAATTCAGTGTCTAGATTTGTCTTTGCTGCTTAAAATGTAGTACATTAATCAGTTGGAGAAAACCCACAAGAATGAAATCACTAAAATAATTAGAGCTTTAGAAATATGACTTAAAGCTAAGCTTTAAAGACCTGAAATTGTTTAGTCTAGGACAATAAAGACAGAAAAGGGAGTATCCAGATATGTAAAAGATTGCTGAAAGAGAGTAACAAGCTGTTATATGTGTTCACTGGGATGGGTCAAGAAGAAAAAGAATCAATATGTTGCTAGGGAATTTTAGAACTGGTACTACAAAGATTGTCTTCAGTATAAAGTGATTTTTAAATATAAAGAGAGCAAAGGACTGGAACTGACTTTCTGGGCAATATGTGGGATCTCTGTTTTTAAAGACCCTGTTTATAAGAAAGCTTATATATTTATTGTTCAGAAATTACTATAGAAAGAACAGATCCTGTCTTGGATAGGTAGGATCTTGAACTCCCTACTTTATTTCTATAATGCAGATAATCAAATCAGCCTGATTAAAGAGTATATGATTGGAGAGCCATAGTCCTTGAATGAGTTCAGGAAGCCCACTCATATTTTCAAGATCAAAGAAAGAGAGAGACAGATTGGAATTAGAGATGAAGGAGGATTCCACTAAGACTGTTGCAGTACTGTGGTAAAACCACAAGGCAAAACCCAAAGCGAAATACAGTGAGGCTGAAAGTGAAAATGGTTGTACAGCCAGAGCCTGAGGTCTAGGGATGATCAGAGGAAAAAGTGCTGAGGGTGAGGGATCAAAGAGAAATATATAACAGATGGGAGGGTGGGGGAAAGAGAAACATTTCCTCCAGATGACATGTATCATCTCCTGGAAGGATTGGCAAGATTAGAGAATCTTTCCAAGAGGAGGATATATTGAGAATGGAGCTGTACTAACTGTATTATATTAAATTCTATTTAGCAGGTAAGAAAAGACTTCTTGTAGATTAGTTACTTTTTCAGAAATGCAGATTCTATGTATTAACCCAACTTGCTCCTTTTGTACTGTCATTATTGGCATCACTCTCTATTCAGTATATAACTGCATATTTTCTAAAACATCCCAAAATTAACCTTCTGTTTTCCATCTCTTCCCTAATGTCTTTTTTTTCTTGATACCATCCCATTTTATGTGACTGGCTTTTTCCTTGTTGGCAGAGTAACAAGGTTCAGAGGCCTGCAGATTTTATGAATCTTTTTATGGTGGCTTGGCTTTGTGGAAGGATGGTGTGGATGTCACTGGATATCAGCCAATCTTTCTGTGAGAGTGTCTGCAGGGTGGGTGCCAAGAGGGATGGGGATTGGAAGACTGAAACAGAATTTTAGAATTAATTAGAGAAACAAATACAGAATTAATTCTAGAAATCAAAGTTAAAAATTTAAATTTATGAAGAAACCTTTCTTCTCTTTAATTAATGAAAAGACAAATTGTTCCATTTAACTTGGAAAGGGTTAGGGGATTTACCATAAAAATGGTGCTTGCCTAGAGTATGTGATGCTTTTCTCATCATATTTTTCTAATTAAACAATCAGTCCAAAGGAAAATTGCTGAGGAAAGGTGGGTTTAAGAGCCTTTCCGACCTCAAGTTTTCAAACTCCTGAGCCTTTTTTTTCTAGTTACGAATTTAAAAATTAATAACCAATATTTGGGGGCAGTGTGTTTATGGTCTTCTTTTTATAAGCCTGGGAGTTGTGTTCTTGAGCTTCCATCTGTGAAATGAGAACTGGAAAATTGTTTTATTATGGAACAGAAAGTCTCCAATTACTGCAGAAGTTAATATTTGAAGAAAAATACCACATTTTCAAGATTTGCCATAAAATTATAAGACCTGGAAATCTTGGGTTAAGTCAGAGGCCTAAAACTTAAAGGTAAGTAGAACTACTTCTGAGGAATTAAAAAAAAAGCAACAATAAGCACAATGAGTAAAATTATAAAGCAGCCTCAGTTTTCCCTGAAAGATGGAATGATGGCAGAAGAGAGGAGCTAGCAGAGCTCAAAAGCCAGGGTGGGAGGTTGATAGGATGAGAGAAACCATAAAGAGAACATGGGGACAAGTGTGGAGAAGATAAGGTCAGTCCAAAGAGCCAGTGTTCTCTCATTTATGGTGACTAAAAACAGGTGCTTGGAAGAAAGTAAAGAAAGTGACACTTCCCATGGTAGGTGGTGCTGCTGATTTGGAAGCAGCAGTTTTCTCACATCCTGTCTTTACTGTTTTAAACTGGAGCTCTCAGCCCAACCATGTGATTCAGGATAGCTTTGAGCTAAAGGGCCGGTTGCAGAGGTGGTTGTTACACATTCTCACCCAAGCTATGCACATTTTTATTAGCTCAGTCCTGTGAAATAATGGGCCAGAGCAAGTTGAGAAGACAGATGTTACTGTTGGTCCGAGCTGTTTGCCACAGGGTTGCATTTGCTTACCCTGGCACGTTTCTTGTGATGTCAGCACACAGAGAATGTTTCTGCAGATAAAGCAAACAGCAAATGATTTCATGAGCTGGTTTGTGACAGATGTGTGCAGTGTGAAGAAACATTATAGCACAAACTATAGTACTCCTCAAGATTGTGTTATTCCAGCTCATTAATCACTTTTCTCTGGTTTGTCTCCACGGATGACTATCTGTGAAAACTCACCAGTGCTCACGACAAGGCTTTCTGCTTGCCACCCCTCCACATGGAGGCCTATTGAAATTCTGTGTGTCCTTATCAAAGCCCCACTGAAAGACAGATGGGGGCTGTACTTTCACGTCTGCTTCACACTCATCTTCCACTTGGGGCCAAGAGCTGCCTTGTATAGGAAACCTCCCACAATGTTTCATGCTGAAAAATATAATGGGTTTAATCAGTATTCTCACAAATTCTTTTATCAGTGTGCTTGATCCAAATAAGTTAAAACCATCATGGCTTTTTTTGGCGATGACTGGGTAAAAGAAGAATAAATAATAGGCACTCTAAATTAGAGGAATTTGCATAATGAAATTACGGAATCATATTGCTACAGAGAAATTGTAGCATAAAACGTGAGTGTTTTAAGGGTTTTTTTTTTTACGTGAGGGAGGAAAAAAGAAGAGATGCTTGTCTTCTCTCCACTCCAGAGAACCCAAGGGAATGTATATTTACTGCTATCCCCAGGACTTCTCTGTGCTCCTGGCTCAGTCTTTGGAAAATTTTACTAGTCAAGGAGTCATGCATGCCTGTTTCCTCATCCTTTACTTGTCATGGAGCAGCTGCATTTCAGAGTTGTTAGGAAAGAGCAGTGACTACATATGGAAGAGAACAAAATAAATATATCAGTATTTGCAGTTGAGATCAAAATTGAAAATTAACAAGTAATGTGATGTTTGTTGTTGCAAGGGAGAACAGGGATTCAAAAATTCCCTCTCTATTGGTGCACAAACTCATGAACCTTTTCCGCCGACAAATCTTTTAACATTGGACATTTTTGGCAGGTTGAGTTGCAAGGGCAGTTCTTTTATGGTTCTACCAGTTTCTTGGTGTTCAGGAACAGCAGCAGTGAACCACTCAGGTCCCAAATGGAATGTACTTTTGTCCATTCAGTCAGGTCAAAGAGCCTCCAGGTTCCAGTCCCACTCTCCCAAGCCCTTCTTGCTATCCTTAGGGAAGGAAGAAGGCACTGCACCCTTAGTAGGATTAGAATGAGCTTGAGCTTTCCAAGCCAGTAGATGAGGTGATTGGTGTTACACAGTGCTACAAAGACATAAGCAATGGAGAGGGAATGGAATTCCTCACAACCAAGTGGGTGAAAATCCCTGAAACAGGCCAAGTGTGACATTGCCAGGTGAGAGTCACTGCAGTGAAACAAACCCAGGACTGAAATAACTTCTCACTGAGGCATCTGGGTGTAATCCCTGACTGTGCATTGGCCTACACCTTCTCTTTAGAAGATCTGAAGGAGACTAAAATTTCATCATATTTTATATAGCTGTATAAAGATTGGAGAACTCATCCTGAAAACAAGGAAAAGAACTGGGTGCCATTCTCACCCAGAGGGTGAGAGGACCTCCTCCTTGCTCTCCATCTAACTTGTCAATAGCAACAAGTTCTTGAGAGGTTGTCTCATCAGAACTACTTTGTTTAATGTTACCTTTGTCTCTCATCTGGCTTCTCTCTCCTCGTTTCTTCCAGTCATCCCCTGCCTCATTCACCCCCCGCATTTAAAGCGGTGACTCTTACACCAGACATCTGATTTGAATGTGATGAACTTCACTCACATGAACTACATATTTTATCAAGTGGTCGAGTTCCCTTCCCCAAGATTTCCCCAATCTTTTCCCCAAGAGCTTCTCTCAATGCATTCTCCTTCCAACCCATATTTGGATTGGAAATGCAGTCAAGTCTGTCTGTTGTATCCACAGGGTATAACAAACCCAGTGAATTGTGATGAAGTTGTCCCTACATATCACACTTAATTCTTATATAAACCAATCTGCCCTTCCTATTGTTTTTCTCCTGTTAAGTGTTCCCTACCTTTTAATATGTTTCAAAAAAACCTTTTAGATGAAAGCATTTATCCTATTGCTTTTATTAACAAATGGGAAGTCATGTGGTATCAATATTTAGTAAATAAGTATGATTTAGCAACACCAAAATGTTTTTCCCCATTTTTGTAACTCTCTTTTCTTAACATGCACAAAGTGCCAACAATCTGTTTTTCTTTTGTAGTTAATGTTTTCTTCTACAGTCTTTTCGATGGCCACGGTCTAAAAACATCTGCTCACAAACAGGATCACTTGGGATTTTGGTTAGTTTTTTGATTTCCACTACAGTCTTTGGAGTTCAAATTACTCCCACTCACCTGACAGCATCAAAACCAAGCCAGAACAAAAGCCCATCTGCTGTGGGTGAATTTCCCAATGCACAGCTGACAGCAGATTTAGAAGGGAGCTGAACTTGGGGCTAAGTCCAACACAGCTTTTGGTTTGTAGAGCTTGTTTGAATCCAGAGCACATCAGGAGAAATACTGGCACCAAACACTGAGTGAAGAATGCAAAACTAGACCCAAAATGTTCTGGACTTGGTTTTACTAGTGTAATATAACCCATACAGGACACTGAGGTCAGTGACTTTTCCTTTGTGAAGTGTTCAATAAGATCTTTACCACAGGCCACCAAGAGTCAGGTTTATCTTTTTCAGCAGTACAGTATTTTATAATACTGCCTCTTTGAAGCACAATGGTCACTTGGAGGAACACTGCCTTCTGAATCACTTCCACCCTTTCACTGCAGCATCCAGCAGTCCTTTGAGATCACAGCTGCCATCCAGATTTTAGCCACTCTGAGCCTGCATTGCTCTACAAAATATGGAGAGATGATAACCTAAGTTTGTGTAGTGTCTGAGTTGAAAGCACCTCACAATTTCAGAAACCTTTAAATCTGATAAGTAGGCTCTTTACTATGCAGGCAGGCTGAAATTTCCACAATACACAAACTTCCAGAATACAAATAAAGCTTTCAAGACACAACTAGAGAGATCAAACTGAGTTAGCTAGTGAAAAGGTAAAAAATGTATGGGGAACTTAGATGTTATGTTAGAAAGTCCATCTCTTCAGTTTGAATGGTCCCTCTTAGATACAGAAGTCTATGGTTACAATGAAACAGTTTTACACAATTTGCAGGAGATATAGAAAATTATATGATTTGGAGAGCCATTCCAGTTCTCTGGGGAGAGTAAACCCTTATGGATCAACCTGGCAGAAAAATGAAAATTTCAACTCAGTGTTGGTTATCAAACACAATAAAGAGGCTATTTAACTTTTTATTGTTACAGACTTTGAGTTATAGAACAGTAGAATCTTTAGTTCAAGACAAGCAGAAAATTTAGTTCATTTCATGAATATCATGCATTGAATTCAAGGTGCAATTAATTCCATCAAATATGGGTGTCTACTTTCAGGTTAGAGAAATAATTCAATGTATTTTACTGACACATTAACTCCATTGATATTTAGGTTAGCCTGGATATTTGAGTTACATTTAGACATGTCCTTTGCAACTACTTATGGCTCAATCCAGTTGCACATACATGGATCTGCTGCCATCTCAGCTGCATTCTATCTGGCCTGCAAAAGGGCACTGGCACTGCAGAAGAGCATAGCTCTCTCATATACCCCATTTTTCCTGGCAGCCTTGCAAACGTCTTGAATATATTAAAGTGCTGAAAATCACAGTCTGCACTGATACTTTGTTGAATTCAAACCTTGAAGTTAGGGCAGAGGGATCACATGCATTGTGTCTTGTTTCATTTGAGAGTTTGAAAAGTATTTAGTTCATCTTTCAGAAGACACTATCAATTTTTCCCTTGGTTCAGATGGGAATCAGATAAGCTATATATAGTAAAGGTAACAGCTTGGGAGACTGAATAGCCCTCCAAAATGACACTATCCAGACTGCATTTTTTCATTTCAAATAAAAGCGAGGCTGGTCACAATAAAAACTTATGCTCATCGAATGGCTGGTTTTTTTCTTGGTCCTGTAGATAGATATCTACATCCCTGATAAAACTGGTGAAGTTGATACTAGATATGTTTCCAAGACCCAGATTTTATAATACTGCTGAAGCAGTTTGGTTCAGTTAGCGAGCTCCAGAGCTCTGCAGTGGGAAGGTACTTTGTAGTCTCAGTAGAGACTACAGAGTAAAGGCAAAGCAGATCTGGCAATTGCAGATTGGCAGCTGGGGGTTGAGGCTGGGCAGTCACCACAGCAGTCAGAGTGGAGAAACGCTTTACAGTGCGAAGATCTTGTTGTGATGGGTGCTGATGAACATTTTCAAGAATTCCTGCCAGGCACTGAGCATCCACACTGCTTATCAGATTCAAAGAGGTTGGACTGGGGTCTAGAGCATTCCTAAATCATGCTGGACAATCCAGGATATCCACAGCAGTGGAGGTGTTCCTGCTGACTCCAACATCAACAGAAGAGGGACTCAAAGCTGCCAGAACTCTCAGAGCAGAAGCTCTTTACAATAAAAAACAGTGCATTTATGAGCTGACATGCAATACGTATAATTTTCCTGTTAAAACTTCCTTACACATCTAAAGCTTTGCTTCTTGGCCTGCATACAGTTGTCCTGTCCTGCTCAAGCTGGGTATCAAGTTACCTGCTCTCCAGTAAAGCCCATGACCATCCACACTGTCGGTATCTTTATGCCAAATTCTTCTGATAAGTGTGTTTCACTAGGCATTTCATGTACACACAGAGAGCAGTGACCAGCAGGCATCTTATATTAATTCATTTATCCTAAATTCATGCAAAGACTCAAAGAATATGCTTTTAGAAGGAGACCAATATCTCTTTTTCCTGTTGTTTTTCAAATTTGGTTTCCCTTAGAGAGCAAAGAGAACGTGGGGTTTAAGGACTGTTGCTAGCAAACTTGTGTTTCATCTTTTTAGCTAGATATTCCCATTTGAAAATAACATCTGCTCCTTCCCTCTTTCTCAGTAAGACTTTTTAGAAAGAGATTAGATGCAATCATTTTCTAAAATCCCAATATAATGAAACAGCTGAAAGAGAAGCTTAAAAGAAGGCAACTGAAAAAGAAATATATTCCCCAATATGATCATAACTCATAGCTATGTGTTGTGAGAACTCTAACAAGCTAATTCTCCTGGTTTTGGTTTTCAGTCATAGATGAACTAACAGCCTCTCATTTAAGTTACTGCATGGAACCACTGTGAGCTTAAGAAGCATTAGTCATTTTATTTGCATTCAAAGGATTGTGTTTTTTAAAATGTAAGGAGTATCCCTTTCCTTTAGAAAGTAACATAACCTGCATAGCAAGGATTTGCAGAGAGGCAGAAAAATCTGTGTTAGCTAAAAATTGTTTACATAGACTCATTGGGGTTGGGCAAGGATCCTTCTGTGTCATCAATTCCATTCCCCTTCACCAGCACCAAACTGATGATACCAATCAGATTGTGGGATGGAAGAAAGTATCATTTCAGAAACGAAGAACCTAAAATTATTTCAGTGTATGTGTATGAAATTAAGGACCTTGAACTATTCAGATCTCTCTCCTGTACAAAACACAAGCAAGATTTGCATTATTTTTGCCAACTTTATCTTGAATACCCTCAGTATGATAACCATTGATACACATTTTGATTCTAAATATTTGTTGTTTCTTTTCTCACTGCTTCTTTCAAGAAGTCCTTCAGGAAGTAGTTAAAAGCAGATTACATGAGATTTAGCAACCATGCTTTTGCCATGTAGCAAATGTAATAATATAGGGTCTTCAGCTTGTCTGCTTCATTAAGGCCTGTAGCAGTTAATGAAAACTTCTAATTGTGGAAATATGCTTCTATTCAAGGGAAGCCATATGAAAATGAAACAACTTTGTTCACAACAGGCTTCTTTTTTCAAGAACTCATTCAAGTTTTTTGTAGTTTTTACTGCTTCCATTTGGCAATGAGTCAGGCCTCTTCAATGATGAGTTTGAAACCCTCATAGATAGGAGAATATTCTATGCAATAGTAATTCAAAGAAATTACCATGCTACAGAGGAGCATATTGGAAAATTTTGCTGTAGTAGGAATTCTAGTCTTTCATTTTGGTTTTGACCTAGAAATTATCTGACGTGCTATAGACAGATAAATTGTTACCATTTTTTGATTGTATACATAGCTTGAAATAAGCTCAAGTAGCTGGTTTTCAGTATGCTTTCTATTTTTTTTTTATATTAGTCCCATTATCCCTTACTCCAGTGCTATCACTAAAGATTTCATAGAAAGGCAGAGATTATTTAAAAAAAATTGAACTACATTATCCTTAACTCACTGGCAACGATTTTTTTTTTTTTTTTGTTACAGTCTGGGGTTTTTAAAATTTGTTTGTTTAATTATGTAGTTTTTATTATTTAGAAGCTTCTGTATGGTGTCACTTTTTCTGTGGCCTACATTTATCATTAGCTATTGTTTATAACTCTTACTAGTTCTGTCACTTTTTCTATTAGACTATAAAATTTTGGGGAAGAGGATTATGGTCTTCTAGAGACATAACTTTGTCTACACACACGAGAGTATATAGATGTATGTGTGAAGGAATTCATTTTCAGACCTCCTTGGAGCAATTTATGGTTCTTGGTTTATGGCTTTGAGGATATGATCTCTGTGGTGTCTGCTCTGTTACAGTCTGGGTAATACTGATATGGATCCCAGAAGCTGTTTATGTGAGAGGTTAGAAACTCATTTACACAAGTTGTTGTTCTCCCAACCAGCTTAATAGTTCTCTCCTACTTCTCTCCTAGAAAAATGGGACTTGTTTTGCTTTCCCTTAGGCCTCATGACATAGGTCGAGATTTTCCTTGGACAAATACAATCATAACTCAAAATGCCTCATAAATCCACAGAAATTTTCCATTAGTAAGAGATAAATTTACATCAGAAATCTGTTTTTATGAAACCCTCAGACAAAATATTCTTGAAGTCATCTCCCTTTATAGCATGGTAATAGCCATTTTGCCTTGAGGTGAATTTGGAATTATTGAATATTCAATTTGAAATTTAATGAAAAACGTAACTTACTGATCTCACTCTTTTTTCCTCACCAAGTCACTGGTCCTACAGAAAGAGGAAAAATTATGCATGTTTCTAAAATTAAAAATTGTACTAAATATTTTATCTTCCCAGTATTTTATATTCTTTACTTTTTCACCAAAAGGAAAGTAATTTTTAATTAAAAAAATATTTAATAATTTCCAATCCATACTGCTTATACTGATGGGCTGGCTATTCTTAATAACAGAACCAGGGCTACATTTTGCCTGATGGCATATAAGGGCAAACATGAGGGTTGGAAACCACAGCCTTAGTGTTGTCTTTTCAGTCCACTAGTCTCAAGCACAAATATGGCTATCCATTAAAATTAAAGTTGTTCAGCAAGAGTAATCAGAAGATAGCAATTAGGACCAAGGTCTGTTTACAGGCATATTCTGTAAATAACAGCAAATAGAAATAAAAAATGTGTGCTGTCATTTAAAAGAATTCAATTGCTAAATTATGTCTAGCACCTGTGGAAGACAGCAGTCAGCACCCAGCCTATAAATTTAACATTTTTTGTTCACATAAGCAAGTCTCAGTTCTTGCAGACTTGCTTCTGAGCTGTGCCATTACCTCACTGAGGATTTGTGCTCACTGGTGTGTTTGTGTTTGTGTAGCAGTGGAAATTTTTTTTCAGCAAGTATGAGGAAAAAGCCTGCATGTTTTTCAGTTTTGAAAATATTATCCTTGGCAATGAAAGTGATAAACCGAGTGGCTAAAAATGGTGTACTTTCTAGGGTATATTTCTTGGTTTATATCTGAAATAGGACACCAAACTCAATTACAACAAATCTCTCAGGTGACAAAATTAGCACAGTAGCACCTTGCCAATTAACCATGAGAAGGCTCTCATTAATCTGGATTTTTGGAGTTATGGAGTGATACAAATAATTTATTGCACATATTAATGATTTGATACCATGGAATGGTTGTGTGCACCTTTGTAACTTTTGCAGTATTGCTGGAGAAATACTGTAGTCATTGGAAAAGCAGCTGTCTTTTAGTCTTCAGGGTACTTGCTTGAGTTTTCCTCAAATTTTAACCAAAGTGCCCAAAGCTGGAAGGCCAAAATAGGGCAGTCAACAAGTCAATTGGATGTGTAATAGAAGTTTCCAACACTGGGATCTTTTACTTCACACACAGCTAAGACCCAGCAAAAGCAGGTATATGGAAATGACCTCACTGTTTTACAGGTGGGACTTCCTCTTCCAGTAGAAAACCTTTATTCCAATAAGGACCTACTTTTGGAACTGCAAAGCCCACATATGATTATCTGGGGCCTTCAGATAAATACTAAGATTTTCATTAATTGTATCCATCAGGTTGTGGGAAACCACAAAGCCAGAGAAGCCCTGTGTGATTTTACAGTCTTATTGACCTGTTTGAAACATTGTGTTACAACTTCCTTCATTTTGTATTACCCCTTCCCTAAAATTAATAGTGCCTGATGATTAGGGAGGGCAACCTGTTGCTGTTACTCTTTTTAAAAGACTGATTTGTTAAGGAACTTTGAAACTGCTTTCTGGATTGAGCTGTCAATCAAAATTGCAAAGGAATATCTTGTTAACAGATTCTGATGAGACTTAAATTTGAGGTTTGAACTATTCATGATATAGAAACTAAGGTTATATGACAGGAAGAACATCAGTCAAGAGAATCCAATGGCCAAAATTTTAAGTGTCTAGGGGTTTCAGATTGCTTTGAGCAGCTGACAAGCATGAGTTTGTTCTGGACCTTTGGTGTCAGGTGCTGAATATCTGACCATTCATCTGTCTTGATCACACAATAGTTCTTCAAAGTATTTTCATTGAGGGCAGTGGACAGAAAAGCGACATAAGCCAGAAGAAACAAATAACAAGAAAAATTACTGGAAAATATTGTGTCATGCTTCACCCACTATTACATCTGATTCTTCCTGATAAAAATTGTAAAATTTTGCAAGTAGCTTCGTTTTTCAGTTACTATTAGGGAGTCTTACATTCAGCTGAAATAAAAATCTGCATATAAAACAATTCTGCCTATAAAAATGTTTTAGTAGTGGAAATGAATTTCTGAACAGACCAGTAACAGGCAATTGATGTAACATTTCTGTTCTAAATTCTGGGTTTATAGTCCAAGTTGTTAGTGACAGCTGTTCATTGGCCTGCACTCCTCTCCCAGTCTCTTTTCCCAGTGGACAGGCACCCGTAGCAGAATCATCAGACTTGGTAAGTAATTGTTTCTACATCAGCCTGGAGACTAAACTATCCTCCCATAAACTGAGAAAGCCTTTTAGCATCATGTATTTCATACTGTGCCTGTGCTGTGCCTGTACAGATAAAGAAATGATGTCTGTCTCTTTTGCTGTCATATTCATTCACAAGCACTAAGCTTGTCTGAGCACAAGAATAATACAATGGAAAAGTTAAATCTTCCAAAAAGACTTTTTATTGTTTAGCTTGGGTTTACCAAAGCCCATTCAGTCACTGTAGGAAAACATCATTCCTTACTAAGCATCTATCTGGTGTTTTGGTATAACCACCATTCAAAATCTCTCCTGAACTCTTCAAACTGATTAAATCCCATGACACTTACAGCTTTGTCACTGGTCACAAGCACATTAGGACTGACAGTGCTAAAGATATGGCTATGGCCTAAAAAACCTGAAAGAAAACAGGTTCCACTATCTCTTGCTGTAGTGATGTAATCATGGTTTATTCCTACAGGGCACAACCAAGTGAAATAATGCCTTTTTAGTTAGTGGTTGGACAACTAGACATGAAAGAGTCTGAATCACCATGTTTGGCTTTTGTTCACTATAGTCTGGGACGTTTACAGATGGAAGGCTTTTGATCCCTCCAGCTAAAGCTGTTCCTTTTTGTCAAATTAAATCCTGAATGCATGCAAATGCAAAGGATCAGAAGGATCCCTAGAGATCCTAGTGCAACCCTGGTGCCCTGAGGCAGAAATACCTACAGCCAGGACACCAAATATTAAAAAAATATTTATCTAATTTGTTTTTAACAAGTTCAATGAACAAGACCATCAGTTTGTGATAGATCTTGGTATTTTAATGAAGTACTCCTTCTATTATGAAAATATACAGTATAAATTGTTTTCCTTTCCCCTGCAGATGAGAGGAGCCATCCTCTTTGTAAAAGGCTTTTACATTGTCAAGCCTGTTACATCTGCTCTCAGTCTGTTGTAGACTAAACAAACATTGCTCCTTCCACAAAGTTCATATTTTCTAAACTTCTTATCAGTTTTATTGCTCCTCGTTGTACTCTAATTTGTCAACATGTTTCTTGTGCTGAATTGTGCCTAAACTGGATACAGTCCCAAGATCTCACTGGACAGGGAATAAATTTATCTCTTTTGTCCATGACACTTCTACTGATTTGAAGTTTGCCATTTTTGTACTAGAGCCAGAATGTTTATTAATGTCTGACTTGTCACCCATCACAATCCCCCATCCACTTCTGTTACCCAATTAGCTATTCCCCATTCCACATCTATTTTCCTTAACACAGGTCCTTAACACAAGTTTCCTTTCTCAAAGAGATCTAAATTCTGATTCTGCTCTCAGTATTGCATTTAGCCCCTTCCAGTTTGCCATTAAAGGCAAATTATATACATCCAGATTTCGTGATGCTTGAAATCCTTTCCATTTTGATAGTATGAAGTCCCAGCTGCTTGTTTTCAAATTCTTTATAAATCACATATTTACATCATGTACAAGAGTATGTATGAAGTGACACTGTTGAACAAAATTTGTCATTTTTTACTTCACCTCCATCCACTGTCCCATTAAGAACTTATCCTGGGAAAACTCTGACATGTGATCTCAAAGACACTTTACCATCATCTTGGGTACTTGCTACTGCCAATTTTATGCCAGTGGCACATATTATGCCTTTGTTTTATTAAATCCCACTTCTGAGATCCTTGGCTGCTACAGGTTTCTCAAAGTATGAGGATAATGGCAATCCAAGAATTGCAAATTTGTTCTCAAATCTAAGCTGCAGAGACTTTGTGCTTTTCTGCTGGACTCTCCTTAATAACAAAGAATTCCATCCAAGAGTAGGGTCTTAGGATTAAACCAAATATATATGTTCTTTGGAAAAAGATGTGTGAAATAAATTTGTTACAAGATCTTTGCTTTTAATAAGTCCAATTATAAATACATAAACCTACTTCTGAGTCATGATTTAAGCCTCTGCAATAATGAAAATTTATTTGCATGGTGCTTTATTCCAGAGATTTTGTTAATTTGTTTTCATTCATGAAAGATGAATTTAAAGAATGAACATGATTTTAATGTGCAAAGGAGTACAAACCAAATGAAAAATTATACTTAACTCCACCCAGCAAAGAGCTACACCTGCCCTTAGGAGACTGAGAATTTGAAAGAAAGAAAATAGCTTCAGGTTGGTTTCAAATATTCTCTAAAGTTGGATGAATTTAACCCATTTTGTTTTCCACCATTTCTCAGAAGTATTGCCTCAAGATATGAATTATTTCAAGCATTGATATTCTACCATACCCTGTAATACAGGACACAGAAACAAACACCATAGTAAAAATTAACAGATTCTTCTTCCTTATGCCTGAATTCAGATATTTGCCAAGACTGTGAACATATCTGAGACATTCACACTCAGTTCACTGAACCTAAGGATCTGGGGAACTCAAAGGTTGTAACTGTGGTACTTTATGAGGTCTAACAAGTAATTATCTCTGTTTCATGTATCTTCCATAGTGTTCCAATCCTCCTTGTATTGTATCAAAATTAATTCTTCAGGCAACTTAAGCAAAATAAAAATAGGGCTAAAATCTTAACATGAATTGTATCTTTGCAAAAAACTGTAACCTAAAGAATTTCTGATCTGCAGTAAAGTAATAAAGGTACCTAAGAAATGTAAAATAGGCATATTATACAAAATTTTAATTCTGCAGTCTTCCATCTTTTCACAATTCTTTTGGTACTTTTTCATGTATATTTATTATTTTTTTTGATGCATTTAATTTTTACCAAGGACTTCCTATGGGAATGTAGCTAAGGAATTGTTGAATCTTATTGGCATGCAGATCTTCAGTAACTAATTTGAGACTCTTTGCTTAAGCTGTGTTACTGGTAGCTCAGAAGGGAGTTTAATGGCTTTATCTTTAGTTACTATGGCACAACTAATCAATGCAATGACCAAAAAAAAGCACTTTTGAAGATGCAATGAATATATTAACAATTCATTGCAGTCCTGTCCTTGTTCAGTGCACAGATTTAATTTCTCTGTTGTTGTTCTCTGAAAGAACTGGTTGCATAATTTATTCTAGAGATTATGGTTGGGTTTCTTGCAGGGTAAAATCATTAAAAGCAGTGTAGTAACACTGTATTAGATTTAAAAAAAATGCTAAAAAAGAGGATCTACAAATCTCATGAGACTGATTCTGCTATGCTGGAATTCTCCAAACTACTTTGACCATAGAGGAGAATATCCCATATGCACTGGTACTTAAATTAAAACCTAGATGCATATTTAGTTGGATCTTTCCAGAGTATTTTATATTACCTGAGTCATATGGAAAATACATGTGCTTGCCTAATCAAAACATTTTTATTAAGGTGTTTCAGCTTTAAGTTGCAATTTCTGAAATTATGAAAGGATGGGTGAAAATATGGGTTGATACAACTTTTGAGAAATAAAAATCATTCACAGTTTCCCTTATATTTTTCCGCATTTCAGGAAAACTGAAGGCTCTGTTTTAAATTTTCCTGACTCCTCAGTACTGAAAATAAAATGAAGAATTAAAATTATCTTCTCATTAATAGTCTCTCATGCAGTCTAACTGATAGACTAACTGTGGAAGGTTTCTGCACAAGATGAAAAATTAAGGGAGAATCCAAGCAGAAATTGTCAAACTCATATTCTAGAAAAATCATGAAGATATTATCTTCATGGAAGTACAAAGAAAGCAGACAATAACTTGGCTTAGAAATTGTGGAATGGGAGAAGACTCTAATTGCAGAAATATGAATCAGCCACTAAGGGATATTGGATTTTTTTTTTTTTTTAAGAAGATAAAAAAGCTGTAAGGTGTTGAACTCTAGAGAAAGTGAGAGACTGGTTTTAGAGAATGCACTTGTGATCTTCTTCCAAAATCAGACCTCTCTAATGGGTCTTATAAAGCAAATCCTGTAAAATACATCCCACTCTGCAACCCACTTTCCAGTAGAACCTTTAATATTTTGCAGAGCAGTAAAGGAGAGGGGAAGGTCACTGAAAGGACAAACAAGAAGGATGTGTAGGAATATGCCAAAACTTTTACATCCTGTGGAGAAGTGCTCCTCATGGTTTAGTGCAAACACAACGATGAGGAAATCTCTCCCATTCATCCCTGCCCACGTAACCCACTTCTCCAGACTCTCACACGGGAAAACACACTCCAGAGCTGCTCCCAGATGGGAGGAAGCTTCAGCCTCAGCTCACATTCACTGTTTCCATGATTCCATTCAACTTGAGCCCTTCTGCAGGACCTCAGCATTCAGCTTTTATCTCCCATGGCAAGGGAATGTTTGGCTACATATAGACCTTTAGCCAATCTCAAATTCTTAATTTGACCCAGATCTAGGGCTTTAATTTAATGGAGCTTGGCTGATTTATGTGAACTGAGAATGTGGCTTATTGTCCAAATCAGAATTCCATGTCTCAGCAACTGAGTAAAATAAAACCTTAACTTGTGAACACAGAGGTCCAAAGGCAGCAATATAAATATTTTTAAATACTCAAAGTTTATATTAGATTTAACTTGCTATAGACCATATCTAGCATATTTAATATAGGATTCGTTCATAAAAAATAATTTTAAAATAGAACACAATTCAGAAAAGATCAACAAATACATTTGGGCAATCCAGGTGTAGATTTTAAAGGAAAATTGATGAGCACTAAAAAAAACAGCTTGCAAAACTGCAGTTATTAACAAAGAACAAAACCATAGAGAAATGTGCTCAATGCACTGCTTTTAAATTTTACCCCTTGCCAATTAGAAAGAATGTGTCTAACAAAAACCAGCAAAGAACCCTGAATCTGTGTAACTGCTGTGAGTATGGGAGACTGGACATTATGTAGCAGTATCTTCAAATGTACTTCCCGTGGCATTTTTCCTCACTTTAAGTAGAAGATAAGTCTTGTTCATACTTCTCACACTTTTCTCTTACTTTCTCTTGGAAGCCTTTTCAGGGCACAGAGTGTGCACATGGCAGAGCCTGCTCACCCCTGCAAAATGCAAGTAGATGAAGCTTGCTCAGTAGGCATAGAATTTTGGTAGCATGCTTCAAAACATCTTCCCCACACGAGTTAAAATGCTTTAAAAGTTTATGACAGGAATAATTTTTGATAGGAGAAAGCACACTGTTAAAGAAACCTCTGCTTTCCTGGCAAATCATTGTTCCTGGTAACTAAAGCTTAATAGTGAACAGGTAACCAGACTTTGCTTGGTCTAAAATAAACATTGACCAATTAGTACACTTTTCTCTAGACTCATTCTTAGAAATAGGATTGATTATTTTCCAGCATTAACTGGTATGTGGCAGACACCCAGGAACCAGCAAGAGTGCTGAAAAGCCTAGCAGACATAAAAGTAAAAATGATGTCTAAAAAAGGAAAGCAATAGAGCAAACATAATTGTCAAAAGATGCAATAAGGACAACTTTTCTCTGATCTAGTAAAAAAGTGTGCCATCTTTTTAATGACCCAGAAAGTCACAGATGCAACTTTATACATTGATCAAAAGGTAAGCAGAATGTAACAGCAAAGTGATTCTACATAAAAATTCCAATGCAAGAGAAAAAATATGTCAGAAACAAAGACATTCATTACAACTCATTAGTAAAGGACAGAGTTTTAGACTAAGATACTTTTTGACATATACCTCAATTTTCTTGAAATTTCCCGTAGCTGCAAGTATTTCAAGCTTTTAAAAAACCTGAAGTTACCAATAAGTTAAAATAAATGGGATATCTTGGATAATAAAAAAATAAGAATAATCATCTAATTATCATCATTTCATGCTGAACGGTTTATTTACTCAGCTGTATGTTTGCATGTCGGACTGCTGTTATCTCTGGTATGCAGAAAGAACAGAAAAAATAACTTTTATATAGTGTATAATTGACAGACCTACAGCAGAGCATAAAAGAAAAACAGTTTGAAGATCACTTAGTAAGCAATTTACAAGTGTTTTCTCTTGAGTTCAATTCATCAGTATTAGAATGCATGATTTTAACCATGTCTTTATACAACATAAGTCTTGAACAATATGAGACAAAAATTCAAGATTTAAAGGAATTTGCAGTGCATATCACTTTAATCTACCAAGGAAATAGCTACAGATTTATGCCAAGAATTAAAAAGCCAAAAGAAATAGTTTCTAGGGAATAGCTTTATGGATAGTGTGGATGTATTTATTTCACTACCCTGTGTCTCAACAATTTGGGTCTTTCTGTATGGTTAGTACTAATTTTACAGGAAGTTCCACCTAAATATGAGGAAAAACTCCTTTACTGTACAGGTTTCAGAACACTGGAATAGGTTGCTCAAAGAGGATGTGGAGTCTCCCTTGCTGGAGATACTCAAGAACTGTCTGGACACAATCCTGTGCAATGTATTGTCACTTGACTCTGCTTGTGCAGGGAGGTTGGGCCAGATGCCCCACGTCCAACCTCACCCATTCTGCTATTATGTGAATATCAACTCTGAAAACATAAGACAAATCCCGACCACATTTTACTTTTATGATCAGAAATTTAAGTCTAAATTAAGAAGAGAAGACTGAGAAGAGAACTGATCACTGCACACAAATATCTCAAAAGCAGATTCCAGACTCTTTTCAGTGGTGCCCAGTGACAGGACAAGCCACAATGGACATAAAATACAACACAAGAAGTTCCTCCTCAGCATGAGGAAGAACTTCTTGACACTGAGGGAGGCAGAGCACTGGCACAGCTGCCCAGGGAGGTCATGGAGTCTCCCTCTCTGGAGACATTCCAAACCAAAACGTGTTCCTGCGTAACCTGCACTGGGTCACCCTGTCTTGGCAGAGGGCTGGACTGGATGATCTCCAGAGCTCCCTTCCAATCCTACCAACCCTGTGATTCTGTGAATTGGGAGTAAAATTGCCTCAATAAACAATAGATTGTTCAAGGCTGAAGGTATGTTTTAAAGGAATGCAGACTAAAAGTGATTAATTTACACTTGTATTTCAAGGAAACACAGATGCTTTGCTGCATGGCCACTGATGAAAAGCATATCTGGATTTGGAAGGTTTTGTATGTTGTTACATGGATAAGAATTGCTAAAGAGAAATTCTAGAAAAGTGCAGAAAACAACTTGGGGGGTTGGTGTATTAGATCTAAGCCCCCAGTTATCTTAAAGACATCCTCCCCCACCCATTCATGACCAAAGGGCATAGTGTACCAGAACTCCAGAAAAGGAGCCAATATTAGGGTTCATGTCCAGTTTCAGTCACTTCTTAGGTGTTCACTTGCACCTCCTAATAGCCATAACACTCTTGCTCTCCTGCTTTTTAAATTACAAAAAAACACACTGTTGTACTGACACTGGTTTAAATCTTCTTCTTGAGGGAGAGAAAGAAGCATCTGTGTTGTATCTCAAACATGCACCCATGGCATATATCAGCAAAGGCAGGCACAAAAAAAAATGTGTCTTCATCTTAATCAAAATACAAACAGAAAGATAGTGATCCATGATTCTTTGTAAAGTCTTTCCCCAGCTTGGGAATGCATTGGATCTTAAGGAGTTTCTCTCTCCCTCAGTGTATAACCTTACTGATAGAATACAGGTATCTAATACCAGCCCACAGTGTTAAATATACTTCAGGAAAGATTCAGAGAGAGCCAGTGTTGTTTTAAGAAAAGCAAAAATGTTCCATTTATTATGCTCATTCCAACTTCGAGAAAATTAGATATTTTCCATGCAATGGTGAAATTCCCTTCTGTTGACTTGGCAAAGTAAAGCTACTTTGAGCAGATTTTGTACATCTGCTACATCAGGAAAAACACCTGCTGACAATTTTTGAGAGTTTCCCAGCACATAACTCTCTAGAGTAATTCAGCATCTAAATGGCATACAAGTTTCATAATATTGTAAGTCATAGTAATTGTGTTTAATTTGCTTTTTCATGGAAAGATACAAACCATTTAGTATGTCAGTGCTAAAACAATTTAACCTGCCACCCTGTGATTAAAATGCCAGAGCAGGATAGATATTCATGAAATTAAACATTTTTCTTACCTTTATTACCTGAAATGGCCAAATGAAGGCAGCAAATCATTAGGAGCAAAATCTTTAGAGGAATATTTCCAGCAGAGAAGAACACCAGCCAGGCAATTTGTATTAACTGGGAAAGCAGCTACTAACCACTAACATCTTTGGTACAGCTTCAGAAAAAGTTTCTCAGTTCGTTAGATTAGGTATTTTAAATATCACTGCCTAGACTACTGTAGCACCAGGTTCATACAAAGAATTCATGGGGCATTTCTCTTGGCAAAACAAGTAGATGTCAAAAGTTGACCACTTAAAAATAATACGAGGAGTTTTGAGCGTGTGCCTGCATCCAACCTCATTTATTTGGTTTCTTCTTTACCACAGCAGTGTTCCTGTTACAAAATAAACCTGCATAGTACCTCAGAGCAGCCAACTTTCACTAGATTGTTTGTGGATGAATCAGTTAAAGGCATTTCAAAGTAGCTTAGAATGATTATCCTCAATTCTTTTTACTCCCTGCAAATGCTCTTTGGCTTTCTCAGAGTTTATTTCTTTTGCAATAGAGGCTGGCTGGTGAAAGGTCTGTTTTGCTTGCCCTGGTAAAAGGTCTTGAAGTGTTTTAAGCTCATTCGTTTTTGGAAGGTTTATTTGAGTGGGTCATGGGATTGTTAGGGTTATTTTTGCTTTGTTTTAAGACATTTCAGCTGAATGGGAAGGGTAATGGAGAAAGTGGGGTACTTTTGCAAGTTGGTGGACTCCGTTGTTAGGCTGGCAGGAGGGAAGGCACTGATGCGAAGTTAGACATTGCCACCCCGTGGCCAGAGGCGCTCGGCTGCCCAACGCTGGGGCTGGGCAAGGAAAGCCAGGAGTGTTCAGAGCAAATTAGAAAAGCCAACGTGAAGAGGGCTCAACTTCTCCAAGCAGGCCAAAGCCGTAAAAATGGGGACATGTACCCCCAGCATCTATTATTCCAAAGTGAGCTGCTTGTCCATGAGAGGGGACAGGACTGCGCTCCCTTGCACAGGCACACACAGAATATGCAGAGTTTGAAGTGTCCTTTTACTGAACTAGGAGAGAGGCAGAAGACAGCCCCCTAACTGCCTGAGTACAGTACTCTATTTTCCTCTTTGGAAAAATGAGCTTCTACAGGAGGACATCCTTTTCAGTAATTAAGTATTCTGTACCATGGTACCATCACTACGATTTTCTTCTCTGCAATCCCATTTTTAAAATGAATGGGTGATACTTGGGAACATGTCATTCCTGGATGAGAGAGCACCACAAGCATCTGGCTCTGTATCTGACAAAATTCTAGATGTAGAAATGCTCACAGGCACCAGTTCAGGAAGCAGAACATTGTTATTTCAAATCAAGCAGAAATACCTACACTGTGTCAGCTCCTGCAGAGCTTTTAACAGCTCAGTAGCACTTTTTGGCTCATTAAGAGTATCAAAATTTTCTACTGATCAGCTACATAACTCATTCTGGGTGGAAGCCCTCTGAATCTTCATGTGCTTCCTAGGTCTGTTTGTCATTTCTCATTCAAACATCCTATTCCTCACTGTCTTTTCTAACAAACAGACTCTACAGTGGTATGATTTTATACCCTATCTAGGAGGCATCTAGACTCCATGCTGTTCAGCCCTTTTGCTTCATTATGCTGAAAGAATGTTCTACCAGTTATCAGGCCAAAATTGATAATTTACATAACAGTTATGGGAAAATGGTTTTATAATAATCATATTTCCATTAAATTAAGACTTATACCAGGAAGCTCATGAAGTAAGATTCATCTCATGCACCTCTGGATGCTACATGTAGCATGGTGTACATTGCAGACCATTCTCTGATGCTAAAGAGACTAGGGCCACGTAACAGGTGTCTCCTGCAGGGAGGATGAATCCTGATGGGATGAACAAGGCTCAACAGTGCAATCACTTTATCCAGATTCAGTTCCTCACAGAACTTGTCAATTCCAGATTTGCTGTCAAGTGCATTGATTGTATTTGTTATCTCAGAATCATAAAATGATGTTGTGCTCCCTGGAGAAAAAGATGTATTTAAAGATCTAAAGGTTTTGAAGCAGCTTTTAAAAATTAAACATGCCATTTATATATATAGTTCTTTGAAATCCTCTGCCTGTGATGTACTTTAACCACATGCAGTAGCAAAACAGAACTCCCATGTCAACAGAGCAAGGAGAGAACTCAGATCCTGCCTTTCCAAAAACCAGATTGATTTTTATATACTGCTGCTCTACTGAATTCAAGGGAATGGTCAAGAAATTCCATGTACTATACAGTATTAAAGCACAGTTTAAGACTAAAGGGTAAATGAATAACATAGAACTAGATTGCTATGAAAGCAAAAATTCTGTGGAATCAAGGCAACAAGATGAAGTAGCCATGCACTAAAGAAGATAGGCCTTATCAGCAGAATTGAAATCCAGATAAAGTGCAGCTTCTCTTCCCAGAATACAGAGACAGCCTGTGATTGCAGCAGTCAGAATCAGCAAGAGGTTATAAATTTAGCTCCTCTGAAAACCAAATGAAATGGAAAATAGAATGTCAAGCACTGAAAAGCAAGTTAATGAACAGAGAGCACCATCCACAATTGTCACAGCTCTGCAGAGATCATACAGGACTTTTGTTGAGTTTTCAGGTCAAGACAATGAAGAGCATATGGGATAATTAATTTCCCATGCTTAATGGAACAATATGACACCAGCATGAATCTGTCATCCAGTCATTCCTAAGACATCATTACAATAAAGCTTTCAAATTTACAGTGTCAGAAGAGAAAACAAGAAAACAAAATGCTTATTGTGTAGAGTCTTCTAGAAATAGCAAATACAAAGTGTTTAATCTCAAAGGAACAGCACTGAAATGCTACTTCACTTTCTATACCTTGAGCTAAGAGCAGGACCATAATGAGTTACCTTGACCACCTAAGTCATCACACTGCTTCAAGGTAATTAAAAGGTTACAGTTCTCATGATAGTGGCAATTATCTGCTATATAGACCATGGGAAGACCAATTAACAAATGCACTTCCCCTTTCCCTGGAGAGTATCTCAGTTATATCCAGATCTATATATTTACAGACATAGATATATAATACACAGATGATACATATATATATATTAATATATATATGTGTATGTATGTATGTATATATGTATATTCATTGTCTTCCTGCAGGAAATAAGTAAAACTGACAAAAAATTCTAAAGTTCAAAAACACAACAAAAATCAGATACCTGAATGTATATATAAAAAGAATTCAGAGCATCCTTTGAATGACAGATTTTAGGAAAAGTAACATTCTTAGGCAAAAAAAAACCCAAGGCAATGAGATTCAATAGCTATAGAGGTCTGAAAAAAAATGAAGGTGTGTTTTTACCTTTCCCTTGACAATATAAACAAACATAATATGTAGCCAACAGCCCCATCTGGTTTCTGAGACTGTATGTGCAATTTCCAAAAACATCCATACTTCCATTCTTTGCAATATCCCTTAAATATAAAATAAATCAGCAGTTTCTGTAGAGAGTTCTTGAGAGAATGAAAAGGCATAATCTCAAAATGAATCGGAATATGATCTGTCATTTCTACCATAGCTTCAGTACAAAAATGTTCTGAAACACAAAGATTTAGAAGTATCAAAATTAACAATACAAAAAGATTTTCTGGAACGAAAGAGAAATGATAAAGTTTCCTGAAAAGTATTTAGTTCTATGTAACACAGTAGGAAAAGCTGTAATAAGACAATCATTGCAGGCAAGAGTGACAGTTCTGAAAAGGGCCCTTAATCAAATTGTCTTTGAAAACATGGAAGGAGGGCCTTGACATAACCACTGAAATCCACAAAACTACTACTCACATGAGAGCCTTCAGTTCTACAAACCAGTTAGTTCTTATTACAATAGGTATGTAAGTATTCTTGAATTAGAAGATAAATCCTAGCTAGTGCCCATTAGGACTGCAGTAGATAAATTTGACAGAAAATGAGGAGTGGTGTCTGGGGAGCTGGGTCAAACCAATACTCATGCCCATCTAACATGCTTGTGCAAATGCATTTACTTGTCAAAAATAGTAATAAAGCTAGGTCAGGCAAAGAAAGCCACAATTCATATTGAGTGGTTTTTCTTCTTTAACACTTTATTAAATATTTTTCATTGCATCTATGCATTAATCATTTTCCAGTATCCATCAAGGCAGAAAGATATAGCAAAGAAAATTGTAGTTTAAAAAAGAGGCTTAGGTTTTGGTTTTAGTTCACAGACTGATCCTTAAACAACAAGTACAAGATTGTTTCTTAAAGACAATGAAATGTAGTTCACTGTCATATAAAATGGTAAATTAGTCTGGGATGAGGAGCACACAGATAATGAGTCATTGAATGCAGCCTGCATCCTCCTGCAAAGGCAGTGCAGTATTTCCTTAGGTACTTCTGCAGTAGTTGAGCTGAGCTTTCCAAAAATGTTTATGAACTCTTATAACACTGATTAGGAGCTAAATTTATTCTTCTTACATTCAGCTCTGCTGCAAAGGTTCTTGCCTTTTGGTAGAAGAAGAGAGACATTTCCCTATCCACGAGGAAGTTATGGTAGATCACAGCAAGTCTGGTGTAAATCTTCAGTTGAGCTCTTTTATTGCCCAGGTCCATGGCAGCAGCAAGTGCCAAGTGGTAATAGCCAGCTGCATCAAAGGGATCCTGAAATAAGAGGCTCAAAGATAGTACAACCAGTGCAAGAGGACTGCAGAGCTCAGGTTTGTGAGGATCTAGCAAGAATAATACAGATTCTGAGCTCCTGAGGTTTTGCCACTTTACAGTTTACATTCCAAACCACAAAACCAGAAAATGGCAAAATCTGATTCTATGAAATATTACTCAGTGTAAAAATTTGCTAAGAAGTTATTAAAATTTCTTACCTTAAGGTCATAGAATATGATGTCTCCTAAAACTGAGTACACCTTGACATAATAGAGTGTTTCCTCCTCATACTCCAGAGGAGAGGAACAGAGGGACAAGGCCTTTAAATAGAAGTGTTCAGCTAGTTCACAGTGGCCCAAATGGTGATGGATGGCTGCCAGGCGATGGTAAGCTATTCTTTCATTTAGCTGATTTCCTAATGAGATAACATATGAGTCAGGATAAAAACAGAGAGACAAAGTACTCAAAACTATGCTACTTAAAAAAAAAAAAAAAATCTGTATTGAATTTGCTGAGCTTTTATTGAAAAAAAAAACACATTTGCTGAAAAGATACATGGTAAAAACCTGCAATTCAAGAAAAATCCTATGGAATTTCTGAATTTTCTCCCATAGGATTTGACAGTGTCTGGGATTTTAGGAAGTAACTACATTCATCTCTCATGTGTGTATTACAATACACACACACAGTGCATACTTAAAAAGAATACAAATAGATTATTATGAAAGAAACTAAAGAAAGAAAGTTAATGGCAATAAAGACTCCCTTGGCCATCCCAATATATATTTGACATGAAAATTTACTGCAAAAAGATTATTTTCAGACTGATCAAAATGACTTGTCTGTGCTTGTACAGAAGGTTAAGAAGCTTCTTAATCAGTTGAACAGCTCCCAGATTTGAAGAATAGTAATTTTGAAACAAGACCTATAATTTTTGATTTTTCTGTCTTATGTTGGTTCACAATCAAGGCTGTGGGCAAATCTGAAAGTATATGACACTCAAAAGCCTCTTAGGACTACATTATTAATGAGTATTGTATCTTAGCTCTTAGAAGCACACTCAGTTTGGACCTAAAATTCCAGGATTGATTCAGTGCTTTAACAAAGGTTTTCCATTTGATCCTAAGTTGGAAGAGGAAGCAAGAAATTGCTCATTCTTGAATAGAAGCAAAAAATAGCAATTATAGTAGTGTTATGAAATCCTGACAAGAAATGGCTGAATGCAAGGGAGGAAAATTTAGAGTTCTGTTGTGTTTTTAGAGGCATCACTCATACTCAGCTGTAATGGAAATTGTTCTTACCTAAATTTACACTGAGGACAAGGGCTACTCTCGCATATTCCAGACTTTCCTCATAAGCCTTCAGATTCATCAGCAATTCCACCAACTTGTTGCATAATCTGAGTTCAGTGGTTTTGTTGCCAGTCTGAACAGCAAATGGGAGAGCCCTGTCCTGAAACACACAACATCAGCTTAGGAATGGCTGAATGAACACCAAGATGTGCACTGACAGGCTCCCATTTCTATCAAATGAGGTAATTTCTGGTTTCATTTTGCTCTTTGCTTAAAAGTTCTTGCAACCAGAAGAATTTTGAAACAAGTGATATCTACTAACATCATGACAAAGCACACAACAGGTTATAAAGAGTTTGCTGAGAGGTTCAGCTTTTGGTTCAGCATTTGCAGAATATCTGCTATGGTAGGAGGTACATAACTATCAATGCAGCAGAAAAACTGCACAAACCCTGTAGAAAGTCACTGCTTTCTCCTTTTCCCAAGTACCATTGAAAAATATGTCTCCAGCAGCTTCAAACAATTCCATTCCTAAATTTGGATCTCCTGTGCAAAGAGCAGCATCCTGAGCAACCTGAAAAGAAAACAAGGAATGGGGAAGGAAAGAAAGAAATTAAATCTTGTTTACTTCATGGCTACAAAATCATAAGTATTAGCAATTAAAAAAATATTTTTATTATGTTTCCTAATATAATGATGAGAAAGGCTATATTTGATGTGAACATGCTCCTTTTTGGTACCCTGTCTTTGAACAAGCCAGTGGCAGGTGCTGGAGAAGAAACAAAAGCCTGGTTTCCTTTTTCTGGCCCTAGTATCCTGCTATCTTTGTCAGCACATGGCATTCTAAAAACAACAGTGTATTTGATAGCTGCCACATAGTAAATTTGAATTAGATCAAACATATCATAGAAATAAATTGAAATTGCAAGTTAGATATTGCTAACTGCAGATTTAAAAGTCTGTGAACTGATTTCTGTAAATAAATGCAAGGCTACTGTACTATTCATGTATATAAATACATGTCTTCTTAGCAAAAAGGATTTAATGAAAGACAGCATGCAAAGCAAGAATATCAGGATCCTCAGTTATGGACAGAGAAAATAACAATGAAAATGTGCCTTTTACGTAATGCAAGGTTAAGAATCTTGTTCTGGCTTTGTCTACTTTAGTTTTCAAATTGAATTCAGTTAATACAAGTCCTTCTTTCTACTTGGGCACAGAGATGTGTGGGACACGTGCCTCTGCTCTCACAGGTGAATAGACAGCAGCAGCTCCAGCTGGCTCTGTGTCATACTAGGCATGGCCAAAGAAGGAAAGATTCAGATGCTTTTGAAATGCTTCCTAAAGAAGCTACTCTGTTTTCCTGGGAATCTGGCCCAGAAGCCAGCATGCTAAGGTGATTATTCTCTGTTACCAACCAGCATGTAGCATGCATGTGTTACATAATTGCTGCGGTGCTGTAGAGCTGTTTCTTCAATGGTGTTGAGGAAACACTCAGAATTAACAGGAACTAAGAAAGGTCACTGCCCAAAATCCTTCCAGAATCAAGCAACGGATTAAAATGGATTACCAGTGGAAAATGCTGAGACTTTCCCTTCACCTGCCGAGCATTACATGAACAGTGGCACTAAATGATCAGAACATTAATTGGCAAAATATATGGAATTTTTATATCCATTTAACATACTCTTACCATGCCACTGCACAACACTGATACCATGTCCATGCCTGTAAGTGTTGACAACATACCTGAATATAAAGATCCACAAGCTCATTCTGCCTCAGAACATAATATATTTTTCCTGCCCGGAGCCAAGCATATGCCTCCTTCTCTTTTTTCTGGAGATCTATAAATATTCCAAGGCTTCTTTTGGTATATTCCAGAGCTGCCCTGTAGGCCCTGAAACAGGGAAAAGTGTTAATCACAGAAGGGTTCTTCAGAATTGCAAATGGCTTTCTTCATAGCAAGAAATGTTACATTCTGTTTCTCCAATTTATGTCACAATTATAATTTCTCAGCTGTATTACACAAGTAACTAAAGAATTTTTTTTTTTAAACCATCTATGTTTCCTGTTAGATTGTTAACTGTTATAACATTATATAAATATGTCATATATATATATGTATATATAATTATATATATTATTATATTTGTTATTGATACATTTTTCCTGTTATATTTCACATTATTTAAAGATGGTTTATGTGTCCTTCCTCTGCCTCAAACTTGTGCGAAGTAGAAAAGTCTTTCCTCACCTTTAAGTCTTCTATTATTTATGGGTTTTTCCTAAAAATGTCAAAGAAATTGCATTTTTTAACCATCTAGACATCTGACTTAAGTGCCAATCAGACTAAACGGCAATTGTTGAAAAATAAAGGAGAAACTGGGAGGATATTTGTAGGGAGAGGAGAATTGGACATGTGATGTTCTAGGAGCACTTAAATTACCAGATTTATTGAAGTTATGATGCTCTCTACCAGACATATAAACCCCAGATGTCTTAAATCTTTCTCCATCTTGTGCTACACTCCCATCACCTTGACTCAATGCATTTTCTTCTGAGCACAAGACACAACATATTAAAATAGAATGTGACCTGCACAGTTATGGTGTCAGGAGATCTGGGTTTCCCTGTTCCTCAGGGCAGCTAACACAAAGAATACTGAGATGCTGTGGTCTAATACCATATTGAGTTTGTGCTATTTGGTAGCATGCTAAGGTTGTACAGTCAGCATCTGGGAGCCAGGCTCCTGGGATATACAGTTTCCATGTATACAAGCACATGTATACTACAAGCACAAAAAGCAGCAGCTTCTCCAGCTAGTGAAGTTTTTCTGCAAATCCAGGCAGATTGAAATCTTAACCAACTCCTTTGTCTTCAGTCTGAAGACAAGTCCAAAGGATGGTCACCAACTATGCCATTAAAAAGCCCCAACAAAGAAAAATAAATTGGGTGACCTATTAAGCATATTAGGTGCTCAGACTACAAATAGGCATTTGTTCTTTTTCCATGACTGAGAATATTTTTTGCATCCTTACTGAGGCAAGCTTGAAAATACCTGGATCTAAAGTAACTCCTTGAAGTACAGCAAATAAAAAACCAGACAAAGCAGCCTTAAAAACAGACTTTAAACATTCTTAGAGAAAACCAAGTTTCCTCAGCCCTTGCTGGGATAATTTAACTTGTGCAGTTTATTATTTCAATAGATCAGAGCAAAAAACTGGTATTTGGAAAATAAGAGCAATGGAGAAATTGCAGAAAAGTAAAATTATGCAGGTTTGCATATTGGCTTCATACTTATGTAAGTTTTGAAAAAAGCCTTTCCTCAAGAAAGCCAATATGCTTAGAAGCAATTTAATGCCTAACCTGTTTGGAATATGTACTTTACTGTCTTAAAACAAAAGTCTTGCAAAAAACATTGAAAACAAATCTGATGTAGCAGGCATCCAGAGTTGCATAATGTACAATAGGTTTAAAATGTATTTACATGGATTCTAAAAATGAATTGGCTTTTGAAGTAGTGCTAATCCCTGCAGAACATCTTGTCTCTCTTGAGAGATTATAGTTACTTAAAAAGAAACAAGAAAATTCTCCATTAGCACTGGACTTCTCAATTCTGATCAGAGAAGCAGAGAGAGAAAAAAAAAAAAAAATCAGTCACATTCAGCTTTTGCACAAATTGAGATCCTTTGCAGAATGGAAAAGTTAAAATCAGAATGAAAGGAAAGTCATTGAGCATGTCTTACCTTTCTGTTCCTAAAGACAAATAAAGCTGACTAATGGTTTCCAAAATTTGTCCCTCCAGAACTTTGTTGGACATCTTTCTGGCTAAAGATAGTTGATATTCATTGTAGATGACACACTGAGTCTCATTGGGAGCAACTGTACTGTAGAACTGACACAGCAGTTTAATTGCTTGTAGTTGACCTAGGAGAATAGATTGGAAATATGAATATGAATCTCTGTTTTAAAATGAAAATTGATTAATTTAAAAATTATTCATTTTCACCATTTCACAAGTTACAGCACAGACAATGAAAAATATAGAAACCATAACAAGAATATCCCACTGCCTTTTCATTCACCCCCAAAGTTAACAAAGGCTAGAGGTTGCTTCCATTCCCAAAATGGTAAGAGTCACCTTACCTGCATAAGCTGCCTTAGTCATGGTAGAAAGAATAACAAAATAATATATGCATCTTCTAAATACAGATGTAACATACATGCATTGCTTAAATTCCCAAACAGAGTACATTTTGTGACTTATAAAAGATATACTTACTCTCCAGATGACTTGTCTCCATTGCAACTAAAAGAGCCCATTCATAGTAAAATCTGCCTTTCTCTCTTTCAGTTCCACCAACATAATAACATCCCAGCTGAAGGAGGACTTGGATAAAATCTTGACCACAGTCCATAATTGGAAGCTTGGAGAATAGCTTAACTGCCCTGATAAAATAATGTTCTGCCAGCTTGCTGGCTGCTGCATGCAGGCAGAGTACCCCAAAATTAGCCAGGGCTATGGCTTGGTTATGGGTCATCTCAGTCTCTTCTGACAGACACAGTGCTTTGTAGTAGCTCTCAGCAGCTGCTTTGGTGTTGTTTGTCCTTTTCAAAGCAATGGCAAGCATGTTATAAGCAATGCCGAGCTGCTGAGGATTGCTCCATGCAGAGCCTACAACAGCATTTAAAATGGCTAAAGCCACATCATATTGCTTGTAAAGAATGTATAGCCAAGCAAGTGAAATCAAATAGTTGATGGTTTCCTCTGGCTTAGCAGAAGCAGAGTCCAGTGCTTTCATCATGTAAGCAATGGCTTTCCTGTACTGTTTGTGGTGGCTGTACAGCTTTGCTAAGCTGAGATAGATAGTGCTGCACAGTCCTTCCTCCTCATCTGTAAACACAGAAGAAAGTGCTTGTATGAGGTAAGGTGCAATTTGGGATGGGAATATTTGTCTGACTTTTCTCAGGCCGCATAGTTTGGGAGCATTTTTGATGACTAAATCAATCCTTTTCAGGGAATCCATTAAGGTACTGGAGCTCTGGGGAGAGGTGACCTTTATGCAACTTAATACAATGTGTGGCAAACACTTTTCGTGGTAGGACTCTGCCAATTTGAAGTAACAGTTGTTGGATAAGCTGTTTTGTAAGCCCAGGTGATTGAGCAAGAGCTGAAACCTTTCCAAGAACGGCAGTGCCTCTTGGTGCTGCTTGCGTGCACTGCAGTGTTTTGCCAGCAGAAAGCATGCCCTTGCCTCTGCATGTTTGTCCTGGCTCAGAACTGTCCTCTTCAGAGCATACTTCAGTATGTCTGACTCCAGGTCAGCACTGCAAATGTAGTTGGGAATTCCCATGAGAAGAGATGCAGCCTTGTCAAAGATATGAGTACACTTTTCTTTGTTCTTCTGGGTCAAGTAGATGACTGTTAGATTTGTATAAAGAGCAATCACAAAGTACAAATCACTAAACTCTCCAGCTACTGCTCTCAATGCTTCCTCAAAATACACCCGAGCTTGGGAAAACTTCAGCTTTTTGACACTGAGCCTGCCTAAGAGAAAGCACAGCCTTGCTAGTGCCCAGGACAGGCCTGCTTTCTTTGCTGCTTCCCTTGCTAAACTTAAAAAACTAACCAGTTCTTCTTCTTCTGAAAATCCATAAAACATGCTATTGGTGAATGAGTAAGAGAAATCATACAGGCTTTTGAAGTTGCTCTCATACTCTTTCCTATTTAAGAAGAGTAACAATGGCTCAAAGATGTCAGATGCTTGAATATCTTCTTTACATATGTGGAAACAAGGCCCTTCAGGTAGAGGCAATACTTCAGTCTTTGAAGAGCCAGCAGATTCCTTCCCTTCAGCAGCTGCTTCTTCAGCTTGAGTGGCCTCCAAGTTCTTGAAGTTCTTCAGCAATTCTTCTATCTTGCCATTCTTGCTAGTAGATCCTGGGCTAGAAGGTGAGTGTGGGATTTCTGAAATTTAAGAATAAATTACAGATCACAACTTCTTGTATGCATGCACACAAAGACCTTTGATAGACCAACTACAAAATTTTTTAGTGAAGATGCTGTTACAAAAACATTATGTAAACATACCATGATTTCTTAACAGTATATCTAGGAGACAAGGCAAAGGTGTAAAAAGTAGCAAGGAGGATGAAGAAGTGTAGGAGACTGGAGGAGTGGGAATAAACAGAACTTGCCACATTTAAGCAGTTTAGTGATCAGTAAACTTGTCTAGCCAGGCCCTGGGCCTGACCCAACACTAATCCAGATGAAGCTCAGAATTAACTCAAACTGCCTTTTATCTGTGTATACTCAAAAAACACAGTCAGTGTATATTCTCTGTTCTCTCCATGTGTATGTGAACAAGAGACCTGCCAAAAAACACAAATCAGACTAGCTGGTAAGATCTTTAAGGAGATCTAGGAAGATCCAAGGTCTGAAGTGGAGGCTGAGTGAAGGGCCAGGGTCAGGGCATGGATGCTGGTTGGACTCAGTGTGGGGGAAATGGGAATTCAGCCATTCAAGCACAGTAAGGGTATGCCTATGTCCTGGCAGCATGTTAAGGCAGGTCAGCCAGGGCAGGGAGTAGGACTGTGCTGTTTGAGCTGGTAAAGTTTCACACAGGTGCATGCAAAACTGTCCTGTATAATAAGATTTCTCCTATCATTCTCTGCTGGCACAGATTATCTTCCACAAAATTACTAATTTGCAGCAACTGGCAAATGTGGTGTGGCTCTTGATTTAAATTCTCCTAGTGACAACATCACTGAACACCTTACAGATATAATAAAGACAGATATGCCATCAATTCTTACTCCTCCTACTGTTTTCCAGCCCAGTAATAGGGCAGGGATTAGGGCTGAAATATACAGTCAAAGTCAGTTCTTAAGTTTACAGCTGCAGATCAACAGGAGCTTGTTGAAGTTACAGATTTAGAGCTCAATTCCCTTAGAATCGTTTCTGAAACTGCAGCAGAATCATAAATATAAAAATTGTTGTTTAGGAAAATGTAGTACAATATGAATAATGATAGTGACAGCTTTGCAACAAAATGCCAAAGGGAAATAATTCTGCATCCTCAACAAAATATCTCCTTTGGGAAATCTATTTCTGGGACGAAGTTTTCTAGCAGACAAAAAAATCTGCTGGAATTCAAACTCAGCAGTTGCCAGGTGCCCAATAAGCAGTATTCTTATATGTGGAGGGGCTGGGAGGTGATGCATGTGTGTCACATCAGTGAAAGTAAGTCATACAATTTGCAGTTGGATAGCAAATCCCGAGAAAGACATTTAATATCAGTGAAAACTCACAGTGTCTAACAGAAAACCTAGTAAGAAGAGGTTAAAGCAAAATCTCAGAAAGCAAAAAATGAGAGAAGAAAATTAGCATGTGAAAAGACATTAGAAGGCAAATAGCTGGCAAAACCACCAAAAATATCAGAAGTCTCATTAATTTTATGTAAAAAATTGTATGTGTATGAAGTATTACCACATTCATGGGCTTTCTGAAATTCAGGTTCTTCCAATTCATCTGTAAGAAATAAAAAATAAAAAAAAAATCTTATTAGCTACAGTATCTTGCTATTTTTCAGCTTTAAATCTCCTAAAATGAGGGTTTATTTAGTTGATGATTCTTTAGGTCAGAAAAATTTGATACATCCTGGAAATTTAGAAGGAAAGAAGTAATTCTTAGACCCAAAGCTAAGAGGCACTTACCCTCCAGTTAACAGAATTCACTGCTTCTACATGGCTATCATCAAGCAGCTACCTCTGCTCAGAGATGTGGGGAGCATATCACAGTCAGAATTTAAGCCAACCTGTCCTGCAGGGGGGAGGCATTTCTGCTGCATTTAAATACAAGTGGGCAGCAAAGATATGACCATTCTCCACAACCCATTCACAAAATGATATTTTAATATTTTTCATGTCACTCCCTGGGTAATGGGGAAAGGGGTGGGAAGTTGTTTAGCATTGTTTGTGTAGATAAGTGTCAGACTTTTGTAGCCATTCCAATAGCAGGTGGGTAAAAAAAAAAATCACTTAATTTAAAAGATTTATCTTAATTCTGTAGACATTATAACTATAGATCTAGCTTTACATTTAAACATAGCACATCTGTAGAGCATTTAAGAATTGCTATTTTGTATAGCAGATATTCCTCAGTTGTCATGCTGCATTTCAGGAATATTTTCACTGTCTTTCATACCCTTGATGTAGCAGAAGTGGTACTGAGGGTATGAAAGATATATACAAAAGCAGAGGCTCACAGACCTATTTAACATCTATTTAAGCTGGTGGAAAGCTACTTTACCTGCCTCTTAGAATGACCTCTCACTGACTGTTTACTTCTGGATCTCCCTTTTTTAAATGCTTTCCTGACTTTGGTGGATGAAAGCCACAGATGTTTATAGTAGTTATAACTTAATGCTCTAAATATCTAATCAGGGAAGTGCTCATAAGTAAATACTTTTCAGTAGATTGATGTAGAATTGAAAATCCAAGTGGTCAGATCACACAGCAAAGTACCAAGTGAACATCAATTGAGCTGTTTAAGAGAAAAGTGGAAAAGATGGTACTATGAACTGGGGAAGATGCAAAAGAAGGTGCTACTTACAAAGATTAGAGAGGAGATGAAAAATGCACAACCACAAAACCAGCAGTGTCTCCATTAAGCCCATGACATGCATTAGTACCTTGGAGCTTTGAGCTGTTGTTCCCAGATTCTCATTAGAGCACAGGAGGGGAGATGTGGAGGCAATTTGCACATTGCCAGGGCAGGTGTGACATGCCCTAGTTACTGTTCACACTCACACACACGCTCTGAGTGGCAGAATTCAAACCAACACACCCAACCCCAGCCTACACAGCAGCTCCTTTCAACCTGGAGCCCACAGGTCTGTCTCTCAGGGTGGCACTAATGGAGATAAAATTTTGTCAGATATTGAACAAGCATATGCATCACCAACAACCTGTGGTGGAATAAGAAATCACTGCCTCTCTTCAGTTCAGCAAGACTATTACATCACCCTGCCTCACAGTGAGTCTATAAAGGTGGAACCTCAGTTATCCCAATTGTTTATGCACAGCAGAGAGAGAGAACAGCTGTTATCAGAGATGTTTCTACAGCTAGATTTTACTACTTTTCTATACCTTTGAAAATTAAATCAAGCATGAAGAGGTGTGTGTTTGCATTAGCTGTCAATAATTATTATGCTGTGCTGCCTTTCCCAAGATGCAAAGCCAGCAGTGTTTGGGTGAACATACTGCTTTTTATAATGCAGCCATGTGACATTACAATTTATAATTCAGTCATGTAAAAGCTTGGAGATCTGTACTTGGAGAACTCTCAATAAGAGATTTTTTTAAAAGACTGTTGTTTAAATTCCCACAGGAAAAAGAAGAAAAGACAAAAGATTTACAAATCCTCTGCTGGGAGAAGACTTGAAACAGCAGAAAAATAGCAAAGATAATACAAAGAATTTTTTATATGACATATCAAAGATCCAATTGAATACCAACATATTTTGAAATGGGTGTAAATGCTGGGATGTCATTGAAAAAATAATTTTCTAACAGGGGTATAGGAATTACACATGTATCTCGTGCAGTAAAAAGGAATAAAACTCATACTTACCTATTCTATACACAGAGCAAACATCTGTGATGGAGGTCTGTTTCAACAAATGTACTACTTCTTCAAAATTTTTTTCTTTTGAAAAAAATAATAACTCTTCTGCTTCAAGAAAATCCAGATCTTGTGGTCTAGCAAGGAAAGGAGTAATTTTGAAAGTGCCTGAAATCAGATTTGGCTTGAGGAGCTCACTGCATCAGTCAAATATAAACTTGTTAGAGAAACTAATATAAACTTTACATTATAGGTTGTGGTGTACTCAAAATTGGTTTCAGTCAATTTATAAGCATACATATAAACTGGTAGTAACTACCCTTACAGCTAACAGTTTCTGCCATATCAAAGTAAGCTTTTTGTCAGTGTCTTTGTATTTTATGAGAGTATTTGTTAGAAGCATGAGTCTTGAAGGACTTTATGGTATGGATTTTCTAATATAGGCTTTAAGTTACACATGAAATGGACCTGCAAGCAGCATTTAAGAATTCCTTGTTTCAGCGTGCAAACAGTTTAGGCATATGAATAAGAGTAGCCTATTTACATGGTGCCAATGCATGATGAAATACACCCTTTTTAGAAGTTTCAATCTGCATTATTAGCAGTCATTACAAGTAAGTTAAGGCATATAACTGAGGGTACTAGAAAAAAAAAACAAAGCAGTTCTTGGATGCTTTAACATGGATCTTGAGACATCAGCAAGAAAACCTTCTGCAAGGGTAAAGCTGCTTGGATCTTGTGAGCCAAAGAATAGAAACTGAACCAATATAATAAGGCCAGCAACCTCTTTTCCCAAGAAGAAACTCAGCTACAAACTAATAATATTTTGCAACATTTAAAACTTCATACCCCAATTCTTTTGCACTTTTGATTGAATGTGCTATGACAACTTACATTAAAACAACAAAAACCCCCAAATTAAACCAACGAAACAAAAACCCCAAAAGAACCCCAAAACACAAGAAAAACCCCCTAAAACGACAACAACAAAACCCCAAAACCACACCCTGAATTTTATGTTCAGCATTTTAAAGCTGAGACCAAGAGACTAGGTGCTTTTTGTTTATGAGATATAAATATGTATCACTCACTTATTTTTAGATAAGTCCAGTTGAACATGACCTGTCTTTACAAAACCTATTTGGCCAGTAAACACATGTCTTCCAAGAAACCATTCCATGCACTCAATGAAGTAACCAAGGATCTCAATTTTGTCCCCTTCCTGGAAACTCAGCTCTTCCAACACAATACTTTCATAATTCGTCACAGCTAGACAGGATCCCACTGCTGTGCAATAAGGAGATAGATAATATTTGCAGATAAACTCATTTAACAATAGAAATGCACTTAATAGAATAGCAACTCAGCAGAATATATTTAACAAAAGATATTCCTGGAATCTGTGAGTAGAATATCTGCTGTGACAAGATTTAAAGCATTCAAATCTCATTGGTTTGGTTTGATGATTAGATCTGTAAATAGCATGAAAATCCTCATTTCCTGTTAGAAAGCAAAGCTTAAAATATTCTCACAATTCTACCAGATTTTCTCATGGAGCAGCAAAAAGAATTGTTTTAAGTCCTTACTTTCCCTCTTACAAAGGGCTCTGAACTTGGGCTAGAGTGAAGCACTTGAATTGCTTTTGAACCAATTTAAATGATCCCTATGGGATAAATATGGATATATACCAGTCAGTACAGTATTTAAACTGACATCATGGAAGAAAATAAGCCATATTTACTCCCTAACTTCAAATCATCTGTAGAAGTTTTATTTTTCTGGTAGTATGAGATAAAGCAGCCATACATGTGGAAGATCTAGAATTACATTGGTGCATTTTCTGAGGCATCCTCAACTCAATTACTTGGTACTCCTTTGTGTAGTATTTAGAAGGAAAAAGGGGAAAGACAAGACTTTTTAGTTTGACTCTTTAGTGTTTAATCTTAGACAAATTTATACTCTCACTAATTTTACTGTAAACTAATTTTGAAAGCTGTTTCCCCACTCCAATACAATGGACAAAAAGTTATTGAACCTTTAGTCTGTTCTAGCAGCAGCATAGAGTACATTTGAGATTATTCTAATACTGATATTTGAATGAAGTTTCTTACCAACTTTTTTTATGGATTTAGATTCATTTTTAAAGGAAAAATCAATGGGATTAGAGTACCCTTTAAGAAACCATCTGAAAGCAGAAAAAGAAATTGAAGTTAGTGTATAGAACACTTCACTAAATGTTGTGACAGTACCAGTCATATTTAAAATATATATGAAAACTGATCTCTCCCACAATTAGCTTTCAATTCCAGGACTGCCCATACACTTCAGACAAACTTATGTTTAGCTTAATATTATAGTTAAAGTATTATATTAAAGTATTATAGTTAAAGTACTGTTGCTTCAGGAAAACAAACCAAACTGAGAAAGTCATGCTATTTTTGCCTGGCCCAGGTAGAGGCATCTCTAAGCAGACAGATGAGTCAGATGTACATGAAATAGGGAGAGTCAGGTACCTACTGATGGAAAGGCTCCAATGGCTCCAGAGAAGCATTAGACCACAAGGGCCTGTCACTCTCCACAGATCCACCTGTTACATCTTCAGTAAATGCCCCAGCTTCAAAAGAAGTTGTTTCACTATCTGTAACCATCATCTTTCGTATTGTGTTATCAGGATATAAAACAAAAAAAGATCCTAAAACAAAAGCAGTTGAGCAAATGTCACTTTATGTCATGTTTTAGTCTCATATAAACCTTTAAACTGGCTTCAAGAACAGTCATATTCATTTAGAAATAGAAAATATAATCTTTGTCAAGAATTTTCTTGCTGATCATCAGATATTTATACATTTCTGTCTAGTGTCTAGTCTTTGAGTAACAGAATTTAAAAAAAAAAAAGAAAAAAAGAAGATGATGTATTAATGAAGCACAGAGCCTCTGCTGCAGTTCTGCATATTCCTATTACAGAAACAAATCATCCACCTATCCTGTCACCCTGTCTCTGGCAGTACCAGCAGGTGATGCTGTTTAGGAGAAGCACATGAGTCTGGCAGCTGTTTATAATCCTTCTCCTGCACATCTCCAGAGCATGCAATAACATCAAGTGAGTTGGAATGTACATCACTCCCTAATCCTTTTGGTATTCATTTATGTACCAGGTGCACATTAATTTCTTCAATCCCTTCATGATCTCACTGAACCTAATCTGTGTTTGTTCCTTTCTTTTCTCTTTACAATGTGCATTTGGACTGAGTAAATTGAAACTTCAACTTCATTAAGTAATTAAGTAGGTCTTAATGTCTGATTTGGGGATTTTAAATAAAGATGCTTCCCTGAACCCAGCCTTAGCATGTACAATCTTACTTACCTTCCTGTACTAGCAGACTTCTGTACATCAAATTCAATGATTTTTCATTTATACAGACTTGAATGCCTGTGTCTTCCTTCTCTTGGGAATATAGCCAGAAAGACTGGTCTAGGAATAAATTCTCCATGCAATGATTTATAAAACCTAGGAAAAAGAAAATCCAATTTCTTTTCTTTGCCATTTTACAGTGTTACACAATAAAACAAACTTTCAGAGAGTTAGAGACTACTCCATTATTACTTAATGCGCAGTGTATAAGTCACAAAATTGTGTTCAACAATTTCCCAGAAATTGCATGCAGCTGGATACAAATTAACATACTAAACTATTGTATGGTGAAACAACTTTACCCAGTGAATGGTAGGTTAGAAACTTCCATATTTCTTCAAAAGTTTTAAATGTCACCACAATTAAATCTTGATCACTGTGAATAGACAGGAGTCTGGCAGAAAGCTCCTAAAAATCAAAAACAATACTTTATTTACAATTACACCAGATTCAAGCACAATTTTTCACTAGGTAAAACTTAGGCTAAAATACTATGCATTAAGAAGGATTGAAAAAATAATCCAGGATTTTATCTGTATGAGATATCTGTTCTTCAACATACACCTAAAACATGCAGGGAGCCAAATTTTCATCTGACTCTTGCTTAGCAATTGTACCAACAGTTTCAGTGAGGTTAATTTACAGAGGAAATAAAGAGCACACTGAGTGAGACTGAAGGTTTGTCTAGCTCAGAAATGTCTGTGTATAGTCATGCATATCACCATATAGGCAAATGTATACATACAGGCAAGCACATAGTAGTTGTTTCCAAGAATAACCTCTGCACAGAGTGGTTCATAGCTTGGGAACTGCCTTTGCCAGACATGTGGGAATTAATATTAAATAGTGGAAAGGAGCTAGTTTGGGGTTTTTTTAACTAGAAATTTCTCACTTGATCACTGCAAATTTTTAGGTTCTGCAACCTCCTGATGTAGATTACCCTGAGAGCTCTGTACACATACATGATGTAACTTTGAACCTGCTTTCTGGTATTTTCAGTCTTTATCCAGAAGAGATATTGAATAATTCTTTCCCAGTTCACTCTTTTTTGGTTAAAACAAATATACTGAAGTACTATTTTTCTTTTTTTAAATATGTAGTAAGGTCTTTTTATCTCATTTGTACTGGTTCCCATTGCTGGAATAGCATTAAATTACACTTTTAACGAATATAAGCAGTGGTTGTTGTGATAATGATGAATTTTAAACTATTTTAAACTATTCCAGAAATGCTAAAAGGAACAACTACATAAACCTTCAAATAAGTGAAAGAAACACACATTTTGATGAATTCTAGACAGAGAGGGGTAATAGTCTGGTTGCACTCCAGTTTGTAGCTTAAAAACAGGGCTCCCCAGTGATGGAGGCTATTGCCTTTCAGGGAAATACAAAGAACTGTGTAATTTATGAGACAACTATCTGAATCACTATCTCAGAGAATAAATCAAATGTAAAGCTAACAGGTATGAAGTTACTGTACCCTTGCTCCCATCACATTAAAACTGAAATACAGCTTGAAAAAATTGAAGTACTGATCAAAAAATTGATTCTAACTCTAGGCAGCAGGGAAGAAATTCACCTCAAATCTTTTCTATTATCTGAGTAAGATGGATCTGATCCACTGGTTTTATGATTTTTACAGCACAATTTTAAAATATCTCTGAATTAATTCTGTTCAACATCCGTATTTTCAACTCACACAATCTGAACACATCAAAATATAAAATTCCAACCTAGGCTTTTTGACCAAGCATATCTCATCACTGCTTTGATCTTCTGCATGCACCTTCCTACACTAGATTACATATTAATGAGAGCCTGAAATCTATTAATAAATTGCCAACACATGCTAAAGTATGTCAGCCTCAGGGGCTTCATGCACTGCCGAATATTAAAACAACATTCTAACAAAACTTAACATTATCAATCTTGTTTGCTTCAAAACCTTTTCCAATCTCTTTCTAGAAAAGTCACAGATCTAGCCCATTTGTTTGCTCTTTTCCATTGTCTCTCAATCCCATCTTCCTTCCTCCATCTCCCTCTAAACATAATGCAGAGCAGAGAAGTACAGTCTGTCTGCACAGCCACAGAGTCAGCAGCCTGGTGGTGGGGTGGTCACAACACATGAAAGGAAAATGGTGTAGAAACATGGGTCTGTATTAGACAAAACCATACCAAATTAAGATTTCAGTAGTTTTGTTTGCTGGTGAAGGAGGCTGGAACCCATAGCACAGAGAAAAAAAACCAAAAAAATAAAAAAAAAGGCACACCAAAGGTTAAATGGTATGATTCTGATCTTTTCTTCAATAGGGAGGAAGAGACTTTTTGCATTTATGCAAAGAGACTTACGTTTAATCAAAGTAAACTTCATTGGTTGTTGAGGACAGGTTTCCCATACACAAAAAAATTAAAGACACTAATAAAATTTGGCCAACAATTGTATGCTATCTAAAGTTATGGCCATTTAGCCCTAGGAAGTCCAGTGCTTAGGCTATTCTCTTTCAGACTTCCTCTTTGGCTTAGCAGTGAGCTTCCCAGGAAATTAGCATGCCAAGTAACTCCAAGTGTCTAGAAACTGAAAGGATGAGTCAATACAAGGGCAAATTAAAATAAATCAAATCCTTATTATTTCCCTTGATGTAAATGAAAGCAGAAAAAATTTTAAATAAACTCATTTAATTACTTATTAAAGTGGGTTTATTTATTTTACATCAATTTGATGTTCCAGTCTTTTTCAATAGTTCAATATTTATAAAGTCTCTAAATATTTTTGGGCCACAGAAAACTGGTCACTCAAATTCAAGCACCCAGCATGTAGATGGAAATAGGACCCAAATATCTTGCAGACCATTTCAGTGGCACAGGGGGTATAATCTGAATAAACAAAACAATTTCCAAGCAGCTGACTTACACTGAAGACAGTCATCACCTCCTTGCTGTCATTTTCCAGAAGTCGGAGCTGCCCTCTGAGATGTCTTTGGAGCTTGGGATCAGGACATCCACTCTTCCTCTTTACCATTGTTAACTTCAAGGAGATATCTGGAGGAGGATATCCATTTTCATTACTGCAAGCTTTGTGAATCAGATTTGGAGAACCAGAAAATGCCTCAAAATCATAGAATACACATTCAGGTATATTTTTTTCAGCTTCAGAGACAGACACACAGAACACTGATCTACTGCATGGTTCTTTTACATTTTTATTATTCTGTAGACACAGGAGCCTAGCATGAAACAATTTTGAGAGACAACAGATAATTATAGAGAAAGAAAAAAAAAAAAGAAAAAAAGCAAGTAGATTGGTCATTTGTTAATTTAGACAGCTTTGGGCATTGCAAACATGCCCAGGTTTCCAAATAATCCATGCATATCAAAAATCAAAGTAAACTGATACTGTCATCACCAAAAAAAGCCCTGAACAACAACAGACAGTTCAGCATGTTACAACCCTTCATACTAATCTTCAATTGATAGCTATCTGGAATGTCACCCCCATTGCTTCAGAAAGCTTCTATAAATCAAATATTGTAAAAGCTGGTTCTCGGCTGAGCTGGTTGAACAGTACCAACCAAGTCAAATGCTCCAACTAAAGCTCACTTAGATGATTTTCCCAGCACATCTGAAAGCAGCTAGATACCTATTCCCAAGCTCTGGGCATCTGTTCATGAGAACCTTTTACTACAGCTGGGGCTACAGCCCCAGCCAGCTTCTCTCTCATAAAGAGGATCTTTGATAAAGCTGCTTTCATTCCACATTACTTCATTAATTTAGCTCAATAACAGTAAATCATAGGTTTTCAGACTCCCAGATGGGCACATATAAGCCAATAATACCCAGTCAGGAGGAATTCCAATTGCAAAGTATGTAACTAGGTCACACTTTCAGCAATATGGGACTGTTGTGCATACTAAAATATTCCACCTCCTCTGAGTTTCATGTTTTAATCTGGTAAAATAGATGCTTTTCACATTCTAGTTTAATATGCTGTATCTTAATCTGTTTTCAGAGGGCTTTCTATGCATGTCTCCAGGAGTTTTACTATGGCTTGCACCTAAATTACTCATTACTTTAAGGTCAAGAAGGTGGCTCAGAAATATAAACCCATGTTACTGAATTACAAGGCCTCTTTCTTTAAGCTGTGGTCATATAGTCAATTGTCAGTGGAAAGAACATAAGAGAGTCTCTGAATGTTGTTCAGATCACTGCTGGAGCAGAATTATTGACCTTTTCATTCTACCTGAAAACATAAAACATACTGAACTAACTTAATGTATATGTTCATTTTACATAATCAAATTAGTTCTGAGGTATACATGTAATGGTAGACACACAATCTAACTTTTACAGAAGGTTAATGTTAATGAAATAATTATTATATTGAATTAAAACAACAGAAATACTGCTACTTCTGTAAAAAAAATCCTATAATGCCTTATAGAGATGAAATATGGTCTAAAACCCCATTAAAATCTCCTGTCTGCTTCTGTGAGCCCTGACCCACACCTCCAGTTCCAAAGAACCCAAATTCTGTACAGAGCAAGACAAGCAGGTACATAAAGCACTAATAATTTAACTAGAAATAACCATATGCCTGGGAAGGCTGTCTGCCACTGATGTGCTTTGTCAGGTCAAGCCAGAGAGCAGGGAACAGCTCAGTGCTGGTTTTGAGGGCACAAGAAGGGAAATGTGCCAAGACCCTCAATTCACAGTGCCTGCCATGAGCTCTCCAGAGGTGAAGCCTCCTGAGCTCACTTACTGAAGAACTGCACCCAACTGACACTTCACTGAAAATACAGCATTAAAAACAATAAAAACAGGTACTTTGAAATGCCACAAACTTTAAAAGCTAAAAAATTTGAAGGACTGAAAGGGATATGTAAAATAAGCCATGAACTTTTTATTTGCTTAGAGCTCACTCTTTTTTTTTTTTTTAATGAGTATACAACATAGTACATAAATTTTTTCTGGTTTTTATAGCAGTTGCTCCCCCTTTTTATGAGACATTCTTAATAAATCTTATGTACAAGTTGGTCACTTCACAGCTACATTATAAACCTTACAGGAGTAATGACTGCAAATGTTGACATAGTTGAGTTGTCTCAAAAATAAAAAGTAAGCAATGAGAAAAGCATTATAATATAAAGATAGGATGAGAGAAAAAATTCCTTACCAGTTGGAAAATTCTCTGCCTGACTGGGAAGGGTCCTTGAACTGACATTCATGCATTTTTCACTTGGAGAACATTCTATTATGATAAATGAAAGCCATGGTTATGTGCCTTTTCTCAGTCATATAAATCACACTGAAAAAAACCCCAACAAAATACCCCATGCTTTCAAAGCATTTGATGAACCAGATAATTCCTAAGAGAGAATAAATATTTTCTCCCCTTCTTGCTATATAATTCCCAAACCTCACAAAAAGTATCTCAAGAATATTTCTTTGCTCCTGGGGTAGAGAGGGAAGTTAAAGCTTTATAACATCATTTTGATGTGAAATTTCAAGATGGAGAATTGGTGGAAAGGCAGTTCTTCAGGAAACAGAATTCTCATTTGGGAGGGAGCAAGGATCAGATCTAATTGTCTCTTCCCTTGCACCTGTACTGAAAATGGCTCCCACTGATGCTTCAGTGGTATAAATTGCTGTGCTATGTAATAATTAACACATGAAGAAAAATAACTCTTTTCTTTATCTGTTACATGTGTATGTAATACTTGTGAGGGTGTACTGTAAAATCAAATGATTTGAAGTTTCAGAAAAATATCACAAATAAGGTATGTTTTGTATTAATAGTAATCTGCTTTTTCACTTTGCCCATATTTCTTCCTGTCCTTTGTGGAATGATATTTTCATGCTGATAAAACACCCACTGCAACCACTTCCATGTTCTCAAGGCTCCCTGGGCAAATGTCAGTGAAGACAAGGCTTCATATTTCTAAGAATAAAAGCAAGAGAAATAGATTTTAATATGAACTATGTGATGTTTGTTTTTAAATAGAAATTTGATAGTAATCTCACTGCAGTGCAGGCTGACTGTGTTTAGGAAACATTCTAAATTTACATCCCCTAGAGCTTCTGGGGTTAGATTTACCTGTAGTTCTCTTTTTCTGGTTTAATCACAGTTATAAACACAGAAGTTGTCAAAACTTTAAGAACATGCTAACATTTAATAGTTGACAAGGACAATAAATTATTATATGTTTTTGATATGCAAACTATTATCACTATTATTTTGATATTAAAAACTATAACTTCCCTTGAAAGGTAATTATCAAGACATTGACATCCATTTCTGTGACTTTTAGGAAAAGTCAGAGGCTATCAGCAAGCATTTGAATTACTCATCAGATTAATTTAAAATAATAGTTTGCTGGTAAATTTGAGTAAAAGGGTAAGAGTTAGCATAAATACAGTTTGAATATGTTTAAACTATTTAAAGCACTATAACTAGGTTCAAAAACTTAATATGAATTCCTTCTTGATGGTATGTCTTGCATACATCTTGGAAGCTAAAGAGCAAATTTATACTGCCCTGGGATGCTTATACCTGGTCTTTGATGTCAAAAGTGTTGCAGTTGTGAACAGAAAGACATTGTGCAAGTCACAGGATTTTAAATGAAATCGTTTTTTTTCCATGATTGTTTGAAGTATTTTCACATCAAGAAAGCTCTTGAGCTACTGTAAACTAAGAGCCTGGCTGTTGCCACCTACCTATGTCACTCCACTCCTCTACCCAAAAGGTCCTTCTGACTTGCATGATTTTACCCCACAAAGTAGATTCTCTTCTGCACAAAGGCAGTACTACATCTCTGATAAAAAAGAAACTTAAAAAATTTATTAAAATAGAAACTTGGCTTCTGATTCTTACAGATATTGCAAAAAGTGCTAGAAAAAGAACTTATATTTCAGTACCCTGGATATTGGGTTCTGATCATTTTCATCTCCTTTTATTTTATAGTAAGATAATCCATTTGCTGGCCAAGTGAATGTCGGTGTAGATTGTTCAATTATCCAATCTTTTCAGTGTTTCTATGGAGGAAACATAGCCTGTTGTATTTCAAAAAAAGCCCATCTAAGTTCTCTGATTCTGTGAAAAACACATGGCTGTTCTCAGTTTGTTCACCATTTAAAAAGCACAGTAATTCAAGCAAAGGAGAAGTTGGAAGCAGAGGCACCAGGATGTATTGTTGGAGGTCTTACCTGTTTGTTCTTGCAATGTGTCCATCCCAGCTGCATCCCTGAGAGTGCTGATGGCAGCATTGCTCTCCACATGTTTGCAGTCACACCTGCACATTCCCTGCTCTGTTTCTTCCCTCTCCAAGTTCCTGTCTTGCTCTCCCTCCAGAGCAGGGACAATGGTGCTCATGCTGAGCATAGATGTGCCACCTGCCACTGCCAAACTCTCCATAATTTGAAGTTCTTCACAGTGACACAATTAGCATTATCAACAACCTGAAAGGGGAAAAAAAAACAAACCCAATACTTTTTTTAAAAAGCATCAGAAAAGATGATCACATTCAAGAGCCCTCCCTCTCCTGCAGGAGTTATTTTTAATTGCAATATGGATTAGAGAATTTCCTATATGCTTCTGTCAGAAAACTGTTGTGTAACACCCAAATTTATCCCAGAAAAATCTCCTGCAATGAGGTGGCATCACTGCTTTAGGAACAAAGCAATAGACTTGGCTAACAGCAACAATCCAAGGCCTGAAGTGAAATGTACTTGTGCCCACTGCTAATTATTCATTCTTGGCCAGCTGTAAAGCAGAGCCTCCCAGGGATAACATCATTCACATTAACAGAGGAATTGCAGGGGGAAAAACATCATTTTCTAAAGGTGACAAGAATGGAACAAGTACTGCATGCTGAATTCAAACAACAAAGAAGGTTTATATAAATTCAGCTAAAGAATGGATCCTCCACAGGAACCCACTGTTCAGGAAGACATCCAAGGATCCAAGTATTACTTTGCAGCAAAGCAGAAAAATGCAGCCCTACTGAAGCTACAGCCTGAGTCTGGCAGCAAGACTCCACTTGGCATGATCAAGAAGAAGGAACAGAAATGGAAGTAGAGCACAAGGAGCTTCTGCTTCCCTGCTCCCTCCAGTCACTGAGCTGGGGCATCCTGCAATCCCATTTCTTGGGAACAAGCTACTTCAGGGTCAGGAAGATGCAGCCAGACCACCAGCCAAAGCATCCACAAAGGACATGATTCACATAGCCAGAACATGCCCACTGATATTTACACCCTTTTCCTCAGTGGGCTTTCACATGTCTCTAAATGATTTTGCTTTAGCCCTGTCCTTTGGATTTAATCTGAATTCCTCTGTTTACTCCAGCCATACTAATTAACGAGCTACATTGTGATCTTCGGGAAAATTCATCTAATTTGTTTTCCAGCAGAAATTGGTTGAATTTGAAGCTGTAGATTAAAGATGCACTTCTGCTCTGTAAAATCCTCAGACTAATGCCTGGTCACTTAGTATCCACTTGTGATCTGCCTTTAGTCTGGTCAAAAAACATCTTGCTTTTCCATTTACCATCCAATGGGGTGTCCCAAAGTACGTGGATCTGGCTTTTTTCTTCTCAATCCCACCTTCCAACACTTCTTGCCCATCAAGCTTCACATCATAGATCCCTAAACCTGAGCAGACCAAGTACCAACAGCTGCCAGCAGCCTGCCATGGTAGGTAGGGAGGCACAGGACAAGGCAGGATCTGTCTGCACAACTTTCCACTCTTAAGTCATTGAAACCTTTACCCCAAATGAGCACTTCTTGAAAAAACAGTGAACTATATATAGACTGAGGCAAGTTATGCAATTATAGAAAATTAATGAGGTATAGTTACAGGTTGTATGAGCAGCTCAGAGAATTAAATCATAACCATGTCTACCACAAGTTAATGAAGTATGAAGAAATCTAGGCTGGATTTTGCTTTAATGTTTTCATTGTCCCATTTTGCCATTTATCCAAAAGTGCCTTTCAGAGTGCTGAGGCTGACTTTCAAAATATGCTTTTGGTGCTGCATCACAGCTCTCTATTTAAAGCTGTGTGTAAAAATTCATGTATACACCTACAAAACACAGGTGGTAACTCAAACACAAGAAATTTTTATCCCTTCTCTCACAAAAGAACATTTTCATGAACATCTTTGGCTGACACTGAAAAACTGCCTATCAGACCTGATGACCTAGTTATAAATGATTAAAAATACAGGCCCTGCCAAAGGCCAAGCTCACTTTGCCAGGGATTCGTTTTTCTATTTATACAGCTTGTCTTTTCCTTGAAGGAATGACAGTAGGTAACACCATTTTTTCATTACTGCACCAGGATTATATGTAATGCATTCCAATTTTCTCACTTAGAAATTAAATACTTTTCTGCACATATTTTGTAAATAGTATCTCCTGCTGATGAAGATGTAAATATTTTTGTATCAATGACAGTTTAATTCCAAAGGAGGTTGTTTAAATTACATTGTTCTATGAATCCAAAGCCAGTTGTTATTTTTAGATCAGGATTACCCTTAATCCCAGAAATGAAATTCAGTGTTCAGATTATTCTTTTTTTTTTTCCATAAGCTCCTATCCACAAGCAAAATTATCATCCTTCACAAAATTTAGGAAAACAAACATACTCTGACTGGAATTATTAGAATTCCATTGAATTGGAGAAGAGACACTAATAAAATTGTTCATGTCTTCTGCATCATCTTCTGCTGGAAAGGGTAACATATATGCAGGTCTGTGAATGAACTTAGAAAACTTGGTGCTGTAAGAGCAAGTAGGACATCTGAGCAAATCAAAATGGATATAATAAGTTTATTAAGAAGATTCAGTCATAGAGCCTGAGCCAAGGGAAAAAAACCATCAGAATGAATGAAAGAAAAGCAAAACAGGTATGTATGCCCTTTTGTTTTATCTGGGCTCTTCCAAGAAGAAAACAGAAGAAAAACTCAAACCTCAAACATTTTTAGCAGCCTTGTTCTTCTCTACAGATTTCTTTTCCATTTTTAATGTTTGCCTTAACCACCAAATGTCAGCCCATGTGGCTTTGGGTAAGTACTGAGAACAAAATAGTAAATTTCCCTGTAGCTAGGGCTCTCATCTACCTAGGACATTCTGCATTTTTATCTGGTAACTAACTGTATCCTAACTGACACAAATTGGGTCCCAAGAGACAAAGATTTCATAGATATTTACATTACATCTCTGTACTTTTATTATTTGCCTTGAACTATCATGTAAGTACTCAAAGATACATAAGCAAAGTTACAGTATAATTACCCTATTTATTATGCTGATGCTTTCTCAATTATTAAACTTTTCCACCACAAATTAAAGCAGATTTAATGGCACAGAGCAAGAGAAAAACATTCATGCAATATAAAACAGCTTTAGAGAATATTAAACTGCAGTGCTTGAGTCACTCTCATTATTAGAGATTTTTTCATAAACCTATAATGCTAGTAAGTATAATGGTTAGTTGCTAACTTACCATTTGTTGATAGCAACAAATACAAGATTAGGATCTTCAAGACTGAAGATCTAGCACTCACTAAATAAAGTTTGTCATCTCTAACTTGTTCTCACAATCTATATTTATATGTAAATTACATGTACTGACTAAGCATTTTTTTTGTAATTTATATAAAATTATTTTTCTCATGCTCCTCGAGGCTTGACCAAAAAATTCCTATTTGGTGCAGGATGTTGGCCATAAAACTTAATGATCTTCCTATTTTTCTGGACCCAGAGCCAATCTCTACCCAAACTAAAAGCCATGTGGTCAAGGGGGGCACTCCCCAGTGCTCAGGGGATGCTCAGTTTCTGGGGCAGCAGAGAGAGGAGCAGCAGATGCTGGACAGCTCAGCACCTGGGGTGCTCCTGGGTGCACTGGTGTCCCCCTCCCTCCCTGTGGCCCGAGCCCCCTGGACACTGGGAGTGTCCCTGCCAGCTCTGTGTGCTGCCCCACGCCCTGCCCAGGCTTGTGAGGCTCACAAGGTCACTCCACCTTCCCTGCCCCTTCTCAGGGCACAGCAGGCAGGAAAGGACAATATCCAGCTGTTGAACATCAGGTGGAAGTGAGACACTGTTTTTCCTTCTGGAAGTTAAATATAATAATTCCTTTATCATGCTTTTCTGTGTGTTGCTGCTTCCTTTTTGCTGAGTGTTTTCAAAGCCCAGCTAATCAGAAAAAAAACATATAGCTTGAGATTTTCCATGAGGCTGAGGGTTGTTTTTCTTCCCTGCTTTTTATTATTTTAAAAGGTATTGCGAATGACAGGAACACAGATTCGTTCCCATTTAAAGGGTGTTAAATAATAACATTCACTGAACCAGATTCTCTCTCTCCCTCTAAAGTTATATTGTTGAGACTAAGACCTGGTATACAAGAATGGGCTTTATTTAAAGTAGCTGCCTGAAACCTGCATGCAATACAATATATTTTTCATTCATCTTCCTCCCTCTAGGAGCCTCAGGACAATGTACTAATGACTTACTAAAGACCTGTCTTGCAACCATACTGCCCTAAGTTAATCTAGGTCATTTTCCCAAACTGATGCTGGGGTAGTTATTTTATTCCTTCCTTCCAGTTTCAATTAACATATCACATATTCTGTATTAGGCTAAAAACATCTTAAAGCCAGGATCTTTACAAACATTTATCCGTGGAGAGTAAATCACAAACTTGATCTCTATGAAATTCAGTCACAGGCACGAATGTAAGAAAAAAAAAAAAACCCATATAAGGCTCTATAGGCAACAATTTTTATGCATTCCACAGAAAGGTAAGTAAATCTACAATCAGGGTAAACAAACTTAGGAATCTGAGTGCTTTCCAAAAATGGAAGATTGACTCCTTTATCACGGAAGTAACTTCAGGTTAGTTAGCAATTCTTAGTAAACAGTGTTGCAAGAGGTATCATTGTTCCCAGCTGATCTACAAACAAAACAGACCCAGCAGGATTCAGAGATGTAATAGATGCCTTTCAAACTTTAGCCCTCTCTATGACTAATTTTCTTTTTATCTCAGTAGTACTGAAATATATATTCCTTCCTCAACACAGCTCTAAAAAGGCACCTTAAGTCCAAAATTTCCAAGTTTAGATATGGAAAATTGGAGACTAAAATCCTCAATCTCATAACTGCTTAAAAATAAGCATAAATTTTAGGTATGCCTTAAAACAAAAAACAGATCTCTGTTAGAAAACTATAAAAGGCATCTGTGAATCTCAGCACTTCATTCTGAGTGCTAGATGTGACAGAATTTGGCCTGTGGCAGATAATGCAGAGGAATAAAGTAGGAGCTGTTGCTACTGAATTGCAGCTCAGCTGACACCACACTGCCTAGAAGAGGGAAGCAGAGCAGCACAGAAAATCCCAGCAGGTTCTCATAACTGTGACAGATCACATTTACACATATTTTCCAGTGATTTCATTCTGGACACACCAAAGAGCAGAATATTACCGAAATTACCTGTTTAACTGGCTGCAATTCCAACACATTGACAATAGACCCACAGTCAAATACCAGACCACAAGTACCTAAAACAGAGCAAAAGAGGGAGATGTAGGCACAGAGCACAGGACTTTCCTACCTTTTCCAGGTCTGATCCACTGCAACATGCTGGTAAAGAGCAGGCAGATCCCTGCCTTTCCCAGCTCTGCTCAAATCTGACTCCAGCTCAGCTCTTCCTGTTTGACCTTCTTATCTTTCCTGTTGATTGCACAGCCTGGCTTGGATGTGGCCAGTACAAAAAGTTGTCTATTAACCAATACTGTTAATTCCAAAACTTTTTTCTTTTTTTAAAGAAAGAAACATTCCTGAGAATGGAGTTGAGTTCATTATGCAAAGCAGAAAAGTATCAAGGGTGCTGGAAGGTTCATTCACACACTCCAGCTTTTCAAAATTCATTGTGGCATTTTGCATTGGTGGCTAAAAGGCTCCAAGTGACACATCCAGGCCATTGTGTTAAAAAAAACATTATTTAGAAAAAAGTAACAAACAGTCCTTCAGATATAGTACAGGGCTTTGTCACCCCTTTGCTTTTGATTGCAAAATTAGATTTCTTGTTATCATTACAGCTGGAAAAAAATAACAAAAAAATTGTTTGACAAAAATTTACACCAATATGCTCAGAGTTAAATTGCAGAAGTGTATTACCTAGCAGATCTATCATGCACCATGCAGCACTAAATATCAGTTTGGGGAGCTGAGCAAGGCTGTTATGGAATGCAGACAGAGTTTATATTCTGTGTAACAAGGCTGATCCATGTGCCATATCCTAAATTACCCACAAAAGCAGTGGGGTGTGAGGGGATGGGCTGTCCCCACTGCACTGCTGCCCTCCTGCAGCTCTTGCCAGCAGGAGTACCAAAGCCAGACCCTTCAGACTGCCTTAGTCATGACTCCTGCCAGTCTATCTCAAGGAACATGCACTTAAGAGTTGTTTTCAAATCCTAGAAATCAGGTATTAATTATAAATCATGCTCTTATTTACCTTTCTCCACCCCATCACACCACATACACATGAATTATAAATGCTGCTTCACACTGATAGGGAAATCTGTCCCTGCAGTGTACTTGGGGACTCTCCATCTTACCAGAAATTATGAAGTTGGAAGGTACAAAAGCAATCATGCAAACCACAACCAACCAATCATCCCAGAGGGAATTAATTTGATATTGCACTATAATGCAGTACACAAAGCATACCACTTCAGGAGTAATTAATTTATGTAGTAACTATGCCAACAGTAGGAAATACCACATTTCTGTCACCACTTCCCTGACTAATTTTCCACGAGTTTCAAAAATGTCTAAGTCTTTTCATCACATTTATTTTATATGTATATTTTAAGATAATATTTGGTTACATTTTTATTACATCAGTTCTTCACTAGTATTTCTTTTTTTTTATGTGAATCAAAGTAGTTTTAAAAAAAAACCTCAAACAATCATCTAAGCCTATATTTTTACCAATGGATAATAATCTTTTAGTCTCTATTTCTGAGTCCCAAGCATTGTAGAATCTACCACTGTCCCTAAAATCTTAAAAGATACAACTTATTTCTATTTTAGAGTTCTGAAATTAGGAGAAAAGCAACTCACTTCAAGAAACACATAACAAAATAGCACCAACTGAACTCCAGGCTCCTTAGTTCCCATTTCCATACTGTCATGAAATAGTTTGGGTTGGAAGGGACCTTTAAAAGTTGTCACCCAACCCCTCCCTGCAATCTTCAACCATTTCAGAAATCTTCAGCTTCCTCTGTGACTTTACTCTGAAGTCATGTTCCATGGTATTTCATCACACCACAGCCAGTACTTCCATTCTTGGTGGTTTATATGGACATGTATTTTAGGTGGAAACAAGAAAAATAAAGTTTTCAACTTCAATGTAATGACATCAAAAGTTGGCCCTGGACTTCCTGTTTTCTTATTTGAACAGTACTAATCTGCATTACAAAAATCTAGGTGAATAACCTTACTGGACAGCTGCTCTCATGAAATAACTCCAGAGAACAATATATTGCAGCAAACAGGAAAAAAACAGAGGTAGCACAGATTGGTTTCCATAGTGGTAATAACTACATTCTAATTAGTATGAATTGTGCTACCTGTTTCAGGTTTCCTTTTGCTAAAAATAGGCTTCAAAGTTGTTTCTTCCAGTCAGTTCTTTAACTAGTAAAATTACATGAAGACTTGATGATCCTGATTATGTTGGGCTGTCCCTGATCTCTTCAGAATTATTAAAAGAAGCTGACAGGAGGCTGGGGAGGACATTGTGTCACATACAAAACACTTCCTCTAATTGTCTCTCTCAGGAATTGCTTTTCATCATCCTGTTTGTCTGTCCTTCTACAACTGCATGTTTGCTTGACCATTTTTCACTGCAGCAGCTTGTCTTAGGGAAAACAACACATTTTAATATTAAGGACAAGTTATACCTTCCAGTGGAACTATTATTCCATCACAGTTGGGGAAATAGCTATGAAAGAACAGTCCACTGCCAAAGACTAACTCTAACTTGTAAAAACATTGGGTCATAACTCATCTGATTATTCACTGACAAGTCACAGAAGTACCAGTTTTAGGTGAAAAGGGACCTTTCTACACATTTTACTAAAATCCTGTCTGACTTCTTTCATCCCAAGTCCAATATATGTTAACAAGCTTATTGCCCCTTGCTGGAACTGATCATAAAAATATCCTGTTTGTTCCATGTTCTGCTGAAACTGGCATTCTCCACTATTTACATCTAGCATAGTAAATTTGAAACCACACAAGATACTGACTGCTGTCTTGGCTAAATTACTCTGTTAGATCCTCTTTCATCTAGTAATTGAGGAACTCCCCCCTAAAAAGAAATGTAATATTATACAATCTGTATTGCAAAGTCAAAAAAAAAAAAAAAAAAAAAAAAAATCAATTGAGCCTCTAGATGTGGAAAAACATTCAGATTGAAGTACTAACTCACAGTGGTAACATTTTAGCAAACTTACCCAGTTCTATTAATTCTAGCTAGATTATCAGCATGCATGGATATCAGTTGTGTTAGGTTCATGCTATTTGATTACACACAACTTCCACAGACACAGGTTTAGCCACATGTTTCCTTTTGATTAGCATGTTATCTCTCCACAGCAACTGCAACTGCATATAGAGCTAGCTAAAGTGCTTTCTTCTGGTCTCCTGTCATCTTTGCATCTGCCTGCTGGAAACCCAGATAGCTTTACTTCCCCCAGGTCTTGGAAAAAACACCATCCCAGCTCCACAGCCAGGTTCAGAAAGGAAAAACAGAAAACACGAGAAGATAAATACACTGCACCCATCTGCAGGGAAATGCTGTCGCCTTGCAGTCTGCAGGCAAGTGCTGAGTCAGAACATGCAGCTGCTGCACCACTTACCCAGTTCCTGAGCTGTTCACACAGCCCATACACAATGGCTAAGCTTGCTTACAGTTACCAAGTGCTAACAATAGATGTTACTGAGCTTGTTATTGCCAAGCACAAGAAGGACCATGGCACACACCTGACAGAGCTTCCTCCTCTCTTGAAAACACTTATCTGCAGAAAAAAAGTCAACACACCCCTAACCAAGGGAGCCCATATTCAAACCTCAGCAGCAAAAGGAGATCCACTCATGACTGGAGCCACAATTCTGTCTCAGCTACAGCATGGATCCCACAGCAGAGAAGGGGAAAACTTCTAAAAATGTCTCATCAACTTAGAATAAAAATTGCCATTATCACTTACCACTTGGAATCACTAATACTTAGATTAATAATTTAATTTCTATACTTTTCAGCTGAGAAGGATTTATTTTCTGCCCCACAGGAATAACAGCCTCCCCAAATCAAGCACAAACTTTGGAGTTCTCTGTAGCACAGAAAGCATATTACTTCTCAATCACCCCAAACCAAATTCACTGAGAGAATTTGTATTCACAAGCTTCAGCATTGGAAATGAGCTTTCCCTATTTTTCTCTCATCTTGCAAGAGGAATTAAACTCCTCTTATCTACTGGAATTAACAAATCACTTGGCAAATACAGCCTCTAAAACATCCAAGTGTCAAGAAATTAGGAAATACGTGTTAACATGGAAACAATAATTCTGTTAATCTACAAACCTCCAACTATTAAAATGAGAAAAAATATCTGTATTCCAGACACTTTAAACTTAAACTCCCATAGAACACACTTTTTTTTTTTTTTAATGTTTTTTTTACCCTTGACAGGCTAAATCCCCACCTTTCACAGCATTACAGAGGAATTAAAAGAAAAACAGGTACTTCCTTTTATAATTGGGTGAAGTGGTTTTTAATTAAAGGTTAACTATTTTCAGCTGCTTGAAGTTTGCAGGTAGAAAAAAGAATTTATTCTTAAGGAAAACTTCTTATAGGTAGCTAGGATATGATTATATATTATAATCACATATTGAGTTGAGATTATTAGTTATGCTGTTCAAATGGATTTGATATCTCTTTTCCTTCAGAGGACTCTTTTCTCAGGGGCACATGTCCATCAAGATTGGAAGAGATCTTCAAGACCTAGTCCCACATTAAGCATTTAGAAAAAGGCACCACTCAAGGCTTTTCCCTGGAATAAGATTTCTTGCTGAGGTTGTCACAGCTTTTCTGCTGTCCTTTAAAGCAAAGAAAACTATGTCAGTATATCTAAAACTGTTTACTCTGAGTAGAAAGCCACAGCTCCTTGATCTTAAAAAAGAAGGGGGAGGAGCAGAGGCAATGAATATTTAGTTCTGCTTCAATCCCTTCTCCCTTCTGAGGATTTGCATAAATGTGTACTATTTGAAATGTATTTTTATATTTCTATATACATATTCAACTCTTTTCTTTACTAGCATGCCAGAGCACTTCTGGGATGGATTAAAAGACTTTCAAGAAAGAATCATTTACAATCCTTAGCCACACACTGAAAAAATTAATTTGCAGAACTGAAATTTTACCCATCTGTTTGGTGATTCTGCTTAGTGCTAAAAAGTGCAGGGCCATGAAAATTTATTTATAGGAGGTTGAATATATGTGGAATACAGATATCTCCTGAGCTAGTTTTGGCATTGAGAAAGTAAATTTTGACTTCCTTAGGCATTCAAGAAGTGGAGAAAAGATATTTTGATATGGATTCAGTAGAAATGAAGGCTTGCTTTTGGCTTTCCTAATGCTCCATGGAAGAACATGCCTGAAGGAATAACTGGAAGACCAAAACCAATAGATAGCCATCAGGATAGAAACAATCACAGAATTTCAATTTATCATCATATAAGCTCTGTTCCATTCACTCTGTGCAACTTGGTTTAGTGTCAGTAGTTTTCCCTTTGATCAAGGTAACCCAAAATGCTGTCTTCCTATAGTTTGGGATTAGCATTTCCAGCCACCAAAATGTCTACAGCACAGAAAATCCTATAGTGATAGTAATGACTTCAACAAATAACTATAAAAGTCTGACTTCACATAAAACTAGCAAAATAATTGGAATTTTTCCAAATTACTGCTGCCCTCTAGTTGAGACCTGAATAAAGGTTTACATGTCCATTGTTTGCAGCTTTAACTGTAAATCTAAGTTATATTTTCTAGTAGCAACTTTCCTCTCACATTTATCTTTTTAGACCATTTGGCCACAGCTACCAGAACTAAGTATATTAAGAGGTGTTTATAAATATAACAAACACAATATTTTATCCTTAAGTATCCAGCCTTGTATGCTTGAGGATATATTTCTTGTAAGAAGAATAAAATCTTTAAAGGGTATAGTGCAACCATCGATCTTGAGAAATATGAGAAAGATTTTCTCTTTATTGAGACAGTGGAACTTTCATCAATATGGATCTGAAAATCATGAAAACTCTAGATGCTTTCTGTCTGAAATTTGGTATTGGAACCATCTTACAATTCCATTCATGGACATTTGATTAAATGACTGTACATGCACTGACCACCACAGACAATAAAGTGTTAAGGTGTGAATGTGGGGGGAGATGCTATAAAAAGATTCCTACTAAGTTTAAGGCTGTGCAGCTAAACACAAAAATTTTAATAAGCATTAACATATTTTAGACCCACTCCAATAAATGCACAGCATGTTTCATGTTCATTAATTATATTCAGTTATATTTTTTCCACTAATAAAAATAACAAAATAATAAATAATTTAAAAAAGAGTTTCCATTCCTTTTTTTTAATTTTTTTCCTAGTTGACACCTATGCATATGCTATACACAATCCCATGTAAACTTTAAGTTCTCTTTTAGGTAGGGCTTGGTCCAGGCTGTTTCATACTGACTGAGACCTTCCCCTAGTGAAGCCTGGAAAGCAGCACTGATAGCACAGGACAGCTTTGTTACAGCTGGGGTCACAGAGAGAAGTATCAGTCACAGCTGCATTTTCTAGGGCCTGATGTCTCAGGAATGTTCACTGCCAGAGGGGGCTGAAAGCTCCTGAAAACTGTCACACATCTTCCCAGGCAAAGCCTCACTTAGACAGAGAATTTTATCGCCTCAGAAGAGTTTATTTTCTGCTGGCATGAGGCTGTATTGTATATTTTTTTTAAGAACAGTGTTAGATATGCAGTGTAGGGTAAGGAATGAGAAATCAGAACACATCAGCCTGGGCTGCAAAACAGAGTTAAATTGACTCAGGGCCTTGAATTGTAATATCATCTGCTCCAAGGGAGAAGCTGTATCTTCATGTCAGGAGTGGTTTTCCAAGAAGTCACATTTGCAAGGGATCACAATATGCTTAATAAGTGTTCACCTCTCTGCAACAAAAGGGACACATTATCCTTCTTCCTGCCACATTATCCTTCTTCCTGTTTACTACAGAAAGCACAGCATTATGTAAACATTTACACATTTACTGTCATAAGTATTGATATCAGTGGTTGCTCAGACTGTGTGACATTACACTGAAATCCTTGCAGGCTTCATCTGCCATTCCCAAATTAAAATTAAATTTTTGCCAATGTTTTTTGCAAGTGTAGTGACTTTTATATTATTCATGCTTTGTTTTGGCTCTTCCCCAAACCCTTCTCTGCATTTGTATTTCTGCCCATTTCATTGCTGTAACCTTGGATTTTGTCATCCTTGTGTCTGAGTTCTATATGGATGCTCATCATTACCTGTTAGACTTCCTGCCATGTGCAGCAGCCTGAGATATAAAAATTTATTTGTTCTGACCAACTTTCCAAAAGCTGACTGCTGACATGAGAGAACAGTCCTTGATTGTCTCACTGTAACAAAGATTTCTTTCATCCTCAGCCATTGCTCCCTTTGATGTTATTTCATGCTTTCTGTTTTCAAAGTTTGCCTGGGAGTTTCATTTGACCTACTGATCATAATGCATTGAGGTTTGTGATGGGTAATGGATGCCTAAGTTATAGCTGCTGATGCAGTGTTTATATTCTTCCTGCAGTGTGAGAGGAGCTTTGTATAAAAGTTATTACTGACATCTTGATAGTGCAACTCAGACATCTTAATATAGTGCCATGTTATTATTTCATTATGGCTGCTTCACACTAATTCATTATTTATAAACACGTGTGCTTCTGGCTCAGTGAGTAGCTGGCAATTTATTCCCATACCCAGGATCTCATTTTAAGATCCCAGTTTCTGGAACTTCAGACTTGCCTTACATTTTATTTATTATCAATGTCATTCCAATGCAACAAACAGAATAAGGTGGTGAAGAGGTAACTGTTGTCACTGGTTGCAAACACAAGGGTGGCTTATTTTGGCATCTGCCCCATACCAGTAATTCTATGATATAGTAATTTTAATGTTAAAAAGCTCATCACTCGATATGGAATTAGTCATAAAAAAACAGAAGTTCAAGTCTAGTTACAGGACTGTAACCCAGAGAAAGTATCCCAGCCCTGAATTCATAAGAGGTATATGACACAAGAAAAAATAAAAGTATAAATGTTTTTAGCACAGAGATTTTTAGGAAGGCTTCTTCAGACAAAAGAGAATCAGTAAAAAGTAAAAGAGGGGTCATGACAGCATGTCATGTCAGGTTCTTAATCTGTGATACAAAAGAATTTCTATTTTTGAATCAATAGGAAAATGACATATTTCTGTACATTTATAGAATGCGATTGAAGAATAATTTGTCATTTAAAACATAAGCACTTCAATATACGTTACTGTAAATTGCAAGTTTTCTTTTGTCTTCCAGAAGACATAACAGCTGTCGAAAGACAGCAGCTCAGATTGAAAATCAGTCTATAAAGTAGATTTCAGGCTAAAAAAGTAAAAATTACTGTAGATTCTTAGGAGCTTAAATTCAGTTTTCAGGACTATATAATAGAACTTAATGGCATGAAATACAGAGCTGCACAGTAAGATTTACAAAAGCAGGTCTAATTTATGTGATTTTTTTCTGATTTTGATTTTCCATGCGATATCCATTTAGGACAACTTCAGAAGGGTTTCAACAGCTAATAACATAGCTGGCACAAACTAATTGTTATTTTAACTTTCTCTCCAAGTTGGTATTTGATCCAAATCCTTGTGATACTGTATCAGCTTTGAACATGAAGCCAAGGGAAAATTTCACCAGGTTAAATAATTGCTTGGATTTGTAGTTTTGTATAATCTGGATTAGCATGTAAATCACTTCTGGCAACTGGATGGATAATTACTTCTTTTTCCTGACTTTGTTTGTTGTTGTTTTGGTTTGTTTGTTTGTTTGTATATTTGGGTTAGTTTGTTTTGTTGGATTTTTTGGGAAGAGATAAAGGTTCTGGTTCATTCCCAGTGCATAAATTCTAGTTCCTCTCTCTCTTGCTGGACCCTCCATCACTGAAGTGCTTTTAAAATATGACCCCTCTCATATGGCAATGACCTAAAAAACAGTGCAGACAAATAATCCAATAGGAGTAATAATTTTATTGTCCTGGAAGACCATGACAACCCTGAAGTTGGAAACTTCAGAAATATTAGAAACAATCCTTTTGTTCTTGTTTCAGCTGGACCTTTTTTAACAGAAGACACACTATATTGAATTTTTTCTATACATTTACAGTGCTCACTCTTTTTTTCTTTACATGAAAACACATTCCCTTACTTGAGAGAATAAAGAATATATTCCTTTATGTGAGGAAGATGCATTTTTGATAACTGGGATGGTTACAGATTCAGTAGATAGTGAAGATTTTATTTTCCTGACACAGCTAATACAATAGAGCAAGACACAAAGATGTACTTAAGACATACAGTTTAAATACACATGGAGAGTAAAATGCAAAGTTCTTCCATAATGCAGTCCAAATAATATTAGTGGAGAAATTTTAGAAAACACTTCTTAGCTAAAAAGTAAATTTGTCTTGCATAGCATTTTTCAAGCTCCTCTTCCTAAAAAAAATAAAATACCAATGCTCTTAGAAGAATTCAGGATGACACTGAGGACCTGAAGGAAGAAACAGGATATTCAGGTTTGCCAGGCACCAATTAATTCCCAGAAATGACAGAAGTGATGCAAAGTGCTGACAGGTCAAAGGCTGACTTTTCAGCCTTCTTTACAGTAGCTGAATAAGCTGATTGCTTCCAAAAATGAAAATCAAGAGATGATTGCTCACGAGCCTGAGATTGGTAACAAGAGCCTGAACATTACAGTGCTCCAAAAAGTGTATCTGCCCAGTCTCAGGATGGATCCTGGAAGATTTGAGCTATTTCCTCTGTGAGACTGGGTGCTCAGTTTAAATTGTTTAGTAAAAGACTTCTTGGCAACTCTTTCTGGATGGTTTCACTTTGACTGTGAAGCCAAGAGTTTCACCACACTTTTGCTATAAACCCTTTCAAGGCCAGCTTCTCAGAGAAAAAGACAATGTCTTTCTGGAGAGCAAGGATAACATCAAAGCCAACTGAATTCATAATAAACTCTGGCAACTATTTTTGCCAAAGACCACTCATGCACTGAGATGTGACCTCTTCCCAAGGAATGCTTGTATCATCTGTGTCATCATGATACTGAACTATCTCCAAAAGTCATTGAAGCAGAGCTTTTCCTGGCTAAACCTGGAGATCTTTTTTAGACAGGAGACCTTTTAAGTGCTGATTACTCCCTTTTTCATTGGTTGGAGTAATGGGATCTCACCAGAAGCAGACTGATTTTTCCAGTGGTTCATAAGAGCTTTTAATCAAGCTTGTGGCAGGTGGCATTACCCTAAACAAGGGGAAATTTGAAGGCCATGGCCTGTTTCTCACAGTGTTCCCTAAGATATGGCATCATGTGGGCACTTTGGGCATCGGTGTAGCAACCTCGACCTTTAAGTTGTCTCAATTACTTGTAGGGAACACTTCTAAAAACCTCTTATGGCCCTGGGGTTCTCATTGCAATAAATTATGAAAGGCTTAAGCATGCATGCTCCTCTTGCACTGCCACCCAGCTGAAGGGTCAAACTATCTTTTAACAGCCTTCAAGCCCAAGGCAGTTTCCTTTTCATTGCCTCCAATATAGATTGCACACCCACCATGTTCAAGACAAGAGCTCTGTCTAATTTAGCTTTTAATGCAACACTTATGCATAGCCACAGGGTTTGTATCACTAGCATCACTCAGAGATTGCCTTGAACTCATGGTGATTATTATATACAAAGACACTTCATGATTAAAGCCAAAGTTGATAATCAAACAATAAAACTCCAGAACAAATGACAAAAAGTGACAGATAACAGCATGGTACTGAAGTAACAAGTCACCCATTTTAAGGAGTGACTAACCAGAGTAGGAGTGAAGGGTGGAATCTGATAGAGCAGTGCAAATTCATAAATGACACAAAGAAAGTGAACAGGGAATTATATGTTTGTTTTCTCTTATAGTACTAGAATGAGCAGGTATCAAGTAAAACCAGCAAAAGGCAGGCTCAAAAAAACAGCAGATAGTCCTTCACACCAGACAGTTTGGCTGTGAAATTCCCTTCACAGGATGCTGGACAACAAGCTACAACTGGACAAGACAACAGAAGAAAATCCACAGAAGGTTCTTCTAAGCAAAGAACACACATCAGGCTCAGGAAATCCCCTCAGCAGATACTCACTGATGGGGGCTATGGGAATGGGATGTTACTTGTTTGGATTGTCTGATCCTGTATTGCAGGTCCACATTCTTTCCTGGTGGCAGTGATTAGGTCCAGGGGCCATGCACATCAGTACATAAGGTACTGCTATCCCTACACAGGGCCAAGGACCATGAATCTCTATCAAAGTGTGAAGTGTAAGCACTGCTGCAGAGCTCATCTCTCTTCAGTTTCAGGTGTAGGTTGGGAAAGCTGTGTAGGTTTTATGCTTACAACTGTTAATTAAGATATTACTTTTAGGCAACTGTCAGTGGAGTAGAGAGTAATCAACAGACTGATACTAATGCAAATCGAGTCTTCACGTCCCATTTCCTCACGCTGTTACTGTAACCCCAAGCTGCCCTGAGCCCAGTCTGAAATCAGCATCAGAGCAGCTGTGCAGTACAACATGTTTATGCAACCACGCTGGCTGCTTGTGTATTTGTTGAAACAGATGTTTGTTTTTTTTAAAAGAATCCCATTAATTCTCACAGAAATAAAATAGGTTTTCAGGTTGATGAAATACTGAATAAATCGGTACTTAATAAACAAATGGCTTTAACAGTAATTGTGTGTCCTTGTACTTTCCAATCCAAAGGACTGGTTAAAGTTCACCTTATCCAGAAAGCACAGCTTTGCCCTGCTGAACGCCCGGACTTGCTGCCAGCACCTCCGGTGCGGTGCAGCGCTGCCGGGGAGCCTGGGCTGCGCTGAGCACAGCGCAAGCATCCTCCTGGTCACCGCCGGGGCGCTCCGGGGACAAGCGGAGCACCTGTGCTCCTCACCGCCAGCCGAGCACAGCGGGACGGGAAAACGCAGAGGGAGATCCCAGCCGCAGGGCGAGGCAGGCCGGACAGGTGGGAGCGGGCTGCGGCTCCAGCCCAGAGCGGGGGAGAAGTTTCTGCGGGGCGGGGGGAGCGCAGCAGCTCTGCCCGCAGCGGCGGCGGGGCCGGAGCCGCCCCCGGCCGCAGCAAGGCACGGAGGGGGATGTAGTCCGCGGGCGGCGGCGCGGGGCTGCCTACACTTCCCAAGGTGCCGCCGTGCCGAGCCGAGCCGAGCCGGGCCGGGCCGGGCCGGGCCGGGACTGCGGTGCCGGCACCTGCGCGGGGCGGAGCGCGGCCCCGCTGCGCGGCGGGCGGGGCTGGAGCGGGGCTGGAGCGGGGCTGGAGCGGCGCTGGGGACGGGCGGCGGCGGCGGCGCCTCGTCCTGCGCGCCATGAGCACCGGCACAGGTAGGCGGGCGCGGGGGGCGGCCGGGACCCCCGTGTTTTGGGACACCTTTGCCGCTGCCCAGCTCGGGGTAAAAATTGCTCACCTAAAACCACCCGAAAATACGAGAATCTGTGTGCGCGCCTGTCGCGGGGGGAGCTGCCGCAGCCTCGGGCGCTGCCGGGCGGGAGGGGCTGCGGACCCTGCGGACTCTGCGAGCCCCGCAGGACGGACCGGAGCCCCGAGCCCCGGCCGGAGCCCCGCAGATCGGGCCGGACCGGCCGCGGCTCGGCCGCCCCGTGTCCATCCCCCGCTGGTACCCAGCGCTCGGCGGTCTCGCCAGCCCCGCAGCCGGTGGCGTTGGTGGCATCGGTGGCATCATCCCGGGTGGGAGCACACAGATTTTCAGGCGGGGACATTTGGGTTAAAAGCCCGGCCTTTTCTGCTGGTCGAGATACTGTGGTGATAAAGAAGGTGGATATTGAGGATGTGCAGCGGAGCCCAAGCTAGGATTGCCGCCCGGAGGAATACAGTTGCCCAGGGCAATACTAAAGTAATTTATCCTGTGATATATGCAGGATTTGAGAACTGACTTGAAACTGTATTTTTTAGCGATTTCAGTATTCATCTGCGTTGTGTGTCGGCAGAGGGTGGTTACTTCAGAGCACAGCTGATGGCAAAATATTACAGGCAAATGCAGGGCTGTGCACAGAGGAGAGGGGACTGTGGGAGTTGGTTGTGTATTTCGTTTCTGAGGGGAGCTGTAGTGCTAAATATACGCTCTATCACAACAACAGGGAGAGGCTGAATAGCTACAATTATGTGGTGACTGTGTATGTCAACATGCTTAATCATAGCACATCCTCGCACCAGCCAGAGGGAAGCCTGGTGCAAACAGAGAGAACGAGCTCCCGGCTGGGACAGTGAGTGACCTGGGGTCACGCACCTGCTGCAGGTTTCAGCTGAAAACCTAGTCTGGCATTTCCTCCTGTTTGTTGGTGGTGTAAGTGCTTTCATGTGTGCTGCTTGTCCACGTTCTCACACGGTCTGTGGGTGAAACATGTCCTGCCAGCACGTCCATGCTCTCTGTGGAAGAGCCAAGGCAGGTGTGCAGGTGAGAGCACAGCAGGTGTTGCAGGGTGTTTGATAGAAATCCCAAATCTGTCTCTTGTCTTTAATTAGCACTGAGGTAGTTCAGAGGGATGGTAACATCTCCTTTGGCACTGGTGAAATGCCAGTACAGAATCCTTTCCATGGTCGCCTGGCTCTGATTTTGAACTGAAGAACATGAAACTCTGGGAAATGCTTAAATTCTATTGTGGTAGAACTGAGCCTGGTACAGGAAATATTAAAGTCCAAATTTTTCTCTCTGTAATATTTTAGATATCAATTAAATAGATTCTAAAGCTATAAACCCAACAAAGGAGTAAGTGCAGAGGAGACTTGACACAATTCTCTCTCAGTAATTGCTCCAAACACGGTGTAAATTAAATAGCAAAAATGAACAGTGCCAAGATAAAAATAACATCCTGGGAAAAAAGGGAGTGGAAAAAACCCTGAGAGTTCTTATGTCTCATTTAAAAGAATAACTGGCAGTTTTAGGAGTTTTGGTTTTAGGTTTACGGTTAGCTTTGATCTTTCCAGATTTTGATTTTGTGTGTCTGTCTGGGCTGTGTAAACAACCTGCAGTCAATTCTCATGATAAATTAAATGTGAGAAGCCCATATCTACTCAGTAAAATCAATGGAAATTTTCCATTAACACGATGGGACAAGTATTGTACAACAAGTTCAATGCCACGGTTTGTCTAAAATTGCTGTTCCCAAAAGATTTCAACTAAAATTACTATGGAAAGGCTTTAACTTAAAGTTTGCTGTTTACTGTAACAGAAAGATATTTCTGGTTCTGCAAGGAAAACAAGGGTGCAGTGGGGTGTTAAAATCGGCCCCACACAAGATCCAATTAATTTCTGCATAGTTTGGTAATGTAGGAAAAATCCCCGATGTTTTTTTCCTCTTGAGATGGAGCAAACCATGTGGATCTGCCTTATTGCTTCAGAAACTTTTGCTCAGTCTGTGTCCCCTCTTGCACCAAGGCAGCAATGTCTATTTCAAGAGGGTCTCAGGCAGTGCTGTGATACTGCTTTGCCACTTTAACCATAATATTTGCCATTAGACATAGAAATGCTTGTATTTGATAAACATAGTGTAGCTTCTAATATATTGATGTAGGTAATACCATTTGAAACTGTTTAATAGTACATGCATTGAGCCATTGTCCTAATTAATGGACTGAAGACTCATGCTATAATTTTAAATCTAGAAAGCACATGATCATGGTGTAGTACAACACAGCTCAGGTGCATTATTACATATGTTGTAATTAGATTTTTCCACACATGATTTTCTCCAGCTGCCTTCTATATACTTACCACTGATCTTGTCTCAAACTATTTCTAAGAAAGAGCCTATTCATAGTTTTTTGTACTGGGAGATTTACGTGAAACAGTTGTGCTTCTAGGATACTAAAGGTATTTTAAGAGTTTATAATAGGGTTTTCAGTCTAATAATTCAGTTATTTGCCATCTTGAAATCATAGCAAGAAGAACAGAATAGGTTAAGTATTTGAGATTGTGAAAATGAGGTTCTCCTCAATTCTCAGAAATAGGGTAGCATGATGTCTACCATTTAAGTGCAAAAAAGGGAATCACAGAGCTAATTACATACTAGGTGAGTTAGATTAGATTAAATTAAATGTCATGACACAAATTCACACAGCTATTTAGTCTTTAAACTATTATATTAAAGGGACAATTTGGTTGCATGGATCAGAGAGCAGCAAATTGAGTGTCACAGCCCAAATGGGGCAGGAATGTAGTGGCTCTGGTTACAAAAGAGGTTACTCAGTTTGGTCACACAGGGTCCAGCTCAGCTTGGAGATGATTAATTCCTTTTCAAAGTTCACATGCAACTATGCTGATAAGAATCCTCCCTAGAGACAGTAGTTATGATTGTTTCAGACTGTGCTATATTTTATACTTATTTTATACAGCATTTTTCTTTCAGCCCTTCTTTCTGAGCATTGAATTACTAGCAGGAGCACCAGGAGATCAACTTGCTTTGGAGTTTGCCAGCTAATGAATGTGTTCACCTTATAAAATGCAATCCTACATGTTTCAAATTAAACAAAAGCAGAATTACTTAATTTCATTGCCATTTTAGCCAAGTTTCCCTGAAAAAATAAGCAATGACATATATCTCCTGATGGTGTTTTCTTCCTCTGAGGTTGAATTGCAAAGATTCTGTTTATTAGACTGTGAAAAACAGGAAGCTGTATCTTGGGATTAGTTTTGGGGGATTCTTCACAACTCTTAAGAAAATGGTTTCAGCTCAGTGTATGTATATTTTAAATGGCAGCATGTTCTTGGATGGTGGAAACACCCAGCACAGTTAGGAGAGGGTGAAGTAGGTCAGAAGAGATTCTCAGGTGATGTCACATCAGCTGGTAGCTCCTGACTGCAGGACATCCTGTATCCTATTGGACCAAGTGCTGCAGCCCAGCTGTGGAAGGTGGCTAGTTTTGCTTAACAAAATCCAGATATTTGGTTTTCTGAGGGAGGTCTCCTTCTTGCCCACTTGCCTGTTTTAAGTGCAGCTCTGTCCAGTGCTGAGCACCCTTCTGGGCTGTTCACATCTGCAGTACCATGTACTCTGCTTTCAGTTTTACTCCTCAGAACATTATTGCTTGTGTACTTAATCACCAATTATCTTTGACATAAAAACATAGAGGGCTAAGAAATGTAGAGAAGATTGAGAAATACAAGTGTGGCTACTAAGGTAAGAAATTTTATCTCTTCTGTGCATTGGGATGGCCAACATTCAAGGAGAAGTGAAGAAATCCTGATTTTAGTTTTGCTTGATTTGACAAACAATTCTCCTCTACACTACACAAATTAAGGCTTTAGCAGTGGACTGACTGTTAATTGTAAGCTGTCTGCTGCATTTTCCAGTCCTGTAGGGTTTGCTGGTGCCATTAACTCACCTTTGGACCTTGGGTTCTCCAACCAAGCACCCATCAATAATAATGAGTAAAGCATCTTTGTGTTAAAAGGGCTTGTGCTGCATGGGGCTGTAAGAAAGAGAGCTCTGGAAGTGCCAGGATGAAAGGGGGCCCAGGCAGCACAAGCCCAGCATCAGATGGAGGGTGGTTCATGGGCCTTGGAGATTATTGGACAATTTGCTGGCTTGCTCTCTGCATGCTTAAATATAACCTTAAGGCAGACTTTTCTGCATTTAGAATATTCCCTGTGTCAAGATCCATTAGCAGCGTGTCAAGGTCCACAACTGTTACCATCTGAAACACTGGAATGTTTTTTTTCACAGCTTATTAGTTGATCTTCATGCACTGAAATCTAGTGGAGTATTGTTCTGCATGAAGCATGGTTATTTATTTTTCCATTTCCAGATGAGAAATGTGAGATGAATAAAAACTTTGTTCAGTGAATATTTCTGTAGCTTTAGGAGCAATTTTTTTCCCCTTTCTCTGTAAAATCAAATCCTTCTACTGGCATTAGTCAAATTGATCATTAACTGTATTTTGAAGAATCTCCCTGATCTTATAGGAAAAGTTTCTTGGTCTGTAGATGAAAGAAAACAAAGTCTAAATGCAGTTGACCGAGAAAAATACACATTCCTGAATTGCAGGAGATCACTAGTGATGTTTTGAAAATACTTCAATGTTCTTAAATACAGGTTGTTTTCTTTCTACTTAGAAACTGTTATTTTTAGGTTTAAGTAATGCTGTCATTGTGAAACAGTAACAGCTTGCAGTTGCTCCTCATGGTGGCTATGAAGAACAAATGTGTAATCTTGGTTGTTACTGCATAGTAGCTGCTCACAAATACAGCATCCTTGGGAAGTTTTCAAGTACCTCTTCTGTCAGTTCATTTCTAGCAATTTCTAGCATGAGGCACTGTCATACTTCAGAAGAGGATGAAACTTGGTTCTTCCTTTTCCCTTTTGCCAAGTTCATTTGCACTTCAGTGGGAAAAAAAAATCCCTCACCTGTATTGGTTTATGGAGTGGAATAGCAGGGTATGGTGTACAAAAGGAGAGCAATTAGCACTCAGTAGTTGTGTTTCTTCAAGTCTGTTTCAGGCACTGGCAAAATAAGATTGAATTGCTGTGATACTGTTTGTATGGTAAAATTCATGGTGAAGTAAGAGTTAAAGTTTGGTTCATATCATATGAAGAAAAAGCCACAGAACCTGTTCTGCATAAGTGTCAGGCAAGAGTTCTTGTCACTTTAAAAAATAGGTCATTTGCTCCTCCTCCTCCTAAGTATATGACTTAGAGATTATATGACATAGAGTATATGACTTAGGATAAAGGGAATTTCAGAAGTGATTCATAAGGCAGTTTACTAGTTGATATCTAAATATATACTGGGATCTTCTCTGATGAGCAGAGAATGAATGGGCAGCCTTGTATGCAGGGATTCCTTTGGAGAGTTCTTGATCAGAGGCCACTTTGTTTTGTTCTGGACTTAGTTTTATCTCTGTCAAGAGAGTTTACTGAGGTACATTTATAAATCCTAGATTGCTATAAATGTTGTAGTTTAAAATAGTGTGATTGCTCTAAAAGTCATGAAAGTCATACTTTTTACAGTTTCCTTTTTGTTTTTGTCTGCTGTGCTCTATTTACAAGTTCTTCCCCTCTTTTTTCATGTTGGTGTTCTTGGTATTGCAAACTCAGCTGGGACCTGCGAGTCAGACAGGCTTTTTCTGTTCTTTACCTTGTAAGAGCCCGCTGAGGATATTCTATTAAGTTCAGCTGGGAAGCTTGGCTTTGTGAGCCTTGTCGGGTTTTCTGCGGTTTTCCTTTGGCCGTGCAGATAGGCAATCGCTTGGTTACAGTTCAGATGCAGCACAGATACAGAGGATCTAATCGTTAAGGTCACACGTACAATTGTGAACCGACACCAAAGGAAGCCATGGAAATAGTGTTGCCACTCTTACCCTTTGTGGGAGGACGATGGGAATGGAAAGGGGTGTGCAGCCAAATACCGAGGGGCAGGAGGCAGAGGGGAGCAGCTGGGCTGTGTCTGTGCCCCGGCTGGGCTGGCTCTGCACCTCTCCCTGTGGCTGGCACATATGCTCCTGTTCTCCTGCTAACCTGGCTGCCAACTGCAGGGCAGACACCCTGCTGTGCTCTGAGCCTCGGCTTGCTCAGCAGCTCCTGCCCTGCTCAGACCAAGCCCTGTGCTGTGCTGTGTGTGACAGACAGTCCTGGGTGCAGGTGATGGGTGAAGAGTGTGAGAAGGGAGGAGAGTTCTGCACTGACCCCCCCATGACTAACAGTGATGTTAGTGTTGTTCTGTGATGTTCCCACCCACTTGGTGAGTAGAGTGGATCTACCAGGGCTGGTGCAGTGAGCAGGTGGGAGAAGCTGCTGTGCACTCCTGGGAGTGTGGCAGGCAGGGAGAGGGACTGGAGAGCTCTGCTCTGGATCCACCTGGAGAAGAGGAGACAAGATAGAGGGGAGTTGAATTGTGTTTTTCAACCCCCTGACGAGTGGGTGAAGGAGAGGTGAAGCCAAGCTCCTCTCACAAAGGCACAGAAAAAGAGCAAGAAGCAACAGTCAGATGGGGGAGCAGGAGGAGTTTGTGCATGTTTGCAAGGAAAAGTGAAATCCCAGTGGAAGTGTTTGAACCAAGAAGGGTGGCAGAGGGGCTATGAAATCTCCAGCCTCTGAGATTTTCAAAATTTAATAGGCCAGGTTGTTCCAGCACTTGCCAAACTGAAGTTTGACCTGCATTCAGCTGGATCTCTGGGCATCTGGTCCAGAGTTGATGGTGGGTATTTGAAACCATCCTTAACCATAACTGCAGAGCATCTGTTGTGCTGCTACAGAGATCCACAGGCAGATTAATCTTGAATGTTTTTTGTGGCCATTTACCAACCAGTCTTCCTGGACATGTTTTGATGGCTCATTCCTGCCTTGGAAAAATGGAGAAAAACTAGTGTCAGCTGCATGCTATGAGGGTTGGTAAGCTTTCCTGAACCAGACCCCATGGAGAAACAGGGTTTATGTATCACAAATCTGTTGAACAATTGCCTAAAGATGCAGACCTGTGCTGGGGGTTATGTATGTGCAGCTGCAGAACCCCTCCTCAGCTGGGATGTGTGAAAGCCTGACTTCTCCACTGCTGAGACTTTGAGAAATTCTGAGTGCCATCACCCATGGGTGGGATCACTGTGAACTGCAGTGCTTTGTCTCTTTGAAACCAGGGCATTTATTTATGTGCCTTTGTACAGAATTAGGTGCAATCATTTCAGCATCTTTGTTCTAACAGCCACAGCTTTTCATGGTACCAAACTAAGGTAACAACCATCTCACAGATTGCCTAATGTGTTGTCAGTGAGAGCATAACCAAAGCTTTTCTAGCATCTTCTTTATGGCTTCAGTCTGTATGAGCCATGGGACCTTTAGTAATGATAAAACACAATAGATTGTGCTTCAGTTTGCTGACATTTATTGTCATTATTTGAGATCATTAGACTGTACCAGCTTGGATTGAATGCCTGTGTGGCCCAGCAGTTTGTTTCCAGCTGTGCCCATTGTCCTGACCTGGGAACTGAGGATGACAGTGGCTATGTCCATCTTGGTCTTGTATGTTTTTCAAGATGGTACTAAGGGATCATCACCTCAGATGATGACTTTTAGCTTCTTTTTGGTAGTGTGGCCTAAATTTCATTGAATGCAGAAAACCAGCTTAACAAAGTTCTATTTATATCTTATTAGAGCTACCCTCTGATTGGGTAGCTGTAGATTTGGTTGTTATATTATTAATAGGATTTGACCTAAGACTAAAGCCTAGGTCGTTCTGAGAACTCTTAACTTCCATTACTGCTAAACTTTAGGGTTAAATCATCTTTCTGGTCTGAAGTCATGTGATAAATTTTCAGAAAAACTGCTGAAGCAAGAGGCATGTTCTGCATTTCTTTCCATAGATCTATAATTTTAACTTGTGATACGCCTGAGTTTTTTCCCAAGGTCAAAGCTGACTTTTGATGGGAACAGCTCAGGCTGTGTCCTGTGAAGTTTGAGATTGACATTAGGGGAGTGCTGCCAGCTCTGAGGGAATGCTCTGCTGAGCTTTCTGTGTCTTGTCTCTGAAGCACAGAAGGTCTACATAGATCTAGAAGTGTGCCATAGTTGTGCCTATTTTAGAAAGCAGCAAACAGCACGAGCTGCAAATTTAAGTTGGCAGAAGAAGCCTGGCTGTTAAGCTGAAGCTGTCAGAAGCTGCCACAATGTTGGTTGGATGCTTGACTTACCTGTCCTGCTAAGAATTAGAAAGATAAAGCTTCTCAGACCTTTTCTAAATACAAGGGTAAATAGTATTTTTGGAAATTTATAGAAATCCTATATATTGGAGGCAGTCCCAGTTTCCATCCTAGTAATTTTGCTATCATACATGTATTTTATATGGTCAGTAATTATGTATTTATTAGAGTGGTGGATGCTTTCAGTATAGCTGTTTGCACTGTGGGCATCAAAAAGCACAAATATTTCAGTCTGAGTTCCATCTTTAATTCTAGTTACTTGCATAAACTATTTTTAAGACATTGTCTAAGTTATGGGTCAAATTCAGTAGCTAAAACATCTAATCCTCTCCTCCTTCTCTGTAGAAGTGGTTGTTTTCACTCATGTATCCCAACACTGAGTTGCTTGCAAAAGCCAAGTGTGTTCTTTCAAGACAGTGAAAGGTGTTGAACCTGTCACTTCTCCTGGTAGTCCATTTCTGAGCTAGTTATACTGTGTGCTTTTAAAATGTTGTACTGCTTTACATTTTTGCAATAAAAAAATAGTTTTCTTTTTTCCTGAAGTGAACCTGTGACTCTGTTTCAAGGAGTTGCTCATCCATTGTTGCTCAGAGAGACCTTAACAGTGGGTAAACAACAAACCTTGACATTTTAAAGAGATTCCTACCCTTAGCTTGCCTTGTGGCTCTGTGCTGTGGATCTGGAAGGCAAATTATGTCTCTTTGTGCTGGAAGGCAAAGGACTGAAATTTGGATAGCCTCTGTGAAGGGAAATCATTGTAACTGTGCTGTGGAAAAAAATATTATGTGGAGATTATTTCCATTGCATTGATATTATTGGTACCATAAAGAATCAACATGGGTCACAGGCTGCCTGGCATTTCACCTTGGCAGCTCTGTAGCACTGGAGCAGTGGGGAGGGAGCACTTTGGGTGGGCAGTGGGAGCTGCACATCCACAAATCCATGGTACTGACTCATAAAAAAGTCACCCTACGTGTTCCACTCCTTCCTGTCTCTAGGCTGCTTCCAACATGGCTCTTGAATCTCACTGTCTGTGTTAAAATCTCTTTTTATCCATTTATTTCAACTTTTTATTGCATACTTCTCTGTAAGCATCCTGAAATGGTATGGCTTAAAGAAAGCAATAATGGAGTAAATGATTGAAAATTTTAAAATACAAATAATGTAATTATTATGAGAATTGCTGTTATATTATTCCCTGTATTTTTACTGACTGCAGTTCATATAGTTTGTGAATTGTTGGAAGGAGATGTTGTCTCTTGCTTTGTGTTAAGATAAACAGTTGTACTATTTTTAATCCCAAACTAAAAGATAACATCTTTAGGAAAAATTTGCCATATATTGCAGGAACCTCTTTTTTGTGATCTTACCTTTTTTGGCAGAATGTGTCACATTTATGTTCTCTGATGTCAGGTTCTGTTTGGTAGAATTTCGTGATACTATGCTGGTGCCCATATTTTTGTAAATGTATTTAGCTTTCTAAAGTATTTTTTGTCAATTGACTGCAAATCCCTCCCAAGTGAAGGGGATTTTCTTGTGCATGCAGAACTGGGAAGAGATTTGTGACTTGGATAGGATTAGTCAAGACAAGAAGAGTCTGAAATACCAGTCTGAATTAAATGTTCCTTCTGTTAGGTCACTCTGACTTTACATGTGTAAGACTTAATGTATTTTGGGTTATTTTTGGCATTGGCATGAAGGGCTGACATTTGTCTGTAGATGTAAGAAAGGAAAATGAAAGGTTAATTTGTTTGTCATCTTTCTGTAAGTTTTGAAAATAATGTCTGGTCCTTAGCTTGTCCAGTGGCTCAAGGAGGGAGGGAAGAGTTGGGCTTGAGAAAACCAACTGCAACAAAGCCAGTTTCCTGCTGCTGCCTTCATGCCTCTGGCAGCCTAAATATCCCTGCCCTTGATTTTTGTTTCTCTCTGGATCATATCCATGAGGAGTTTTCATTGCAAAAAGAAACCAAGATTGCAGCTGATGTCACCCATCAGATAAAACTTCACATGTAAAATACTTAAAAAAAATTCCTAGAACCTAACCCTGGAAAAAGTTTTTGGTTTTTTTTTTTAAACTTTATTTTTGCATGCTAGGAAAAGGCAGCATGTGCTGGCACCCAAGCTGTGAGTGTGCAGCCCCACCAAGGAATCTGTGCAGCCTGTCCCAGCAGACCCCTGCCAGCAGCTGTCACTGTCACTTGCCAGTTCTTTAAACCTCTTTAAAGGTGGCATAACGTGGCAAAGAGATAACGTGCAGCTTTTTCCTCTAGAGGCAGGCTTAAGTTAGTATTTCCCCAAAGGCCATTGTTATGGATAAGTGCAGCAAAGTGGAAAGGCTCTGGGTTTCTCTCTGCTCACCCATCTCCCTTTCCCAGCTGGGTAAAGGAGCTGGGGTTTGAGGCAACTTTCCAATTTTTCAATTCCTGCAGCTTTCATCAGTTGCAATCACATGGATTCAGTAGGGAATTTAGAAAATATCTGTGACCCATTCCAGGTCACACTGATAGCACATGTCAGCTTCTGTATCCCCAGTGACCTGAGAGCTGAATTGTTGGGATGAAGATTAGTTCAGTTCCAAGGCTGGTACTGAGTCAAGCTTCTTTACTGAGTATGTTTGTCTAGATAAACCTGCTCCAAGCCACACATGGCAATCCTCTTCAAAAGGCATTGGGACAACCAAGTCCATTTTAAAAGAGTGTGACCAAAGTGAGCTGTGTTGATTGTGCCCTCTTGCTCTCTGTTTGGCAGCAGCAGATTCCTGTGTTCCTCTCTGTGTCGGCAGGTTTTGATCATTTCATCATTGCAGAAGTGCCACTGCTGGTATAATTTAATTGTGGGGGGCAGAGCATTTGTATAATGAGAGCTATTCCAAGGAGAGGAGGAGCAGAGGCCACACCAGGGGTGCCTGCTGGGGACCAGCACAGGTTGCTGAACACTCTCCTTCCAGCTTTTTTGTTGTTAGAAGCTTTTGATGCCATTGGCCTTGTTCCAGAGGAGTCTCTCAGTGGGCTGTACCTGCACCATTGTGCAATGGGCCACTGCAGGCTCAGGGAGGAGTGCTTGCCCACCATCAAGCCAGATGAGCCTGCTGTACAGGAAAAGGCAGGCAGGTGTTTCTTTGCAGGGATTCCTCTGTGTATACAGCATTATCCCTTAACTGGGTGTGCAAGCATGGAAGCATGTTTCAGAAGCTGTATTTTAAAAACTGCACTGCACCATTTTGATTTTGCATTGCAGTTTAAGATGTTGGTGAGGATTTTTTCAGAGCTCTGCCTGTAGGAAAGGTCTGTCAGAGCAGTGCCTAACCCAGGTCAACAAGGTAAGGCACTGGCAAACTAAATGTGTCTTACTTGTGCCCAGAGTCTCAAGGAGCCAGAATAGCTAATGCAAGGGATGCTGACTTATCAAAGGGCTGCAGCTACATGCTAGAGGATTATTTTTACTAATACATGCTTGGAGTTTGTCAGGTTAATAAGGCTCTGCAACATCTCTTGTGAATGCACAGAAAAGTTCAGGAGACTTCATATTGCTCCTTCAGTTTGAAATGTGCAGCGTTCATCTTTACAGCTTGGAATTCCTCATTTGTACTGCTCATCATAATGTTTTAAAAATGATTCTAAAATTTATTCCTTAAAAGTTTTTGGGATTAATAATGTTCAGGTTCAAGACTAGCTGTACTATCATGTATAATCCAGTTGAAGCATAAGGAACTATGTATTTTTATACAAAATAAAACTTCATTCTGTAGTTATTAAAATCTACTCTTACCTTAGAATTAAAATTCTGAAGAATATTTTTTGGAAAAGTTTGATTCAAATAAGAATATTTAGATTTCAGATTTTAAAACTATTACTCAGAGATACATTGCAATTATAGTTTTAGTCAGCTTTCTTATGCAGACACAGAAATTAATCAGTTATTCCTTAAACCCTCAGAGCCCCCTCATTTATGAATTATTGTGCTGCAGATTGTTAATGGAATATATTATACTGGAAGTTTTATCTCTGTCTGTCTTATGTAATTTAATGCAATAACTTGTAAATAAAATATCTTAGGACGTTAAATGTTTATTTGTGATAATAGTTTGTTTATTCAGCTTGAGGAAACTGGAGGTGAAGTTAAGAGTAAGTACACTTAAAAGGAAGCAAGTAAACATATTTTAATTACGATTTAAAGTAAAGCAAGCAAATAAGTCTAAAATGGAATGATAAAAGGTTATTGTAGGTTGCTGCAGTGGTACATTAACATACTAAACTATTTAGAGTGTCACACATTTTCCACATCAGAATTAAACAAATAGCAGCTTAATACATTAATTCATTTCAGTGACATCTGCTCTGTCAGTTGCCTAGGGGCTGGAAAACAAAGTATTATAGCAGAAGATACACAGATGGATCCAGCAGCTCAGGATTGCTCCAAGTGATGGACTGGGGCCAGTTCTGGATCCTTGGTACCAGCCGTGTTGGTGAGATGCTTTTGGCCCCTGCCTTGGTTTGGTACAAGATGTTCAGCTGTGGGCATTGTTGCCTCTGCACTGTTTCCCCCACCACATCCATAAAATCAGTGAGTGGAACCAAGAGGCCATTTCTGCTGTTTCCAAGAGGAATATCACTTGCTGTGGTACTATTTTTCTTTTGTCTCCTCTTTTCCTGAATGTTTTTTCCTTTCCTTGGGGCTGTACTGGTGAGTGGAACTGCCCTGTCAGCTCTTCCCAACACCCTGGGAAGGTTACTTCAGCCAAAACTCATGTGATTGGTGTTCTTTCTTCAAAGCAAGGTGTGTATCTCTAGAACTTATAAAAAAATACATACAAATATTTTGTATTTTTAGAAAAAATACTACAGTATCATCGATTTACTAGACAGTATACAAACAGAAACCAAAACCTTGTGCATATCCCTGAGATCTATAAATTAGGCTGTGTACATACACAAGAGCATTAAGGGCAAAATCACAAGCACTGTCATCCATAATCATAAACTGGAAAAGAAATTGGAGCCTCTTTTTTACCATTTGCATGTTTTTTATGTTGTTCGTACTGTAAAGGGATGAGAAGACTTTCCAGAATGTTAAAAACTTTTAACCTTTTTCTGCAACTATGACAACTAGAGCCAAATTAATCTAATAAAAAACTCAAGAACAGATTGCTGCACAGTGACATATCTCTGAGGGATGGTACTTAATTTAAAACAACAAGTATTTCAAGGCTGTGATAGAACTTTGAGGCTTAACAATACTTCTTATATTGCAGTCAAAACTCCCAGAGCTCCCATATGGAAGAGTCAGCCAAAATTCACAGTGCAGCCAGATTAGCAGTGTTAATCACATTGCCTGTTCTTTAAATTGCAAGGAACCTGGGCAGGGTGCAGAGGCTGGAAACTGGATGCCTGTGCAGTAATGCCTGTGATCCTGAGGATATGTTGTTGGGTGGGATTGGTATTTATGGTCTCAACAAAATCTCTACTTCTAAGGCAAATTGTAGTGTTGAATGTGTTACTTTGTAAACTGCCTTGGTTTCTTTCTATGTTTGGTCTGTGCATAGATTTAAAAACTGTTTGGCTGCTCTACCTCTGCTGTGAATTTTTGATGGTGGGTTCACCAAGGTCACTAATATCTAATATTTGGTTTATAGGGTTAGTCTTTGGGTTAGGCTGCTGCAAATCTACATATTTGTTGTGAGTGATAACGCTGTGGGACAATGGATTAATTATGGCATTTGCATCTATAAAAAAGGCATTTATTTAGCCATTTAAACATGAGTGTAATATTAGTTGCTATTGTTTTAGAATCCAGTGGTCTAAAGCTACATGTTCAGAGGAGAAATGTTGACAGCCCCCTCAGTTCCCTTATGGAAGATTCAGATAGAAAAGTTTTCCATTGTTACTTATGATACATGATACTGTGATGGAATGTGGCTGTGTAAAAAAGCCTGGATGGGCAAGATGCTGTGAGTTAAAGGTGCTCAGCAGCACTGAACCCTGGGTCAGCTTTCAAATGATACAAAATATGGGTTTGGAAGGCTAATTTTAGCCACCCTGCTTAAAATTTGTGTCCTCACTGACCTGTGGTGGTGTTCATGTTGGAGGGGGATTTTAGAGAGATCTGCTTTGCTGTTGTGGCAGGTTCTGGCTCTGGGAAGAAGTGGAGCTGGGCTGTGGGCAGGCTGGATGGGCAGAGGCTGGAGGTGCAGGGGGCTCTGCAGGAACCAGGATCCTTTGGGAGCCTGGGGGAGAGCATCAGTGTCCTCATGTCCCACTGCTGGGCTGGAGAGAGGATGGACCCAGCTCTGCTCAGGTGCATGGAGAAGGACAGGAATCAACCCATGGCAGGTTCTGGTTAGGTACAAGAGGAAACAAAATTCCTGAGAGGATTGTAGAGCATTGGAGCAGGGCAGGAGGCAGCCTTACATCCCTGGAGGTTTGAGATTTGGACAGGATGAGGCCCTGGGCAACCTGATCTGGTGGGATCTGTGCAGAGGAGGAGGCTGGACTGAATGACCTCCAGAGGTGCCTTCCAACCAAAATTATTCTGGTTCTAAATTTAGCGCGTGGGAGTGCTAAATTTGACTTTGGCATGATTGAAATTACATTTAAAGCTAAAGCAGGACAGCAAGACAATGCTCCTGGGACTCCTGTGCAGCACTTCCAAAAAACACAGGCTCACACACATTTGCAATGGAAGCTCAGTTATTCTGAAGTACAGAGTTGCATGGTGCCTTCAAAACCAAAGCTGTGCCTCAGAGTGTGTGTGGTGCTTACATGGGCTTTGTAAGAGGTCAGATTTATTTCCAGAGGTCACAAACTGAACAGCTGAATGGATTCGAGGCTCCTAACTCCCATTCTGTGACAGATAATTAAAAGATCTAATCTCTTGTACAGCTGACCTGAGAATAAATTTCTAATAGTCTGTGGATTTGCTGCACAGCAGAGTATGCAGCTTCTCATTATAATTTTATATGTTGTTAGTACAGCTAGGCCAATTTTTGTCTTGATTTAAAGTTGAATTCTGGGACCATTATTTTCTTTTTGAGTGAATGTAAAATATATAAGAAATTCCTAGATCAGAGAGGTATAATCTCAGTAGTATAAAACTGTCTGTAAAATGATAGCAAAACATACTGAGAAAAAGGAGCTCATATTTAAAGACAGAGCAATTTCAAGTTTAAAAAAGCAAACTTTCTTTTATTAAATTTTCTAATTATGTCCATACCTAATCATACAACCAATAAATGGATTTATATGTGCCAAAGTTGAGGTTTAGCATATAAGTATTAAGGCTTTTGAGTAGGTCTGAATGTGTTTGAAAGGTTTGGATCAGTACTTTAAATAAAATTAATTAAATCTTACTGTGTGAGTAGAATAATAAACTTTCAAGTCATTGTTATAATTCAACCTTTGTACAAATGTAATCTCACTGATTGAAAAGAGGACATAAAAAAATAAATGGAAAACTCCATCTCAGTAGGTTTCAGAGTGATAATGATGAGTTTATTTTCTGTCTTTTTCCAATTGCTGGTAATTATTAACAGACCAAATGTGGAAATGGGAACTCTTTCAGTCTGCTGGAGCATCTTTGGGGACTGCTGCTGTAGTGCTGTGGAGTTGGACACTTGGGCTGCTGTCTGGAGCACAGAGAGATGACTTGCAGCAATTTTCCTTTACCCTTACCTGATGCCAAGTGGAGCTCACAGCAGAAATTAACCTAATCAATTTCTAAATAAGTGTTGATTGCACCACCCTAGCAGACTGTCAGTAATGGGGAGGCAGGAATGGGGTGGCAGATTTGACCTGCATTTGGAAAGGAAGTTAAATAAAGGTTTAAAAGAAGCGATTTGTGAAGTGCAGTAGAAAACATTCTTGAATTAGAGGTCCAGGGATTGTGCTGCTTTCTGAAGAGGCCTTGTGTTACTGATGTATTTCTAAATCAAGATAATATTATATTAGGTATAGAAAACCTCCATGACACTATCTTGACAAAAGAATATTTATAAATAAGAAATCCTGTATTTTTAGATGTCAATTGTAGAATGACACAGTATTACTAATTTTTTTCCCAAAATGGTTGGTTAGTCCTTGGGGCAGTTTTTATTATTTTGGTTAAGAGGAAGAATTGACAGCAGATATTCCTTGCAAAATTATATTTTCTCAAGCAAATAATATGAAGAAAGGTCTATTTTGTGTGGATAGCAAGGCCCAAGATCAGGCAGAGATCTCTTGCTGTTTCTCCACTCTACAGAACCTGTTGTTGTTCTACTATTGAAAATAGTAGTTGGTGAGGTTTGTGTTTCTCCTCATCATTTTCTTTCCTCAGTACCACATCTGTGCTGGCCAGCAGTTCCCGTGTATTTGTATGAGGGGTTTTCTATTGTTTTGCAAATCTTCCCCTAAAAGAGGCAGCTTTGTTGTTTTTTCTTTGTTTTTCTTCTTCTTCTTTTGGTTTTCACTTAGCTTGTAAAGTTTTGATATGAGTCTACATTAAAGATACAGTTTGCACATTTATTTAATGTTTGGTTATATCCTGAACTTGTGTAATGAGCATCTGGAAGTAAGAGTTTGTAACATTTTGAAAATAATCAGAAAGAGAATTTCTTCTTCCAGTGCCTAATTTTAAAGCTAGAGATTAAAGATGTTTCATTTTTATTATGCAATACCACACATTGTTAATTTTTGCCCAAGAGAAATGCTTAAACAGTTAAATATTACATTTTTGCTTCGAATAGAATATATTTGCACATTGTTTCATATACAGTGAGTGATTTTGTTTGGGAATTACTAACTCTTCTGATAAAATTTGCATTGCTATTGGCAGTAGCATTTCAGGAAACTGTAGCAAACAATGGAAGGCTGAACTGTTACCTGATCTCTCTGCTTGTATAAAGCTCGTGTTTACATAGAGGGAAGAGCTGAAAACTTGTTCCTTTGAAGATTAGAGCTCCACTGGAGAAGATGCCATGTCAGTCTTAGAGTGCTGTGGAAATATGAAGGTGCATTAAAGCATTGTGGTTATCAGCTCAGTGGTGCAATGCAAGGCAGCAAAACCTGCCTGCCCTGGGCTCCAGCAGGGTGTCAGGCAGGGAACCTGTGACATGGGGGTTCATCAGGCTTGTATGGCTTGGAGCAGAAGTGGAATTCATGGTTCTGTGCCAGACTGAAATTCAGACCAGAGTTTTCAGCTCCGTTTCAGCTCAGCGTGGGAAGAGAACTAAAATTGAGATAGCAGAATTTCTAATGCTTAGTGATACAGCAAATGTTGCTAACAGAGGCACTTTAAGAGTTGGGACTGATTTGTGATTGACAGTTTGAAAAATGTTGTCAGTGAATGAGTCTGGAAGCTAGGTCAGATTAAGGATTTCTGCAAGTCATGGTGGCTAATTGAGTTTTCTGCTTTTGGCACCCAAGGTCTCACTGGTTGGGTGAGCTAGTTGGTTGTCATAGAGAGAAGCATTTCCACAAGATGTCATGTTTTCCACAGCCCCAGTGACAGTTGTAGCTAAAATTACTACAGAGGTAAGGATTGGATTGCATTAAGGAATTATTCCTGTTTCTCTGTTTGTTGAACACATTAGCCCTTACTATGTGCTTTTCCTAGCTCTTATGTAAGAAACTGTATTGCTGGGATAATTCAATTGCATCATATAATTTTTTAATACCCTGTGGAACCCATCAGTCTTTTCATGGAATTGCATATTGTGCTTTGAATATGAAATTAATACTCATTGCTTCCACCTTGGTCAGTGTAACTTTATTAGACTATGTTTTCCTTAGGTACCTCTCAGTGCTACAGTCACATCTGTATTTTAAGAGAGCACCTTGAAAAGCAAAATAACTTTTTGAAATTCAGGCCTGTTTCTACAGAAACACTATTAAAATGAAGAAGTTTTAAAGTCCAGATAATAATAGTGCTTAGCAGTACAGAAAAACAAGTCATACAGAAGAGAATGTTGGTTTCATTCATTACAAAGCAGAATTGTCCTTCATTAATTCATTGAGAGCAGGGCTGTCACTCCAAGTGATAGAAGTGGGATGTGATAGAAAGGGTATCTGAGTCATCATTTGCTTTAGGAGTATTTGGACTGGGAGGAGATTTATCTTTGTTTATCTTCTGTTTTGGAAATAAACACTGGAAATGTGCTGTGGTACCATGGATCACTTGTTGTTTAATGTGTTGCATTAAACTAAAGTTGGGCTTCTCTTTAATGCAAACTTATTTTTCTGTGATGCTCTGGGAGTAGAGCAGTGCCAGACTGTGCTCGGATGCTCCTTTGGTACCTGGTCAGCAGTGGGGAAGGGTGAGCAGAGCTCCCAGCCCTGGGAAATAGCAAGGGAGACACTTCCTCCAACAACATGATGGAAGGAATGTTTGGAGAAACTGTGTGCCCAGGAGAAGGGAGATGCCCAGGAGAAGGATTGAAAGGAAAAAGGAGATGTTAAGGGCAGTCAGGGAGGAGCATTTGTGGGAAAATAGATTAGAAGTAAATGGACCTGGTTGTAAATAGACTGGCCATGGGGTATTGTCCTGCTCTGGGTGAGCCCAGTACCTCATGGCCATAGCTTGTCCTCTGTTCTTAAACTGTGTGGGGGTTTGGTGGGGCTGCACTGGGCTCTTGCTGGCTGTGTGTGGGCAATCCCTGCATCCCATGGTCCCCAGATTTGGCTGTGCACAGTTTGTCCTGCTTCCACATAGACCCAACGTCCTGAAGAGCAGCTGTCAGCACAAAGACCAAACCCATCAGGTGTGGGAAGTGCTTGGGGTGGGAGGGCTGTGGGCTCAAACAGCCTCAGAGCCACAAGAAGGGGATGTGCTGGTGTGCTGTGGCTCAAGCTGGCTCCTTGGGCAGCTGTGTCTGTGCTGGCCCAAGAGCCCAGCCCTGTCTGCAGCGGGATGTGGGTCACAGGGCAGCACCTGCATCACTGCCCTCTTAGGGGCTGTTATTAAAGACTGGAACTGGTGGGATTATTGGCAATTGGAGCAGCTTGCAGTGGATGGAGCTCCTGGTTTCCTTGGGAGGAGGAGGAGGAGGAGTGACCTATATCTGCCCAGGGGCTGCCAGGCTCCACGTTGCAGTGACTTGCCAGGCTTCTCTCTGTTAGAGACAGAGATAAAGGCTTCTCTTGAGACACAGGGAAGTAAAGGGTCTCAGTGTTCACCAGGCCTGGGCTACAATTTTAGATTAATTGTATGTTTTGTGTAGAATGTGAGGAACTAACCAGGTTCAGAGGCTGGATGGGGAATAGTGTGCTTCAGGATCTCCTGACCACACTACTGCTCACTTGACACAATAAAGATACTTCATATTTCAGCCCCTTTGAAATCAAGAGAGAGAGGTTTGTGTGGAATTTGGCATTGGATTTTCATCTGTCCTTCACTGAATTGCATTTCTGTACATTACCTGGGGAAAATGCTGTACAATATGTTTCTTTTTATAATACATGATTTTATCAGATGATGTTGCTGCTTCCCCTTCTGTCTATAAAAGATGAATATAAAGCTTCAGAACAAAATATTTATTTTGAACTTGAACTCATTTGCTGTTTGAATGAGGTAGTGGTTTGCAAATTAAGCAACTCAAAACTTGATCTAAAAGCATGTTGTATAGATACCCCAAAAATGTTCCTGTTGGTAATAGAACTGTGCAAGCTACTTCACTGCAGCTGAGGGCTCTGGGGTCATGTTTGTGTGAATGTAACACATTTCTGCTATGAATGCAGTGTCAAGGAATAATTCATTGCAGGAATTGTGTAGCCTGAGTGTGAAAAGGGCAGCAGCATGCTGGTGTGTCTGATAGGAATGAAGCAGAATTAGATTTGTATGGGTGTAACTGAATCTAAGAAGAAATTCTTACACTGTGACAAAGTCACCAAAGATAGCTAATTTGCACTGTTTGAGATACTGTGACTTTAGCACCAGGACTTCAGTCACATCAATATCTATGTATATTTAAATTAACTCTATGATTGCAATAAAACAAGAGCTAATCCCTTTGTAATGCAAAATTAAGCAGAGCAAGTAAAAGCAGGAGTTCAGTTTTATATTTCAAAGTAATTATTTTAGACATAAAAATGTCTAAAAATTAGTAAATTATATTAATTATTTTAATTAATATAAAATATATATTAAAATATGTTAATAATGATTGGGGGTGATACATTGCAACTTGACTAGCAAAATGAACTACTGCTTTCTGTATTATTTTATCTTGCTTCTGCTTTTTGGTGTTGCTGTAACAAACAGGCATCATTGTTACTATTATTACTCTGTTTGTACCAAGGAATGGAAAGACAAATGAGCCGTGGAAATTCCTTCTATGCTGTTTTTCCCCAGTTGCAAACATTTGCTCATTTCCAAGCCAGGGAATGTGCTTGTCCCCCTCCCCTGTTTGAGGATGCAGATGGAGCAGATGCCAGTGTGAAGAGTGATGCAGAGCAGGGTGCACCCAGCAGGTGCTACAGACCTGGGGGCAGGAAACAGCACCACAGTGACAGCTTCTCAAAAAAAGAATGCCCTAAAGGTGAGGGGACTGGCAGGAATATGGTTTGGGTAACTGGTAGAGGTGCTAGAAGTGATCATCAGGCAGCCAGGGAGTGCAGAACAGTAACAGATATAGAGTCCAGTGATTTTCTTAAAGTTGATTCTTAAGATTTTGGAGCTGCTTACAGTAGAACTAAGCAATAAAGAATATCCATTAATTTAGACATGCTCCAAGAAAAAAAAGAATCTGCTTTGTTTTTGGTATTAAAGTGAGCTCAGAGACATAATTGCATTTCAGATGATGGGAAATTGTAACCTCAGGCAAGCAGGGAAAAGGCTGAACTTTCTGGTTGTGATGAGCCAACTGCTAAGATCAAAACTTGACAGAATTAAGAAATGAATGCTGATGAAATTATTCTACCCAGATCAATAATGGTTTTACTGGTGGGCTTTACTAGGAACAGGGTTAAGTGTAAGAGCATCACATTTCCAATTATGACTTCTTTTTTACTTTCAGAACAGTACTCCACATTGTTGACAAATTCCTCAGTGATTATCAATCAAAATGAATGCATTTAAGTAGGATTTGGATCTGACCTGCTGCTTTGCAGCTACATCCCTTCACAGAGAATGGGATTTGGATAGCAGGCAGAAGAATGTTCTCTGGCATGGTCAGTGTGGGCTGAAGGCAAGGATTAAAGTGCTGGGAGCTGTGTGTGTGTGCAGGACACAGTGCTGCAGATGAGGATGATCTGAAATCCCCACTCCCCTCTGGGGCAGGTTTCTTCTTCAGGGCTTTTCACTTGGGATTTGAGGTCCAGATCCTAAATAGGACTTTCAGTGTCTCTCCCCTTCACAAAGCTGAGCAGAGCTGTCTGTGCAAACACCAGGGTTGGACTTGCAGCTGCTTGGGCCTCTGAGGAAGAGGAATTGGCACCCCTGGTTCTCTATTGGATCTGTTGGTGTAAAACTCACCTTGCCACTCGTTCAGGTGGCCCCAATCTGAAGATGGTAGTCAGCTTTTTTTGCACAGGCTGGTCTCTGCATGGCCATCTCTAAACTGTCCTGGTTGTGCCATCACCATAGCTGGACTGAGCTGCAGGGTTTGTGGAAAGGCATCCCAGGCTGTGGGATGAGTGTATCCAACAAATGTGACAAGGATTCACAAAGGTCTCTATGGTCACAGAGTTGTTCCTGGAAAACAAGGAAGGGAACTCTTCAAATGGAAACTTCTCAGATCTGCTGAGTGACACTGGGTAAAGCACTCAGTACCCACACTCACAAAGGACACAAGCTATGAACAAGCACACACAGCTGTTCCCACCACATGTGGAAGCCAAAGGTGCTTTCCCACAGTCAGCCATGGACAGCTGGGAAGTGAAAAATCAGCTTGCCCTGCCTTTGGATGTGTTGAGGAGTTTCCAGCCTTGCAGCTTTGGGCTTATGTGTGTGGCATTTCAGGCACATGAGTTCTCTTAGACACAGACCCAGGCCTCTTGCCTCTCCAAATGTCCCATTCTGGGGGGGGATGATGGGGGTGGGGTTTTGAATTTTATTTTTTTGTAAGAAACTCTCAAAGTTATATTTATTGATTCTAATTAAAACACATGAGAGGTTGAATCTTTTTTTTTTTCTGGATAGCACCAACCCACATCATCATTTGATAATTTTGTGTGATAGGTAGCTGGTGATTGCAGATTTATGACAATGTGTGCATAACTTCTCAGAAGACAGCAGTGCAGTGAAGGACCTTTAAGTCTGTCTAATTCTTTAGGTAACACTTCTGTTAAATCTCTATTTAAGCACTTGAAATTTCCATTGATTAAAAATCCAGACAGTTTAATTATATATATATGAAACAATGATAAATTAAAATTTAGTAATCTCTTTCTCTCTTTGTGTGCATGAAGCATCAGCCCACACAGAAGAATCCTCCCTTAAAAACCTTCTCTATGCCTTAATTTAGTCCCAAAAGAAATACCCCAAAATTTTCTTGGCATCTATGTAGTGCCTGTCATATTTCTTGCACCACTCATGATCCCCTAAATGTTGAATTCACACTGTAATTTAAATCTTCCTGTATTCAAATATATAAATGAGATTTTCTAACTCTCATGCCTACCACGATTTCTGGCCAGACCAACTGACATTTATTGCCTTGTTCTGCTTCTTTGATTTCCCTCCCATAAAATGCTGGGCTTGGGTTCTAGTTTTTTCCTGGCTGGTTCTTGTTACAGTACCTTTTCTGTTGCAGCCAGGATACCTTCCCTTATTACAATGAATCCCATTATCCCAGCTCACCACTGGGTGTACAGTTTCCCTCTTGCTTTCTGAAGTCCTTTCTGTGACAGGTCCCTTGTAGTGCCTGACCTTTTAGAAATGAATACCTTTTGTTAATTGCTTGCCATATCCTTATTACACGACAGGTTTTCTCTGAGCTAAATTGAAGTCTGTGACCTCTACTTGAGCAGATCTTTCCTTATCTGAGGTGTGGCAATCCCCATGAGTTTCCCAAGGCCAGCAGGGTCCCTGCATGGCAGGTTCTTTCCTGAAGGTGTGTGACCTGCAGGAGCATTGCTGTGGCTCTCATTGTCTCTGCTGCTAACCAGACCTATCCCTTTATCCTCTGGGTCACTTTGCAGACTGAATTCTGGACGTGCTCTCACCTCATCGTGGGGCAGGGTTTGGTTTTTTCAGTTTTTTAAGCATTTTCTTGCACCCTGTTTTTTTGGGTTTGATACACCACTGTTTCCCATTATAAAATCTCTGCTAAAGGTTTGTAGGGTTTCTGTTTGATTTCTGCTCACTATTTTGGGTGCACAGTTTTCTGAAGAATATTAGATGGTGCTTTCATTCCAGTTAGGGGAGCACAGGGGGCTGATGCCAGCTTTGGTCGGGATCTAGGTCTGCCCTAGAGTGGTGCCCCTTGGAAAACAGGAGCTGGCAGTGGGAGAAGTTCTGCTTTCATTCATTCAACTTGCTGGCCAGCAGACAAGGGCTGTCATCATGGATTTCAGGGCTGAAGGAAGCTCTTTATTCCCAGGAGATAGCAAGGAGCAGAGTGGGACTCATGACCCAGTTACCTCTGGAGCAAGCACAGCTGCCTGCTCTCTGACACAGCTCAGAGTGGATTCTCAGCCTGATTTTTCCTGCTTCAGAAATATGCAGGATTCACAGAACCACAGAGGGGTTGAGGTTGGAAGGGACCTCTGGAGTTCATCTAGCCCAAGCTCCCTGCTAAGGCAAGTTGTGTTCTTCAGTGCCTTATACAAAAGCCCACTGTCTCTGACCTGCATGTGTTTCAATTAAACGTGACTGTGCATGTGGCTCATTGCTGTGCAGTTAATGAGAAGTGTATCTCCTGCATGGAGTTGAGAATGGAGCTGTTTGAGAGCCAGAAGTTTAACCTCAGGCTGTTTCTGAGCAGGACAGAGACATGCAGCAGGTCACTGAGGGCAGAGTTGGGTGGTTTTACAAGTCCCAGCAGAAATGGGATTCATGCAAGAGAGGCTGGGCAGAAGGTTGGAAGACATGAGTTTATTTGTAGAGGCATTATTTACCCAACTCATTGACTTTTCCTGCTTGTTTTCACTTCTGCCTTGGGTTTGTCCTTTTTTGTTTCTGTCACAATTGCCTGGGGACATGGGCCATTCAGCACTTGTTCCATCTTCAGACCCAGCTGCTAGGAATACATCAGTTCAGTTAATACATTGTGATAGTTGAAAGGAAACATCTGTTACTTAATATCATTATATATAGAGGTATATTTAATTTTATTGCATTTTTTAGTATAATTGAATATCCTGAGATGGAAAGGACACACAAGGATCCCCAGGAGTCACATTGTGTGCCCAAGAGCATTGTCCAAACTCTTGAACTCTGTCAGGCTTCATGCTGTGACCTCTTCCCTGGAGAGCTGTTCCAGTGCCCAACCACCCCCTGGGTGAAGAACCTTTTTCTAATATCCAACCTAAACCTTCTCTGACACAGCTTCAGGCCATTCCCTGGGATCCTGTCACTGTCACCACAGAGCAGAGCAGTGCTTCTCTTTGAATGTGATCTTATTATCCCCAGTAGAAGATCCAAGTTAACATTTACTTGGATCAAAACTACCAAAAGCAAAAATAAGATGAAGCAGCACTGCAACCAGTTTTAGCAACTTAGAAGAAAATGCATCTAAAAATGTACTGAGAAAATCTGTGAAATATGATGATTGCTTGTATTTTGCAGCATTTTCAAAGTAAAATGCATTAATTAGAGATTATTTATTAAAAGTTAGTATCTTAATCAATATTGAGACTAGACTCTATAGTCCCCATTTGCTGTTAAACAGGCATTTATACAATTGGGTAGAATTGGATGAGCCACTTAAAATCCAGGGACATAGTTTTATAAAATCATAAAGGCTCCTGTGTTTGAGGGGACCATGAAGATTGTTGAGTTCAGCTCCTGACTCCACACAAGGCAACCTAAAATTTAAACCAATATGCCAATCCCAAGCAACATAAGAGCTGCTGCAAGCTAACAGGTATCTGTTGAATATTGCAAAGTCCTTGAATCTCAGGTGGTATTATAACTCTGATTTTTTTTTAAAAATTAGTTAGAAAATGCTTCCATATTTTATAGGGAAGAACAAACTCCATTCTTCTACTTTTAATAATATAATTGTTCCAAAACCTTTTCAGAGACAGACAGTGGAAAAAAGCTCGAAACAGGCTTAGTGAAGTGCAAGAAGAACAGGAGTGGAGGTAGATGTACTGTCACCTTCCTAGAGTCATAGAATTCTATTGGAATATCTCAGACTGGAAGGGACCCATGAGGATCATCAGGTGTAACTCCTTTTTCCTTGCAGGAACTACCTAAAACTAAACTGTAACCAGTCCAGTTACTGCTAACGTTCACTTCAGCTCACACTGGGGAAGAGGGCAGTGAGTACAGGAAAATACTGAGTTAATTAGGAATGGGTCTGAAATATTTTTAAAATGTCCTTTATAACTTGTGGTACCGCAGGTTATAAAGATTTTTCAGCCAACTAATCCATTTCAGAGTGGCCTAAATTGGTTGCAGTCTGGTTGCTGTTTGTGAAGATGTTGGTGACAGCATTGACCTGGGTAATGTAACCTTGGAAAAAGCAAACCTGAAACAGGGGATGGGCGAGAGCACTGCTGGGGCTACCAGGACTTCACTGAGGTTTTAAGAGGAGCCACGTGCCCTGTCCTTTTCTGTGGCCAGGGCAATGTGCTGTCATTGAACAGTGGAGTTGCAGGTGTTTGGTCTGTGTTGAGTTGGGAAATCAGGTTAAAGCTGTGGTTTTGTGGATCATTTGCAGCAGGGGGTCTCTGATCTCTGGGCTGTGCTGCTGTCCCTTGTCACGCTCCCAGTCAGCCCATCGTGCTGCTGAGGTGCAGTGCCTCGTGCTTTGTGCCTGGGAAGCTCATGAGTGGTGATGGAGTTTCTGGGAAACACCACAAAACCCTCTGAGCTCCTCGGGTGAGATTTCTGTTTTGCTGTGTCCGAGTGGTGAGACTGCAGGGGAGGCTCAGGGCTCACACCTCAGACTGTAAATACAGAGCAGTGCACTGTGTGACTGCATTATGATCATACAGCCCTAAAATGCAAGTTTAGCCTGGGAAGCCTGGCAAGAGTGTGTTAGAGTGAAAGCCCTTTCACTTTTCCTGCCCATTAATTTACGTGCCTTCAGAGTGTTGCCATTTAGCAAAGTGCCTTTTGTGTTTCTGCCAAGCTGAAGTAGCCTCTGGGAAAACCTAAGTAGGCCAAATCCTGCAGATATCTGGAGAGCTCTGCCAGGGTGGCTGATGGTGATCCAAGAGTGTGGGGATGGGTTTGGCTTCATGCAGGCAGCACAACAATACTGAACAAAATAAAAAACTGATGCAAGAGTTTCATGTCAAAAGACAGTTGCTGCAAGATAATGCATACAGAATATTTTTTAAAATTGACTAGCTCATAGTTTTGATTCAGAGCCTGGGATCTTCAGATCTGTGCCCTAGGTCTTAGACCATGTCAGCTGAGGGCTATTTAAAGTTATAGAACGTGTCTGGCATGGCCCAGGCCAGTGGTGTACTCACCATATAGATTTCTGAAGTCAGAGTCCTTATAGAAAGGCTCATTCTGTTCCCATGTAGTGCTTTAAATAGCTCAACACATCACTGCTATTCCAGTGGTACACATGCCAGCTCCATATGAGCAATCAGGAGAGGTTTTGGCTGCCAGGTGTCTCACAGTGAGAGCATCTCACTGCTTTACATCATCTCCTCCTGACATCAGTGCTGTGCGCTCCTGCAGCAGGGCAGGGAGTGCTGTGTTTGGGGGATGTCTAGAGGGGTTCCCTGCCACCTCAGCCTGCATTCTGTTTTATGGCAGGGAGTTTGCAGGTTGTAGTCCTTTCAGCCTCTGTCCCCAGGTGCCCAGCAGCACCCTGCAGTGCCTGTGGTGTCACCTGTGCAGGGACACCCCTTGGTGGCACGTCCTGCCTGCGGTCCCTGCTGGGGGTGTCACCCCCTGGATGTGGCAGTGTCACCCCCTGGATGTGGCAGTGTCACCCCCTGCCTGTGGCAGTGTCACCCCCGGCCGTGGCAGTGTCACCCCCGGCTCTAGCAGTGCCACCCCGGCCGTGGCAGTGTCACCCCAGCCGTGGCAGTGTCACCCCCGGCTCTAGCAGTGCCACCCCGGCCGTGGCAGTGTCACCCCCGGCTCTAGCAGTGTCACCCCGGCCGTGGCAGTGTCACCCCCTGCCTGTAGCAGTGTCACCCCAGCCGTGGCAGTGCCACCCCAGCCGTGGCAGTGTCACTTCTGGCTCTAGCAGTGTCACCCCGGCCGTGGCAGTGTCACCCCTGCCTGTGGCAGTGCCACCCCCTGCCTGTGGCAGTGTCACCCCCGGCCGTGGCAGTGTCACCCCCGGCTCTAGCAGTGTCACCCCCGGCTCTAGCAGTGCCACCCCGGCCGTGGCAGTGTCACCCCCTGCCTGTAGCAGTGTCACCCCGGCCGTGGCAGTGTCACCCCAGCCGTGGCAGTGTCACCCCCGGCTCTAGCAGTGCCACCCCGGCCGTGGCAGTGTCACCCCCTGCCTGTAGCAGTGTCACCCCGGCCGTGGCAGTGTCACCCCCGGCTCTAGCAGTGTCACCCCCGGCTCTAGCAGTGTCACCCCCGGCTCTAGCAGTGTCACCCCGGCCGTGGCAGTGTCACCCCCGGCTCTAGCAGTGTCACCCCGGCCGTGGCAGTGTCACCCCAGCCGTGGCAGTGTCACCCCTGGCTCTAGCAGTGTCACCCCCGGCTCTAGCAGTGTCACCCCGGCCGTGGCAGTGCTCCTGCTCCTGCAGGACGCTATTTTTACCGCTGGTGACGCCCGGCTGGCTCTGCTCCCCCTGAGCGGGGTGTGCAGGAGTCATCTGACCCTGCCCGGGCTGGGTGGCACTGCTGGCTCTGGGCTGTGGCACTGAGGATCCTGCTCCCGCTGGCAGCAGAGCTCCTGGGAGATCCCCTCTGGGAGGGACTGCGTGCAGCCATGCCTGAGGATACAGGTACAGGGAGATGACTCCACGTTTTGGTCAGCCTGGACCTAAAATGGCTTGTTTGTCACCTGGGGCTGTGGTAACTAAATCACTGATGCTTCATGAGAGCCACAGCTCTGTGTTTGTGTGCAAACGCAGCAGAGTGGGAAAGATGGTTAAACAGTTATTGTGAATTATGCTTTGTGTTCTTTTAATTATATAAATGATTATTTGGAAATGAGAATGACTCTGGTAGTTAGCGGACAGCTCAATTTGAAAACTTTCCTCATTCTTTTAAATTGAAATTGATTTCAGAGTTTATATTGGACTATAATGGGAAAAAGTCCCTATTTCTTCATGCAGATATCTTGGACTGTTGTTTCTGTATCCTGTCTCACTGCAATCTAGCTAAACCTGTACAAAAATAGCCCTTGCAATGCTGCAGTAGCAGTTACTCCAACTCAGCAGAGATTTTTATGAACTTTCTGTGTTTGAATTCAGTAAATATTTTATTATAATAACAAGGGCAGGAGGTTAGCTTGTGCTAGGTTTGTTTATGTGATGTGAATTTCACACAGAGCATGTGGTGCGATTTGAAGCTCTTGTGTGAGTACTCAGGCTGTGTTGCACCTCTTGTGCATGGTTTATTCACATCCTGCTGGATAACACCTCTCTTTTGCCTCTGGTCCCATAAATTCTGTAACTGGCAGTAAAAGCAGGGGTCACCTCAGTTGGCTGTGTGCCCTGTATCAGCTGTGGGTTTCTGCTTTGATGGTGATGAGTAGGAAGTGCTGGGAAAGGCATGCTTTGGAAAGGCACTGTAGGAGTGGTTGTGTGTATGTAGTAGAAGTAGGTGTACATTTCAAAAAGGAGCACAGTTCTTGAAGCATTTTACTTTGTATTTTTGGACAATGTGGAAGAATTGAGACCTATTAATGTAGAGATTTATTGAATTTGGTGAATATTTTCTCTTACAATGAAGGAACTGAAGAGAGAAGTAACAGTGCTTTGCTGTAGGAGCCACCACAGAGGTCCTGGAAAGAGCAGTGAGCACTTCTGGGGTGTGCCTGGGCCCTCTTGGTGCAGAAAAGCACTTTTGGGAAAGACAGGCAGTGAGTTTGTGTGCTGGCCTCTGTGTGGCCAGCTGGAGGGCTCAAGGAACCACATAATATGGACCTTGACAGCAAAACTTCCTTCCCTTTATCCTCCTGATCTTCTGGTTTCTCGTGGGACATTCAGAAGAACAGGGCATTATAGTGAGAATGCACCATAAAGCAGGGAAACACATTTGTAAAGTCATTTAACACGAGGTGCTAATTGAGAAGCAGGATAAACCAGGTCACCACCAGTTATTTAATTCTGTTCCAGAACATCTAGCACATCCACTCCTCAGGCAGGGCTGGAGCCAAGGACTTGCTCTTCCCCACTGCAGAGTGGGGTTGGCAGGATGGATGGGAAGAGCCTGTGGAGTTCCATTACACAATTATTAATTTTTCATCTTTTCTGTGGAAAGACCCAGTGGGGTCTCAGGACCCTGCAAGGCTCCATGATGAACCCCTGGTTCTAAGGAATAAAAAAAAAAAAAAAAATCAATCCCCTTATCTAAATTAAATGTACAGCTGACACAGCTGATCACTGCATGTATTACTATATTATGTATTTATCCTCACATCAGCAAAGCTCCTCATCACTAGATTTTAAACACAGACACAAGACAGAGAGGGAGCAGGGGCCAGCTCTACAGTAGGAATAAAGCTTCACTGGGATGTTTAGAGGCACTTAAATGCTTCATTCCTTTGTTTTCATCTGGATGTTTTTAAATTCAGCTCTGAGTGTTTTGACTCAGTTGACACAAGAAGGGTTTGTTAAAACAAGAATTTAAACTCCAATCTCTAATTCCAGCAGTACTTGTGTGCGTCTCCTTTAATCCTGCTCCAGGAAGATTGCAAATTTAATTCCCCTCTGGGCTGCTGTGAGCCTCACCCTCCCCAAATCACTTGATACAGCATGTCAGCAATCAATAATGCTGTCCTGTTTCTCAAATACTTAGTGAGTAAATGGCATTTGGGTCTCATATTTATTTATTTTGATTTTTAGTAACCACTTCTAGCTATAGAGACTAAAGGTTTCAGTGTCAACAAAAAGATAATTTGCTGGTAATTCCTTCATGCAGAATAATATCCCTTACCAGTGCTGTGTGGTTTTGATTCAGAGTTGGAATGTGGCCTTTGCCTTTGTTGAAAAAGCTGAACATTATTATGAACTAAACAGCTGATAATTACAGTTTTAAATATTGATGTCTTTTCCTCTCAAAAGTATGTTTTCATCTCCTGAAGCAAAAGCTTATGGATTTATAGAGGAGCCTGTAGTGCTGATAGTTGCTAAAGAAAATGGTTGTGTCTTTTCTGCTGATGGAGGGTTGCTGTTGCAGGCCAGTGGTGCTGTACTTGTATGAGCCTGAAATGAAAGGCTGTCACTTTTTTAACCCAACCTCCAGAACACAATAAAAAAAAAAAAAAAGAAAAACAACCTACAAAAAGGACAGGGAAGGTCCTCCCCACCCCCCAGGCTCTTTATTTTTCCTTTCATTGCTGCCTTTAGGCTCTGGTTCTGCACTATCCTTCCAGGAACCTTGGTGAGGAATTACTGCTTTCCCTACATTGAGAGGTAATTAGGGGAATTGCAAATATTAGGAATAAAATTTCTTTTCACATGACTCTTGTCTCTCCACTCAGATTACACCTTTCTTTTGATCACAGTACTCTTTAAAATGCCTGTGTCACAGAAGGACAGGTTGGATGGGGCTTTGAGCCATGTAATGTAGGGGAAGGTGTCCTGTGGTACATGCATGCAAGTGCACATCTAGAGTAAGTATGGAAGTAAATCTGAGAAGTTTTCCAGCAAACTGTTGCTGGTTAATGTGCCCTACTTGGTCCAGAACCAAGCAGAATTATCTGCTGTGTAGCCTGGTGGAGACAGGCTGAGTCTCGACATCAGAGATGTGTGAGCACTGGACAGTTGGCAAGAAAATTGGCAGGGATGTCCCCAGCAGACAAGTCTTGCACAAAGAAGTCCTGTGGAAACTGCTTGTTCATTCCTTGCCAGGTTTTGTCCTTGTCAAGAAGTGAGGCAGTTGGATCCTTTTAGGGTTTAAGGATTCATGAGGATGCCTCTGCTGCAGCAGAATGTAGTCTGGTGAAAGGCAAATTTAGAGAATCAGGTATTCAATTGTATGGTGGTTTAGAAAAAGTAACTTGAAGTTAAGAAGGAAATTTCTACAAATTGTGATATATTGGAGGCATTTAATTTTTAATGAACTCTTTAATTAGTTAATATCCAATGAGTAGTCTCAGATCATTAAATTCCATCAGTAATTCATTATTTCACTTATTAAATATGTTGATTGTTTCTACTACTTTGGAGACTGATTTTGATACATAAAGACCTAAAGGTAGAATGCTGAAAATTGCCATGTAAACTTATCTCCTTAAATATGGTTTGAAACATAAGTTCAAATGTAAAGTTCCCTAATAGAATAAGTTTCTCAGAATTGTCAGCAGTTGAAATTTCAACCTAAATCATATTATGTGTCAGAGTTTAAAAATATAAACGAATATGTGATTAACTATATTAATTATATTGCTATATTTTATATATATATATTCATAAATATTATTTATACTAATTATGTAATTTTGTTGTGCTAGATGGAAGAGTGTCTTAAACTGTCTTTAAAGGAGCTCTTTGTAAAGATATCAGATGCACTGTATTCCCACTGGGGTTTTGTGTGAAATACTTAGTAGCTTAGTTCTGAACTGAGAGAAAGGAAAAAGAATTACTTCTTTGTCTGCAGTGTGTATTTTAAATATGCTTTGTGTTACTTCAAGATTAATAAGAAAATTCCAAAGGAAATTTCAAAGAAGAATTAAAAAAAAACCCCAAAATATTTTTTGTTGTAATTTCTTTTTTAGCTGATTTTTTTTAATTCTGAACCTTGATTTAGAGACCCAAGAGAAGGAAACGTATGAAGTCCTGCCATGTAACTCTGGACACTGAGTGCCAAATACATTGTGAAAAACAATTTTTTCTGTTTTCTGCCACATTTTCAGTTTGCAGCCATTACCAGAAACCAAAAAAACCCAACTTTGCAACAATTTTCGATGTTTGCTGCTTTGCAAAAAGTGCGGTGCTGGGCTCCCAGGGGCAGGAAAGCAAATAGGAGAGCAGTGTTTTCTCTGGAAATGTGAGGTCCTGTCCCTTTAGGGATGGGGGTGTTTTTGGGGAGTGGCAGTGCTCCTGGGCTGCTCCTGGCCCTGCTCTGCCCTGTGGCTGGAATTCCTAGTTTCCTGATCCATGGGACACACCACAGCATGGGCTGGCAGCTTTCTGCACTGGCCAGGCATGGAGAGATCTCTCTGGAGAGATGCTGCTCTGAAAGGCTGAAACATGGGAAGGGTTGAGGGAGAAGAAAAGTCAATTGTTTAATTGTTCCAATCAGAATTTTATATTTCAAATGCTACTGGTTTAGGCTCAAATATTCTGGCTGTGGTCAGCTCCTTTTAAGTCATTCATGAGTTATATGCTACGAGTTTGATGCTTGTTAGCAAATCTGGAGAGAGCAAACCTTTGTAGCTGCAAATTTTTGGCAGCCACTCTAGTAACTAACTCGGGAAAACACTTTGTTTTGCTTTCTTACAGGGTTGATTCTTTTTCAGGGTGGGTCGTTTGTTTTGGGCAGGTTGCAGTACAGAGAGATTCTTGTGTCAAAAGTAAAGTATTGCAAAGTTCAGAATTTCCTCTGTTTTTGTTTGAGGAATAAATCAGACCCTCATAGTAGCCTCAATGATCTTTTTTATTTTCTCTGTGTAAGTTTGGGCATCCGCCTTTCTATAAACTTCCAGTTGCCTGTCATGCTTATGTTGTTTTTATTGGAGATGTCCTTAATTATAACCAGGCCTTCAGTAATTGCTCCAAAGTTCACAATGCCTTGAGCAGGACATTTTTGACCATCAGAGAACATGTAATTTTAGCAGACAAGACAAAATGCTAGTGGGTGGAGAATAATGCCATGAGAAGCTCAAGCACATGTATCTTCTGGGTAAAAAAAAAAAAAAAACCCAAACCACTTCAGTTCAGGAGTAGAAAGTGCTGTTTTGGGTGAAACTTGCAGCAAGTCCCCTGGCAGAGTGTGTGGGAGGGGAAGCTTAGCATCCATGAAATAGTGACTCCAGCTCAGTGGGTGTGGGAAGCCCTTTTTTGCTTAAGCCTGTTGGTGTATGAGAGGTTGCTCCATCTTGACTGGTTGGTTGGCTGGTGAGTTTGTTTTGTAGCTAAAATTTAAACAAAGTCACTTTGAAATAAGCACTCCAGCCTTTGAGCAAGCATGGCACATGGCAGAAATGTCATTAAATATGTAATTTACTTAGAATGCCTTATGTGCTTTCCTGTTATTAGTTCTTCACACAGGGAAAAAAACAGATCTCTTGAGTTACAGTACAGCTCCTTTATAATTAACTGCCTTGATGTTTCCTCTCTTGACTCCTAAGTACACTGTGATAAAAAATTAATGCCTGTGCTGCAGCAGGATTGCAAGAATAAGGTCAGATCTCACTTGTTCCATATAACACGTCGAGATGCCAACTTATCTCGTGTTATCAACAGCACAATAAATGCAATTTCTAATTTACATCACAAGATGGCAGCAAATTTTAAATTCACTTAATTTTCATTAACCTAGATTAACCTAACCTCTTGAAATTGTGGTTTCCTTACAAAATGACAGAAAACTTTGTTTAATGATCAGTTATGTGTGCTATTTACAGGGATGTTAATGTTTCAGAAGTACTCAAAGCATCTGCAGAACTACATTTCTGCCTTAAAATCAGTTAAAAGAGGCATTTAGTATAAACTTTAAAGATCAGTAGCTTACAGTGTAAGAGTTACCAAGTCCCATTAAAGATATTTTGAATAAAATCTATGGCTTTTATCTATAGTTTTTGATTTCTTGAAGAGAAAATATGACAAAGCATTTTTTTGAAATTCAGGCCAAGGCTCTCAAGACTTGATCATGTGGATTCTTTCCTCTAGAAGGATTTCTGATTTTTTTTTTTTTTAAAGTATGTTCAGTCAAAAGCTTTCAAAGTTATGAAATGTCAGGGTTGGCTTGGCTCAGCTCCTTTTGGCAGATCTTTTCTCCTGTGCTGGCCAATCCCAGAAGTTAAAATTTTAATCTGCTTGACCTGATTTGTCCTAGGTATTAATTATCATTGCTTGTGTATCTTACAGGATATGCATCTATGGCCTTTAAAATGCTCTATTTTCTGATTTTTTTGCAGTTTCACAACCACAGGCTGTACATAGCCAGCTGGAGAAGCCATCCAGTACTGCAATTCTCTGCAATACCTGTGGAAAACCATGCAAAGGAGAAGTTTTGAGAGTTCAGAACAAATACTTCCATATTAAATGCTTTGTTTGCAAAGGTAAGTGTGACTGCTGCTTCCATGAGTAGAGCATTAGCAATGGTGTGTGACTTAATGATCCTGCAAACTTCACAAGCATGTTTTACAGTCCAATACTTGCCTGAAAGGATTTACTGTGAATCTTTACTCCTTACTGTAAGTTTATAAACATCTAAGTCCCAAAACTGGAGTTTGTTTTCAATGGATATAAAGCTGCTTATATCCATATTGGAGTTTACTATAGAGTTGGGATGGAAGAAGAGCAGTTTGGGAGGAGTGCAGGGCTAAGAGAGAATTAACATTTGCAAAGAAACTCAGAGGTTCTCTGTGTTCCAGCTCTGTAATTTATGCCCTGGCTGAGCCATGGCCACATCTGCTCAGGCTCTCTTGTGTTGGACTGTGGTCTTTAAATTCCAGTGTGACCCTCTGTGCTTTTCTACTCTTTGGGAATGACTTGGTTTGCTCCAGGTTGGTGCCTGGTGGTCTAATATTGTCACATGAATAGCAAAAGGATGGTCAAAAGAAAAGGGAATTATTTGATGCAGCACCCATTCTGTAGATACTTGCTTATTTGAAAACCTGTCTGGAAGCTGCAAATATCTAATTTGCTTTAAATGTACAAGCACATAAATGGTAACTGATGTTTATTGAACATTATTAATAAACTGATGTTTATTAACCAGTGTTTCAAATGACATTTATTAATCCTTGTAGCTCAGTCTAGAAACATGAGCATGTCTCTAGTTCCAGATGTGTTGCTGTAACTATTTCTACTCCTCTTTAGAGGAAATACTGGAAAGAGAACTGTCACTATCTGTTAGCTATACTGATATTTTTTGAAATCCCACAGGATTAAGTACATACTATCAATAACTGAGGCAATCTTTAATGAGTTAGGCAGACAGGACTTAATGTTCAGCTCAATAATTGTGTCCTTTTCAAAATTGCACAGCAAGCAAAATAAGCATACTGCACTTTCTTACACAGCAAAAAATAATTTGGTCATCTATTCAGAAGATATTAGTATTTTGAGCAGAGCACAGCCCATACATGCATCTTTTAAGTTCTTTTAAAGCCAACCGTTCCTACAGCAAATTTCACTATTAAATCAGTTTGTCAGACCTAACTCAGGAAAAGAGCAGCTGATCTTTTATTCAGGAGTCTTGTCTCTTTCAGGAAGCCTTAGTAGCATTCTGGTATTTGCTTCATGTTATTATCTTGATGAAATCCAAGCCCCCTTTATTTTTAACAGATTTGCTCTGAGAAAAGACAAATCCTACAGAGGTAGTAAGACAGAATGATACATCCAGTTTTTGGTTTATAGGCCACCTCCATTTCAGTGATGCCAGATCACCATCAAGTGCAGCACGTGGTCACTGAACAGATTCATTATCCCAAATTTAGGCAATGCAGAGGGATTTTTCTCACCCCCATGAAGAGGAGGATGATGAATGCACTGTAGAAGCTGCATTGCCCCATCTGAAGAGATAAAGAGGAGTTTGTTGTGGCAGATCCTGAATAAAATGAGGGTAAAATCACAGTGTTAACTAGGTAGCAGGGAAGCATCTGTCAGGCACTGTCAGTCTCTCAGCTGGCACAGGAGTGTCACAGAGGTGCTGCTTGGTGTCAGGGCCCTTGGACTCCTCCTTACTAAACATTTTGCTAAGTGCTGGGTTTGCACACAGGGATGGTTTGAGGGTTTTCTCTCATTATTTAAATGCCATAATTTCTTTTATCATCTCTCAAGGGTTTCAATCAATTTTCTGGCATTCTTCTGGTATCTGTTTTTGCTTTGTTTCTGGATTTTATTTGTTACTTAAGTAGCATAAATTGCTTTATAATATGGATTTGCCATGTTGTTACATGAGAAGAGCTTTGGAACAGAACAGAGCACTGAATATGCATTTCATTAGCTATATAAAAGGAGAAAAATCAGGTTAGGCAAATGTGATTTAGATTTTTAAATTAATGGATGAAGGAATACAGGTAGTGTGTTAGAATTTAGCAAAAAATGATATTCAGTTCTGATCAGTCAGTCAATTTGCTTTCAGCCTTGGAGGAGAGTTTTGTGCCATGACCCTGCTGTGCATGGGCAGAGTGATGATTCTGGGAGTGTATTTATCTTCCTGTTCATTCCTCCCTGTGGTGCATTTATTTTGATGCTACTCAGCAATGCAGTTTGTCCTGCATTGTCCTGCTCATCCCCCAAAGATAGCACGTGGAAAGGGGCTGTGTGTGCTGTGTCAGTGCAGTGCAGGATGGCCAGGACAGATAATCCCATGTGTGGGCTGGCTGCATTGCCCTGCTGAGATGCCTGGTTCACTGCCTGTGTTAAATCATCTTGTAGCCTGCATCAGAAAGCATTTAATATTCATAGAGCTGCAGGAAATTTTGGTCCCTCTCTCACAATGCATGGCTGTACAGTGATGGAAAATGCAAACTGACAAAGAGCCCATGGATAAGAATGAGAAATGACCATGGTGTGGTGTCTAGAGGTATTTGAGGTCTGTTTGAATGACCTCATCAGTGACAGATGATATTACACTGGAAGAAGTCACACCTTTTTGAATACATGTGAAATTTGAAACTATTTCTTCAGTAGTTTTGGATAAATTATGAGGGTCAAATACATTGAATTGTCTTTTTTTTTTTTTTTTTTTTTTTTTGGTCAGGTAGAAAGGTAGTTTTGTGTATTGCCATACTGCTGTCTGATTATTCAACTATATAGATGACTTTTGTATGAAAATTTAATTACATAATCAAGAAAGGTTAGTATAAAGTCACAAATTCCCATGCAATTCTTCTTTCATTCCCCAGATAATGATTCTAAACAAGTCAGAGTGAATAAGTCATTTATTATTCAACACTAAGAGACACAGCCAGATAAAAAATTTTACAGCAGTACTGAGAGCATCTGCTAGTTTTGCTCAGTATCAAAGTTTAATAGGACCTATGAAGGTAAATAAGCATTATAAATAAGGTTTATACTGATATATATTTGTACATGTTATTTCCTGTTTAGCTGCACATCTAATCTGCTAATAAAATGCCATCTAACCTCACTTCAAATTTTTACTTAATTTTAAATTTAAAATATATACCATTTTAATCAGGCTTTATAAAAGTACTGTTACAATGAATCAGATGTGTTTGATATAACAAGGCAAAGTTTCATTAGGCTTCAAGCGCTGATATTCCCATGTTTGCTAATTCTTTTTTTTATTTGTTACCACTGTAATAAAAGCACTAAGGAAAATTATGAAAGTGATACAATATTAATGACTTAGACTGCCAAAATAAAAAAAAAAAGTGTTGAATATAAGCTATTCTAAGGGTCTTTCAGGTCAGGACTGTATTTAATGGAGTGGATGGTATTAAACAAATATTAACTTAGAACTTGTTTACAACAGTGTGATTTAGTAGACCCAACAGAGACAGGTGAACATAGAATTGTAGATAGGAGGCATGTATGTGCTGTAATTATATTGTCTTGGGCAGCCTCTTAGATCTTTGATAAGGATAGAAATTACCCAGTTTTACTGGTATTTGGCAAGTATTTAATTTTCTGTCTTTTGATAGTATCCTGACATTTCAAAAGTGGCAGTGACCAATTTCAATGAGAGAATCCATACCATCTAAAAAGTATTCTCTAAACACTCTAAGTACATATGTGAGAACTGTAACTCACATCTGTGTCCTTTCCTGGTTTGTCTTGAAAGGAAACAAACTTCCAGTCTGAGCCATGGAGGTGAAAAGGAGACCCATGTGCTTCATTTACCCCTAATCAAAATTCTGCAGATTGCTGTCTTGCTGTGGGTGCAGCACATGCAGTCTTCCCTGCTGGCACAGCTAGCAGTTGCAAATATATTTTCCCCCCCATTAATTTTCATGTTTTTTAAAATTAATCTGCTAGAATTTATCACATCTTCATCTTAGAATGGGATGTGTGCCTTTGGGGATCAGAATTTCTGTGACCCTGCAGTGTCCTGGGAATTGGGAAGAAGCCCAGCTCTGGATATATCACTTCTATACCATTTTTTCAATAGAACATGCAGCAGAACCCAGAGCTGTATCATTTATCAGGAAATCCTGTTAATGGGAGGGGCTAAGACAAAATATTTTTTAAAGTGGAATAACTTGGCAATCGGATTTATTTCTTTTATTAGATCAAATGTATCTGCTAGGATATAAATATGTTCAAAGCTACACTGAGCAATCTGAGGGACTCACATTTGGACATAGCTACAGGGTTTCACCTTTCAGAATGGGAGTCATTTACGGGAAGCTCATTTGCAAATTTCCGAGTCCCAGATTTTTTGCCAGGCAGTAGCAATTTCTGGTATTTGTGGTGTCATGGGCACTGGGGATTAGTGCAGGGACTCTGATTCATCAGGAACTCTCAGCAATGTGTCCCACACTTCCTGAGTCCTTCAGGAGTTTGCAATCCCAGATCAGTATAACAGGAAAAACTGCTTCCAATGTAATGCTCACCAAGGCTGCAGAGAGTAGTAGGTTTAGGGCTGCCTTATCAGCTTGCCTCAGTTAACTTGTAATTTTTATTTCATTGAAATGATGATGATAATAATAATCACTTTTACCAGTGCAAAAGTAATTTAATGTAGCAGCCAAATGGTTCTATGTTGGAGTTTTAAAACCTGAACTGTAAAATTTTTAAACACTAATTTTTTAAGAAAAACCTCAATATTTAAAGCATGAACAAATTTTGGTCAGTTAATTTGCTTGCACTATTACAAAGTAATGGATAATGTTCCTTTTTTATAATCATGTTCGTGTTGCAACCTTTCCTTGCATTCATTGAGAATTTTCTGCAGCCCCTCATGTCCTGGCCATATACCCATCACATCAGCACTCTAGCAACGTGGCATGTATTTCAACAGAGTCTGATGAATCCTTTTTTAAGAGTATCTTTTGCAAATTTCATAAATATATAATATTAGTAAAGCATGGTGAAATGGACAGGGAGGAATCATGGTTATGAGTACTGGTAAAGGAATATCTTAATTATTAGCTAATTAACCACCAAAGGAAGCCAAACTTATGTTGCTTCTGTTTTCCAATTTTTTTACTCCTTATTTGCATTCTTCTGGTCCATAGAATGAGAAGGTATAGTAGAAAGCTAAGTGCTCATTAGAGGATAGGATTTTCAAATTTGTGTAAGATTTGCAGGCAGTAATACTATTCATATAAAGAAGTTTTGAATGTACATAATTTCAGCTCACATTAGATAAGGTCACAGTGTTGTTATTATTAACAAAAGTCTGTAAATGTTTTTAATTACTCAAGTTCTCTTTTTGGATAAGTTTTCCCTGTGCCAAAAAAGCCAGTGCAGTGATGCCTTTGTGCAGGGGACTTCCAGACTATGTGATGCTCTTTCCCTTGAGTACACAGCAGGGATACAGCAGCACTCTGTAGGAGCTACTGGGCATTTCAGTGCACTCAGGTGATGTGATGCCTGCACTGAGACCCAGAGAGAGTTGTTGCATAAAATTCATCACTGCCACAGTGGTGTTATTCCACCTCCCACTTTCTGCAACTCATTAACACAAGACCATCTGCCATATCTGTGAATAGAGCAGGGACTTAATTTGCAAACCTGGAACTGGCACCCAAAGCACTGTAAAAAAAAAATCTGAAAATATTTGGTGGTGTTGCTTTGCATGTTGGGGTTTTTTTGGGTTGTGGGTTTTATTTTATTTTATTGTTTTTAAAAACCTGTTTTAATTAGTCTGGCAAATGACAGCAGTATTTTATCATAAACACTTAAGATGCCATTAGGTTGCAAATGGGTTAAAGCACATTACTCTGTTCCTTAAATTTCCTTAGCATACTTGTAAATTTTAAATAACCAGACTGAGTCCTTAAAGCAAGGAATTAATATAAATGAGACATGTTTTCATGGAGATTATTTTGAAACAGCCCCATACTTAATGCTGTGAGGACCTTGCTCACCTCTAAGACTATGGGAGAGCTTTGATAGGGCAGTAATCACTGTCTCTAAGCTATTGGGTAACTATGGTCTCCAGAAGGAAAATGGAAATATACTTTCCAATGAAAAATTACTTCATGTGAAGTTTCCATTTATTATAGGAATCAAGATACATAGTGTGCAGGAAAGTTCCCAAGGTCTCCTTCATTTTAATGGGTACATTCTGATGTTTTGTCAATCTCTTAAGAGCATTCTGAATCTCAAAGGGCTTTCCTGCACTGAAGTGTTTACTTCACAAATTTATTTATGGGCATCATGGCCAGTGTAGCCTGGGAGCTTGTGTAGGTGCACTGTATTCTGTATCCTTTATAGCTTTATCAGTGCTACATATGCATGTCAGGTGTTGCAGGATATGAGATATCCCCACAGTTCTCTGTATCTTTTCTGCTCCCAAAAGTTGCTGGTTTTCTTCCATCAGCCCTGTCTGCCTTCCTGCATTTCCTGGTTGGAAGCTGGAGAAGAGGCCAGCAGGGCTGTCCAAGACTTTTCTGGGGCTGCCTGCTGCTTTTGTTTGCCCTGGATAATAACAAAATGAGGTGTCACTCAAGTCCTTGAGATTATAGATGGTGTTTTTGATATTATTGCTAATACACTGCCAATGACTGACAGGCTTGAGTATTCCTGATTTCACAGATGTTTTTGGAAAGGCAGTTGATATGATCACTCGTGCATAGGTGGTGATTGGATTGTGTGGTTTATATACCCCACTGCAAGGTTCCTTCTGTCTCACTGCTGCTCACCTATCAACTGAAGGTTCAGGTGTGAATTAACTAAGAGATGATATTCCCATGCCAATACTTGTATGGCCAACAAACTTGGAGCTGGGAAAGAATTTCCTAAAAGCTTTGTGAAAAGTTATCTGGGCTTATCAGACCACAGTCACAGCCATCTGCTGGAAATGAGCTTGGACTGCTTCAGATTAATTGCAGTTCAGTTTGAACTTAAGTCAAAGCTGTAGCAGTGGAAGTTTGCCAGGTGGTTGTGGTTCCTGCTCACAGGCATAGTGGCCAGGAGAAATGTTCCACATATAATTATGAGCTTTTGGAGAGTGGGATCCCAGACTTCATCAATGGTGCATGAAGACATACAATTTAGCAGAGTACTACGTGTCATTCTTGGGATCTTAGTCAGCCAGCAGCATCCATCTTATGGATGGAGAAAAATACCAGAAATGGACATAAAACCACAGTGCTGAGCAAGAAAAACTTTATTTAACTTACATCAGGAAGGAAATGGGAGGGGAAAGTACAGACTTGTTACATGCAGTTGTGTGTAAGCAAACCACTTGATTGTCTGGCACGTTGGCAGCAGAGCAGCACTGTTGGGATGGCAAGAGCTGCAGTGCATGCTGCTGCAGCCTGCTGTAATCTGCAGCAGCACAGCAAGTGTAGCATCCCCCAGGCAGCTCAGGACACAGCTGGCTTTTAGGCCCCAGCATGCAGCCAAAAAATTTATCTACCTTCAGAAGGCTCATTTGCCAGCACAGAAAATAGATGCATTTTATATTTGTACCCTGTAAATGGAATACTGATGGCATACAGTAGTGGAATAGCAACATGCTGAAAGTGCATTGAATAATTGATTTACTGCTACTTATTTTTTAAAAATCATAGAATAATGGAAGGGACACTTAAAGGTCATCTAGTCCAAACCCCCCTGGAATGAGCAGTGACATTTTCAAGTAAATCAGGTTGTTCAGGGGCCTGTCCAATCTGACCTAAAGTTTTTCCAGAGATGGACCATCTACCACCTCTCTGGACAGCCTGTTCCAGTGTCTTGCCAGCCTCACTGTAAAAATTATTCCATGTATCCTTTCTAAATTTCAACTCTCTTAGTTTAAAACCATTACCATTACACACTGCATAAATTTCAGTGCTTCACATGCTGTTACAGCATCATACTAGGGGAAAAAGTAGTAGTAGAGAAACCCATTTCATCTATATATGAATTATTTTTGTGTCAGATAACTGCAAACCATCTTGAAAAGTGGAATTATCCATCTGTAAGTATGTATCTGTGTATCTCAGCACCCTGAGATACCCACCCCTAAAAATGATGTGGATATTGTCCCTCTCAAGTACTAGCTTGCTACTAAATACCATAAGAAGAAGAGCCAAACACTTACTTATTCACTACTTACAAATTCATCCTGAAGCTTATAACTGCTCAGAAAAAGCCTGTGAGATAGAGAACATATACAGTGTATAATCCATGTTGTCCATGACACATGCAATAAAATTGGAGCTATTTTGAATTATAGGAAAGATCAGAACCCATAGTTTTTCAGTTCTTGACCATGCACTAATACAATTCTAGCATGATTATTGTTTTCTGACTCAGCAGTCAGGGCAATCTCCAGGGACAATGATGGGAACAGAAATCCCACACAGGGATGAGCCCACAGAGGGTTCAAAGAGGGCCTTGAGCCCAGATCTCCTGAGCTACAGTTAACAAAGACTATAAAAAAGAGAGAGTGATTGGATGTCATTTTGAATGAATGATCTGGATCATCTGCTTTCTTGGGGTTTCTGAGCTGTATGTGTCACTTTGGGCACCTCTGTTGGACTCTTTTCTTGTAGCTCAGGTGCAAGATGACTGATTGTGACACTGCAAACAGCCTTGGGTGAGAGTTGACACACTTTGTTTAGAAACCACAGTGCCTGTGGACTCTCAGGTACCTAAGTGTAAATCTCAGTCTTGAATTTTAGAAGCGTGGATACTTCTTCTATTTTGGGGTTGAGGCACTGAGCAACTCTGCAATGTTTTGTACATGCAACCCAAATTTAATAAGCAACATTCCCACTCCTTTTCTGTGGGCTGTATGTGAGTAGTGACACTGCTGTGGTTCAGCAGTTTGACTGTAAACACCATTTGCTGATGGGAACACATTCCTACATGAGCATCCCCAGGAGCAGAAGTATGTAGTAACAAGTGTGGTGCTGTGATCTGCAGTAGAGTAGTGAACACAGCAGCAAAGTCACCACTTTGAAGTCCAGTTCTTTTTTAAATCAAGTTTTCAAAGATCCTGATCAGTGTGGATGGTGGTCATGCTCTACATATCTGCTATTTCTGTATGACTTCTCCAGGCCATTATCCAGGCTATTTATCTATTTTGCCAGGAGCAGATGAATCTGGAGATGCCTCCTGATGTTCATCAGGTAAACATGAGAGCTGATTTAGGCTGATTTAACTTGTGAAAACTTGCAGGAGTTGCCATGACCATCAGCCCCTTTAGGGCTGATGATATTTTCCCAGGAGGAATATCAAACACTTGTAACCTGTCAGAGATGTTTCTTTGTGACACTGGTGCTTTACATTTATATCCTTTGTATGTTTCTTCTAACCTGTTAAATACGTTGGATGTTGTATATGGTAACCCCGAATTCAACTCCTACAGATTTTAACTTTGTACTCACAGCTGCTGCACTGAGGTTGACATTTTTACATTAAGTAAGTCCAGGTTATTTATTAGTGTCCAAAACACATGACTGGTGTAATTTACTGTAAGAGTAGTGTCTTTCAGATGCACATCTGTTCTGTGAGCATAAGCCCATGCACTGAAGTGCTTAAATGCTCCACAGGAACCAGTCAGACCACAGGTGGAAAATCAGCCTAATCTTAGAGCATTTGTTTCTTGCCTTCTGAGTCTGCCTTTTCTCTTTCTGCAGCTTGTGGATGTGACCTGGCTCAAGGAGGATTTTTTGTGAGGCAGGGAGACTACATCTGTACTTTGGACTACCAGAGACTCTATGGCACACGATGCTTCAGTTGTGATGAATTCATTGAGGGAGAAGTGGTCTCAGCACTGGGCAAAACCTATCACCCAGACTGTTTTGTGTGTGCTGTCTGCAGGTAGGTTTTCTACTTGAAGAATCTGTTTAAATTGCAGCTCTGTGAAATTATTTATGCTGCAAATACCATGTGTGATGAAGATGTGGTAAAGTTTTTAAAAATTAAGTTCCTGATACAATAATATATATAAAAAATAAAATCAGAGATATTCCCTGACTTTTTGTGTAACTAAATAGTTGCATTAAATGCTATTTTACTGTTTCTCATTGTTCAGTAGAGAGACCCCAATCTGCTTCTGTTGCTTTTCTTGGAAGGACACACAAATTCATATTGTCTTCATCAGAGCCAGCTAATGCCCTGCTGACTAGCAGGATTCAATTAGTGTCTCCCAGGGGGGTTGTAACACTGATTTGTGGTGCAGAGCAGCAGAAGAATCCTGTCATGTGTTTATATGCTTTAAATCAGCTTCAATTACCCCTGTCATTGGAAGCCAGACATAACCTGTGTTTTTTATGGGGAAGAGTGTCCTATTTAAACATCATCAGTATTTATTTTATTCAGTGATGTCCTCAGTAAAAATAAGGTTGGTAGACTATAAGGACATGTTTAAAACAAAAGAAGGAATGTTTTTTGTTCATTAAAAAAACAGTAATAATAAATGGGGGAGAAGGTGTTAAGCTCTCTACCTTAATATTTTCCTTGGTGGGAAGAGTCAGGAGAACCATTTGTGTCCTCATTTCTTACAGATAGGCAGAAACCTTAAATACTGGGCCAAAGCATACTGTCAGTAGTTGGTGGATGATGCCAACTGTATTTGGCATTACCTTTTACAGCCAGACTTCAGTGTGGGTGCTGTGTTAGAAATCTAACCTCCAGAATGGTGTGAATTTGAGAGGTGGTGACTGCCTGCTGGTGGGGCTGATCCTGCTCTCATGGAAAGAAACCAAGCCAGGCTCTTACATCTTACTGGCAGCAGAAGGCATTTTGCACTCATGACACATTTCTCCAGAATGCTGCAGAATGGTTAAATTCTTTTAAATGAGCACTTCTTCCACCCCTATTTCTGTAGCTGCTGAAGTAACACTTCTAAGCTGTTTCTACATTGCATAGTAAACCAGTGTCAGTAGCAACTCATTTTTCCCCCTTATTTTCAGAGAAGATAAGGTTTGAATAGAAACAAGTGGGAAGTGTGTGGTAGCATCAGTGAAAAGCCTAGCTAGCAGGAGCAGTGGGGAAAAGTCAGCACTCCAAGCCCAGTTTGGATTTACTGTCATTACTGCTGTTGGGTGCCACATAGCCCTGTGTCACAGGGAGCTGTGTTACCTGTGCCCTCTCTACTGCCTTTGTAACCTGCTGCCCTCCTCTGTGAAACAGCTGGAGTGTCAGAATTCCAGCTCATCCCTGGGCATCACTTGGGAGTCAGATGCTGACACAAGCTAAAGTCTGAAAAAAAATCAGTATTCTGAGAAAATGTGGTAAAATTACAATATATTGTGCCATCCTATTTTATTGTTTCTCTATGTCTTGTGTTAACCAAGTGACTCTTAAAAAAATCAGGTTTCAATTGTGTTTGCTCTGCTGGAATAAAGATAGAGGGCTTAATCCCTTCTTCTTCCACTGCTGTTCATAGTCTAGTGAAACCTTTTTTCTGCTGTTGTGTTTTGTGATGATAATGGCTACAACTAGGAATGAGTGAAAGAATAACAATAGATTGAAAACTTGTGGATTAAATGCTTACTCTTCTTACAGCTTCAGTAATTGGAAGTAGCTCTGTTCTCCAGAGAGCTACCAAAGACATTTCCTTCAGAAACTTCATGTGTTTGTAAAAGTGGAATAGAAAGAGGGAGAAAATTGAGGCTGACTGTAGTAATAGAAGCTTAGTTTTATTAAAATTGTGCACATACTTCTTACATGGCTCTCATAGTCAGGACAGTTTGGCTCTTATTTAGGATGGGAAAGGGCAAGACATTGAGTTTTTCAGAAAGAAATGAGTTGTCATACCTGTGGTAATACTCTGGAAGTGGAATTTTCAGGAGATGTCTTAGTGTTTGGATTAGTCACATAGATTTAGTAAGCATTTATAAGATGTATGGTCTGTCTAATGTGGTACCTAGAGTATGATTTCTGTTACTTGTGGGCTGTGTGTTCACTGAATATCAAAAAACTGGAATTTGATTTTGTGGTATTATTGAAATTAGTAAAGTTGGAGGGGTTGGTGTTAATGTGCCCAGTTGGAGGAGTGTATGATATAGTTACCCCTTTAGTTTCAGTATTCTTATACTTAAAAGTTTGAAAGAAACTGTGACATGTAAATGGTAAAGAGAGGACAACTTGACCCTTAGGTGGAGGATAGATTTGCACATTCATCCTAGATTAATAAGGAAACAGGTTTGTGTTTGCTTTGCAGAATTTTTATATTTAAGTTCTTCTGAGCTCAGGAAGTTTTCTTTTGAAACAGCATCTTGACAGAAATGGAATATGTGCCATGTAGATGTGAATAGTATGTGGAGGGGAAAGAGGCAGATACATATTCCTCAAGGGGCTGCCTGCCAAACCCAGCTATAAAACCTTTTTCAACCCATTTGTATTTTTACTGTCTTCAAGAAGGTAATTCACTTTGGCCAGGCAGTTGAATATAAAAGATCAGAAAGCTGAAATCCTTTTTTTTTGCTCAACAGAAGATTGTGTAGTCCTACATATATAACACTACTGCTTCTGGAAAGAACTGAGAGTCATCTTGCACTGAACACTGCTAGGTATTGCAGAAACCTAGGGTGTTGAGCCCAAGATTCTGAAATCGGCCTGAGTGCTCTTGGCATTTTGATTCTAAACCAAATATGTTTATCACTATGTGGTCCTTCTTGGCCAAAGGGGTGGTGGTGTGCTGCTCCTCAGGTTAGGTCTGCTGCTCTTCAGAGGGAGGGTTTGGGGCACAAGTCCTGTGAGGAGCAGCTGAGAGTACTGGGGTTGTTTATCTGAAGAAAAGGAGGCTCAGGGGCACTTACCTACTGCTCTCTAAACTGCCTGAAAAGAGGGGTAGTGAGCTGGGGTTGGTTTCTTCTCCCAGATATCCAGTGATAAGACAAGGGGAAATATCTTTATCTTTATGCTGTGCTGAAAGAGGTTCAGATTGGATATTAGGAAAATCTTTGCTGAGAAGGGAGTTAAGCATTGGAACAGGGTGCCCAGGGAAGTGATAAGGTCACCATCTCTGGCAGTGTTCATGAAATCAGTAGACATGGCACTATGTGACATGAGCATGGTGGTGTTTGGTCAAAGATTGGACTTGATGATCTTGGAGGCCTTTTACAAATTAGTGATTCTAGGATTCTTTTGTTCTATATGGAGCATCCCCATAGCCCTAGAATAATGTAGGATGGAAGGGAATCTGTGGTGCTCCTGTGGTCCAGCCCCTGGCTCAAAGTAAGTCCAGTTTGTAGACAGATGATGGCATTCCTTCAACATATCTCCAGGGAGATCCAGCAGACTCTCTGAACAGTGTGTTCCAGCATTCAGCAAGCTCGTGGTAATTTTTTTTCCTTATATTGAGTTGACATTTCCCATGTTCCAGCTTATGCCTGCTTCCTCTAGTCCTTTCACTCTTTCCCTCTGAGAAGAGCATGGCTCCCATTTTGTGTAAATGCCATCAGGTGGTTTTAGACAGCAGTGTGATCTCCCCTGAGCAGGTGCATGTCCTGCAGCCCCTGCTGCCCGTGTGTGCCGTGCTGCAGCTCTGACCTGGCCACCTTCCCTCATCTCCCTCCAGTAAATCCTGTCCTGAGGAGCCCAGGGAGGTGCCTGCTGCAGTCTCAGAGGATGAGCAGCAGGGAAGATCACATCCCTGGCTCTGCTGGCTGCACTGGTGCCTCCCAGGGTGTGGCTGCTCAGTTCTGCTGGCCCATGTCCCACATAGTGTCCACTGGCACCTCCACACCTTCTTAAGCTTTCCAGCTGGTTAACCCCTGTGGGGCACTGCTGCATGGGCTGTTCCTCAGTGCTTGCAGGATTTAGCACTTTCCCTTGCTGGAATTTGTGTAGATAGCACTCAATGTCCACTTGTATCATCATTTTAATCCACAAGGATTCATCCCTATGGAGCACCTTGAGGGATGTGATTGTACCAGGCTCAAGTTAGAGCACAATTTGATCCTCCTGGTCCTTAGGCTGCAGTCTGACATTACACCTGACCTGGTGTAACAGCAGCCAGCTGCTGAAATGAATAGCTTTGCTCTCTCCCCAACCTGACTACAGGTTTCTGTTAAATTTCATATATCAAATTTTGTTGACTGTCAGCCACAGAGTAGGATCAGCAATTTAAAGAATAGATGGCCATCCATCTGCTCTGGAAAAAAAAAAAAAAAAAAAGAATGTTTTCTTTTGTCCCTCCCAGAAAGCTTGAATGACTTGCCCACAGCTCCATAGATTGAGGTGTAGTGCAGAGGGAGACAAGACCAGGACCTGACCTTTTGGTATCAGCACATGGTTACCCTGGAATAGGCTGATGGTGATTTGATGTTTTACAATATAGATTGGTCACCTCCAGATTTTTTTTTGGGTTTGCAAATATTGTAGGCAGGTGGATAAAACAAAATTTCTTGGGAGATGAATCATAGATGTATTAAAATTCTGCAAGTCATTTGAGAGAGCTGCTTTAAAAATGCTTCTAATTCTCATTTTAAAAATAGATTATCCAACTGTGAAAATCTCACTGAATATTTATTAAAGGATAAGTAGCTAATTAAAACCCTGTCCTGGTTTTTGCAATACCTAGCAGTGTTCAGTGGGTGACTGGTGGTGAGATATCATTGTATTTGAAGGCAGATATGCTGCTCTTAGCCTAAAGTTCTATATATAGTTCTGCTCACAACTTGGAGAGCTCAGAAACTGACACCTTGTTAATTGACTGCTACCACCTTCTGTTGTGCCTTCACTCATACTGGCACTGAAATGCTTGAGCAGAGCTGCTTGTGAGAGGGAGAGGTCAGCTGGTGCAGCAACACTGACAAATGTCTTGGGTATGAATTCCCAGTGAACAAGACAGCAAAACAAACCTTGAGACTTATTTATGGGTTTAGAAGACCTGTAAAGGAAGGACACACATGTCTGTACCTTGGGGGGGACAGCTCCAAGGAATATCTCTCTGGGGTTTTTTTAGAGCAAGATGTCTTGCATATTTGGAGAAGAATAAAGAATTGTTGCCCTCTCCCATTGGAATGGAAAGACATGATGATCAGCTACTGAACTCTTAGAAAATAAACAAAGTACAGGGTTTTTATGGGCTACTCCCTATGTGCCCTCCCATCTAAGGAGGCTCTGTGATTGCTGTGGTGCCTGTGAGCTTTGGCATGTTGGGAGTTGTCATCTGCCTGGTTCTGTCTTTGTGCCATAAGAGGTCTGTAATCCTGGTCTTCTCTTCTGGTTCTGACAGATTTCCTTTTAGATGGTCTGATTGCTTAGACAGTGATGAGATGAGCCAATTGGAAGTGGGTGGTCCCTGCTTCTCCTTTTGCTGCTGATTGGTGCATCTGTTCTGGGCTCAGGTGGAAGTTCAGCTGGACCTTTATTAGGTACAAATACCTAATAAATGCCTAATATAAATACCTAATATAAATAATATATTCCTAATATAAATACCTTCCTGAGTCAGGTAGATATATTTACCTTACCCCTCCCCACTGCTCCTCATATACTACATACAAGGCTGTTCAGTAGTCACAGTCATTCCTTGGAGCAGTGAATTGTGCACAGCTCCAGCATGTCACCATGCCCAGGATTATTAATGGTGCAAAGGCTGCAGTTTCACTGAGACATCTCATGAGAGCCCAGCTGGGTCATGAGTTGAGCCCAGCCTTGTTTCCTGTAGAGACTGTGGCCAAACACAGCTGAAGGTACTGTCCTGCCCAGGGCATGAACTGTGCATAGGAGTGAAAGATGCCAGGGTGGTTGTGTGGCACTGAGGGTGGTTCTGTGATGCATCAGTGGAGCAGGGTGCTGGTTTTGTGGAGCTTTATTTTGGAGCAGATTACCAGTGGTTATAATATGTCTGTGTGTCTCTAAATCAGGATGAGATGTCTTCCTGAAAACATGCAGGACATCAATTACAAGTTCTTGTCTCAGTTCTGGAATGGTTGAAATCCCTTGGCTTGTGACTTTCCAGGTCAATTAGTGGTGCTAAGTTCTAGGCTTGCTTTTGTAATATTTTGCTAAAATGAAAACATTATTAAATGATTTCTTTCACATTTGCAGTAGAAAGCCAGGATAGCGTTTAAATAGTATCACTCCACTTTCGAGACATTTTTGGTAGTTAGTCACTATATAGAAGTGTATCACATTTACTGATTTTCATTTAAATATATGTATTATGTATATGTAAATATATGTATTATGTATATATGTATATGTATATAAATATATGTATATGTATATTATTCATTTGAATAAACTTTGGGTTGGTCCAGATGACCTTCAGAGATTCTTTCCAACCTCAACTCTTCTGTGAGTTCATAAAACTATTTTAATTTTCTACGTATTTGAAGTGTCTCTGACTTCAAAAAGTATCAAAATCTGTTGCAGATGACAGTTATGACCTAAAAAGATAGCATTGGGAGTTTTTTGAATATAACACAGGAGTTTGCTGCTGCTGCATTGCTGCTAGACAGGACAGGTTTGCTCACTGGAGTGCAGCTCCATCACAGCCTGTCTGCCACACTAGAGACAGTTGTCTTCTGGTTAGGTTATTGAGTAAATTTCATGGTACAATATCCTCTTTGAAACAGATGGAAATTTATATTTCCATCTGGATCTATACTAATATGGTGTTGGACCTCATTGTACCAGAGTCATGCACTGATCATTTAGTTGGATCAGAGAGTAAAGCAGTATTAAAAGCTATTTTCATAAATTATTTTTCTGTATCATAACTTTAGGTAAGTGATAAGGTAGGAACATTTTGGGCTATAAAAACCTGGGAAAGTAAAAAAAAAAAAAAAAAGTGAATTCATTATCAGATATCAAAAAAGATAATATTGACACCCCGTGTATCCTCATGATTTTTTAAATTATCACCAATGGTCTGGAATGGATGGCAGTGTTGAACATTTACTATGCTGGTTCAGAAACAAAGGACAGCATTGCTTTTGTTCTTTTTCCAAGTAATAAAAAATTCTTTTAAATGTAATTCAAGTGTAGAATAAACTTATTTTAATCAATTTAGGGAGAAAAATGATGTTTAAGTTTAGCACAAAGTATCTGTGTAGCTTTTGTAGTGGAGACAACCTTGCAATTGGTATGAATTTGATAGCATTTGTGGGAGAATGCCATGCAGAGTTTTAATGACATGTTGATGCAATAGTGTGATCAGATGGACTGCACCATGAGGCAGAGGGTGTGTGTTGTGTTTGGGCCCCATTAAGCCATATTTTGATAGCTTGGATAGGGATTTAGTTGGACATGAGCTTTGGGTGGAGTGAAATGTGCTCTAAATCCCCACCATCCTTGCTGCATATCAAGTGATTTGTCCATCTGGCTCCCTTAGAGAAAAAGGCTCAGTGGTTTCTGTGCCCAGACAAGGAAGGCACAGCAGAGAGCTTTTGTTTTAAGAACATTGATAAGAGGGAAAGATTTAATCAAGTGTAAGGAGAGATGTTGTTGGGTAGGGAAAGCAAGTAATGTAGACACTGTGGGTTTTATAACTGGGATAGGTTTTTCCCTTTGAGAATTCACTAACATTTGCTTTCTGAGCACAAAGATTAAGAGAGACTTTGATGTGGTAAAAAGTTGTGAGGACAAGTGCTGGTTTTTAATGTATAGAAGTCATCACTCTCATGCGGCTATTTAACAACATAAAAGCAGCTGCATTTGCCTCTACTTAACTCCCTGTAATGCCAATTTTATTTTCCTTCTGTAACTGATCCTGTTAGTGATGAACTCTGGCTGATACTACATTTCTTAGATACACAACAATTTGGACTCGGGTGCTCACTGTGTTTTTGTATCTTTAGATATTATTTTTTTCCCTGAGAAGCTGTAACCATTTGCATTTGAAGTTGCCTGTTTGATGCATCCCTTTGATACTTAAGCCTGTGAGTGACTGGAAAACTGAATGAGAACTGGGCAGGCAGAGGACAAGAAGCCAGAGTATAATCAGTTCCTTTATGGAAAGATATTTAATTCTGATAAAGGCATGAGACTGTAACCAGTTTGCTTTTGTTTCTGTTGCAGGTTGCCTTTCCCCGCGGGTGACCGGGTAACTTTCAATGGGAAGGAATGCATCTGCCAGAAATGTTCCCTGCCCCCGTCCAGCAGCACCGGCTCCTTCCCTGTGCAGAACCTGCGGAGTAAGTACAGAGTTCTGCTCTTCCCAGTCCTTGCTTCTTAGTCTGCACAGGTTTAAAAAACAGAATTTTACACTGGTATTTACACCTGGAACTCTGCTGCATAAGAGGTGTCGTAAAATAGCCACGTGAAAAAGTTATAAGGTGGTTTTTCAAGAAAGTCTGATATTAAATAAAAACAAAGATGGTGCCATTGTAGGATTAACAATACATTGAACCTCTCAAAAATTTGATTAAAATGAACTAAATCAAATTATTTGGAGAAAAACATAATATAGATGTTAATATTTTTTAGGCTTTAGTCCAAGTCCAGCCGAAATAAAATCCAGTGTGAGATTTAATGATTTGTAAGTGTTCCAGTATTGCTTCAGAAAATACCAGTGGCAGGATTGCATGGCTGAATACTACACAGGAAGGGGTTAATTGTGTGAAATGTCACAGGGGGACATTCACCTTTTCCTCAGGCTGTTGTACACTATCAGAAGATACAAACACTCTGGGAAAGAAATGTGGTCTTTTTCCACCAACCTTTTTGCAGTAGATCGTAGAGAGGTGGTGTTGCTCTGTGCTCTGTTCCTCTGCACTTTTGCTCATGAAGTGCTGCCATGCTTTAGGAGTCCACCACTGCTGTAATTAAACAGCAGCAGCAATTCCATGAAACAGCAAAGACAGAAAAACATTTAATATTACATCAAGCTGGATTCAGCATAGCTGGGGAAGGGCCCCATGGGTTGCACATCTTCCTGCATGAGGAATCTAACCCAGAGAAATCTCTCATTTTTTATTCTGTTTTCTTTTTCCCCACATTTCTTCACAGAAGTTTTCACCATCTCGTTTCTACACTTCACCAGCAAAGGCTGCTGTGTGATGCTCTGTGAGATGCTCCACTGCTTCCTCTTGCTAATGCCATTCTCTCTTGGGGGCAGCTTGGTCCCCTCTGTTAGGTGCTTTCTGTTGTCACTTATTCCAGAGATGGATCCTCCTTGGCCATCTTTGCTGTCTCCTTGTCATATGTGAAAAGTGCCTTTGGCTATAATGGACATTATTTGCCTGGTTGGGTACTGACAGAACAAATTCATTTGATTATCTGTGATACAGAATCCTTTAATGTATTTACATTTCCTTTCTCTGTGCCCACGCAGACTGTGGAGAGTTTTTCTTGTCACTGCACTTCCCCAGCTCTCTCGTGTCACTGCACTGAGCCTTCCCAGAGCAGAGGTACCTGCAAACCTCAGCAAACCACTTGTCTCAGAGGGAAACAGCACTGGGAGCACATCTTTGAGGCAAAGCCTGACCTTGGAAAATTAAAGTTTATTATCTTTTCCCCGAATTACATAGAGCAGTGAATGGTGTATCTCCTGAAAACAGCTGTCTTGGAAAAAACCTTAATGCTTTAAGCAAATGACTCTTGTTAGTGTGCACAAAAACATATGCTTCAGGCAAGCTCTTTCAAGGAAAGAGTGTACATTGACCCATTGGGCTTGTTCCTGTCTCAGAAGTGTCTGATGTGTACCATGTGTGCTGTTGCTGTTTATCTCAGCAGTGCTCTCAGAACATCTCTTGGGGGCTCACTGAGCTCCCAACATCACTGCCCCCCCTCTGACATGTGCTTCTATTTTCATCCTCCCCTTTTGCTTCTCACCTCCTTCGTGCATTCCATTTGGAAGAAATGAAGAATTTAAAATACTTGCTTTCTGCCTGAGTCCTTGAATTTCTTATTATATAAGTACCCACCTCTTTTTTTGTTTGGTTTTATAAAACAGTAGCTCTGAAAACCTCTTGTGACTGTTGATTTTGAGAGAGCACTCAAGAAAAAATGTCAACATGTAGCAGCAAATTGATGTGTTCTGCAGAGTTATTGCTTGAAATTAGTTGAGTCACCAAAGGATGCTCCATCCAAGATAGGAAGACAAGGACACTGCATTAGTAGGCACTGTTGGCATAGCAACCACAATATTTGTTTGTAATTATCTGGCACTTTACAGAGAAAACAGCAGTTGGGAATAAAAAAAAAAGCAGCTCAAAAATGGTGCATTTCTGCCCACCCAGGCTTAAACCAGATGAAAGGTGAATGACATCTGAGCACATGATGTTGCATTCAGTTTGTGAAATAAACCCTCAAGCAATGAGATTAAATTAGATTTCCAGATGAATCCCCAGTACAGGGGAGATCACAAACAAATTTCTGACTGCAGTTAAACAACAGATACTGGAGAATACTGCAGGGACTGAAACCAGGCACACACCCAAATGTTCTTTTTTATTAGCAAAACTCAAATGTTCTGATCTGTAGAGCACAAGCTTTTGTGCTAGGCTTGTTTCCACGTATTGGTGCTGGAGAGGGTAACATTAAAGAGACACATTATTGCTCCCTCAATACATTCCAGATCACTAAAGGAAAATAAAAACTGTGCTTTATCATTGTGTGCTCAGATGTGAAACATTTATAATTTCACTTACACTGTCTCATTAGGGTCATGTAACCAACTAAATACAGTCTTAAATCAGAAAGTTTTTAAGAGGACTGTTTAAATGTTTTAATGAGTTCCTAGGTTGAGAGTTCTTTCTTAATAGCTAGGTAAATCTTTCTAATGTTTTTGCATAGCTTTCTCTTCTATGTAAGACATTGTTATGTTTTTTTTTCTCTCTTCACCTTTCTGAATGGTTAAATGTCTTTCAGGTATTGTCTTTTCTCTAGAAAATTGTTGGTATACCTGAAGAATTCCTAAAAATGCTATATATTTTTCCACATGAGATGGAAGATGTTTTATGAAGGATTAGAAGGATTACTGAGATATTGGTATTAGAATCAATTTATCAGTGGCATTTATCCCTTTTTTTCCACATATTCTGACTATTTAAACATTTAGTAGGAAAATCATACATAGGCAGGAAATCTGTAGAGTGAAGAGTGGATGAGAGATGGAGCTTGTAGGGTATTAGAGGGTTCACTCAGGATTTAGAGAACCAGATCCAAATCCCATGTCAATGTAACATCTCTAAAGAGAGCACTCACTGGTGGACTGTTCACATGGAAACTGAGTGTAGGTTTGGCATTTACTAGCCTAGTCAAAATCTTCCATTGTTTAAAAAAAGGCAACCAAACCCCCAGTCCTGTTCTCAGTTACTCCTTCTGGGGATTATAGTTAGTTCACCTACAGCCTGTTCAACCATCACAGACTCACCTCTGTAACCCACTTATTGCATGTTTTACCTGCATTTTTTGTTAGCACCACTTGGAGCTTTACATAAGTGAATTTTTATAGAGAATAAATACATAGTCTGCCATCACTTTCACATATTGAAATGTCACTAATGTCTCTTAAGTATTGGAGTGTTCTTACTGGTTACAGGAAATTTCGTGTCAGAATTTCAGCTTGAGTTTTTTCATGGTTGCAAAAAGAATTTTGAAATAAGTAGAGCTTGCAGATCCAAAGGCAAAGGCCAATGTGAAGAATCAGTTATTTATTTTACTCTTTGTTTTTTTATTTCTTTTATTGGGCTGACTTGTGATGCTTGAAAAATTAATCAGCAAAACTTGGGTTTTTTTAAACACAGTATAAATTAATTAAAATAAAGCCTAAGTCACTAGAAAACTGAAGTCATCAGCTTTTTTTCTTTGAATGATGCATGTCTTGCAGCAATGTCAGAGGTTCCTAAGGGCAGCAGCCCTTGCCATCCACCAGTGAGCAGTGAGTGAGCTATGGAGCCCTTGAGAGCTGATACTGGGACACTGATGGAGCTTGTTCTGCCATAACCAACTGCTGCATGACCACCTGAAGAATAGGATTCACTCATTTGGGTTTTTCTCTTGCAGATTGTGGGGGCTGTGGTTCAGAAATAAAAAATGGTCAGTCCTTGGTTGCCTTGGACAAGCACTGGCATTTGGGCTGTTTTAAGTGCAATACATGTGGCAAGCTACTGAATGCAGAGTATATCAGCAAGTAAGTAGAACAGTATTTTCACCTCTTTTCAGCATTCTTTTAATGCAAAATAATTAATTTATCATTGCATACCCTTTTATGTTTATATATATATGTTCTGAGGTATATAAGATATTAGAGATTATTGTCTAAATTATTATCTGGATTGTATTTAAAAATGGTATGGAGAAAAGTAGAAGTCACGTTTTTCCATTTACCTGGACTGGGAATTGACAAAGTAGCAGCAGGTGGAATGTGTTTCCAAGACCCAAAGGTATGCTCTTTTTACCTGTGGTTTTGCTCTCTGTGATGCTGTAAAGTCAACAAGCAGGTACTGTCTTTTCTGTATATGTTACATAAGAAGAAATGTCAGCCAGAAATCCATTAAAGATGTAAATACCATTCTTTTGTGCTGCTCCAGACCCTCATGCTGTCAGGTTGGGACTGAAAGTGATGCCAGCACTAAGGAGCAGCACAAAGTATGCACACAGACCACATCCCATGTCATCACCTTCATCAGGCCAGTGACATGCAGGTCTTTCACTGGCCAAAGCACCTGGGATTAATTTCTGCTTCAGAGAAGTGTGTTATGTTGAAATTTTCTTAAGCAGCAAAGTAATTCCATCACCAGTGCCCAGAGATGATGACATTTCAGATCCTGAACTGACTTTCAACAATTCTTTGGATTTCCATTAACACAAATACAACATTTAATTTCACATGCTGGAAAAAAATGTTTATTAACAGAGTGTTCTTAAATAAGGTTTTGCATTGTCTCAATGTCGTGCTAGTGTGCTGTATTTCAGTACAGTGCTTTTTTTTGCTTTTTATTTAATATGACCCCTCCCATAAAATGTAAAGATTAATTATTACAAAATCTTCTTTATAAAAAAGCTAAATGCCAAACAAAATAACTGAAGAAAAGAAACATCCTGCCTTTCATTAATTAATTACTGTGATAACTTATAGGTTAGTCTCTAAGAAATCCAACTTCCATGCTATAAAATTATTTTCTATGTTTCTCCAGGGAAATGTCTGATAAAATTATGTCTCTGCTAATAAATCTGTCTGATCATGGTACAACAAATGAAACATATTTAACTGTGTTTAACTTGAACTTTGAAACACAAGAGAAGTCTCCAGTTTCTCCTTGGAGCAATTTGTTTTTATTCATCAGTTTAATGGTCTACATGTACAACTTAGTAAAATATAAAATTAACAGATTCTTCTCAAGACAATAGGGTATTTTATGGTCTTGATGTTTTAAAATAAAAACTGAGACTCCAGATTTTTTTCTTCATATTTTCAAATTGTGTCTTAACTCAATGGTGGGGATGAATTAGCTGGACACATTATGCATGAACACACTGCTGCTCAGGCTGAGTTCTTGCAGTCATTGCTGGCCTCTGTGGAGCACATTCCCAAGATGTTTGATCCATGACTGTCTTTAAGCAAGTCCAGTCAAGAGTGCCAGTAGATTTAAATGTTTATCAAAACTTGGTTTACAGACAAGGTATTTGAGAAATTACGCTCTGCAGGCTCAGCTAAAGGATTAGGTCATACATATATTGGATAATACATCAATTGGAGGAATTAGAAGATAAGAGGGGAAGAGTAATGTGTAGAAATAACTGTCTTCCACAGAGGAGAAAACATGTGAAACAAGTGAATGGGTAATAGGATTAAACAGTTGGTGTGAGGGTCACAGAGGCTGAGTGTAGTTATAAGGCTGTTACATGGATGAGTTTAGCAGCAGAGGAGAAAAGTGGTCCAATGCAGCTGTTTGTTACTATTCAGCTTTTTACAATATTAATAAAAATGAGATACTTGGGGGGCAGGAAAGCCCATAAATACCCTATAAAGTGTTGAAACACTGACAAATTTTAGATGCATTGTCTCCTAGTAAAGCAACACCTGTGCAGCCTGTTGTTCTTCCCTAGGGATGGGGTTCCGTACTGCGAATCGGACTATCACGCCAAGTTTGGGATCAGGTGTGACAACTGTGAAAAGTACATCACAGGAAGAGTGCTGGAGGTAAGGAAAGCCTGTATTCAAACACATCTCCAAACAAAAAAAGTAGCTCTTTGGGTTTAGTCCTCTACTCACAAATGAGTGTTAATGCAACAGCTAATACCAGGAACTTTTTCTGTAATTAGATTTTGTGTTTCTTCTGTTAATGATTTGGTAATACACAAACTCCCTAAATGGATATTTATGGTACTGGAAAATGTTCAGGCAGCAGGAGTAATAAATGAACGTGTTATCAGGCACATTTTAAAACTTGCACTAAATTCATTTGTAATTTCTGCTTTTTTATGTTCCCCAAAGATAGAATGAAGTTGTTGAAAAGTAAAATGAATGATTTGAACTGTTTTTGCACCCATAAATGAACCATGTGGCAGAGATTATTTTGTGCTTGTTGTTCTAAGAAGCAGGAGGTTGTTTAGTGGAGGTGTATGTTTATACATTATGCAAAAATTCCCATATAACTGACCCAGTGTCACAAAATGAATATATTCCTTTGATCTGAATAAGATTTATCCTTGGATCTAAGTGTATTGTTACCCTATCAGTGTCATCAATTATCTGCTTTTTCTTTCTGCTTTTCCCTGTGAAGTTCAAGCAGTGCTGGAGTTAGGGAGAGTTGCTCAGTTCACTCTCTTCATCAGCTGAGAAAGCCTGGAGAAGTCCCAAAGGGCTTCCACCAGAGAAAGGTCTGCTTGGAGTCACACAAAGACTGCCCAAGTGGTGGACAGTTACAACTTGTTAGGAACTGATGAGCAAGTATCCATACTAGATGGGAATCTGTATTGGATGGGATGATATGATGTTAACATAGGCATGAGAAACTTCCATTAACAAATGTTTTTACAGATCTCTCTGAAAAGAGATTTCTAAAAGGGAATTTGTAAGAATATAAAGACAGCTTTCTCACTTTTTTTTGCACACAATTGTCTCAGCTGGAAGAGACAAAACAAAAGAAGACATCTTAAAACCTTCAAAAATGTAAAAGGTGACCAGTGGAAGCTGTTACGTGTTTTCAGAGATGTTAACCATTGACACTGAATGAAAAGGAGTAAAAGGGGGTGAGATTTGAAAGTGATGGTAATTAGGAGAGGTGAATGCAGAGAGAAGAGTTAAAGCTGTGGCAAATTTGGAGTGCACTTACTCAGAGCAGTTTACAAGGAATGATTAATACTGAGATAGGAGAAGAACAGAAGCTCCAGTTTCTGTACTGACTCTTGGATTCACAGTATTGTGTCTTTCTGTCCTGGTTCTTGCCTTGAAATATGTGCAAGAATGCTCTTTTTATGTGGTAATATTTTACCTGCAGTCTGGTTAAACAATAGCGTGTGGTGTGATTAAGAACTGGATCCTTGCTGTCTCTATGGGTAATAAAAAGAAAATAAATGTTAAAAGTATGCACAGTAACAGTACCAAGTGTGATTTATGGGACCTGGGAGCACATGTGACTGTGGTTGATTCTCCTGACTGCTTGGTGAGAGTGTACTGAATAGGAAGACAGTTCCTTGTTTTTATTGTAGATGGGCCAGTAACAAACTTGGGAAAAGCTAATTTTTGAAAGCTGTTGTAAGAATTTTACCATGAGAGGTTACATATGATGGTTTTGGTCAGTGTGTGTGTGTGTCCCTCTCCTGTCCTTTCCCCAGAGTTGCTCTAAGCAGCACTACAGCTCTGTAGCACTGATTCTCATCCTGCTTTGGTACTGGCTCAGGCTGGAGGCTGCTTTCATTGGTCTGTGGCAATTAACTGTGGAAAAAATACTGATGCAAGATTCCAAAACATTTAAAAAAATAGATGAGGAGAATGGACTTTCACCATCTGTAAAAGCACAGGTTATATCATTGTGAAGCAGGAAACATAGGTTGATGTTAGGATGGAGCAGGACATGGATTTGAATGGTTACAATGACATTTAATGTCTGGACACTTGTTGGAACAAGTGCACAAGTTGGAACAAACCTGGAAATTTTATGATTTGTAAACTTTTTTTCCTATGGAGTTGTACAAAGCATTTGTTGATTTGTGTGCAAGAAAGCTAATGAAGCTTGAACACGGGTGCATGTCACATGTCCTGGCATTCTGCTGTCACAGGAGATCCTGTTCCTCAGGACATCTCCCATCCCCTCTGTTTTTCCATGACATATCTCTGGAGCTTTCTGTAGTTCTCACTGCCTGTTTACAAGCAGTGGCTCACATTGTGAGCCTTCTTGCACAGGATCAGCCTGGATTTCCATGAGTCTTTGGAACTCTGTGAGGGATCACTTAAAGCAGCCATTGAGTTTCTGTGTGGACCATGGAGAGCAGCTGGATGAGGGGGCAGTGCACACACCTTGTGTAGGAAGCCAAGCAAAGTCCTGGGCTGAGCAAACAGGTTGGAAAGGATGCAGAGAATGTGTCTGTAGCTAATGTGGTTAAGGCATTTGTTGTTTGTGTTTTTGTTCAAAAGGCTTGAGCTGGGGCTGATCTTTTCCTCTCTCTGGTCTTGGTATTGTGCTCAATGCCTGTTTGTCACCAGCAGGCTCATAGATATTTTGTGTATCTCCTGGTCAGGAGCACAAAAAAAATACAGGGTTGTCATGCCTGTTCTTTTGTTGTAGGGCATATTATTATTTATGGAACTATCTGGAATACTGACACGTTTTCCAAAACATCAGTATTGTTTTTTACCACCTTAAGTATTATCTGGAGAAACACAGAAATAATAGGGCAAATTGCTCCTAAAGTGGGGGGAAATCTTGACAGCAAGACTTATTAGGCAGAGGAATACTCTCCCAAGGGAGCTGCTGGAAACTATCACTTAGAAAGTCTTGTAACAAGATTGGACAAGACACTGGAGAATCTATGTTAGGGAGCAGTTCTGCAATGACAAAGGGAGGGACTGTATGACCTAACAGGATTTTTTCCATCTCTGATTTTTATGATAATGTCAGGAGGACAGCTGCTTCCACAGTTGTTCTGTGCCCAGATTTTATAATATTGTCTCCCTTTCCAACACTTGTTCATTTTAAGTGTTTATTCAGCAGAAAGGAAGAGAGAGTCAACCAGTGTGACTTACTGATAAGTTATAAAAATATGGCTGTTTTTGTAGGTTGTCAGCCAAATACAATGAAGATTTAGTTACCTGAATTCTTCTCTCAGCCCATTTTCTGGGGGCCAGATTCATTCCTTGTAGTAAATGGGCTTAAACACAAGATATCTTTGTTTATAATTCCTTTCTAGTTCCTTTCTTCCTCTCCAGTCCACCTTGGCTTGCACCCACTCTCCCAGGGAACTTGTACTGGAAAAACTGTACAAGGGGCTGAGCAGTTCATTTATGGAGATGATAAATTTTATTACTTTTAAAAGCAATGATTTTTCTGCTTGGTTTGTTTGTTTTTTGTTTTATCACTGCCCACCAGTGCATTTATGGACAAGATTTGCTTTGTTTGTGATGCATACAGAATACTCTTAAATACAAATCAGTCCTCTCCTAGAAGTTGTGTTATGTTATCCCTGACCATGTACATGTATATTGATAAACCTGCCAGCTTAAGGGAAGAGCAAGAGTTTACTTTCATAGTTTGACTTAAAATGCACTGTGAAAACCTTTAGGGAGAGAAGGGGTTTACTTCAGTGCTTGTGCTGTATATCTGCTGCCAATCCTGCAATAGTTATGATCATGCAATAACACACATTTTAAAATAACAAGCCATTGATTTTTATGACCAGCCATTTCCCTTTTGTCATGTTGCAATCTATTTCTCTGCACTTAGCACTAAAAATGTTTTTCTCCGTTTTTTTTTCTATTACAAGCAGTAATTTATTAGTTAAAATTTAAACTTGTGCTATTCAGCATATATCATAAAGAAGTTATTGTTTGTTTTTTTTTAACTGTATTTCTGATGATAATTCAGAGCCTGCTTTAAACCCCTTTCATTCAAGAAAAAACTTTCCATTTGTTTCCTCATTTTTAATCAGTCATATAGCTGCTTTTTGCTGGGGGAGGCAGAGATGTGTTGTCTGTCTCCCAGTCCTTCCCACACAGCAGGTTGTGTAAAAGGTTTAGAAAGCTGTTGAGGTGCATGACAAAACTGTGACAGCCAATGACTCCTCTTGTCCTCTCCTGGAAGGCATGTCTGGGTTTCCTTAACATCTGACACTTAGAAATATCATCTCAATTCCAGCATCTCTCTGTTTTAAAGTGGTAAGATTGATTTTTAGATTTTTTTAAGTGTTGTCCCTTTTAACTGATGAACTCTAAGGAGAATTTATAGAGAATAGTCTTAGTTCTTCTCAACTTTTATTTTACAAAACTGAGTGAACCCAGTTCTCCTCTGCTCACGAAGTCAGCTCCAGCTTTTCTGGTGGTGCTGGCAGACCTTTCACAGTGGGTTTCCAGCTGGAACCACCTTCTCAGCATGGAGAAGCAGAGAGCACCTCATCACTATCTTGTGCACTGATAGCAACCCCTTCCACCTTTTCTAGATAAAGTACTGTCCTGGTTTATCCCACACTGGTGCAGTTTTTTTCTGTGAGTTCTTTAACACTGACAGCCCATAGCAAGGTAGTACTTTGAGGGGAGGGGTTCTCTTCATCTGCTGTTTCAGCTGGTGCTTCCCTACATTGTTAGAGGAAGCCTCCACATCCAAAGATAACCTTCTGGGGATGTTTTAATGTAGGCTGTGAGGGGGTCATGTTTACTTGGATATGCAACTGCATCCCATCAGTGGCCAAAATACCCCTCAGGGGTATTTTCAGAACTCCACTTTATCTACAACTGTCCCATGATTCACAGCTACATGACTCTGGTGTAAATGTGTCTTAAAAGTGCTGTTGAAAATCACTTAGAGCAGTTGGAACCATCTTTATGTTTAGTATCTGACACCCTAACATAGCAGCACTCAGTTTATGTGGGGGAAGAAAGTTACCATTTTATTAGTTTTCATGTATGTGTAAATGTCTAGAAATCCTAATCAATATGTATGTTTAAAATCTATTAATCAACCATATGTTAGTTTGAAATAAGGGAACAAATGCATGTACTAGCCATGAATGAGACTAGAAATGTCAGTCAGTTATGTCAATTAAATGTCACTTATACCTCAGTGACTTATTAATTAAAACATGAATCATATTTTTCATGGTTTGTTTTTGGCTTTGCCCTAGGGTTGAGCTGATTCTGTTTGCAGCCATATCTACTGTGTAAATCGATTGCCTTTCCCTTTGCAAGAGCCTCAGTGTAGCAGAGACGATACTAATTCTTTGCAGCAGGGAGTACAAATTTCTGCCTGCAGTGTGGAAGAATGGTTCATTCTGCAATGCCTGTTACCCTGCTGATCATTAACAACAGGACCTACTGATGTGTGAAAGGACCTTGAGCAGCTTATTAAATAGGCATTAATAGAGGAACATGCAATAAAGGGGCTCTGTCTGCACGGGCAGAGGGTTCCCTGTGCATGGGCAGCCTCGGGAGGGCTCTCAGAGGATCCAGTGTCAGTGCTGCCTTCCTTAGAAACTGCTCTCTACACCAGGTTTCTCCCTACAGCAGAGAAGAAAGAAAACTGTTGGAAAGACACATCCAAATAAATCAGCGTTAGCTTTTGCAAAAGGAGACCATCTAAGGTAGGAAACATTAAGCAGCACTTGCAATGCATAATGTTTGCTGGGGTGCAAGGCATTCTGAAGCTTGGGAATGGTTGTTGCCACTTCCATTTATCTGGGGCTGCTGGCTTGCAAAGGCAGGTTAATCATCAGTGCATTGTATCTGAATTTGGCTAGGTAAGTGTTGACAGATGACCTAGACTTTCTGCTTTAAAACAGGCATCATTAAAAATACTATCAGCAAGCAAATAAATAGTAATGCAAATGCTTTTCTTCCTTATCTTTTAGTTTTTTCTGTAGCCCAGTTATGTTGGTCTAGATTAATTTAACTCATCTTTCTCCCACTTTCAGCCTTTCCGTTTTTAGCCACTTCTTCTCTCCAGAAATACTGAGCTATGTCTATCTGTATTTATTATCTGAACTGCTAAAAACTCAGAAATTGTTCGTGTATCAGGAGAAAACTATACACTAAACCAAACTCTTTGTATAGCTTTTACCCTGTAAATAATTTGCTAGGTTTATTGAAGAGCACTGAGTATCATTTGATGATAGCTTAAGACTTATATTTTTACCAAAGTAAGGGGTTCTGCAAACTATTTCTGAATAACATCCAAAAGTTTGGGATTTGCAGGAAACTGGTTGATAAAGAAGAATGACTATTGCAGGTTTTTTGAGGATTTTTTTTCATTCTTTTCTCAGCTGCTTACTTGCTTTTTTTTGTTGAGAATTCCTCCCACATGTGTGGGGAAAGTCCTCAGTAGTGCTGCTGTGAGTTTGTGCTTGTGTGGGTTTGTATGTGTTAGTTTTAGTGCATAGTTTGTTTTTTGAGCCTGGCAGTGTTATGGTGTCCATTGCCTTTCCTCATGCAAAAATGTACTACAAGTTAACTGTCTTAAATTACCTGAATTGACTGACTTAGGGGTCAGAGGAGTGATTCCAGGAGTCACCCTGGTACCTCTGAGCCTCAGACCCCAGCACACACTCTGCCAGCGACACTCCCTCTCTAAGCCATGTGTTGCTGTGATGATGCATCAATACCCAGTGCTATTTGCCAGCATTTGTGTGTTCTTACAAAGTGAAAAATTGCCCCATCATGGATGTCTTCAGTCCCTCCTCCAATTATTTGGTGTGTTGTTTTGTTCCTGGTGGTTCTCTGATCCACACCAGGGAGATGCTGCAGCTCTGCAAAGCCCCAGACCTCCCCTGACCCAGCCAGCAGCACAAGCCCCTGCCTCCAGCTCTGTCCTGTAGCCATGGCAGTGCTGCAGCAGCAAGTTGCTTTTGTTGATAAAGTGTCTCCAGGATGCTCTGGCCCATGTGAAAACAGTTCAGTGTGTCTGCTAATAGCAGGAGAGCAGCCTGTGACTCATTTCTTGTAGGTTTAGGATTTTTTCATCCTAGTAGCCTTCAACATTTTTTGTACTTTTTCAAATTTCTTCTCCCTCCTCTACAAGTAAGAACTTCTGAATGGTACATTGATCTGGAAGTATGTGGATTAGATTTGAAAGTAGAAACTTCCTACTTTCAGGAAGGATTATTGGTGTCAGTTCTGCATGTGACAGCAGCATTTCCACTCCCAGGTAAATCTAGTGATCCAGAACAGCAGTCCTTACTCAGGCACAGAGTGAGAGACAGCTTCTGTTCTTATGTGTTTACAGCCCAGATCCCCACATTCAGCTTGAAAAGAGCTGTGCTGGCTTCCTCTGATAAATCAGGCAGTTTCTCCAGGGCTGATCAGTGTTGCTTGAGCTTCATTCTTCCCATCTGAAATGGGTGTGCTAAATACACAGCTGCAAAGTTGAAAATTAAGGGGAATATGTCTGCAAGTCATCTTTCTCCTTCTGCACTCCCTCTCTCCTATCATGAGCTGGCATAAGTGAGAGCCAGCTGCAGCTTGTCTTGGCCCCTAGGTGGGTTTTAAAGAGTAGGAAAGGAAAGAGGAAAAGAAATAAAGATTTGTTGAGCAGATGGAAAACAGAAGCCTCTTCCAGTCTCAGTAGGTGGCAAGAAAAATTGCAAAGCTGAGAAGAAAAAGACAAAAGAGGCAGATCACTTGCTCCATAACAGAAACAACTGAGTGCAAAATCAGTGGTGTTAGGTATGACAGACCATTTTGCTTTACAAGAACATTTACCAAATTCCGTAGAAAAAAATGCACTTTGGTCCTTTTCCAGATTTTACCTGATTGTGGCAGGGCTGAATTCTCTCCTGAGCCAGAACTTGTTTGCAGATGTCACAGAATGAGATTACAGTTGCAATAGTGCTATTTTTCCTTCTTTTATTTTTTTTTCTCTTAAAAATGAAAACCCTTATGGTTTTTAAATTACTTTTATTTTATTTTCTCCCACAACCATTAGAAACTTCTTCTTTGAGAGTCCAGTATTATAGTAAGTTGTTATCATTCTGAGATGAATGTTCTTGTTGGTACATTTGATCTGCACCTTATACCTGGAAGAATAAGAAATGTGGGAAGCAATTAAAATGACTCAGAGGTGGGTGGGAATTCTCAAGGCTCTGGAAAGCACAGCAGGATGAGCCAGAACCAAAACAACATGAAATAACTGTACATGTGAGATTGCTAGAGCTGTAGGTAATGCTGCAGGTGTGTGTAGTGAACATTTCATGTGACTGTTTCTTGGCGTGCAGTAGGATGATTAATGAATCCAGTAAGGAGAAGATGAGGAGAATGATTGATACAAAGCATTACACTGCATTTACAGTGGTGTAAATCCTGATGAAAAGGGTTCATTTGCCTTGGCAGGCTGTTGGAGTGAGTCACTGGTGAGTCAGGTCCACTGTGACTAAGAGAATTAGTGAGAGTTTTTCTCTACAGAATTCTGTCTTTAACTTCTGGCTCTCACACTTATTTCTCCTCAACACTGTTGTATGACATAAACAGTAGATATTTTGCCAAATACCTCTGCCTTGACAATGCTGGCTGTCCCTTCAAACCCAGTAGATGATATGACAGCTGTTTACTAACTTAACCATTACTGTATACAACTATTCCTGAGTAATTCTTCAAGTCCTTCTGTTGCATATGCAAAACTCTGGCTTTCCTAGAAATGTGAGTGGAGATTTTATGTGATTCCACTTAAAGCTGGTAACTGAGCAGAGTGTTCTATTCCAAGCACAAAGGTTATTCTCTGAATAGCATCACTCCAATTTGAATATACCCCTTAGAATTTATTTTATGGAAGCCAGTATAGTCCCTGCAACATGGCACAGTGTGGATGCAGTGGCAGAGTTATCAGTGTGTTCATCCATTGGCAACACTTGATGGTGCAGTGCTGTGTACCTTCTTCATGGTACTCCTGAGAAAAGGCAAGACAAACATCTTAGCCCTAGATTTTACACAGCCTTTTGGATTGAATTGTGCCATGTGGGTTGAAGCACTGGCCAAGAGCAGGAGGATTGTATTAACACGTGGGAATAAGCAAGAACAACCCCTGATTGGGTTTGCCTAATTGGTGGAATAACTTGATAGGAAAAGTTTTCTAGGCCAGTTCTGTGCTGTTAGGTCAGAGAGTTATTAGATAACATCTAATGTAGTTCTGGAAGCAGGAATTAAAACCTTATCCCAGCCAAAGTCAGGGAACTGCATTTACTTACAGAAATTGTTAATCTGCCTTTATAAATCAATGTAGTGACTGATTGGGCTTTTTAACAACAAAGTGCTGCATCTCATTCAAAAACTTTATTAAATTTCATAAAGGTAAATGTGTGGAGTTCCTTTTTATACCTGTGCTTCATTAGCAGTTTCCTGTACATTCCTGGCACATAAGAAAAGGCACAGTTCATTCACATAATGGCTTAATATCTCAGTAAAAACAATCATTTGGGGAATGAATGAAGAAGTATAAACAGAATGAATTAAATATCCACTAAAGGAGTTCAGTGATTTTCTACCTTTTTTATTTATATACTCTGAAAAAAATATTCCCACTGAAAGTACATGCTCCTCAATGTTGAGTGTAAAATGATAGGTAATGAAGCAGATATGAAATGATAGATAATGGGAGCAGAACAGAGCCAGCAGATTTTAAGGAGGTCTCCCACAGAGTGCAAGAACTAGCAATGTGAATTTGGTAGAGGACAGTCATGATAGTTGAGGGGTGGAGCATATATCCTGAGGAGATGCTCAGGGAGCTGAACTTGTTCAGCCCAGGAAAATGATGGCTTTAATGGGAATTAATTGTAGTGTTCCCATACCTTGAGGATGTGGACAAAATGACCTTACTGAGGCACATGGTGGGAGGGCAGGAGACAACTGTCACAGATTTAAAGAAGAGAGGTTCTGACTGGATATAAAAGGAAAAAAAAAATCACTAAGAATAACTAAGAATAGCTACTATCCATCGGAGGAATATTCTCAGAGGTTGTTCAGTCTCCATCCTTTGAAGGTTTACATATTCAACTGAAAAAATTCCTGGGCAGAATTTGCTATCAACCCTGCTTTGAGCAGGAGGTTGGATTAGATGAAGTATTCTATCATCCTGTGGTCACTTCCTGGCTTTAAACTGAATTATATTTCTGTTGCCTGTACTATGAAGTTTACCTGAAGGACGATCAGTGCCCTTTAATGAGCAAATGGGAATGTCCATGTGAATGGACATTACTCATGAAATGGAGACAAAATATATACAAAAGAGAATAATTTATTGTCTAATCAAAGTTTTACACTTTCACCCATCCCTACATTCACTAAATGTTTTTCCCCTTCCCATCCCATATAAATAGTAATTTCCCTCCAGTTCAAAAGCAGCAGCAGTCAAGTCATATGTCTTCTATAAGATCTTCAATACTTCAGTTTGAGAAGCTGCCTGGTGGGATGGCTCATTGACTGTCAGTGGTTTTGTGCTTTATTCTGTTTCTCTTTGCTTGGGCAGGTGGTTGTCTGGTGATGACACAACTCTCCAACAAATTTGTTCCATGTGAAAAGCTTTTAACTAAGAATGCTTTATTCTGTGGGCTTTGTTTGTGGGTCAGGCAGCTGCACCATGCCTTGGCAAACCCACCAGCTCAGTGTTTTGTAGTCTGTTTTTCATTATTTCTATTCAGGGTAGGGTACAGTTAGGACTTGGTTTGGGGATTTTAGAGTATGAGGTTGGCAGGATTTGTTGTCTGCTTCAATAGACAACACTTAATGGTAGTGAGGAACTATTATAGCAACTATATTGTATTATACACTCAAAATGGAAAATGTGCTTTGATATGCATTGCAGCAGTCTAACCTTTTGTCACTTCCACAAACTCTTTACTCCCAGCAATAAAATATATCAATTACCCCTATGCCATTTGATAATAAGATTGATATTTTTATTATTATTATTTATTGTTTTTGCAGGAAAAAGTTTACTGATAGCTTTTAAGTCGCAGGAAAATAATGAGATAGTTGTAAGTTTATTCAGTATATTAAATGATTTTCTGTACTTTCTGTCTTCCCTTTACTAACTACTTCATTGAGTAGTGCAGTGAGATAGGATGTGCTTAGACTTCAGTGATGAACCAGACATAGAAGTCTTGATTCTTCATTCCAGGACTCAGCTCACACTCTGAGCTTTAGGCTGCTCAGTTTCTCCTGTGCCAATCCCTCAGCAATTGTCACTCATCAACTGCAGTAAAAAATTGTATCAATCACACTTCTAGAAACAGCACGGGAGACCAGACAAGCAATGTCATTGTGATAGAGTTACACTTATTGTGCATATCATCTTTTATATATTCTACCATTTCATCAGTTATGGCAGCCATAGCCAGAAAATGAGCAGAGTTTTTTGCTGAGCTGTCTGCAGTAATGTAATATATTTTTCCTGGGTGATGACAGCTAATTTAAAACTCAAACTTAGCTAGTTAAGGTTATTCCTTTTGGTATGAATTACTCTAGTTTTGCTAGCACTGCATGTTTTCCAAGCCTGGTGATCAAACTGCTCTGAAAACTTTCGAATAACACCCCTTACTGTTTTCAAATTGTGCTTTGAACGATTTAATTCACATTTGCCACATCAGCTTTATTCTCTTTCAAGCCCTCAAGTCATGAGAAATGAGAAGAGCTGGTTGTATGTTCTTTGTTGCAGAGCTGTCTGGTCCTGCTGTAAGTGAAGCATGGGTTTGTCTGTTGTGCTGTGGGACAGGTTGAACACTGTGATGGTCCCTGTGCTCAGGGCAGGCAGTGCAGGAGGTCCATGGCTCCCCTGGTAAAACATTCCTGATCAGCCCAGAAGGATCTTCCTTCTCTGCAGAGGAGACTTCACATTCAAAGGGGTCCCTTTATAACTAAAGGGAAAGAATTAGCTCATAGCACTTAGTCTCAGAGTGTTGAGGACTGTTTGACTCCATTTAAATTGCACTCTTGGAGTGCAGCTTGGTGATGGTGGAAAGCTGGTTCATCGTCAGCTGAAGAAAAATTAAATTGTTGGTAATGTACTATATTACTAAGGACACACTTTGCAGTTTTGAGGTAGTCTCAGCTGAAAATTAGTGTTCAAATTGATCTTCACAATAATGCTATCTTCACATCTGGATTCCTGGGCACAAAGACCTGGTGCAGTCTTGAAGCAAATGTAGGATATTGAGGAGGTTTTTTAGAACCTGTCACTTCAACTGTAAGACATCTCTCAGAGATGAATGTCACTTCTTCTGTGCTGTGTGTGTTGGTATTTTATTAAACACTGAGACAACAATCTGGCAAACTGAGCTTTCAAACTGTGCAAAGAAGTAACCATATGGTTAGGAATTTGTGAACTACCTCACATCAATATAAGGAAGAAGAGAAAAAATGATGAGGCCTTTATTACAGCTACCAAAACCATACAGTATTTTCTGCCCTGAGCTTGTAAAATAGCTGGGTTCTACTGGAACCAGTTGTTCATCTATGACATTAAGCCCCTGAAACTGAGGGGACAGGAGAAAGGAGCACTGATGAAAACCTCCTTGGCATTTACTCAAGGGACTTTATGATTCAGACTCAGGTCCTAGGTTTGAATGTAATTTATGCTATCTAATCAGAGTAGCTGCATATACATGTCAATAAATAGTATTAATTAATTCCTGCATCAGCTGCCTAGCCTCAGGTTCAGCTAGCACCTCTCATTTAGAAATATGGTGTAGTCTTCTTAAAATACTTCCAAGTGATGAAGTGCCTGCTATGTCTTGTCTTCAGTGCTTTGATTAGAAGAAAAAAAAAAAAGTAAATAAAAAAAAATAAAAGGAGCAACAAAAACCATTGTCAGCACTTAGACTTATATGGAAATTTTTGAATTTGTGCCATTTTAATTCAGAGATAATTATGCAAAATCCATTTGGGCTCTCCTGGTGTGATCATCAGCAACAGGATCACTACACTTTTCTCTCCTAATTTTTCTATTACAGGTGTGTGTATATCATAAAAGAGGTCTTTCTGTGCCATTCTATACCTAGTTGATGTTCCTGACTATGCAAGTGAATTCACTAAGTGAACTAAAATAATATATTTGATTGTACTGTTAAATTTAGGGAAATAGACTTTGTTCTGTGATGCATCCAGGTTATCTGAGAATCTGTCCTGGCAGTTTATTTTAGCAAAGAAGTAATTGAATTCTCTTAGAGAATGTTAGTCAGGGAATTGTATCATCTGTGCTAAATGAGTTGAATTATTGAGCCTATGCATTCCATTAGCAATGCTTGTGCACTTCCAAGGGAAATTATATTTCTTTTCAATTTGGTATGCCAGACATAAGTTTATCTGGTGATAACTAAATACTTTTCTGTGCTTGAGCACCTGCACTAAGGGAAGCAATTTTAAACCTGAAGTTTAAGCTCAATACTAATACTTTGTGGTCTGGTTCTTTAAAGGTATCATCACAGATAGTAGTGACCATCTTCCATGTCTGAAATGGCAAAGATCACTCTGAAATCTGCACAAATGATAACATAAAAAGAGTGAACTGGAGCAGAGCTGTTTTCAAAATGGCAATCCTGATGGGATGTGTTGCTCTTTATTGTCAATCTGGAGTGCTGCCACAGGTTTTCAGGAATGAATCAAGTTAACACTGATGCAGTAAAACCAGAGATGCTTTAACCTAGATTTACTGCATTCCTATAACTGGTATTGTGAATGGCAAAATAGCTGCCATACACAGGTTACATTCTTTACTATAAATGCATCTGAAAACTTTGAAACTTAGTGAATAGGAAAGAGTTAGGAAAGTCATCTTTGTAGCAACAGGGCTAAATTTCTAGATTGATGGAAGGGGATTTACAGTGCAGTGCTGTGAGAGCCTGTTTACATGCTGAAGGCAGTGGGCAATAGTTGATAGCAGTTTCTTAAAGGTAGCCACAATCCTAGTAGCACTTTCAATGTTTTTGAGGTAAGCAAGTTATGAGACATTTTCCATGGACCAAAGTTGGCATATTTTTAACTTCAGGAGAATTTCTACTGAAGTCAGGCTTTGCTTAAATTAAGCCTAGTTTACTTTAGCTCTAAGCTGTAGAGTTACTTGGTGTCCTGGCTTTTGTTCCTGGTGGAAATGTCATTGACCTTGAGCCATTTGAACCACGGGCAGTTCTGTCTAGCATGGAGGAGTGTGGGGTCAAAGAGGAGAAAGGAGATGCCAAGACCTGGCTTTCAGTTCCATAGGGATTTTGAGGAGTGAGGAGTGCTGGGACCATGTGCAAGGGCTGTCTTTGGGATGTTGAACTCTGTTTTTTGAGTGCCAGCTGAAAGATGGGGTGGCAGTGCAGTTTGGAGGGTCTGGCCCCTGTTGTTCACTCAGGAGAGCACAACTCCACAAGTGCCCTTTTTGTCATGGCCCAAGCCAAAAGAGCAGGTAATTGAGAATTTAAATATATGAAAATTGGTGAGTTACTAAGCAGTTCTGAGCAAATTGAGGGCTCAGTCCTGTTCCCATTCCAGTCACTGATTTAACACAAATTATGTGTATTAATCTCTGAACAGATGACAAAACTCTTGGCCTATCCATGCAAGGGTGTCAGTGCACAGTACCCCAGACTGCCTGCTCTGGATTTACAGCCCCATAGGCAGGCTGCACACATTCCTCTTGGAAACTCTTCAGTACAAGTTACCTGCAGGACACTCTCAAAGCTGCAAACATGGTTTGCACAGAATGGTTTTAGGATTATTTATTCAGTTGACACATGATGAACATATGGTTGAGTTGCAAATCTGTGCTCAAGGTAAGTCCTAAGCTACCCTGCACTTGGTTTACAGGGAAAATGTGTTCATTGCATAAATTTATTTCTATCCTGTAAATAGAGACTTAGCTATTGCACATAAACTTTGTGTAGGCAAGACCATAATTACATTTTAAAGCATTGTCTAGAATGAAAAATTAGCACTGTGGTTGTAGGAGACTGTTGAACTAATTGTTATTAACTAATTATTTGTATTCAAGAGAATGAAAGAAAAACTGCTAAATTGATCAATATACTTAATCATCTGTACCTTCTTTCCAAACAGGCAGGAGAAAAGCATTATCACCCAACCTGTGCACGATGTGTCAGGTGCAATCAGATGTTTGCAGAAGGAGAAGAAATGTATCTTCAAGGTAAATTAAACAAACAAAAAATAAACACTTGGCTCTCTTGCCCACACCAGCTTGCCCACGCCATAGACTTGCACAGGAGAAATTCAGTGTTACAGAAGGACTTGTGCAATAAAGTATGCAATGGGAAGAAGTGTCATTTAATATAAATATGACCTGAAATCTTCATATGTTGTAACTTCTAGCTCTACTAAACTGATCAAAGAAAGCTGCTTACACAGTTAAATACAGGGAAAAACATGAGAGAAAATAAAAGCTGTTGCATATGTCTTTGTCTGGCAGTATCTTTTCAAAGGAGAACAGAAAAGAGAAACTCAGTAGGATGTGGGAACAGCAAGACTGGTGTATTATCCTAAAATCACATGCCTGCCCAGGTCTGTGTTTACAACTTTGCAATTGTCCATGGTTTTCTATAAGTATACTTTTAAATTTTTCCTTAAGCTGGAAAAGTTAGACTTTATTTAAAAAACAACAGTGGTCTCAGTAAGATCTAATTATGGTTTAGTACTTTATTTTAAATGACAATTTTATTGTCACTTTGGTTTGCAACAAGAACTAGTTCATTAAAGGACATACTGATACTTGTCTGTGCTCATGAATTTTCCCTCAGGAGCCAAAAAGTCTGCAGTTCTGGTTGAAAAGGATCTTAGCAGTTCTAAAATCCCATATGAAATCAGTGCTTTAAAAAGTACATCAAACTACAGATTTGTTTCTTGATTTCAACCCTTCTGAAACATGTTTGCCAGTCAGTCTTCTTTTTAAGTTCCATTTTTTGTAAGAGTGGACATTTGTTAGGTGCTGTTCTGATTATTAGTTCAAATAATAGCAAGGTATGCTCGGGTTTTATGGATTTGGATCCATCTTACTGTATTTTCTGATGCATGGAATGTTTACACCAGATTACTATCATACCCTTTTTCTCTTCACATGGAGAGCAGTTTCCATTAGAACCTGGATTTATTGCCATGAAAGATCTATGATCAGTTATTTGGACTGCCTAACTCGTAAAATACTAGAAAATGTTGGAGCCCAGAGTTTTATAATGTGTTCTTCATCCTCTTAATAAACTACTGTAAAGTTGCTTTAGGTGTTGCATGTTCCTTAGCAGAAATCTTCATTGATCATCCAACAGACAGCTTTTGGGTGAAAGGACTTTCTTTTCTACAGTATGAAAAAGTTTTCCACACAGTGTTGCTTGGCTATAGACAGGAATAGTTAAAAACAAAGCAACAAAAAAAAAAAAAAAAAAAAAAAAAAAAAAAAAAAAAAAAAAAAAAAAAAAGTGATCTAAATACTTAAATCCATTGGGACAATTTGAAGCAGTTTATGGGGCAAATGGGGCAAGCTCAGATCCCTTGTAAGTGGAAAACAACTTAGCATTAAATTTAGAGGTGCTATAAAAATGTTCCTTAGTCATTCAGTAACAAAAAAAAAATCATTACCTTAGTAAACTTAATTTATTTGGTCTGTACTTAAAGGTACTCTTTTACTGCAACAGTCTGGGTTCATTTGGGTTATTTTTGTGAAATAAATTCTAATGATCTCCATCTGTCTTCTGGGAAATAGACTTTCTGTTTCTATCTTTTTTCCAAAATCCACTAGTTAGAAAACTATCAAACTGCTGTGAAAACAAAGCATTTCCAATAACTCTTCTTGATACTCTCCACCCAGTATAAACATTAAATATTTATCATGCAAAGGTTCTCAGATTCCAGTTTATTCAGGCAGAAGTTGCAGTGCACTCACATTGTTTAACTCTGGAGCTTTTATCTGTGGCATGTCTGAGCTCAGAATGGCATAAACATAAAGATTCCTTCTTACTATTAAAACTTGCAAATAATTATTTTATTTTACATCATTATGCACATTCCACTTCTACTGGACGCTATTTTGAACATCATGTTCAACTTTTTGAAATAATTTTTTTCCTTTGTGACTAGTGCAAAACTATTCAAGTTTGTATCTCACACTCATTGTTCACTTGTATCTTGTCAAGATCCTCATTTCAATACCTGTGTGCAACAGAGGATTGGTCATTCAGTATCTCCTGCTTCCTCCAGGATGGACATTCCCCTGATTTATGCAGTTCCTTAGTAGCTGACTTAGAAGAGACAAAATATGAGAACTGCAAGATTGGAACAGTGAATAAATGGTAGACAGGCTGGATTTTTAGCTAGGGTTACATGGTACAGTACTATTCCATCCCACTATGGTGTGCTACTGTGTATGACCCAAACCTGAATATTGCAAAAATATGTATCATAAGAGTGCAGAAAATTCTAACTCTATATAAAGAAATAAAATTGCCATGAAACAGGTTGCCCAGAGAAGTGGTGGAAACTCCATCCTTGGAGAAAGGCCCTGCTGGACACAGCCCTGCTGTAGTGCCCTGCCCTGAGCAGGAGGTTGGACTGGTGGAGCTCCAGAGATCCCACATCCCACTTCTCAGGACTCAGATTTTGATGTTGGTCTGCCATACTGAAGTACAAGTAGCTTTCTGAAGCCTTTCAAATGCCTGTGATCAGGCTCACTGGTACTGAGGGGTTGTGATCTTGACCTCTGAAAGTATCCTGCACTAGCAGGGGAAGTAGTCAGAAACCTATGTCCTATAAAACCTTGTAGGAGGGTTTTATAAAGTTCTTATTTTGAACTTTTTAAGGTTCTTATCATGGAACTGTGTTAAGCAGAACTTTAAATTTACTTTACAGGAACATCCATTTGGCATCCAGTTTGTAGACAGGCTGCAAAGGCTGAAGAAAAAAACAAGGTAAAAAACTGTATTTTTACCCAGTGTTATTTGATTGACATATTCTCTTTCAGGTTTTTATGCAGCAGCAGGCATGGATGGAAGGGTTTGGAAATTTTTCACTGCTGTAATTTTAAATTTTAAATGATGGGAATCTAGTTGGCTAATGAAATGTAATCATGTAATATAAATATTCTGCTTTTAATCAGTGATTAAAGCTTCAGGTTAAGGATAATGTTGACCTAAGAGTTATATATATATAAGCTGAATAAGGAAAAATGTGAACATATGAATAAGAGGAAAAAGTTAAAAATTAACTTCTGTCTGATTATGGTGTTATCAGTTCATGACCTCTTCTTTTTTTCATGTGGCTCTGAACTTAAAAGATCAGAGGACTTTCACTATATTGTTTTTACAAGAAAGAAATCTCCTTGGAGTTTCCATTTTATTATTTGTTTCTAAAATGTTGGCAAGCCAGCCACAATTGAATTTAATCTCTGGCTTTAAGTATCTCCTTAAGTTGGATGATTGTGCACCTCTCTGTGTGCAAGGGGAAAAGAGGGGAATTCTGGCAACTTGAATAATTACAAGATTAGCAGATAAATAAACTGTCCCTAGGACATGAAGAATTAATGATCCTTCTGAAGTGGTGGGAATGAGTTACAACTGTCTCATTTAATGCAGAGGCCAAGTGTGGGTTTTTCACTTCTGATGTTCTCTGATGCTCCAAGTGGTACCCTTGGTGTCCTTGTTCAGAAAAGCTCTGCTTTGGTTCAAGGCTTGGAGGAAGGCACATGGGACAAGTCAGAACAGCAGGCAGCATCCATAAAAAGCTTGTTAAATCTGGTGTGTTAGAAAGTCCAACTTTGACTAAATTACAGTTTGAAAAAGATAAAATTTGTTTGGTCTTTACCCTAAAGGATCTTGGCTGTAGTTTTTGTGCCCATGTGTTTGGGAAGTGATTGCTCTGATGTTCTTTATGACAAGCTCTGAATATCAAATAATTTTCCTGAGCCTAGCAGTTTTTCTTTTCCTTTGAGTTTTTCATATTTTCTGATCTTTATATTCATTAATGAAAAAATCAAACCAGAAGGAAGGATGCCATTTCAAAGAGAGTAATAATGAACTTTTCAACATAACTTGCAAAGCCTGGAATGGATCTACTGCCTGAGAAATTTGCTGTTCGACCTTGCAGTTTGTTGTTTTTAAGTTATCTTCCTATATATAGATATATGAACAGCATGTAATTAAAGTAGGTGATAAAGGCAAAAGGAGAAAGTGGCAGCATGCTCCAAAACTTTGGAGATGGAGTAGAGGGGAAAAAGAAGTTGTGAAAGAGAGTGACAGCATAAAGAAAGATGATGGGAGAGTGAGATTTTAAGCAGAAGGGAGGAAACTGGAAAAGACAGGAGAAATCAAAGCAACAAGGGAAAGTAAGTTTTATATAAAGGCATATAGGGAAATGAGGTAAGTGGAAGAAAAAGAAAAATGTATAGTACAGAAAATGCACTAACAGAGGCAATAGAGTCAACAAAAGGTGTGAGGTTTTATTGAAAAAGCTGGGAGATGATGTGGAGCAGGCATGGATGGGGATGCTAAAAGGGGTAATGGATCATGAAGAGAATAAAGAGCATGAGTGAGATGTGGGATGGCTCATATCCAATTCTTTAGCCATCAGTATCCTCCAAGTCCTTCTTCTCCCTTCACCACCCAGTTTGTGGAGGTGGCATTGGAGATTGCCCCGACCCATGTGCAGGACCTTGCACTTGGCCTTGTTGAATTTTGAGAGGTTTGCATGGCCCCACTTCCCAAGCCTCTAGGATCCCTCTGGATGGCATCCCTTCCCTCCAGCTGGGTGTCATCTGCAGGTTTGCCAGGATGTGCTCAATTCCACTCTCTGGGTCATGGGTGCTCCCAGTACAGACCCTTGGAGAACACCACTTGGTACTGGTTTCCACTTGGGCAGTTCAAAGCAGTTACTGAAAACGTGCAAGGCTCATACTGGGAATGCAGTAACCAAGGGAATGCCCTGATGCTCTTGCAAGGGGGGACAGGAAGAAATGACTCACCCCTTGTCTGCCCTTGGAAAGACCCAGAGCTTGAAGGGAACCTCTGGATGTCATCTTGTCCAGCCCCTCTGCTCAAACTCAGCTGCCTGGGGCCAGACCCCCGTGACCACTTTCAGGACACAGAAAGAAGCTCTGAAGCTTTATCTGGGAATCCTGAGTGTAATCCAAAACTGGCTTTAACAGGGTTCAAAGCATTGGAATAGCATAATTTTCTAAAGTTATTTTTCTCTTTTGCATTGAGTAGGGACCTCATGAAAAAGAAATATGGTTTGTACATTACATCAGTGTATTGGTGACACTTTTATGTCATTTACACAAGTTCTGGAAAACTGAAAAGTGCAGAAGAAGTGTTTAATTAAACTGTCTGTCTTAAATGATCATTCCCCAGGTCCTTTTCCATGTTGTGTTGCTGTGAGTGATTGGCTTGGCAGACACAATGTAGAGTGGTTTGACAGCATAACCTTGCAGTAAAAATATTGTCACTGTATCCTCTTGTCACTTGACCTGTCTCTGATAGTGGCCCAAGGCTGTCCTGGCAACCCAGAAATGCTCTGGGCCATTTTGTTCTGAAGAGCAGGGATAAGAAAGCCATGTGTGAAACAATTCTTGGATTTTTAAAAGGTTAAATTTATTGTCTGCAAGTGTTCTTTTATTTTTAACTCCATGTTTTGAGCTCTCTATAATATGTTACTTTTGAGTGGTAAAGACTGATTAAATTAAATGTTTAGTTTGCTTTTCTTGAAATAGCAGTTATATTATCTTTGACTCTCCTGTATTTCCTATCTATTTCACTTCTCCTGCCATAGGAAACTAGAACTTCCTCTGAGAGTATTATTTCTGTACCTGCTTCAAGTACATCAGGTTCCCCAAGCCGTGTGATCTATGTGAGTATTTCCCAGTGAAATTTGTCCTGTGGGATGTGGAAAACCTTGTGCTTCCTCCTACAATTTAGCACATTATATGGAAAGTTAGTGTCTCCAAACCGCTGCAGCTGGTGATTCCTCTAAAATGGAATTATTTTCTCACGTTTAAAATACTTGAATACTGCATTTTCTGTAACAGAATTGTGGCATTTTCCTCCTATTTTTTGTGGAGTATTTTTAGCACTTACTTACACTAGAGCTAGAGCTGGCTTATACCAAAGCATGCAGAATACCACATTTCTTTCTGAAAAGAAAGGTTTAAGTAAACAGTACAGCCCACAGGTAGATTACAAGCTTAGATTTGAACACAACTTGTTTAAATTGAGCTCCTGAACCTGCATCTGATTGCTTATGAAAACACTAATGTGTGTGATTGCAGGGCTCTGCCCTTGCCAAATGCCAGTCCCTCACTCAGAGGACCTTTGATGTGTTCATAGTTTATTAAGTGCTCTGGAAAGCTCATTGAGAGAATTTAAAATAACAAGTATAATAAATTCTTAGGAATTTATTTTTTTAATACAAGATCAAAAATTGCTGTAGTGCAGTTTTCATGGCCAAATTCTCAAGGTTACCAGCAACAGATAAAAAATGTAAGTGTGGTATAATCTATACAGATACCTCTTGCAGGACTTCAGCATTTCCAGGGCTTTTCTTTCTCCTGGCCAAGTATCCCTCAGGTAGGCAGGGCATCCTCATCAGTTAGAGCCATGTACTGAGAAAATTGCTGGAGATGCAATTGACTTCCAGAGAGGTTATTATACAAATATTAAGGGCTTTTATCTCCTACACTGAGACAAGCAAAAGGGTGCTTTGGATCCAAACTTGGTTTTTTTCCTCAAATAAAAGTTAAATACAATATTCACTTTATCTGAGTAAGATTGAACAAGTGCCCCTTCTCTCAATGCTTATCAGTGATTCTCAGTGCTGGTGAATACCAGTGGTCTATTAGCAGCCAGGAAATGTCATTATGAAGACAGTTCATTGTGCTGGGAGCCTATTATCATGTAAGCACTTTCCTTGGCCAGATGAGCTCTTTTTTCTCAGGCATGCACCATCTCATTGTGTTTTTAAGCATGTGAATTCTCTTAAGATTTATATATTTTTGGAGACATTTGTCTAACTGCAGGTACTGTTTTTATTGATGTTTGTGGTTACAACTTTAAATCCACTTCACTGGCTGTTAAGTCAAGGACAAACCTCAATTCTCCATTTCTGTTTTTGTTTGTTTATTTGTTTTAAAGGCTATAACTAAATCAGGACACAACTCTGATGTTGGTACTGCAATATACAAAGTTGTCTAGCAAATGAGTCAGTCAGAAAAAAAGATTCCCCAGGGGAGTGCAAGTTCTTGTTCTATCTGTCCCATCTCTCTGTGCATAATTATGAAAACTTGATTTTAGTTGATTGATTAAATGCTATTTTGGCTTTCACAAACAGGAAAATAAAGAATTCAAAACATGTTACTGACTTCTATATTGTCACAGTGGTCCCTTGGCTATCTGTTTTTACATGTGTTTTCTGTTTACAGAGATGTTATGACATACAGACATGCTCAAGATTTGTCTTGAGGGCCTTTGTGGTTGGTTTTGCCAGACCTAAATTCTTGCTGCCACTGAAAGGAAGGTCCCACCCACGTGTGGCCCTGTTCCTCTCTGGCCATGTCTTCCCATCTCCTCTTTGCTGCAAATAATAGTGTGTACACAGAGATATGCAGTCAAATTTGAGGCTGAGCTAAACAATAACCCAGGAAAAACCTCCAGACAACCAAAGAGGCAAAAAGAAAAAAAAAATCCCAACTGTCCACATGACCTCTAATGGTGATGTAGGAGGCAGAGCAGGGTGGGATGGTGCACACAGGGCAGCAGCTTTCAGCAGTAGCAGAGATTCAGATCATGAAACCCATGGTAAAATCACACCTTACCAGCTGGTGAGCTCTGTGAAGTACTTAATGTACAGAAGAGTTTGGAGAAAACAGTTCAGTCTTGGGAACTGTGAGCTGATGGGGCTTACACTGCCAGAGCCATCCAGAGCAATGCTGGACATCATCATGGACTCCACCCCATGGCAGGGCAGGTGTGGTCACACAGGGAAAGGGGAAGAAAGGTTTGTTTTACATAACTGTGAATGTGCTTCATACAGATGGTTTACTAAAGCCATACCACTTCTTCCTCATCTACTGATGACAGACTTTGGTGTCTTCTTGCAGAGAGAGGGCACAGGCCAGTGCCTTTGAAGGTGATGGGCATCTTTTCATGACCTGTTGGGATGACTTCATATCCAGACTGAAATTTGCCCCAGTGCTGGCAACCCTTCAGAGTCCCTAATTAAGAATTTGTTGATTTCTTAATTATGCCATTAAATAAGGTTTAAAAATACTTTATACTTTGCTTAATTTTATTAAGACATGACTAGGTGTTCCAAACTAATATATCTGACTGGAAGGCTTACATTAGTTTACATAGCTGTGCTATATGTGCTCTCATACAAGGAACAGAAATCACACTATATTTTTATACAGATCACATTCACAATTACAGGATTGTAAAATTACATATTCCAAATGAAATAGATACTCTATACTTAAAGCATGGTTTTACCAGAGTCCAAAATACCAAATTACTGAAGAAATGGCTTGAAGCCTCTCAGATGTAATTTGAGTTTTCCTGAGCAGATTTGAACTCCATTCACATAATTGAATGTAGGTGAAACAAATAAAATAAAAATACAGTGTAGCCTCAATATTTGGAGAATTGAGTGCTTAGAAAGCAACTCTATCCCTAAGGTGTTTCTTCATCCAAATTTGCCCACACTGTTATATCTAAACTGAAAGGAATTACAAAACAAGATAAGCTTTACTCCTCTGAAAGATCTGAAATCTAAGGGGAAGTTGCACATCTAGATGGAAAGCCAAAATGAATGTAATTCACATTTAAATATTCCCATTTCTGAACTGCTTTGGATTCACTAGTATAATGGCCAAAAGCCTGGGTACCTTAACTGAAATCACAGCCTCTGGCCTTCCCTGTAGGTGTAATGCTGCCCAAAGTATTTCTGGGACAGATGGCACAGCCAGATTCTTTACCTTTGCATTACCTGTCTCTGCATCAGAGCTCTCCTCTGGCTTCTCAGTAGGGACAGATTTATTTTCATTAAGGGACTATTTCATTGCTCTTTAGCTTCTTAAACGAACTGCAAACAAAGTCAGATCTTTAGAGTGCTGGAGTCACATGCTTGGTTAAAACACATATTTTCGTTAGTTTTGAGGATGGGAATATGTGATGGTTATGGCAGCTTGTTCTACTTTCTTATTGAAGAGTAATCTTCCTTCTTTTCCTGTAGTTTATGTTTGCATAAATCCGTGCATTGTTTTAGAAAAAGGGATAACTGAATGTTGTCAGACTTAATTATTCCTGGATTATTAACCTGATAGAAAACTCCCCTGGAAAACCTATTGAACTTTTCTTAGCTCATACTAAGTGTCCTGGTTTGAAAAACAGAATTACTGCACATGTAAATTCTGGATGCTTTTGTACTTTTGTGGAAAACATTATTGCAGTTTTATAGTTGATCATACTGAGATTTTCAGAGCACAGCAAGAGTCACTCATCATTTTGTTGCCAACAAAGAGCTTATCATTCTGCAGAACTTGAAGTGGGAACAAGACAATTATAGACAATTATACTGCCCCTTTCTCCACTCTGAATGTGGCCAACTTGTCATCATATCTACAGCATAGTATGTGCTGGATACAGTTTTGGTGCAATTATCCTAAGGATAATCTGTGCAAATGTGGCAGCTTGATAATAAATTAGGCTTTTGGAATATGTGTAGTAGGAGGAAAACAGGGACCAGCACAGTGTCCTTTTCCTCTCCTGATTGTGTGAGTCTCATGGGAGGATTTGAACTTTGAGTGACATCTGTGATCTTCCACCGTGGTGCAAATCCATCATCTGCTGGTTTGTACCCCATAATTAAGGGCTGTGTAGACATAGTCAGGAAAGGAGGTGAAGCTGTGGGACATGACTGAATGGGAAAGATCAAAGAGGTGATTGATGCTTTTCAGCATCTGGAGAGTATATGCTGAAATACATATTTGATTATTCACTACTGCTTACAGCAGGGGAATTCTGCACACCAAAACCACTTCAAAATTCAGTGTGTTTTGCCTGAAAAAGACTACAGGATCTGTTTCCTATATCTATTTGTGCATCCAAAGGAGTAAGTGGGGTATAACCAGGGAAATGGAATGATGCCATGCTCTTCCTGTTAGCCAAATGCCAGTGACAAGGTAGAAACAGCAGTAATATTTGGCATTATGTAGTAAATACAAGAGATTTAAATGTTCACAAACACAAAAAGTTGGTTTATTATGGTTATGACTTTCCTACCTACATTTACCTTTCCTTGTCTGATTGCATCCTGCTCATATTCTTTCTTATTCTCACTGCTTTCTTTCCTCCTTTTCTTAGGCAAAGCTTGGAGATGAAATTCTTGACTACAGGGACTTGGCTGCTCTTCCTAAAAATAAAGCCATCTATAACATTGACCGCCCAGATATGATCTCCTATTCTCCATATATCAGTTACTCTTCAGATGACAGGCATAGTTATGGGGAGGTACTGAAACATGGGTATTTTTTTTTACTATGAGTTTCAGGTTTTATGTGCATCATTGTACATGTTGCCAAAAACTATTACCATGTGCATAACTTTTTTTAAAAAAAATGTAACTTTTATAGCTCTAGTTAATTGAGTCAATGTCATCCATTCATTCACAACGCCTTCCAAAAAAGAAAAAAAAACAAGAACAACCAAACCCAAGATGTTCATTTCTGTTCATTTCATTTTTTAGTTTGTAGAAATTTAAGAATTGCTTTCTGTGATCATTTTTTAAATAGATGACATGTAATTAAAATGTTTTCCATGGGAGCAGTTCTGCATGCAGAACGAAACAGGAGCCATTGTTAATTATAATGCAAAAATGAGAAGCAAAGCCAAATGTCTTACTCTTTTTTTTTTTTAAATCAAAGTGTACCATGTTATTTTGGTAACACAACAATGATTTCACTTTCCTGTATACAAATTTCTTTCAAGTGTCCCTTACTTAACTTCATCCTTGTGTCATGCATGAACTTCAGCCTTTTCATATGCAGAGCTGATATGATACAGTTTGTGCTAATGAAATCTAATTTGCTATAATACTAACATACTAATAACTAGTACTAATTCTGGGCTTTGTGAAACATACTTTTATATAACTCCTGTCATGCAAGTTAGCTTTCCTTCTCTGAACATACCTACATTTCATTTGACTTTCTTATTGCTTTTATAATTTTAGCTAATTTTTTACAAATGAAGCCTTTACTGTGTGCTTGATATGATCAAGATACATACAATCCAGCATGGAAGTCTGCTTTGTTTCCTCCAGGTGTAAGTGAATGGGCACAAATAAATGCTGTAATTAATAGTCATGATATTTATAATAGCCCTAGTCATGCTATCCCTTGCACCTTTTACACTTAATCAGTACCACTGAGGTCTCAGTGCCACTGTCAGGTGAAGTGCAGTGCATATGGAAGGTTTTGCAGACTTTCTTCCAATCCCTCTCTGCACAGTGCTGAACCATGGTAGTTCCATTGTAAGGTATTGAAAAATAATCAAATTGTATTTGGTAAAGGATTTGAATGTATTCAGGTTTCTGATTTCACCAAATCAAAAGCTGCTGCCTCACCCTGAACCTGAGGAGCACAATCACTTCCTTTCTATGTCAAAATTTGTTGGTGCTGATGATGGTTGTGGCCCTCCTCGAGTGCCTGGTGACATCCACACCTGGCAGAGGTGCACAGACCAAACATGGACTGTGTTTGCAATCCAACATGTGCATTTCCCAGTGCACCAAATATTTATTATCCTAGATGTTACCAGGGGAAAAAAATCCTGTCTCCCAAATTTCAGCATCCTGGTTTCTTACCTGCAGCTGCAATACTTTCAGTCGATTTTTCTCAATTAACCAAACATACTGTTTGATTTGGAAAGGAGAATGAGCAATAGGTTGTCAAATTACATGATGTTTAATTGAAAATAAATAGTGCAGAAATTTTTCTTTCCCATAAAATGGTCAGCTCTGGTCCTGATTTTGGAGGTTGTTCAATGCAGATTTAATTATGGCCTGTGTGTAATTTCAGGCAGTTGCTTTAACTAGAAGTTCCCTCCTCTGTGGCACAGGACTGGTCTCACCACACTGCAAGATTTTGTAGTAGAGAAATCACTCAAAGACTAATATGAAATTATTTCTATATTAGTCCTTTTGTACTTAATTAAAAACAGATAATAAGAAAAATTGCCCTAACTTAATTGACAGGTGTTTTTCCTAACTGTATCATGTGTTATACATGGATAGTGATATTTTAAAAGTAATTCTTCTCACAAGTAACATCATGCATGAATTTGTATCACTAATTTGTTGTGTGTTGCTGTTTGCAGTCACCTCAGTTGCTCTCTCCAACACCTACTGAGGTAATCCCCAATGCCTTTGTTCTCCTATTCTGACCCATTTTGTGATGCATAATCCTGGTCATATTGATAACCAGCAGTGTCTGAACTGTGGGGTTCACCCCTTGCCTCTACAGTGCATGGGGTTTATAATTTATGGTTTTCAGTGTTACTTGTGTTCAATACGTGCTCTGCTTCTGGATTGTCATCTGTATACATCTGTCTCCACTGTCATCCATGTTTCTCCTTTCCAAAATAAAGGTTGTATGGTGGTCACTTCTTCAAGCTCTACTAAATAAATTATATTGGGAAATATGATTTATGTTCACATTTAAAGCTGTGAGCTGATCCGAATTAATGCTCATAGATTTCACTTCTTTTTTTCTTCTCATTTTTTTATTTCACAAATAGTTAAGCTACTTATACTATTTGTGCACACCTACTGTTTAATCATTTGCACATACCTGAACTTCTAGGTCTGTGTATTTTGATGTGCATTAATTATTAATGAATAATAGTCATTGTTCAAGAAACATCTCTTTGGAAGCAGTGAAAGCATATAATGTATTGTCCCATACAGTAACTCAATTATATATCATGGGTCTGGCTAATTTCTCCATTATCTCCATTTTATGTATTGCAAAATTTTGGTAATTATGGAGAATTAAGGATTGTAAATAATTTTAAGAACTGGTTAACAGAGAAGTTAACCCTTGGAGATGTAATTTATTTGACAGTTTAAAAATAAAAGTGTGTTTTATGTAATATTTGGTTACATGAACTAGGCTGTTCCTTGCAGAGACACAAGATACACAAAGGTAAGGTCTGAAACAATATGAAAATTTGATGTTTTGGAAGATCATAATCATATCCTTTAAATTCAGTTACCAAACTGCCAATATTAGGTTCCAAAAGTGATTCTGGTGTGGAGGTTGGGACTGCCATGCTTTGTGTATACTCCCATGTTATCCAGCTTCTCTGTGCTTGCTGTCTCTTTTTAAAGAGTTCATGATCAGGTGCTTGGGCATCATCATCTGCAAACTTGTCACCAGTTTGGTTGCAGGGATTTTTTGGAGGAGAGTTCCACTGTGTCTTACAATTGTACACATCACAGACCATTAGCTGACACTCATGTGATGTTTAAATGTTATTACAAGGCTTTGTAAAGCCATTGCAATACTGCTTGTAATTCTCTTCAGGAAGGTAGAGTGAGTATTACACAATGTAGGTACATTGGGAAGGAAACATCTCGAGCTGGACATGGAGGGGTTGGTGGCAGGATGCAGAACACTGCACACTTGGGAAGGCATGGCTTGTTCTTTGCTTTTTGTATCATTACTTCTGAACTTGATACTCAAGCAGTAATGCTGCTGGCCACTATACTAAACTGATTTTCCACTTCTGAAATTGCAGCTGGTGGGTCTGGGGTAACGTTGAAGGGACAGAGCATATCTTGTCCACAGGAAAAACCTCATGATAATGAGGAGGATATTGTATGTCTCTGTAGAGTGAAGGATAGTCCCAGAGAAGCCAAATTCATCTAAAGATGAATGTATGGACATAATTAAGTTGTTCTGATAGGAATTTGGGAGATGATGGTAGGGCTTAGTCAGATGTACAGTTTGTTTAAATGATGAATGATCCAGTGGAAACCACACAGATGCCTAAAGGCATCCCCAAATTCATGATAAGTGACTGACACTTGATACACTATAGCATATCTTCATGCTTTTCTACTGGAATAGGAAAGGGAAAGCATTTTTGAGAATGACTTTACATCAAAGAGCATCTGCAGGTTACATTGATTCATTCTAATACGAAGTTGTTAACTCAAGCCAATTCTCATGTGTCTTCGAAAAGGGGAAATTTGTATTTTCCTTTATAGCTAGTTTACACGAAGTTACTTCCCCATCTATTTAACTCAGTAGTGCTTTTACTGTTAAGAAGACCCTTGCAAATTGCACTTGTAGTTTAACAAGCTGTTGAAAATTAAAGGCTTAGAATGTGTGTACGTGGTTTAACTGGTTGAAGCCAAGGATTCAGTGGGAATTTGATTGTATTACTGACTCTGCACAATGGTGCAGTATTAATGCTAGTGCTACAGGAGTGTTAATATTGGGTTTCTCAGGGTAATGACCATGTTATAGTGTGGCACACTGGGCACTTTATGCACAGTGAGTTTCATGATGTAGTGAAACCAGCAAATGCTGATTTTTGTGTTGTCTGTAACCATTACACATCTGTTCATATGGGTACAAAGTCACCGTAATACTGTCATGCTGACCTGAGCTCATCTTCCACCTACTTTTATTTGTTCAGGAAATTACACTGTCCTGAAACAACACTTTCACAGTCCTTTTCAAATTAAATTGTAATTTTAAATTTATGTATGTGCTGACTTTCCTGGCAACATGACCGTTCTCTGGTGCTTGGCAGAGCACTTTCAGTCACACTGGGGGTGGAGGTGCTGAAAGCCAACTCATTTCATTGGGATTGCATGGAATCTTAGGGCAGCATGGACTCCCATCCACACAGCACAGGAACACACGAGATGGCGAATTCTGCCTGTTTGAGAAGTTACTTCTCTTCCCTAATGATGTGTATTTCCTCTCTTCCTCTAAGGGTGACCAGGATGACAGATCTTTCAAGCAGTACAGGACATCGAGTCCCAGCTCTGCTGGCTCCCTGGGCTATGGTCGGTACACCCCCACCTCCCATTCTCCTCAGCACTACAGCAGGCCAGGTAATCCAAAAGCAGCCTTGCTTATTCTCCAGATTTTTCCATTCTTTTGTTATGTTGTAAGTGGAATTGACTCCAGCAGACAGGATTTTAAGGTGGAATAGCAGTTCATTGCAGTGATTTATTTATGGTGAACAGTGAGTTCCGTGGGGAGAAAGAAAACAAATGCTTCAGGAGTGTGCAGCCAAGAAAACAAAACAAGGCATTTCAGAAAAATTGATTTTATGTAGACACAAGATAGGAGGGTTTAAGGAAATTAATCCTGGTCTCATCCTGCTGAAGATACACATTCAATCCACAGCTCTTGCAAGGGGTGGCACAGTAGCAGTGAATGCACAGAAAGCCGAGAGGGTGATGGAGTCACTTCGTGTTGTGTTCTTGTACCACACATTGTGGTTCATGTACCCTCTCCACAGTGCAAGAGCTGGAGGAATGATTGATTCTGAGGGCCTGATTTTGAAGGCCAAGTTGCTTTAGTTGAGAAGTTTAACAGTGTTTTTTGCAGCTTTGGGCTGTAGTAGCAGCTGTGTTGGTGCTCTTGTCACACAGACAGGAGGAATCATCTCCTTTTGACCTTTGCATGGGAATGCTTTACAAAACCTCATTCATATTTGGGCTCTGTACAGAGTTTTATCCTTGGAAATAATCAGTGGAATTGCTCAAAATTAATTGTATTTTTTTTCTCTACTCCATAGTTCAGGTGAAGAACACAGAGCATTTGTATTATTTTTTTGTTGTCTTTTAATTTTATATGGGATACATTATAATTCTAAACTAGTTTTGAAATTTGTGAGTTCTTAATCTTTCTGGGGAAATGAAGATCTTAGAGGTAACAGAAACAGTTTTTACAGGAATTGAATATTTGTACTATACAAAGTCTGACAAAATGGAAATGAGGTGGAGTGTAAAAAAATCTATTAGAGTGACATTAATCTCTGCTGAAGGTCTGGTAGCTGTCATGCCTGATCTTAGTAGCACAATGTTAAAGCAAGGAGGAAAGACAATTCCAAAGGAATTCCAAATAAATTCTAATGCTTTAAAATTCAGAAGATAATCTTCATAATCGCCATTTTTAATAATTGCCACTTGTCCTCCAAACTGTGTTATCAGGACATTATTGCAGCAAAGCAGAGATGACTTGAGAATATTTTTCAAGGTACTTAATTGCATGTCTAACTTTCAGAGCTCAAATAACTTCAGGATGTTTCTTCAAATACTTAAATTAGCTGTGCACTGGAGTGCCCTGGTGCATTGTGAATTAATCCTGCCAGTGTGCAGCGCCGACAGTGAGAACTGGACCCAGTTCTCTGCAGAGATAAGGCTCTTCCCATTTCATTTCATTAAATCCATTATGAGCATTTCTCATTCCCTCTTGCAGCTTTTTAATATGCAGGTTTTCCCCTGAGTGCAGCCATGCTTTTTGTGGTGCCTTTTCTGGAATATTTTCTGATGCATTTTTGGGTGATGCCCTTTCTGTCTGCAGACAGCCCCTGTCCCTTGGCCAACCCCAGAGCCTGGCCACTGGCATGTTTGCAGCAATAACCAGAGAAAGATGAAGACTTAAATGTAAACTGTATATTTTCTAAGCATCAGGAGGAAAATGTTCCTGAAAAAAAATAAAAGGATGGCATTGTAATTTGTGGCTTTCAGTAAGTGAACTAAATAGTTTATTTTCACTTACTCTCTGTTGCCCCCAGCTGGTACTCACAGTCTTGGTACCAGTAGCTGCATCTCCCTGCCCCAACACCCAAGCCTTACATCTACATTCAGACATCATTACATCCCTTTCTTCAAAGGTAAGGTCCAAGAATGCAAAACCGTGCTGTGATAATGTAGATTTATTCAGCTGTGTTTCACTTTTATGTCTGTGCAAGCATGGCTTCCACTTGGATAAAATTGTCTTAATTTTGTGCAAGTGCTTCCTTGATGTACTGTGTAAGTTTTACAAACTGAGTGGGTATGAGGTGTTTTATTTTTGCTTTTTCAGTGACTGTTCAGTGTCTTTCAGAGGGGTAGAGGGAAGAAATTAGTTTTCATAATGAAACTGAAGAAGGAAAATATTTGGAAGTCTTAGTTCTGAAATACCTTTACCCATTTTGTTGATGCTAAATAGTATAATAAGCTTACACATTCGATACAACACAGGGTGATCAGTTTCTAACCTTGCAACCTACATTTAGACATTCTTTGTATTATTTGTAGCATTGCTAAAAGTTATGACAGCTGGTTACATCAGTGCAGCTGCACTGACTGTCAATTCATCTGTGCCATATCTTATAAACAGTAACTAAATCTGTTCTCCTTGCAATTAGTTTTTTTGCAGTGGATTTTAACTTCTAGCAGCCTTCATGCTGTGGATGAGACAGTGCTGAAAGAATGCCAAGAACTTTGAGGCAAAGGCTTTTTTCTCACCAGTTGGTTAAATGTCTGAGAGAGAAGGCATTCACCTATCACATTTGTCTTCCCTGAGTCTGTCTTCTCTGGTAACAATATGAGCTGTGAGGCCACATGAATGGCAAACACTTGCAGTGCCTTTTCCTTGACTATCATATACTCTGATATAAAGTAAAACTGTTGTTCTTGAGGTTGTAACCAGTAAAGAAAAGGGAATGACCTTCTGCAGGAGCCAAACTTGCACATTCAAATGAATAGCAGGTACTCAGTGCCTTTGAAATAATAAATATTGCATCTTTGTTGGGCCCTGATGCTGCCCAATATCAGCTGAATTTCACTGGGATAAACAGGAACAGAATCAAGCTTGAGACATCCAAATATGATCCTTGAGAGAAAATTTTGGAGGAAAGAGTGATGAGATTAAACTGTTCATTGTTTTAGAGGCTACCTGCAAAACTCCTTTCCATGACCAGAAGCAATCTGCCTCCCACACACTTCTTGAAAGGTTGGCAAAATCCCTGATATTCTCTGAGGCACTGCTTGAACTGGTTTTTAATCTGTCCACCTATTTTTGGATGGTATTATCCAACCTGATGTACTAAGAGGAACTTCCTTGGTGTGCTGCAGCACAAGATTTCAGTGTATGGAAAGCTGCTTCTCAAAGTTGCTTGGCAGCACTCCTGGGTAATTGAGTTTCTGCTCAGTGCTACCTGCTGTTTCTCAGAGCAGCACCAATTATTAAGTGCTGCTGTTTGTGCCCAAATAATTATTAGTAATGTGATCAAAAATATGGTATTTTGCAATTCTGCAGCCCTTTTTTATTAAGGAGCTAAAATATTTTTCAGGCAGTACCTTGCAATGTTTCTGTGAAACAGGTGAACCTTTTTATACTTTTCCTAAGTAGGTAATCCTGAGCCCTGCCAAGATTGAATAGATTATTCACTGGTTTACACTGAGTTAATGTCTCTGTTCCAAATGAGTCAAAAGATTTGCTTCATCCTCTTCAAGGTCTCTAAATTCCAGAGTTCCAGAATGTGGTTTTTTCCTTATCTTAAGGAGCCTTTTGATGGTGGATGTGCTCTTTTTTTTCTCTTCTAAGTGGTTAGTGTGGGAAGAGTGGGATTGTAGCAATAGTTGGTTTGTGTTTCAGACCAACCTTCATGTTGCCACTTCAGTTTTAAGGGAGTGAAATCCTGCTTATTTTATATATATATATATATATATTTGTAAGATCCAAAAATAATATACTGCTTTTACTATACTAGAAGTAATCTTTTAAAAACAGCACTCCACATATGTCATAAAAGAAATTTATTTATGCTTCCAGTAGACAGATACATTACTACCCTAGGGAAATTAAGACAAGCAAAATCTCCTTTTGATTTCACTGAGGTTGCCTCATATTCTTCCTGAGAATGACAGGGTCCATAATTTTTTCCAGTGACAAATATGATTACTAAGTTCCTGTTCTTCCATCAGTGTTCTGCAGTCTAGCTCCCATGAAATGTAACAGGATGAGCTGTGATTTATCATGAAGGAAAATGATTTGGCTGTGCTCTTTTAAGTCCTCAAATAAGTCCTGTGACAACCTCACTTAAAGAAAGCTTCACAGTTCATGCCACAGTGATATTCTGTGATATTCCAAGCACCTGTGCTTGGTGTAGTAGTTCCTCTTGAGGTGATGGAGTCTTGGAGTGTGCTTAGCTCTGCTGAAAAAATGTTTGCTTAAAACATGGAAATTATCTTGCCTTTCTAGTGCAGTAGCACAGCTTCCAAAGCCCCTTTTTTTTCTTTGAAAACTTGAAAAGAATTAGTCATCAAACTTCAAAAAACTTTCTATAAATAGTGCACCATGGGCAGAGATATTAAAGGGTCCAGTTTTGTGAGTAGGATTGAACAGCTCCCTCATTCAGCCAGTAACATCTTCAGTCCAGTCCAGTTTATTTTTCAGTCCTGAATTTAGACAGCTCTTACTGTAACTTATTATAAAATGTCCCATCCTCACAGATAAGATAAAAGCTGAATAAATAGGAGATAAGAGCAATATTACACTTTTCCTGACAGTCCCTTGAAAATGGAGCGTGGTCTGAGCCCTGGTCAGTTGGCTCTGTGCACACAGGGTTAAAAGTACACAGCCTGCCCTGTCAGCAGCCAGAAAACACAAGGAAGCTTTTGTGGTTTACACTCAAGTTCAAAGCAAGCCTTCCCAGATTCTTTCCAAGTTAAACAACATCCAGGGAAGAGTTCAAGATTCTGGTTTTTGGCTCTTCACTGATCAGCAGAGAAGATCACAGCCTGTGGCTGCTTATGGCAGAAGGCAAACCCAAAAGTTTGAAAAATTGCTCTTCTCTGGTAGTTGTCTTTTCTGTGAGAATTTATTTGAAGTTCTTCTTCAGTCTATACTGGGCAAACCTAAGAGAAAGAGATAGTTTATTGGCAAAGTCTAATTTTAGAGTTTTAAATTATAGCCTAGCTTAAGCAGCTGTCTTGTAGTTCCTACTCATTAACTTTCTACATGGGTCTTCAGTTTGCTTTATTATTAAACAATTATTTTTGTATGCAAAATGTGAAATACAGCTACTCACATGTTTGTCCAAATCAATGGCAGAATTAAAGTTCAATTGTGCATCAGTTTGTATGAGGAGGGTCCAAGAAGAACCAAGAAGAACCTTTTCCATCATTTCATCCTTAATTCTTCCATTTTCAGCAAGTTAGGGGTGATGGCTTTGCAAACTGCTCCACACAGATGATCCTTGCACTGGGCAATTTTTAAATTCCCTGTCCCCTGTTGCACTTACATCTTCTGTTCCTACAAGTTTGTTCCTCTTAATTAATGCTTCATTCTGATTCCTTGCTGACACTCTATCACTTAAGAATGACTTTCTGTGTGTGTACAATACCAGCACCTTGGGTCACTGCTCAATGTGATTATTCATTCAGATCATATATGAGTAGACATTTTAATAATATGCTAATTTTTAAATAAATGAGGAATTAATGCACTGTGGAAACACCTTGAGAACTTTCATTTTCTGTTTAAATTAGAAAATTCCAATAACAATATCTTACTTGAGTGAAGGACATTACAAAATTTTAAAGAATTTGGGAGGTGTAAGGGACATTATTTTAAGTAAGGGGCATTACTAGTAAGTATCTACCAGTAACATTGAGGCTTCTTCTATTTAATAGGGATGGGCAGGAATCTGGGCAGCAAGCAGCAAAGAAAGAGGGAATTCATAAATTTTCCTTCCAAGAGCAAAGTGGGAATCAAGAAACTGAATAACTGTGTAGTTTCTTGTCTGAGGACTACTTGCCTGCAAGATTGGGTGATGCACCAGATCCTTAGTAATTCCATAATTTTTTCTTAACATTTTGGAAGGACCATAGGCTACCAGCACCTGTAGCTGGGATTTCAATCTCCCAACCTCCCAGATTACACTTTTTCAACAAGAAATCACTGTACTGAGTGGTCGCAGCTGAATAGCTTTTGAGTTTTAACTTTTCATCTACTGTGAGCACTGCAGACACAAAATTGAGGATGGATTAGTTAGTGTTTTGTCATGGGATAACACAGCACTCTCTTCTGGCCTCGTCTGTCCTGTCTCTGCTCCTGCTGAGCTCGGTGGCACTGTCCCCTTGGCCTCAGTGGGGCATGGCAAGGCTGGCTGTGGTGGCAGTGGGGTGGCCAAGCTCCCACTGCTTCCAGCAGAGCCCTCCATGGGCATGGCCTCCACAGCTCTGGGGACCCAGGAGCTCTGTGGTTATCAGAAATCCCTTTCATGAGGGCAGAACTCAGTTGCAGGTCTAATCCCCTGAGCTGCTGCACTTTCTTTACCCTGAGAAACTTGCTACAACTTCATCGTTACCAGCCATTAAATTTGTGCTTCATCCATACTACAGCAATAACAGCAAATTAACCATCATTTGATGTAAGAATAAATGTCATGTTTGCTTCCAGTTGCTTAACAGTGCTGTAAACTAAAAGGATTTTACAAGTCCCAAAAAAGTAGAGCTTTACTTTTTTGTTTGCCTAGCAGTACTATAATGCCATAGAGGGTGCTTCAGGGAAATAAGCCAAAAGGAGATGAATGGCACCTAATAAACATTTGACAAAACAAGTGGAAAAGTGAATATGGAAAAATCCTATGTATATCTTGAAATATGGTGAAGTGACTATGGCATTATAGATCCATGACTTGATAATCCAACCTTGTTTGCATAAAAATGCTGTGGCATGTTACCTGTGGGAAAAGTTTGCAATTGAAAGCCAAATTTCAACATCTCTTTTTGTCACTGATATATGCAGGATTTTTTGACTTAACCATAATGTTTATATTTTGGTCTAGTCCTGCTTTGAGATAATTTAAACACTACTGAATTATGTATTAATAGTTCTAGAGGCAGGCTACGAGCCATAGCATTAAACTTTTAAAACACTTGAACAGTGGATTATTCAGTTAAGGCTATGCAAAACACATTGCAAGATTCTGGATGTTCTTATCCTTTGATTTTCTTTTTTAAAGTATCATTAAAGGAGAAGTTTTCACTTCAAAGTAGGGCATCTTAATCTGATATCTATCAGTAATTTTTGATGAGGTGTTTGGAGTCTGAGTCAATATATTATGCTGAAAAATAATGGGTTTTTCAAAAACATATATTTAAAATTGTTGGATTAACAAGTCATTCTGAACAAGCTTTTATGCTTGAAATACTCTACTTTGCTTTCCATTTTTCTTTTATCTGCTTTCTTTGCTCTTCCCCTTGGAGGCAGTGAAAGTGGTCGGAGCACTCCAAGCTTATCCATGTATTCTGACAGCAAATCTTCACCTTCTGTCTATCAGCAGGCTCCTAGGCATTTCCATATTCCAGGTAGGCATTAACTGCTTAGCTTTTGATCTTCAATTTCTGGCACCTGCTTATTCTCTTCTGAATGTGATGTTTTTGGGGTTTTTTTGGGTGAATTTTGAAGTGCAGAAAGAAAAAAATGTCTGCTGAGTGAATATCTGTTGTTAAACTTAATCTCTGAAATAAAAGAGATCTGTGTGCTCATGAACCTGTATGTTAAAAATATTGCTTTACAGAAGGCACAGAATGAAAGATGTTCCCAAGAGCACAAAGTTACATCAGCACTGGGTTAGTGGCTGAACTAGATGATCTTAGAGGTCTTTTTCAGCCTTAATGATTCTAAGATCCTATGATTTATGGTGCCATAACTGCATAGATGTATTGAATTTGTGTGCAGGAGGAATCACTGAAGGGGTTCTTGTTGTTTGTTTGTTTTTCCTATCAGTCTATTATCTGAATTTAAGTGATATTAACATAAAATTTAAAAGAAGCTGGAAGACTTCAGAACTGCAGGAGCATTGTGGCTATTTTTATTTATGTACTCTACTGTTTTCAAGTTCAGTCAACAAGTACATTAAACTCACATGCACACTGCTTAGCTTTTTAATTTCTAAACACATCTACCTCTTCACTGTAATTGTTTATTCACATTTAGCTTCTGTAGTTAATATTTCTGTAAACAGACCACAATTAGGAATTGTATCTGCTTGGCTCCATAGTACTGAGTAAATCTGATATCTGTAAAATGTGATATGGGAACCCTAGACTGTGGCTCTGAGGGCTTCCAGAAAATTCCTGGAAGGTCAAGTTAGCTATACAATTCAAAGAAAAGACAAATTATAGGATTTCCTAAAAGTACAGTTTGTATTTCCATTATAAAGATTCTTACCTGAACACATACAATTTATTTGTAAATAGTGTGTGACAGTCTGTTGTACTCCTATATGAATGTTAAATAGTAGCAAGTGTGCCAGTTTCTTTTCTTGTCTATGAAGTATGTTCTGGTAGTGCAGATGAAACCACCTACATCTCACCAAATGGATGCCACTCAAATTGTCTTGGAGCATTTTGAGGGACTTGGGGGATTATGCTGCATAGGTAGGTATAAAGGTTTTCAGCATAGGATGGATAAAGTTCCATTCTCTTTTAATAACCAGTGAATGGCAAACCACTGAATGAATGCATAGTCTTTGCTGAAGTTCTTGCATTGGAATTGTTGAGGAGACAAGAACAGCATGGTCTGAACTGCTTGCTTACTCTTTCATTCTTTCCTTTCTCTTTCCTCTTCCTCAGACACTGGTGCAAAAGATAACATCTATAGGAAACCTCCTATCTACAAACAGCATGGTACAGTCTGCTTTTCTCTCTTGCACTTTTATCTATGTGTCATTGCAAAAAAAATGTGTATTTACTCCCAAATTCGTTTATTGTAGTCTTTGCATTTCATTATGTACCTATAACCTCAAATAGAAAAGGAAAAAAAAGTAACATGAAAATGAAAAAGCATTTTGTATAACATGATGTCCAAGGAAGCAGTAAGTTCTCCAGAACTGGGATACTGATATTTTGATATGTTGTGATGATGCAGAGCTGACAATAAGAGCCACATAAAATACTGTGCCCTGACTGCTGTTCCATGGCCTGTTTGCCCTCTCCTGCCCCTCTGTGCCTGCTCCTCAAGATAAATCATTATACACAGCTTCTCAGGCTGAGCAAAAAAAAAAAAAAAAAAAGACAATAAAAAGTGTTGAATATTGTAATGGTGTTTGGAAAAATCATGAACAAATGCAAAGTAACAATTATCTAGTGTAAACATAGTTTCACTCACTTACAGAAGCTGATAATAGGACTCTGATATCCTGTATCCTGGCTGTGTAATTTAATTTTATAGATATTTTTGCTTTGCAAAGAGGATTCTAAGCAACAGCTTTATATTTGCAGGCTGGGCATTTTTATATCAGCTTGCTGTCTGCTGAAGTCTGGATTATGTCAGTTTTGCACTGCTGTATGGAGTTGTCCTAATCACTGAAGTGAGCAGAGAATTAAACTAGCAAGTCAGCAATCTCAATAGATTAACAAGAATATATGTTTTAAACTTCCTTTTCTGGGTTATAGATGTTCTGAAAGATTGTGTTGGAAATACTTTTTTTACCCTTCCAGAGGGCAAAACATAATTTACTCTAATTAAAAAAAAAAAAACAAAACAACAAAACAAAACAAAACAAACAAACAAACAAACAAAAAAACCCCACAAAATCCAGAAACAACAACAACAAAAATCAATAAACTTTCCTTCCAATAAAAATAATATAAATTAAAATCAAATTTAAAAAGATTTATCTTTTGTTCTGGAAGGACTCCCAGCTAAAGCATGAACACATGAGCAGCTGATGATTCAGCTCCTCAAGCTAATGGGACACTGAACTAATTCATGCTGAAAAGGAGCCAGAGAACATTCCTTTGTTGAAGAGACCAAGTTTGAACAAACAACACAAAAATGTTCTTTAAAACAAGAAGTGGAAGAAACTCTTTCAAAACATTTGGCTTTAAAAGGTTTTTGTTACATCACAGGTTTAGTTACAGATTTGCTGTAGCTACAGCTTCTGTGTTTCTGTTATAAACAACCAACTTCAGAATGAGAAAAAGGTGGTGGAAAAATGGGACATGCAAGAGATCAGGCTCAGAACTAGAGTTGGAAAGAGTGTTGGAGCCTGCATGGTTGTGTGTGTATTGATTGTGTTTTAGAAATATTTGAACATCATTTAGAGTTACTAAAAAGTTTGGAAATCACATTGGGATTCATGGCAGAACCAAGTATCCCTTGTAGAGGTGAAGCTAATGCTCACTCCTGAGGAAATTCAGGGCACTTGGATTTATCTGCCAGCAGTGTCTTACATGAAACCTCTTGGGAACTTGGGAGGGGCTGGCCTTCATGGCCCTCACTGATTTTGGTTGTAAATCCTCTGCATCTCTGTGAAGTCAGATGCTCTTAAGATCTTGTAGAACTTTTGAAATTTCAGAATAGAAATCATGAATCAAGCATGACATTTTTTACTTTGAAAGCATCAATGTCTTGAAACAAAAATAAAATTTCCAAAAAAGCATCAGATCCTCTATTGGTTTCTGATTTAATGAGAGCAAAATCTGTACACATAACCTGGAATAGCTTGTTGACTCACAGTTTGAAGTGTGCTCCCAAAATATCTGTGAACCAGGTTTAGGTCCTTCCTGTAGTGTAGGGCTTTTATTCATCATCTGTCATATTTGAGTATTCCTTCCTATTTATTCATCAGAGAAGCAGCTTGCCATCTTGGGAAAATACCCTTGTCAGGATGCTATGAGCTAACTGTGAAAATCTTGTGGTTTTTCATAATGCTGTTCATATTTTCTAACCCAGCTTTTTTTAATTTTTTTTATTTTCCCCCACACTAAATTGAAGGAGCAGGGTGGGAAGCAGCCAAACCCTCTACACTTCCAGATTTTCACCTCTGACTTACAGATATTTTCCTTATGGCAATTTGTCATTTTTTCTACCACCTCCTCAGCAGCACCAGTTAAGGTCTGGATGTAAACCATGTGATGGCACCAGAAATTGCATCAGAATAACTCTGAAATGTTTTTGGTGGTGCCTTTCACCTGTGTTGTTTAGATGCAGGGCAGATCTGCAGACGTGGTTGCTGTGGAACTGGAGAGGGCAGAGTTTTTCCCAACTTGCTGGGAGTTTTGCAGCACTTCTAATGGTGCAATTTAATCTCTTCTCCATCTCTGAGAATCTCATCTGAGCCTTAACTTTTGAATTATTAACTCTTTCTCTTAATAATAATTATGTTTTCTGTCTACATTGCATTGCACAGGGCCATTTTTCTCAGGCTTTGCAGAAAACCCCCTTTTACATTCATTTCTCATGGGCTTAAAGTTATGCTGTATCCTTACGTTATTCCAGTTTTGCACCATTAAAACTCTTCCCCAGACTACCTAGAGGGATACAAAGGCAAGTAGGGCTCAAATTTTAAGAATTTACCTGAAATTGTGATATTTGGCACAAAACTTTCTGTAAGATTCTCAAGTGTAACTCAATATCTGGAACAATACCCTGGAAAATAAAAGACAAGGAAAAAGGCATTTGAAGGTTGAGAACTATGTAATGAGCTTTTAGGTTTTCAGTTTTTTCTTCTCAGCAAGTTGGAAAGTTACAAGGAAATAACCCAATGGCAAAATATCAGAAGCTTTTTTGGGGAAACACTCTTTAGAAGGACAATATGGGCAGAAGAAGAAAATACAGTCATAAAAACCGGTTGGTTAAGAATTTTGAATTTTAGAATCTGACACAATCTCTCTTGCAGATTTTATGTAACTTGGCAATGCCAAGTTTGTTCATAATTTTCTTTACCATGATTGTCTGCCCTTTTTGTGAACCCAGGAGATCCAGGTGTGCTGACTACAAAATACCTCTGTGACTTATTTGTATTTTCATGGTCATTGTTACACAGAAGGGGGAAATGGCTTCCCTGTGAGAGGTGGCCATAGAAATTTGTCTCTGGGTTATGATGTACAATTCTTTTTCCCACCAATCATTCCCCAAAAATTTCTTCCTGAAAATGCAGGTTCAAAATCCAGCAGGAATACATCCTCTAAATTCACTCTCTACGTGAAGGATGAGTATTACTGTAATTATTCAAAATTATTTTAATTAATTCTGTGAAGCCATAGCTATACACATCAAATTTTCTGTCAAACTTTATTTTTTAAAATTGATTTTCTATCCCTCTTAAAAATATTTGGAACATAACTACAGTCAAAACAGAAGACAAAAAATAAGATGTACTCTGTTCAAATTTTTAAAATTTACTTAATCTTACAGCAGCAAGAAGATCAGAAGGGGAGGATGGAAGCTTGGATCAGGACAATAAGAAGGTAATGATCAGAAAGAACAAAAGGAAGTATTGATCATTCTTGAAGTTACTGGTCTTTAAAACACGTTAATATGTAAAGGTGTTCTTTTAAATAATTGAAATAATCATTACTACTTTTAGGTCTTTCCAAAAAGACACAGAAAAGCTTAATCTCTCACCCAGAAGGTTTAGAATGTACATTCTACAGTAAAGAGAAATAGGGATATTGAGATTAATAGCAATAAACTCATGGATTTTCCCTCAGTGTCAATATCTACCCTGGTGATTCAGCTAATCCTGCAGACTGAGGGTGCATATTAACCTAGAAGAAAAATGTCAGGAGTAGATTAACTATAAGAAAATTACATAGGGCATCTTCTAAAGTGGGGCAGCTTGATGAACAGAGAAACTACCCTCAGCCCAGCTAAAAATTGAAAGTTTCTTTCATTCTGGTGATGTCTGAGTCACATAATCACACACCAATATCATAATAATCATATAGTCAGCTTTCATAATTTGATAAAGGCCGGTACAAGCTGCAGTGAGCAGGAGCAGACAAGCAGTTCACAAGGTGGGAGAGCTGCCTTCAGGTGTTAAATCCTGTATCTATAACAGCTTTTCCCCCCTGCAGCTGAAGACCAGCTGGCTGATTCTGAAGGGGGAGCTGGACCCCAGGGCCAACTCGCCGGACTCGGAGACGCGGTCGCTGTCGCTGGCTGCGGGCAGCGAGCGGGCGCAGGAGGGCACGGCCGGCTTCTCCCGTGAGTGCTGCCAGCACGGAGGTGGCCCTGCTCAGCCCCTGCCGTGCTTTGAAACCCACAGCTGCCTCTGTGCCTCACCTCTGCCTTGACTGCACCCATTTGTCACTTTGCTCTGCCGTGGCTTTGATGATGACACTATTTATAGTTTCATGTTGGTGAAGGAAGCACTTAGCCTGTGTAAATGAGCTGCTGTCTCTTTGGAGAGCAGAGATTCCTTACCACAAAAACCCTCTCCTCATAAAAGTGCCCATTTATTATATGATACCTATTTCTTGTAGACAGGATGGCAGTATCAATTTCATTTGTGCTAATTAGTCCTTGACACAAACTATGTATTTTGAATGTTGATGGAGCCATTTCATCTCTATCATGATATGCATAAAGATTTCATTGGTCCAGAGATTAACTTAAGCTTTTTTTTTTTGGTTAACACTCACAGTTATAAGGTCACAGAAATATTCCAGGTGGGAAAGGGAATAATTTTGTAACTGAATACTGGCCTGGAGATCATATGCCCTTGCTAGCTGTCAGTACCAAAAGCATGTTCTACACATTTCATATTACACATTTCAGCAAGTCAGAAGCATCAGTATTGGGCCTGAATTTTACTTATAAGTTACATATGTGACAAAAAATAGTTTAATGAATTTTAAGAGGTAACTTGCTCTCCCTGCCTCCTCCACTTTACACCATGCAGCAGTAGCAGGTCATCCAGGGTAAACAAGTTGGGGAAGCAGTTTTCCAAAAGAATGCGCCCAATGCAAGGCGTGTTGGGCAGCAGGGCTAGGATGTCAGTCTTGTGGGCATGGTAATGTGATAGTTGGCTCCATCAACTTGTATTAAGGAAATTATGGCTTAGCTATGCAAGGAAGAGGGAAAACAGATGCTACAAAGTCTGTCACAAGGCTGTAACAAGATAAAGAAGAAAACTTATTTTAGATCATCAGTCTCACTGGTCTAGCTGAAAGGGATTTGATAACTTAATCCTCACTAGAAATCACAAACATGTGCACAAGGTGTATTGCAGGATTCCCTGTGCAGGGGAAACCAAGTCTGAGCACCTCACACACTTAACATCTGTAAATCATTGCCCAGGAATGAGCACCTAAACCTTTCATTGTCATACACATATGGGGTAGGTCTGGAAGCTTTATAGAGTAGATCTGATGCTCTCCTACACATTTGGAGAGACCAGTCCTTAAGTGCAGATTTTAAGCAGGGAGAAATACATTGCAGTCCAAGAGCTGTTCTACAGGAACATCATATGGTGCTCATGTCTTCCCCTGAGAATGTTGCTATAACTGTCACTTAGCTATACTAGCATTTCTTTCATATTTTTTATTATCTTGGGAATGTGGAACTGTTAAAACTAGAAATGCAATAGATAATTCACACCTCTGTGTTAGGGTCAGTATCACATTTGTGCCAATATAGGTTCTATAGTTCATTTTCCATTGCTTTTTAGCAGCATTTCTCTGTCTCTCATGAAAGTTGACTCCATTACCCCATTAGCAGCTACATAGAAATGACATTGAGGAAGTTTTGTCTTCCTGAAATTTACACTTTTTTTTTTCTTTATGCTTTTATTCACTTACCTGACTGTTTTAATACCTGTGGACATCCTAAGTAATTCCTTCTCTATTCAGTGTTTCCCTATTTAGTTCTGAATATTTATAGTCTGTCATATGGCCCCCATTGGCCACAGAAAAGTGGCATCTCTACCTCTTGCACTGATGCTTGAGAACTCTGGATTTCAGTCCCATCCCTGTTGCATAGTCAGTGACTATCAAAGAAAATAAATTTGTTAGGTGTAGGTTTGGTGCCAGGTGGTTGCATGCAGAGTGGAGGGAGTTATCAGGCTGTGAATTGGTAGTGGTGTTTCCAGATATACTGAGCAAAAAGCCCTGCATTTTTCTGCCCAGCCTCTGAGCAAACCAGACAGGGGTTGTTTTGCTCTAGAAGACTTTTTGCCACATGACATTACTTAAAAGCCCAGAAGACAAGAAACAACACAGCACATGAGTGTGAGGCTTGTGCATGTGTGTTTGGGAAAGCAGACAAGTAGGAAGGCGTGTAACCCTTGCTGTCCATGATGCTGAGGGGCAGCTTCAGACTGGGGTGAGTGTCATAGTGGTGAAAGCAGGAGCTGTACCCCTGCAGATGTGGCTGATGGCCAGGCAGTGCTGATTACACAGGGAGGTTGCAGGGGTCAGTGCTGTGAGGTTTGGGCTGTTCAGGCTGTGCTCTGCACTCTGGTTCTCCAAGGTGGCCTCGTGAGCACAGCTCAGCCTGGTGGGGCTCCAGGGCAGCTCCACACCTGGCTGGGTGTCTCTGCTGCCAGAATGTCCTTACCTTGGGCATTGTTCCTCAGTGACTGAGTATTATTTAGTGACAGAACAAAACTCACACCCATCTTCTCTGTGGCCAAAAGGCTAAGAGATCAGTCTCCACACTGATGTCCAACATAGCAGCTTTTCCAGGCAGGAGCAGAGGACAGCTTTGCTGCAGATACAGCATTCTGCTGCACAGGTGTTACACTCTGCTCTCTGGTGGCACTACCATTCACATAACAGACAATTATAAGATTTTTATTTTGGTTTTTTTTCCTCTCTTAAGTGCAAAAACTACAGTTGCCTGTTTGTAATGGTAGGAGGTATTTGGCTTGCTATTCAATATGATCTTACTGCTCCCTGTTTAAGTACCTTAAGTCCTTTGAATTTTTTTTCCATCACCACAGTGATTCACTGGCCTGCCCTTACTCCATTAGCTTTTCATCCTTGCTCAGTACTCCACTCTCTGTTCCATGGATGAAGTACTCCTTCAGTGCTCGAGCCCTACCTGGGTTGTCTTTCACCTTTGCTGAGTGCTGAGTCCTGACACAGTGCAACTCTCAGTGATCCCATTTCTTCTTTCCTTGTTCTCTTTTTATTTGGATAGCTGGAGAAACTTTTGCTATTTGTTTTAATATCATTTTCAGTGTTTAACTCAGCTTGACTTCTGGCAGTTTTCAGTTTATCTCAGCACATTTTGAGCTCTCTTCTGATCCATCTTTTGTTTTTTCTTTCTCTGTGTTTATTCCTAATAATCTCCTTAGGGTATTTATTAATCCAGTGGGGTCTGGATTCCCTTCCTGCATTCTTCTTTGGACACATACTGCTAACAATTTGGACAGAAAGAAGTATTGTATATTCAGTTCTTTTACCTACCTGACTTCTGTAACATTTTGCATCAGTTTTACAGAATTTCCTATAGTGGAATGAGAAATGTTTGTTATACATGTGCTTGTTCTTCTACTGTTTAACTTTTAAACTTTTTTACTAGAGTCCTAATACTAAAATTAAGGCATTTATGTTGTGCCATAATGACCACACACAGTTTCATCACTGTATTACATCATTTATTCATGGTAACACCACTTTGCCAGTTTTCTTTATCTTAAAACTTTCTTTCACTTGGTTGTATATACTCTGACTGATTTACTTTATCCTCTGATACATCTTCATTTTTGCTTTTTTCCAAGTTTTACAGAAAGAAAAAAAAAGGTTTTTATTTTTTTTAAGTGGTAGGGTATCAACCCATCTTATTTAAGAAAATAAACCATAACCCAGAACTCATATAGCACATTCAGAAGTGATGTTCTAAATCCCTTTAATCCAAATTTCAGGTCATGATTTAACACCAAGTTGAAAGGCAGAGATTTCACAAACTCTCAAATCACAAGCTTTGCATCACATAGGTGCAGCAGGCTTCCATAAGTCCCACAACTCCCTCCACGTTGTGCCCCTGGCATGCTGCTGTTTCTAGATATTGTTACACATGTTCTTGTGCCTGAAATATGGAGAAAAGATGAGCATAGGTCAGTTATATTCATCTCATTGATAGAATATTTGCATTGATCTTGTAATTGCTGTTTCTGGATGTTTTCTTGGATTCCCTGTTTTAGTGGGCTGCAATAGATTTGCAAAAAATATAGCTGGATATTATGTCTTTTACAGGATTTCCATATTCTAAGTCTGCTTCTCTACCTGGCTATGGAAAGAATGGCTTACACCAGGTAGGTACACATTTAAACACATTCTCCAGGAAATCAGGTCTCATAAACAGACAACTCAGTAACTAGTTGAAAATCTGCACAGTAATAACACTTCAAAGGTGTTTTGGCTGCCAGCCCTGTCTGACAGATTTATTTCCTATGAGTTAGTTTGTCTCTCTGAAAGGGTAAGACTGACTGAGGCTTCTCCTTTTAATTATGTGCATTGTGAGCATTGGGAATCTTACCAAGATCTAAAATGTAAGGCTGCACTTATTAATTATAGGATAGCTTGAATTAATGATGGAGACAGGCCTATAATTAGGCAAGTAATGATCTTAGAGCAAAGGTGGAACAGCTCACATCCATTGTATTCCTTGAACTGTCTCTGTTTTTTTCAGTATGAATGTGTGTCAGTGTGTGGTATGTGTATTCACACACAGCCATTGTAATTTTAAGGCAGGGAGGTGTCAATGAATATTGAATGACAAGCAGCAATCTAGAAAGATGATCAGAAGAGACTAGGAATTATTTTTTAATCCTTTTTTGCAACTTTTATTAGTCTTTAATATAAAGGAAGCTTTGAAAATGTGGCCTCTCTCTCTCTCTGGCATCTAGCATTATGGATTCTCAGTTCATGGCTTATACTATAAGGTGAAAAACCACTATGGTTTATAGTCATGAGCTGTCAATACATAGATGCATGTGCACCTTATGAAGAATTGATTTGTGTCCAAATTGCATGGAGAGGATCTCCTTCAAATTCCCTGCTTTCTCCAAAGGAAGATGTGAAACCTGCAAAACCACATGAGGAAGATTAAACTTCCCCAGGGACAAGAGTCAAACTGAGAGTCATATGGAAGGACCTACAAGAAAGAAATTGTCAAGGAGTAGCTAAATGGATTTTTTGGTAGCTGCTGAAACGTCCACCCCTTTTGAGTTAATATTACAGGACTATTTATGCCTGTGTTGCTTCAACACCTGTTTTCTTGAATTCTTCTCTGAAGAAAGGAATGACACTGGTTTCTTGAATTCTTCTCTGAAGAAAGGAATGACACTGAAATTTTATCTCATAATATTTAGGACTTTTCAATGGTCCATATAAAAATAATCCCACCTATGAGTCAAGAGAGGTTTTTCTGACTTTCCAGAATAGGTGTTGCCAGTAACCTGAAGTGAACAAGACACTGATTTGTGCCCAGCCACTGCACTGGTGAGGCACCAAAACCAGAGATGAGGATGCCTTGCAATGTGATGGGAAAGCAGCAGATGGCAGCATCTGTACCATATAAAGAATCCTAAACCTGTATAAGAGTTGAAAAGGTTGCTCATGGTCAAATCCTAGAGGCCAAAATTCCTCTCAAAATGGATGTCCTCTGTTTGGATTGTAGATTCATACCAGCTTTTGTGGTTTGTTATTTTTAATCAAACATCCTAGTGCTGCATAAATAAAACCCCAAAAGCAAACAACAGGGAGCCTTGCAGGTTATTGTGGGCATAGATGTGCACACCATTGATACAATAGTGGGCAAAAATGAGACTTGGGGGAAAAAAAAATCATGTAATAGTGCTTTTCTGATTTCCTGTACTGTTTTTCATCATAGCATTTGTCAGCAAAGGAAGAAGACAGTGGTTCAAACAAAGCACATATGGCACATGTAGATGTCTCCCTGGTCAGTGGCATCAGCAGTGTGAAGCAGAAGGCAGAAGGAGAAAAGTTGCAGTGCAGCAGAAGTGATTTGTGATGATGGCAGTAACACATCAGCATCACAGAAAAGTGACAGTTTCAGTGTTACCTTGCTAACTTGAGCAATTAGGTCAACTTTGAATGAGACTTATTTCTTTTTCTCTCATGCAAGGTTCTATTTTGGTTCTGTGTCTTTCTTTTTTCTCTCAACAATGTTCAGAGTGGGGTTTTGTGTATTTTGCTGCTACATTGCTTCTTTCTTTCTCTGTCAGCCTGAAACTATGGGCCAATATGAAACGGACCAGGAGGCAAGCTGGGGGATGAAAGGTACATGATTTTTGCAATATAATTTCCATTCCCCTTGTTTTTTCACCCTTTGAGGATTTTAATTAACATATTGCCATAAATGTTACTCTTCTGAGCTTTTCCTGTAGTTCACATAATAATGACAGCTCAGTATTGTGTTTATCACAGAGAATCTTCTTTTTCCTTAGCCCAACCTAAAGGCCTGATAGAAGTCTTGCATCATAGGGTGGTGCAACCAGGCTGAGTCAATAGCAGGATCCTTGATATGTGGCAACAGCCTTGTGGTGTTGGTCTCATATCAGGGATATTTAAGATAATCATTCCTTCATGTCTGGTTGGAAAAAGTCCATTGTGCTTCCTGCTTGTGCTACAGTGTGTTTAAAATGTGCAGAGTTCAAAAAGCAGAATTTATTTGAGTGTTGTCTTTTAGTGCAGTTTTAAGTGAACTGTGCACTTAATATGGAACTTGGTTTGGAATTTTCAAAAGAGCTGAAAAATTTTTTTAACTCATTTTAAAAAATCTTTCTATAATGCTTCACTTCAAGACTCTGTGTTGATAAAAGTCTTTGTCTCTATGTTTGAATAGGTTAAAGTACAGGTTTTGAAAAGTAGATTCAATCTCTGATTTAATTTCAGACCATAAAGAGGTCTCTGAAAACATTTTGCCTATCCTGGTTGCATTTAATCACCGTTGGGAATAGATAGTATTGTGGTAGTCATATAGTCATACACTGACCTAACTTGAATTCCCTTGTGCTAGTGTAGATCCAGGAGTCATTGTTACCACATCCCCAAATAATCTTTTTTCCCTATTGTTATTCCACTGCAGTCAGCCCAAGTGCAGGGTGTCAGCATCTTGTAATATCATATTATCTCGGTGGTTTTCATATGTGTTTCCAAACTGACATGCCTTTAATAATCCATATATTTTATATTTTAACTATTTTCAGTAAAGAACAATAAGGGCAGGAGTTTTGGATGACAGACTGACTTAACTCTGCCTCCTGTAAAAAGAGATACCCAATTTTGCCAGCCATACTCACCGTGTAACCCAATGGCATCAGGAGATGGATTTTCTGTAATAAGGACAATTTCTTTGGTAATAGACAGTGTTATAGGCATTCAAGGCATGGGGGTCAAATTCTTACTATGCATGCAGTTATTCAACATCTACTGAGAAGAGAGAAATGCAGTAGCATAGCACATTTGTGATGTACCTAAATGTTCATTATGATGACACCAAAAGACAGCTATAAATTCTAAACTGTCAACCTGTTCTCATTCTTTTGCAGAATACAAGGTAAGAAGGGCTTTTCCAACACTGGAAGAACAATCAGATTCAGCACTTCCTAGCAAGGTTACATGGGTTCCTTTCTTTTATTTTATTTTGTTAATTTTTGTCCCAGTGAAATATTTATCAAATCAGGATGCAAGTATGTACCATTTTTTAGTAAGTTCCCCACACCACCATTTCCATGCCTCAGAACTGGATTCAGCTGGAGTTCACATGCTCTTGTCTTTTTAACAGATTTATCCTTATGAAACACTTATTGTAACAAACCGAGTCCGTGTGAAATTGCCTAAGGATGTGGACAGGACCAGGCTGGAGGTAGGAATGATATTTGCTTGACATTTCTCCTGTTTGGTTACTATCCTGGATATCCCTCTGCCTCAGTAATATCAACAGAGAAGAGAGGAATAACATTTTGTATTATATATATATTTTTTAAAGTCAGTATGTAGGTAATTTAACTAAAAAATTGTCAGAAACCTGGAAATTGCTTGACCAAATGGTGTTTTACAAAGATACTGATGAAACACATCAGTTTTGGGTGATTTTCCAGTGTATTGGAAGTTCAGGTGAGTAATGGGAAAATGTGGAGTTTGTTTTGGTCTGAATTCATATAACAAACATCCTCATAGAATAACCTAAGTGTTACAAAACCACTCCATTTATCCAGAAAATACATGGACCTATGTTTGGTCCATTGTCTTATTTAGCCTCTCCTTTGGCTGTGTGATCTGTGGTCACTCTCCTACAGCTTTGCTGTACCATCCACATCTCAGATAGAGAAATGCAGGTATAATTTATCATAAGAGGAAGCTGAGTTTCCAAAGATCAAATCCTGAAGTTGATGTTCAAGCAAAATTCCCATGGTTGATTTTTTTGACTGATCAATGATAGGACTGAATAAAGACTCACCTTAACTAACCTATCTTTCTGTGAACTACTATTAAGAAGAAGAGATAGTTCAATAAAAAAATATGTGATAACAATATTGGACTTTCAGGGAGATTTATATTTTAATAAATTTACTGTATTTTGAAGATGATAATATGACAAGAAAAGAAGAAAGAAAAATTACTTTTAAAACAAGAGAAGAAAAATTTTGAAGGAGCAGAAAGTTTCTCATTAAAGATTAGTTTTTGAAAACAATTAATTTCCCAAATTTGCATACATGTTTTGAAATTGGTGCTGTGCTCTTAAATACTTGAATGTGCTTGTCACTTGATTTCCCAACAAGTGGTGTAGATTTGATTGTCAGGAAAAGAGAGCCTCAATTATGTGCTGTTTAAGTGTGGTTTATAGCAAGGCATGATAGCAATACTGAAAAGCATGATGAGTCTGGAAAAAGGAGCAGGGAGTTGGAGGGATGCTCCTCTGGACATATCCTGTAAAGGACTCTTTCATATGTACACGTGTGTATATGTGTGTTAAAGAATAGAGTCTTTGTTTAAACACAGCAGACTGGTCTGAATAGCAAGTGCAGCTCTAAATTGCTTTTTTAAGACAACTTGTAGTTTGCTTTGGATGGATCTTGCCTGCCCTGGCTGCCATTATCTGTATCTCATACACCATCCTCAGCTGGGATTGCTGTTTGTTTAACTTTGGAGCTGTTCAGTCTGCCTCACACCAGGTGCAGCACAGGGCCTGTTGGCTCAAGGAGCCCAACCACTTCAAAGAACTCAACAGAGGTTTGCAAAAAAAGAACAATAAACAAGATATGCTCCAAACCTGCACCAGAAAAGCAGTGAGGCAAATCCTGCTGATTGCTGCACTATGCTAAACACATGTCTGTAGGAACAATTCTTTATAGGCTGCCTTATATTTAATACAGATTGGTAGTTTTTTAAACAATTGAATTAGCAGAGTTTTAATAGCACTTTAACTACTGTAAGAACAGAGGCAGCTGCTCATCCACACATTCAAACCATATGCAGCATTGAGTGGCAGGCACAAAGCATTGCCTTCCCTGTCAGCCTCTTCCCCTCTTTCCTGACCCTTTCTGCATTACAGAATTCCTGGAAATAAGTAGCTTTGCATAGAAAGCAGCTTATCATTATTTCCCTTTTGTGGCAGAAGTAGAAGATAGTAACCTAATTATTGACTTGTGCACTCAGCAGATTTCAGGCTTGGCAGGACCCAGGACTCAGGGAGCCCAGGATTGTGTGGGTTTATAGGTTTGCACAGAATCAGACCAGGCTTAGAAATGTGGATACAGACAATTGTCTCTTAGTACAGGGCCCACTTAACATATCTTGGTATCTTCAAGCTTTTGAGGACAGCACTGGGAATACTGAAAGCAAGTACTAAGGTTATATTCCACTCTTTCTTGAGGTCCATTTCACACTTGCTAGAGGGTGTGTTCAGTGCTTGGGATCCATAAGAGGCAAGTGTTCTTTCCAATCTGAGTTGGTTTCCAGCTGATGTTCTGTTTCCATCCTGCACATCCAATACTTGTGAAAGGGCTGGATTTTACCTATGGGAATGGCAGCAGTGCTAAGTCCATGTATTATCCAGACTGTAGAGTGATATATCTAGGAAAATCTCCTAAGAAAAAATCCATGTTCTAATACACCAGTTTTATTCTGATTATTTCTGTGTGCTGGAACCCCACCTTGCTGTTGCTGCTGTAAATCAGAGCAATCTCCTGGGTGTGATGGCTGTGGCCAGGGCACAGGTGATGCCAGTGAAAGGAGACCTAGACCTTTATTTAACAGCTATCTCACAATTTGACTTGAAGCATCCTCCTCTTTGTGAAACAGTTTGTTGTGAACTTTGTGTGATCCATCAGAGATGTCATGGAAGGGGCACTATTGTTTGTCTATGATTCACTCTTCCAAGGAAAGTCTCTTATATTGAGTGTTCCTCATGAAAAGTGAACTCAAGTCAATGGTATTAGCTCCTGGGGTCAAACTAAGGGAGGCTACAGTGAAACCTTGGCTAATGTTCAGGACCACAGGAGGGTGGGGGTTTAATGGGTGGCAATGTTTTCCTAACTTGACTCCCATTGTGAGTATTTTTTAGATTACACTGTTGTGCAAGAAATTTATTTTAAGGATTATAAAAAATATTTTCCTGTAAAAATGCGTATTTTTCTAAGCTCAAGGAGTATCTAGAGATTAGGAAGGCTCAACTGGTAATAGATGCATTCAAATAATAGTCATTCTTTCCTCAAAAGTACATGTAGCTAAGTGTAAAAACACTCAGCATGTTTTTGTTTTCTTGTCTTAACTCAGCAGTGAGACAGTACCCAGCTCCTTGTGCTCTTCCAAGGAGATGTTTATGCCAACAGTGAACTAATACATGCAGCACCAAGAACTGGTTATAATGAGCAGCCTGCTGGTTTTTAAATATATTACTGGCAGTTTGGTTTTTGAATAAATAGTCTGGATCTCACTTTTGTATAAGCTGATTAGAAATGCAAGGAATTTACAGTAGATAAGGATTTGGCCAAGGAATATTTTTAGGAGTTTCTCTCTACCACAGTGCTGTTTATTGTAACATTAGATGAACAGAGCAGCATTCCCATGAGCTATTCTAACAGGAAATGGTGGAGAACAAGTTCATTCACATAACACTGCAGAACAGCAAAGCAGTAACACAGGGGTGGATTTTACAACCTGGTGTAGAAGAGGAATTGCACCCTCACCATGTTGCAGATAACATGAACTCAAGGGAACTGCAGCTGAGGCTCAGGTGAGCAGAGTCTCTGTTCAGAGACCTGGCCAGGCTGCAGGGATGGTTGACAGACACTTGAAATTCACTGAAGATAAATCCACGTTCTTGCACTTGTGACCAAGAAATGCTATTCATCAGAACAAGATGGGGGAGCAGCTCTGAGGAGAAGTACCTGGTGATGCTGATGGAAAACAAGCTGAAAATGAGTCAGCAGCTCACCTTCCTAGTGAAGGGCTTGTAGGGCAGAACATTCCCTTCCCTGAATGTGGCACTGGAAAGCCAAGAGGCAGCAGGCACAAGTTGCAGGAAAGGAAACTACAATTGGATATGAGGGGAGTGTTCCTCACTGGAAGAGCAGTGCAGTGAACAGGTTGCCCAAGAGGCTGTAGAGTGTCTCTCCCTGCAGGTATGCAGAACACAGCTGGACAAGGTCTCAGGAACATGGTCTGTTTTATCTTTATGGTCTTCATGGTCTTTAGAACTGGCCCTGCTTTGAAGACCTCTGTAAGTCTCTAATTTGCCTAGATTGGTATATTCTGTGAAGATACAGTATAATTACAAAACATGACTATTTGGTGAGTTTGCTGCAATAGCATTTAAAAAAAATATAGACAATTTAGATTATCTTGGAACTTTTTATCAGGTTTGGTTTTTTTTAAATGCAATAGTTAAAATATAAATGTCCTGGTCCAAAGTTCCCTGTTTTGGACAACTTAAGTTCTGAGTTTTTAGGACTAAGACATCACCTTTGGATGGTACACATTGGCACATTCCTTACCTGCTGCTTCTCAAAGGAAGTTGGGCTTACAGACACTTTCAAACATTTTGAAACCTCTTTTAAGTACTTGAATACTTTTATCATTTGAGCCCTGGGCTCCTAACAGCATGCACTTGATACCTTTATCTTAGGTTTGATATTGTTTGCCTCTTTTTCAGTCACAGCAGTGTGCTTCAGGGCTTGCACATTCAAATTGATAGCTCATGCCCAACTGCATAGATTTATATTTTTTCTTCTAATGCAGCTGCTTTTATCACAGAGTATAAGATTTCTTTTCTGGTCACGGACTAGAAGTTTTGAAAGCCAATATAGTTAGAATCTTCCATTTGGAAACCATGTTTTAGTGTTTTCATTTGATTTCCTTATCTAAATGTATCTCAGTTTTTCTAGCTGTTTCTTTTGAATGTCAAGGCTTAAAAGCATTATCCATTCATGCCTATCAAATGCAGTAGAAAGTAAATTATTCTACTTTTTGTTTGAGCCTGTTCATTCTTTGTTTAACCGAGACGAGGAAAAAGTACTCAGGAATGTCAAGTAGCAAACTTTAATTTGCTACCTTGTTCTCTTCTAAACAGAAATGAGAGATTTAAACATGGGTGTGGTCTTATTTGAACAGAGCACTCACTTAAGTCAAACATGCTTTTCCTCCTGGAACTGCTTGTCTGGATTTGCTTTAGGGATGACATTTTTTCCACTATTTTTCATTCAACAATCACCCTGGGTTCCAGCCATTTGGGCTCCAACCATTTTAGGACTTGTTTCCAGTAACTGAGCCTGAATTTTTAAGAGCCCAAGCTCCTGGATGTCATTCATACAAGTAGCATGGTGTGTCCCAGCTCCTCTGGAGCTCAGATGGGGGAAAGGAGAGCAAAACTGGAATGCTGTGTGTTGTACAGTTTGCAGTCTGGGGCTGGGCTTGAGGCTACAGGCTCACTTCACAATAAAACTCATAACCTGGGGTGGAAAAGTGTGGGTCACTGACTTCAGCAGAACTACTTCACACTGTTTAACTTGAAAAATACATGTGTGGTGTTTCTCATTCCAGGCATGTGCTTGTGTTGTGATCAGTGAAGCATGTTTATATCAGATTTCAAAGCTTTTTACAAAAGGAGCCATTATAAAGTGGAAATATGCATTAGAATTGATATGATATGATGTGAAAAGTAATTTCTGTGTGAGTGGAAACACTGTAGGAGTGAACAGAGATTAGATGAGGAATATTTGTATTACAGGTGCACTAAATCCAAACTAAGGGAAACTAGAAAAATCTGCTTTAAGAATAAGGGTTTTTGTGCCTAAAATAAATGAACTTTTTGAAACTCATAATCTTCTTTATATTTTTATAATTTATTATTGATTCAAAGTTTTGTTTTTGTGTATGAATTATTTTCTTAATTATACAGAAATTTTTATCAGCTGTCAGCTGGAGGCAATGACTTATGTCAATGTCAGTAAAGAAAAAGCTTGTTTGAATGACAGGATGGTGACACAGATTATCATCAGAGATGTTCTGTGTGTATGTTACTTAGATAACATATTCATATACCTGAGAGAAATACATCATCCCAGCTTTTTGTACCTTTATGGATGACTCAGCTGGGAAAAACATTGACTGTACAATCTTCCTGCTGAAGATTTTCTGTGTGCCTTGTGGTATTTCCCAGGAGGTTAGATTGTACTGGTAGTGCTGAGTGGAATGCAGCTTCTCTGAGAGACTTCATGGTACCCTGAAATGCTGGGTGAGATGCAGGCACAGATGCAGGAGCCTTGCAGGGGTGCTTGGGGTGATCTGGGCATGGGGAAGGGTCTCAGACTCCTTTCCTCATTGCTTCTATTCCACTGCTTTCCCTGGGGACCTTTCTGGGGACCCACATTGCTGTGTGGAGGGGGATTTACAGCTCCTGCAAGGCTTGGCTGCACCAGGGCTCTAACTATTTGTGTTGCTACTAATTGTCCTTATCTGGGCTAACTGCAGGTGCCTGCTGCCTTATCCTCTGATCAGCAGAGCTGCCCTAGTCATCTTTTAAGTTCATTAGGTTGCAATTCATGCCATTTCTTAACTTTCCCTCCCCAATCACATAATTACTTAATAGTTTCAAATATTTATTGAGCATGAAGCTTAATTAGGCTGTAGATGAGCATAACATTCAATACTCCCTTGGGAATGTGGCACATGGCTAATTACAGCTTTGTAATTAGCCATGCAGCAGGCTTAGAAGGAACCTTTGAAAAGCCTGCTGAGCCCCAGCAGTGCAACAGAAAGAGGGGTGAAGAGTGCAAACATTGTGAAAGCAAAATGAGGATTCAAAAGTCAATAGAAAAAAAATTTCCAGCAAATTTTGATGGGCCATCTGAGAGTTTTATTTGGGCTAACCTTGAGAGGCATGAGAGAAGGGAGTGGAAGGGCAGTGAAGAAGAGACAAACTGGAGAGGGGAAGAGGCTATTATTTTCTAAGTGTTGAGATACTTCCACAATCCTGAATCTTACTACAGGAAAAGATTGTATCTCAGCAGCAAAGCTTGTGCACCAACTTGAAGAGCTAAGGTTTGGTTATTTACATGAACACTCACCTGAATAAACCTTAAAAAGGTGAATAAGCCTTTCTCAATAAGTGTCCTTGTTTATTCTGAGTATTTCTCATACTGAAATCTCTGAAGAAGATCCTGTAGCTTTTATTTCTGTATTTTGTGGATCAGAAGTTAGAAGTGTTGCAGGACTTTGAATAAAACAAATTGAAGTAGACAGCTGCTTATAATTACACTCTATAAAACTTAATGCACAGTAGTGCCTCAGAGAGACTGGCTGAAAGAGTCACTACAGATTCAAGCAAAGACAGTGTAGTGCTCAGCTGTCATTTCCCATGAATATAACAAAACAAAGAGCAAAAGAGAAACAAACCTGAGGTTTTAAATTCCTCTGGGAATTAGGACCTTGATTTTTCTGGTCTGCAACTCATCACGTGCTGCCACCCACTGAGTTCTTTCATAGGTTCAGTATTGACTCATGAGGAAGTGGGATATCCTTTGAGTCTCCTACATCAGCAGGTTTTCAGGTGAGGACTCCCATCCAGTTACTGACTCAGGACAGAAATGCTTGTGAAGCACCCCCTGGTCACCATGAGCTGCAGGTGGACTGCAGCTTTATCTTCTGTGACTTATTTGTACTAATGCCATGTTCCTAAGTGTTGGTTTTGGCTGGGGTCATTTTCTTCACAGTGGCTGCTATGGGGCTGTGTTTTGGATTTGTACTGAACACAGGTTGATAATATAGAGATGTTTTTGTTATTGCTGAGCAGAGCTTACACAGAGCCAAGGCCTTTTCTGCTTTTCACACTCCACTCTGGCAGGGAAATTGGAGATAAATGGAAGGCTGGGAGGAGACACAGCCAGGACAGGTGACCCAAACTGACCAAAAGGATGTTCCAGACCATGTGACATCATGCTCAGTACATAAGTGAAGGGTAGGGGAACATTTGGAGGTTTTTGTCTTCCTGAGTAACTGCTCTGCATGATGGGCCCTGCTCTCCTGGAGATGGCTGAGCACCTCCCTGCCCATGTGCAGCACAGAATTAATTCCTTGCTTTGCTTTGCTTGTGTGTGTGGCTTTATCTTTCCTATTAAACTATCTTTATCTCAACACATGAGTTTTCCAGCTTTCACCCTTCCAATTCTTTCCTTGATCCCACTAGTGGGGGAGTGAGTGAATGGCTGTGTGAGTTGCCAATTGGGGTGAAACCACGACACTGTGTATTAGTTTTGAGCATCTCTGAGTTTCATGGAACACTAAATTATTCATGGAGACAGGAAATCTCATTGAATTTAATAAAGATTATAACTCTATTTATAATTGTTGCTGGCTTTTTAGCAGGCCACAGAAATAGAGACAAGCCTCATTAATTTATAGTGAAAAGCACCACTTCTTTCTGAGATAACACTGTGGAGCAAGTATTTGAATGTGCAATTAATTACTTTTGTTCTGAGAGTAAAAAATGAGGTCATGTCTGTTCTGCTCATTTTGATGTTCATGTTTCATAGAGGATGATGATTTTCTGTTCTAGTGGTTCTGTTCTAGTTGGAGAGGTTTAGCTCAGCCCTTGCTTAGTTCTGTATATCCGAGTAAAAGCCTCAGATTAATACAAATAAAAATTTATCAAAACAACATGATGCCATAGTCCTTTCTGTTGTGGCAATATGAGACTTAATTTTATCACAAATGCTGATATTCTGATGCTGTGAAGTCCAGTATAGCAGTCATTGTGAAGAATCATCTTTAAACTGCTTCCCTTATCTTTTAGCAAGGTTTTCAGGTAGCATCATGCTAACATCATTATGTAGCTTCCAAAATGACCTTATTTACATACACTGAGTTCAGAGTGTGGGCAGGACAGGACCTTGGTAGGTCCTCTCTACTCTCCTCAGTGTCTGCAACGTGCCCAACCTTGCTGTTGATGCAGAGCAGAGGAGATTGAGTTAAGCTGCCTGAATGTGGCCAAACTGTCACAAAGGGAATTAGGAATCACTTACTAGCACACTGTAAAACACACAGACTTCCTATGTAAACAAGGCCAACTCTAGTTGAAAAAAGGAATTAATGTTGCTTTTACTAGTGAGTTTGGCCATTCCTTCCTTTAATGGCCCAGTGATGCATTATTAACATAGCTGGATATTTTGAGGTGATCCTTTACTGAAAAAAAGAAAAAGGAATCATGTTCTTGGCCTTGTAAAGCATAGCTTCACACATATTCTCTCACACCTCAAGATAAATATCTTTCATATTCCCTGCTCACAATTTTTGATTTGCTTTCTTTTGTTTGACTAATGAGGTAAGGTAATGCTTCAGTTAAGACAAATTAATATTCCAATATTCTGAGAAGAAAGGTGAATCAGGCCAGGATTTCCTACTGGTGCATTTTTTTTTTGCCTTTAGATTGGTGAAGAGCTCTAGGTTTTAAAGCTTTAAGGAAAGCTGTTAGGAAAGTCCAACAATAGTGCAGGTAAAATTTGGCATCACATACACATGGAAAAGTGTGACCAAAAACTCCTGACAATGGTGTATTCCCCTGGAGTTTAGACCCTTCATGTACTTGTTGGTATTACCATGTTTTACCTTAGTCATCATTTGGCTGAGCTTAGACATACTTAAGCCTTGTAGTCTTTCCTCATAAATCAAACTGCAACCCATGATTACTTCCATTGCTTTAATCTGAAGCTTTGCCATTTGATGACATCTTTCTGGGACCAAGGTTTTATTCCAAATTTGAAGACAGAATTCATTACTACTTCTAGGGTCAGTCCCAAATCTAGAGCCCATGGTGCTTAAGAAGGGTATGGTGAAAGCTTCTAAGATGTAGGGACAACAGCAGAAAATGTGTTGCACTGGGGACAGGCTGCCATTCTCAGAGTTCAGACCAAAAGGAAAATGTTCCCTTCTACCAGAATTATTTTTGCATGTGGATAAAGCATTGATGGAGTAAGGAACTGCTAATATGGGAAGTCAGTTTGTTAGTCCTTGAGATGAGGGCATATGTGGAAGAAAATTAAAAGCAAAGAAACCCTCTAATTGAATGGATGTGGAAATAAGTGAGCTCATGCTTTCCCATCTCAGTCACTTTGTCCCTGGACTGGAAACTGTCAACTCCTTTTGGACCAGACAGCACCAAATGAGACCTTCTGTGAGGAGGAAAAAACTGGTGCTGCTATAATACAAAACTTAGGTGTAGGAAATAGAAGATGAGTGTATGCAAAGAACAAAGGTGGTGTCATCTGAGCACAGGGAGAGGAGCACAGTGCACAACTAATTCATTCTGGCTTGGATAGCTGCATGTGGATTGAAAGCTCACTAAGCCTGAGGCAAAGCAAAAGGATAAATGGCAAAGCACAGCATTGGAGAGGGAAGGGGCAATTGCACAGCTTGTGCTGAGATGGGTGGCAAGCTTCCTTAGGAGGGGGAGATGTAGCAAAGGTTTGGCACCCTGGAGGAAAAGGGTGATTTAGGGATCCTTGAGTTTTCCGCCACTGACCTTCAGTACTGGAACAGATCTAATGAGATTGCAGCAGTTTCTCACAGTACATGGTGTAAATTACCTCAGGAAAAGAAAAATGGTGAAAACATAGTCCTTTTAATGTTTTATGTAATTTTCTATGGTTTTGGAAGTGGCTTTACCTGCAAGGGTATATAGGCTTTCTCCTTTTCTCTTTGAGTAACAACTACAGTTTGCCACTGCTTTCTCCTGAGTGAGGAGATGTCATCAGTCTTACCCACAATCTAGAAAGTAAAATAAAATAAAATACTCCACACTTTGCTCATTCAGACTTCTTTTTCAATCCTACAGCCTACAGACATGTTCCTTGCTGTGGGAAGTTGCTGAAGTTAAACTTAATTTCATTTATCCACTGGATTACCAGGAAAATATTCTTTAAAAACCAAAGCACAGAGAAGTTACTTTTTCTTTCTGAGCCCAATTAAATTTTGTCAATGAGAAGTTGTTTCTAAAATGCATTGTCAGGTGTTGCTCATTTTCCTGTGAAAAATGATCTCCTTTGCTAAATATGCATGGTCTCTTTGTTCCATGTTACTAGCAGCTCCTATGGTGGGTTGCTGTCAAATGAAAAGTGAAGGCTCAGTTCCAAGATCTTAGTCACTGTTGTTCTGAATATGTGGAATCTCAAGGGAAAAAAAAAACCAAGGCTGTCCTTTCCTAAGAAACAAGGACCCATGATAACCATTCAAAGTAATTATACATAATGACTTCCTAAAATTTCTTTAGTTTTCTTGAGTAAATTACAATAAAAAGATGAAGTCTTTGTTAATAAATGGAAAGTAAAATTTACTTCCAAATTCATTCAGGTGTTCACCTTTTCTACCTTTTCTGTGTGGATGCTAATAATTGCTAGGGACTTGTTATCCTTCCTCCTTCCAATTCTTTATGTTAGATTTCTTCTCTTTTCCTCAATCTCTATTTTCTTTTAATATTAAAGTCTGAAAACATCAAATAGAAGCATATTTCTTGACATTTAAAAACCCCCTACTTTATCCAGCTTGAACTTCTGACTAGAGTCTCTCCCCATGGATAAGCACATTTTGGATTTCAGAATTTAGCAGTATGATCTCTGCTGTGTTACAAGATTGCTATTAGTGGACCAGTGTGGTGTCCACTGCTGTCATTAAAGATCAAGGCATAACAAATCCAACTCTAAAATTAAATTGTTATCAATCTCTTTAAAGTCCTGGAATAATTTTAATTTGTCTGATTGTGCTCTGTCATCAGGAACCCTGAATAAACATACTTTTCCCCAAAAACCATAGCTTCTGCTCAGTTGAATATTGAAAATATTGCTGTTTTTCAAAAGTCACTACTGCCATCAATAATTTAATTTCCCAGCTACTCTGAGCTCATTTGGTTTCGATGCAATCTTTTCCAGAAACAATTTTGGAATTTAAATGCAAACCCTAATGCATTATTTTGTGGTGTGTTTTAAAACTTAGGGCAGAAATATTCCTGTGCACAGACAAGCTTAATGATATCTTTTGTATTTTCATTTTCAAGAGGCATTTGTCCCCTGAAGAGTTCCAGGAAGTCTTCAAAATGAGTATTGAGGAATTTGATCGTCTGGCACTTTGGAAGCGGAATGACCTGAAGAAAAAGGCCCTGCTTTTCTAAACCCTCCCAGATGAAATATGTGCTTAATCAAAACAAAAATAGTCTTGCCAGAACTATCACATGCACTTGCTGTTGAACCATTGTCCAGCTTCATTGTGTTAGTATGTGTTGGGGAAACAAGACAGATTAGATGGTAATATGTTGGGATACAGACAATTTGCTAATCTTGCATTTCCAGCTGGTTTTGTCAGTAACTCCTGGTCCTACCCACTTTACAATGAGCAAAAAATCTAGCTTTAAATTTATTGTTGCTTGCATTTGTTGCTTGATGCAAATGGAAATTCTGAAAGGAAGAGAAGAAAGTGTAGCTGTACACAGGAAATGCATCCAATATTTTGTTCCATTCAGTTTTATAATACAATTTTTACAAAATCAAGTAAGTAATTATTATAGAAATTTTCCAGCGTGGGATCAGATGCTATTGAAAATATGGTAAAAGCCAAAGAAAAGCATATCTGCAAGCAATTATTGCAATTGTTTATCTGTGGTACTTTTTAAGAATGAAAGCAGAAATATGGAAGCACCTTAATTCTACTTCTTATATTTAAACACAGCGTACTCTTTAAAAGATCATATTTGTCTAGAAGGTAACTTGCTATCTTTAATTACAACACCAGAGTTTTTATTTTGTTAAGAATATATTGTGACATAAAATGGTTATAATTACTAAAATGTATACAGACCTACTAAGATTTAGTTCCATTCATCAGGAAAACTGAAGCCTTATACAAAACTGGTTTAAGAGTGTATTGTGCCAGTTGACTGTGGTTTCCTGCTAGTTTGGGGTGTTTGAAGAATGGGTTTTTTTACATTTAATGCTGATAAAATACCATGTAATCTTAATTACTATGTAGATAGATATATCTATCTATAAAATAATTCTTTTCATTAATATATGTCCTAAGTGAAGGCATTCTTACTTTCTCAGCTTTACACAGTAAGCCATGATGGCATTTGATAGATGTGGAAATGGAACAGTTCAGCATAAAATGTAACAAAAAAAGCTTGGTGTGCTCTATCAGTAATACAGACAATTAGAATCAAATACATAAAACCCTCATGCATTACTATTTGCATGTTTCTGTACAAGTCAATTTGAAAAAAAAACAAACTATGTGATACCGGTGCAGTACCTTGAAACTATCTTAAATAACAAGCAAAGCTAACAAAATCTAAGCATTTGATATAAGTGTTAGACCTTAATATCTCTTCCAGCTGAAAGACTGCATTAAATTTAATAGTTTCATTTGGTCAGAGGTATGGTTGCTGACAAAGAATGTTTTAAAGTGAGTTGCTAGTTTTGTGTGATACTAAATGAGCATTACAAAAAGTACATTTTCCAGCCATGTGTCAGTATTCTGCATTTTTACTGCCTTGGATGTTTGTACTCACCTCCTACTTCACTATGTCTTTTTGCATTTCCCTAAGGTAACTGGTTAATATATGCACTACAACACACTATTTCAACTGACCCAGCATTGGAAAAATCATAGCATTGAACATGCCTTCTTCCAACTAACTTTCAAAGTCCATGCTGTTGGAAATAAATATTTTCTCATGACCTAAATGTTTTGTCTGATGATACAAATGTTTAAAAAAATTCATTAAAAGAAAGACATAACTGAATGACTTTGCTAATGTGTGTATAATTTTTTAGATCATATTGCTGCTCTGGATAAGGTCTTCCTGTGATATTAATGTAAATAATGTCTAATTTGCATTAAATTTGCTCACTGAGGAGAGCATTGAGTGTACCTTTGAATGTAAAGTTACTGTAAAGTTGGTCTTGATTTAAACAATCCACCAAGCAGCTGTCACATCTCACCAGGCAAAGGTTCCTTCCCTGGTGATGTGCAGAGCCTTCAGCCTGTGTAGAGAACCATTAACCAGTTTCAAATGAGAGCTCCTGATCCCATCTGGACAACATCCATGATGCTCTTCAGCCTCAGAAGATCTTGTTGCACTATTTTGTGAAAACTGGCAGCCCATTGAAATGGGCCAATCCTAAATGTGACCAGCAGGGTCCATTGCAACCATGAAAAACTAAATCCAGGAGAACAATTGGTTGTAGAACTATTATGAGGAAGTTTGGTGTTGGCAATGACCACTCTTGTCATCCACACATTTCTGGGACATCACATTGCTTACAGGCATCTTCTCAGCACCTAAAAACTAAAAAGGTTGATCAAAGAAATCCATGTATCAGTGCAGATCAGGTTCAGCATGGATTTTCATAAATAATTTGAAAATATCTTAACCACAGCAGCTTCCGTACTGGTGTGGGGTTCAACCTGTGCTGTAAGGAAAAACTGCATTACTGAGCACCACAGACAATCAACAGCTCTGTGCTGCTCTCCTGCTTTCACTAGCAAAAAGTGAGGATGATGAGCTCATGTGAGCTGTTTGAACCATTTACACTGTTTTCAGACATTTCATCTGTTAAAATGTCAAGCCTTAAAAAGTGTCTCTTGAAGGTCCTTGTCCTACCTCAGCTAAATCAGGTACAACTCTTGTTTTGCATACCTCAATCTAGACTTTTTAGCTCACGAGCATCAGTTCTTATCTCAATGCCCAATTCTATTAGGAGTTGTACCCCTTCCTCTTTCTGTATTTGCTAACAAATTCCTTTGTCATTCTGTGCTTCCTTTTATGGTCAGTGAAGAGAAAAAACTCTTAATTCACATCCTAATTTTCAAAATGTGAAATGAATTTCCCTTATCATATTCTTGTCCACTGAATAAAAAGAAAGCAGTCCCTCTGCAGAAGTACACATTGCAGGCTATCTAATCTTGGATGAAATGAATTCTATGTCTACAGTCTGTTGGGGGAAATAAGCCAGTTTTTACCAAGTCAGTGGAATAACAGTCTTAAAACTACTGGCAGTTCCTAGACCATGTTACCAAATCACTTTCAAGCTATCAGGAAAGTACTTTGAGTTGCACAGATCTCAGAAAACTCCCTAACACAGTAATTTTTTGTGCTCATTATACTATTCACTAAACAGGCATGCATTCAATGCCAAACACACAAAAATGTTTTAGAAGACAGTCAGTTTATCAACTTACGTTCCTACTACTAGCCAAAACCAAAAAGGAATTTTGGCTTCCATACACAAAACCTTTGCTGACTTTAGATGAACAAGTACTCTTGTGTGTCCTTATTTCATTTCCATGAAAGTATGAAATGGTCTGTAGATGTCTGTTCTGTGCAAAGGTGGCACAGCTCAGTAAGCTGTTTGTTTTTTCATGTGATACATGCCAATGTATCACTCTATATTTAAAGCATCTGTGTCATGCTATGTGCAGTGACTTATTCATTTATGCTCTCCAGCCTAACTAAATTCACATTTATGGTATCATATTGTGTGCTGGATTTGGCACCAGCCAAATATACCAGTGTAAAAGGGCCATAAAATGAGTAGCATTGTAATTTACTTCACTACAAAGTTTTCTGTACATCATCTAAACTCCATAAAACAGACCATTGTATACCAGGGAAGACAAATTTCTAAAATCTGTCATGCTTTCACCATTTAAAAATTGCAAATTGAAATTTTAGTCATGTAGTTTTCTTTTAGGAACTTTGAGTGTCTAATTAAAGTGGGTAGACTGAGATATGCATAGAAATATTCAGGTCTATTTTAATAGGGTTCCATATGCTAATCTTATATGGTATTACGAAATGGAAAAGGCATTCAGAGTAATGAGATAAGACTTTGCCAGAATGTTCCATCTGATAGTGTGGTCTGGTGCTGGCAGTAAAAAACTGAGTCTTGACTCATAGGCTGTTTTTCAGATAATGCTCTTTAGAGTTATTAAGTTACTATTCTATAGTCTTGCTTTCAAGGACATTTTCAGCATTTTCATAAGTATGGACGTGGCTATGCAGCTCAAAAGGATCAATACAGCTCTTGGAGAAACTTATTTTGATACGTAAACAAGAAGCAGGGGAATTCTGTCAGTGAATTCATTTTCATTCTTGGATCTGAGCTGCATGTCTCAGCTTCTCATGCCAACCCTATGTAGGACCTAATCCTCACCTCATGTATTCTAAAGAAGAAGTCTGAAAGTGAGCAATGAAAGAGCCAGCATTTCATCATCACAGTCTTTGAGACAAAGGAATATGTGGGGTTTTGTGGTTGCTGAAGGAATATCTGACCAACTCCAGATAGGAAATCAGGCATGCCAGGTTACCATTATAGCTGCCTGAGAAGACTGGACATTTTTGTCTACCCTTCTGGTATTTCTTTTCCTTATGGTTCAGGGGAGAGCTCTGAAACCTGTAATTGCAGAAACAAGAAAATACATAGTTGTGAGACAGTACCTGGAATCTAATAACCCTCTGAAACAAGGCTAATATTACATGGGCAAAAAAGATATAGTTCAGACCAAGAGAGACCAGAGGCCTGATCTTACATTGTGCATTTTGATTTTGAGGAACTATCTATTTGACATTTCCCAAGTGTGACCAAGACAGACCAATTATTTTACTAACCTTTTCACACACCTGCAGGAAAATGCTGTTCTGTTATTTGCAGATGAGCTAGATGAGATCCCAGGCACTTCTGTCTGGCACTCAACTCTGGAGCATGAGCTTAAGAGTGTCCTTACATTCATATTCTCCTGCCCCTTGATTTGTGTGTGAGGAAAAGGACAGGGTTATTTTATAAGCTTCCTAAGACCTCAGCTGACATTTGACCAATGTGATTACATGATAGGTCTCAGTTGTGGCTGCCATTTTTCATGTATCTTGAGTATCTGAAAACAAAACAAAACAAAACAAAAAAAAAACAAAAAAAACCCAAAAAAAACAAACAAAAAAAAAAAAAAAAAGATGACTGTTATTAATATAACAATGACAGATGTGACTCTCTTGTACATGTAAATTTATACAGGATACTTGCATCCCTTCTTCATATCCAGGCTGCCTCTGAGGAATGGCTAAATCTTTAAAAGCTCATAGGAGGTGCTGGCTCAGGCTTTTTGAGTTTTTGTATTCCTTCTCACTTTTTGTAGTTTGTGAAAAACCATATTAGAGAAGGTGGTACTCAGTAAAAGTGCATGGCCATGAATAGCAATATCTCAGTGGTTTAACTCCCAGGTAATGAAGCACCCACAGCAAATTGCAGTTTGTTGTGTTATTGCAGCAGGTTATTATTCCTTCTTCACAACCACCATCTCTGTGAGTTCCAGCTCAGAGAAGTTAGTTTTAAATGCTGCTGCTTTTCATGGTTAGGACATTGTTCCTTCCCCTCGGTGTGACATCTGTGCACACAGGGACGAGTGAGTTTGTGTGAGTTCCGTGTGTGCAGTGCTTGGACAGACTCTGCAGCACACAAGCAGCTGGGACCTGCCAGTCGGGACAAGCAGTGATCAGGAGGAAACCAAAACCAGGCAAAAGCAACGGGTCCCACACAGGTAAATGTATCATAATTTGGGTTCAGTGTCCCAGCTATTATGTATTCGTCTTTTGTTACAAGTCTGGTTACTGCTGATTTCTGGTTTTGAATCTGGTTACATTTGTGTCACGGATGATTTGCTGTTAACCTGTTTCTTTCATTTGCTATGATACATTCTTTTATTACATCCTCGAAGTCATCTCTCCACTAAAAATTGCAATGTTTTTTATTTCTTGTAGATTAAAACCTTTCTTTGCCCTTGGTAGTTCTGCTAATTTCTCTCAGCCCATTGTACCTTGTGTTCAGGAGTGGTCTGACAGAATAAAAGTTTCCTATTTGCCATGTTATGTCAAGCACATTAACTTTTCTTTTTTCTTTTTTTTGGTGGGGGAGGTGTGGAAGAAGAAAACTAAGAATGTCTGACTTTTATTACAAATCTACATTATGCTGATGCCTTGCTTGACCTAAGCTCACTCTTGCAAATTGCTGGAGGTTTTTTCCACCCAAGTGGACATGATTCTGAAATCTGACATGAGTCATTATTATTTCTCACACTACTACTATAATTTTTTTTCTATTAACTGATAATTAAGAAGGCACCGTAATTGATAGCAAATTAAACAACTGAGGTTGTTAATGGTCTGTCTGAACTCCCTTTCAGTTCTCTGACCTGTAATAATTCACTTGAGGAGCAGGGTTAAAATGCTTCATGTCACTTGGCATTTTGCTAGTCACACTTTAAAAAAAATTCTCTTAATTTATGGATGTGGAGCATAAACACTCTGAGCTCCCCATTTTTTCCCAATTTTGTACTGGACATTTTTCATCTGACAATTAATTTTTGACAGATGGAAGTGCCAAGATGACTGTATGAGTTGCTGTATAAGAATCAAATTCTTCAAATTGCATTTTTTTGTCTTAATCCCTTTTTTGAGTATGATAACTGATTATTTTTATAGTGCAATAAAAATAATATAATTGAATCAAAGACTACTGAAATAATTTACTCCATTTTAAATGGCACAGGAGACAATATAAGTACAGAATAGAAGCTAAAATTTATCTTCCAATAAGATTCCATTTTTGGCCCAGTGGTCCTTGAACTTAAAGAAAGCAGGGGCAAGGAGGCAAGAATTAGAGGAAATCTGCCCCTATTGTATTAAACTTTAATATAAAATTGGAATTTATAAGAAGTAAAATTACAAGAACAGGATTTTTTTTCAATTTAGTAATACCCAAAGGCAGAGCTACTTTTTAGTGATTCTGAGGGTTTAATATGCATTTAATAAAAGGATGTTAGCATAGTATTTTGAAAATGTCAGTAACTAAATGCTAGTCCCACTGAAATCACTGGCATTCGTACCTGCACCAGAAAAGGTCAAGTTACACAGAATTTCTTCCAAAACTGAAATCAAAAGGAAAGATTGTTTGCTTATGTTTAGTTCAAACAGAAGAATATAAATGGAAAGTAACTATTTTTACCTGCACATTAAGATTCTGTAAAATGTATATTATTATTTTTTATATATTCCTTCCTTTGCCCTGATTCAAAACCAATAACCTAATTTAAGGTATTTACATCCCTTTGAATTTACTTGCAGATGGATTTGTTACACAGATGACCTGTCTATGTGGAGAATAAGGAGAGGCCTGTGTGTTACAGAAAAGCAGCACATTCCTTGTTCTTGAAGTTTCTATAATGCACACTTTTTCAATTTTTTTTTTTGCACAAAGGTGAATGGCATATCTGCTGTGTAAGTCCTTTTGGGACATATATGCACTCAGCACTATAAGATTCCTGAAACAAGTTTTTCAAGTGTGTCTAAAATATAATTATTTTTTCCCCAGTGAACCTGGAAATTATATGGGACCCAAGAAGGAATAACTCATGATACTCTAAAAAAAAAAAGAAAATATGCTGAATATTAGGTTCTTAATAACAATATGTTCTTCTGCAACAGTATGACAGTATACAATAAGAAAGGGAAAAAGACCCTATCTTTATCAAGAGCTTTTTTCTATTTGTAAAATACATTTATTCCTAGTCTGTAAATGCCTCAGTGTGTGAGACAACTGCAGAAACAGTGATGTTTTCCTTACTGAAAAATTGCAAAGTAACAGCAGAATATTTCTGTTCTAAAAATCCATAACTTGCCTCCTGCTTTTGAAATCCTGCCATCAATATGTTTTGCTGACAGCCCAGACTGCACAGTATTTTTGCCTGCTTTTCCCTCTTCCTGAGACCATCCATGATGGGAGGGCAAGAGGTGGGACACACCAGTGGCAGTGTGGGGTCTCACATGAAGTCAACATTTTGCCAATACTAGGCTTTTTTTGTCTGCTCAACCCTGCTTCCTAAGAAAAAAACAATCCAAAGAGGCAAATTATTTTACAGTCTTTCTGATAACAGTATCAGAAGTATCAACAACATACAGGCTTTACCTTACTGCTGTGATTTCACTTTAAGGTCCTGAAATAAAGGAACATAATCTTGTACAGGAGCCTTGAAAGGTGAATGGTCTTCTTGAAAAGTATTGAGCAGACTTTCAGGGAATACCAGTCATCACTTATAGCATCCAATATGTTTTCTTACACTTTTTTTCTCAATAGGATGTTGCTGAGTTTTTGGGGCCTCTTAAACTAGTGAGTTGTCAGGTTATGTACTCAGTCCAAGGCAGATTTGAAGTGGAATTGAGTGTATCTTTAAAAACTGACCCATACTTCTAAATGCCTAAAGTACTGTTTTCCTGCCTTTTTACATTACTTAAGTGAGCCAAATCCAAATTGCTTGGAGTACCTTACAAGACATAAATCACAACAAATGGTTGGAGATTTTTTTTCTCATGCCTGTGTTTCTCAGATTTCATCCAATGTTGATTTTCCAGAGGAAAAAATATCTTAAATAGGCATAAATACCTCATTTAAGCACATCCTAAAGATAATAAATATGGTCTGTCATTGTCATGACTTTTCTGTTTCAACACACTACAGATTATCTGATGGTTAAAGTCCCAGTCTTGTAAACAACTCTATTTGGATACTTTACTGCTGGGACTATTTGATTATTTTATTTTTCTTGGGTCTGATTATTTTCTTCTCTTTTGTGATAAGCAGTGCTGAGAAGATTACAAGAAGATAAGGGAACTCTATGACTAATCTTCACCAAGTCCTGCCTGAAGCTTGTGAAGATTATTTCTACAGTAATGAAGTTACCCTTGATAGGGTGAAACTGTATAGTGAATTATTGGGAATAAAGACAGTTTGGAACACTGCATGAATATTTTGTCTTAAAGCTAAAAAGTGCTTTTTCAAGCTGGAGGACATGTATTTCAAATAGGGACATTGGCTCTCTGCTACTTTGTGTTAAAAGATTATTAGTTTAAGAAGTTTATTGGATGCAAAGTATGATGTACAGTTACTGTGGACCACAGATTTCCTAACAATGATGTGACTTCAGTTTCCATGCAAGCAATTCTTTAGGAATCACTTGATTTATTTTGATGATAATGTGTTCTAGGTGAATTATATGCTGTTCTTTTTAATTGTATAAAATAGAATTTGTATTTAAGAAGTGCCCTTAGAGATTAATGGGAAGAAATTCAATGAATCACTAAGTTGTATTTTACAGCTGAAGTAGCTTATGGAATGCATATGTACAAACTAAAAAGTGGGGGAGTAAGGCCATTTTGAAATGTAGCATTGTGAAAACTAAGAATTCAAATAAGAAAAGAGTCCTTTTGAGCCCTTCAGCCTGAGAGAGGGTTTTTCCATGAGGAACAGCTTGTGCTGTCTGATGATTGTCTTCATGATAGACAGCCCATTATTTGGTCCCTGTGGAGTTACCACCACAAGACATGAAGTCTTTACCAATCTCTCCAACAGCCTAAGGACAAACCCTTAGGTTATCTCACTTTCATATCTGACAGAGGGCATAAAGTGCTTATTTTCTTGCTGGTCTTGTGATAATTCTCTCTCATCTGTGTTTCTCTGCTGATCAGCTTCCTAACTTCTTCAGGACATTTATGTGGAAGAAATACTCTGAAGTGTTGCTAGAACCAAGAGCCCTGTTTACAGACCACAGCATGTCTTAGGGCAGGCAGAGACTGAAGTGTTACTTAATGTGATGTGTGCATTAAAATTTAAAAAAACCCAAAAAAACTAGAGGCAGTAAAGCCAGCAAATACTGGAAGTGCTCACTGCAAGCATACAAGTCAATGGTACTGTCAGATTACACTGCATGTGCTACAGAAGCCAAGGGCTGTGCTTGTACAGTGAAGTACTGGATTGTTCTCCCTAGAGATCATATTTTACAGGTCATGATACAAATTAAGTAGCTCAAAGAGAGCAATAGCTGCAAGCAATTGAACCATGGAGAAGAGGAGCTATGGTTTAATTTTTTCAAGACTGGCTAAGCACTTTACTATTGCCTGAAAAATCACTACTTCTAAGTACTTCAGAGCTCTCCCTGCCAACTCCCAAGAAGCAGAATACAAAAAAGGCAGGTAGAAGCAGGCTGCTGCTGTAATAGCTCATCCAGTGGGCAAGTCCTTCCCTGCCCATACCCAAAGGCATACAAGAAAGAGAACAGCTGAAAGCGAGATTCTAGGCTAAGTAACACTTGTTGAAAAGATTAGGCTGTGAATTTAGCTCTCCTGTTTTAGGCTACAGAGATCTCATGCATATCCTAAGTGGCCACACAGTGTACATGCTGACTAAATAGAATTTTCCCTGGTCAAACCTGTTACATTTAGTATCACCATCTTGGAATAACTGAGGATGATGAAACATCAGGACAGAAGAGCATATTAAATCTGGCCAGAACAAACCAAATTTTATTAATCAAAATTTAAGGTGCTTAACAAGTTGTACAGTCTGTGGTACAAAGTCAGCTACAAGCTTGTACAGAATTATGCACTTACATGTCCAATGTTCCCTAAATATTTCTCACAAGAGCACACTTGTGCATCCAACTGTTAGAGCTGAAGTTAAAGGAGTTGTGACACCCAGCTGGACTAAAGACAAAGTTGCCTTAACTAATGGTTTTCCTTTAGTGACATTCTTCTGTGACCTCAGATTTCCAGTTTCTCTATGGAAAGGGAGGAAAATAATTTAATTTCTCGAAGTTGGAACATGTTTACCCAGGTTGTCCCTAAGCAAACTTGCCCTGGTGCAGCAATTTTGCTACAAACTGAAGTCTGCAGGTTTAATCAATATAAACCTTAGTCTCACCTTGATTTAGATCTGGCTTGTATCAAGCTAAACTAAAATGATGGCACCAGGTGTTAATCCTTGTTGGGTTTGTGCATTATTTTACATGATTTCAACAAAAGAGGTTAAATTTTAGATAAATGCAGACATGCTCATTATGCCCCAAGATATTCCTCCACGGCTCAGTGCCCAGATCACAGCATCTCCTGGGCAGGACTGGGAGGGCATGGGCTGCACTGAGGCTCCTGCTGTGATATAGCAGTATTACCAGGGGAACAAGCCTCCGACTCCAGGGAGGCTTTTCTTTCATCTGGGGCAAGAAGCCCAGGTTGCATCTGCCTCGCAAGGAGCACGTGGGCTCACCTGCCCCATCCTGCCCGGGGGCTGCTGCGCACACCTGCCCCATCCTGCCCGGGGGATGCTGTGCACACCTGCCCCATCCTGGGGGTTGCTGCACACACCTGCCCCATCCTGGGGGATGCTGTGCACACCTGCCCCATCCTGGGGGTTGCTGCACACACCTGCCCCATCCTGCCCGGGGGCTGCTGCGCACACCTGCCCCATCCTGCCCGGGGGATGCTGCGCACACCTGCCCCATCCTGCCCGGGGGATGCTGTGCACACCTGCCCCATCCTGGGGGATGCTGTGCACACCTGCCCCATCCTGCCCCTGCCCGGGGGATGCTGTGCACACCTGCCCCATCCTGCCCGTGCTCCGGGGCTCCGCAGCCCCCCCGCCTTTGTTCCGCTGGCTCCGCCTCGGCGCTGTCCCCTCCCCGCGGGGCGGGCCCGGCGGCGGTGGGAGCGGAGGGCTGCTCCCCTCCCTCCCGGCTGCTCCCCTCCCTCCCGGCTGCTCCCCTCCCTCCCGGCTGCTCCCGCCCCGCCGTCCCTCCGGCCGGCGCTGGCTGCGCTCCGCGGCAGAGCGGGTGCGGGGGGAGCCGCGGGAGGAGCCGCGCTCTGCCGCTTTGTGCCGGCAGCCGCCGCAGCACGGCCGCAAAGGTAGGAGGGCTCCGGGCCCGCCGCTCCCCGCCCGGCCCGGCAGCATCCCCGCCGGGCTCCGCGGGCGGAGAGGAGCGCAGGAGGGAAGGAGAGGAAGGGGAAGGGTTGGATGCAGAAATGGGCTTTTCCAGCTGCTGCTCTGCTGCTGCTCCGGGCAGCACCGTGCTAGGAACGCTGTGGGCTTACCGAAGGCGAAAGAAAAAAAAAAAAAAAAAAAAAAAAAGGTCTGGCTCGTTTTCTTGGCTGGGAGCAGCACATGGAAAGAGCTGGGAGGGATCCCGGTTGTCGGGCGCTGGCGGCTCCTGCCCGGGCTTTGGAAGGGCAGCAGCCGGGCTGGGATCCTCCGGCACTGCCCTCCCTCCGCCATCCCCAAACTCGCATCCCCTCCCGGGAGCGGCACCGGCCCGGCAGCCGCCCGCTGCTTTGTGCCGCCTGAGCTTCCTCATTCTCTGGGTGGGCAGCGGTGGTCTCCCGGCAGGCTTGGCCACTTGGTCCTGTTTCATCATAGCCGAGAGATTGCATCATGTTTCAGTCCTGGAGTCGGTCAGGGCAGAGGGAACAGAACCATCCTTCCAGAGCCATCCCTTGGCTTCCCGGGCCGACCGCTCGTTGATTTCCTGTGGAACGGAGGTTCGAGCTGAGAGCAGCCTGCCATTGGAGGCTGGGGGGGACAGGTCACAGCGACGTGGTTCGATTTCTTCCACTGAGAGGTTTTTTTGGAAACTCAAGTTCGTCGGTTTTACGCGCGGTATGTCTTGTGTAGGGGAAACTTGCCAAAGATTTGGGCGGTAGGAAAATAATGGGCGGCAAAAGAGCCAGAAGCGGGAGTCGCTCCACAGCCCGAGCGCTCTGGGGTGGCAGGAGCTGAGTGGACTCAGGCATCCCTCGGCATTCACCTGCCCTAAGGGACAGTGCAGCTGAGAAAATGCACACTCCGAAAGGCAAGACAAGGCTCATGCGAGAAACAGAGAAGTATTTAGCTTATCTCTCCTCCGGATCCTTTATGATCAGCTGGATGCAAACACTTGGTGTGCCTGTGCCTGTTCTGTTTATTGTATTACTGAAGTTTGTGGCCGAGATCCAGCTATAAAATGATAAATCTCAAAGCCAAAGAGATCCAATTAAATAATGTACTTCAGTCCAGGGCTTCTTAAGACGACAGATTCTGCTGCTCTTTGTGCAGCTCTTTGTTTTGTTCCATAGGGAAAAAAATGTCATGGCACGGCTTGGTTCAATTCTCAAAGGTATCCATAACAATTAATGATTATTCCATAACTAGTGTCTTGCCCTTGTATGTGCTCTGCTACTGTTTCCTCCAGGTGTTACAGGGCCACTCTTTTCGTTCATGGAAATAATAGTGTTATGAACCTTTTTTGTGTGCCTTTCTGAGAATGGTCGGTGCAGGGGCACAAGGGAGCAGCTTGGCAGCCAGATGGATCTATCCATCAGTGCTCTCCTGTATGGGCACTTGGTGCCCTTCCATCATCCCTCGTGCCTCCTGGTGGTTTCCATGGGAAGAACTGCACAATTACTTACTTGTTTTGAACAAACCCTTTTTCCTTTTAGAACTGGCATAAAAGAAGAGCAAATTCTACATTAGAGCCAGAGGGAGAGCATCCTGTCTTTCTGGGGCTACAGGGCACCACATGGGTTTAAGAAGAATTTGAAATGGATTTGAAAAAGAAGGATCTCCAGTTTTCTTTGTGTCTCAGCCACTGATTGCAGTCACAAGCCGGCAAACAGAACAATGAGCAGATACTGCCTTTGGTGAAACGTGGCACTGTTTGGTGTTTCCTAGGAAATTTGTCATCCAAAGTGTTATGTTGTGTTCCTGTGTCTTGGGTAGATTTTTAGATGAAGGGATTTGGAAGGTCTGCAGGGTTAAAATTGCAGTATTGAAGCAGTGCCAATGAGGAGAGGGTAAAATGCAAGACTTCAATAGATCAGCCACTCACACTATTTTAAAATTTTGCAGTCTTAGTGAAGAATGATTTTCCTTTTCCTCTCCTAAAGCTCTCAGAGTTGGATAGATACTGTCTGAGACATAAAAGCCAAAATCAAATATTGAAGTCTCAGTGCGACAGGCTGTATTTGGTACACGTGTGACTAATTGTACTATTCCTTTCAGTGGTGCAGAGACAACTTGCTGTAAGACCAGGAATTGTGTTGCCCTGCTGCTTGCTGCCATCTCCCTTGTGACATTGCCTCAGGACAAAGAGCCAGCGTTCAGGGCTGCTTGATGCTATCTGGAGTCCACCGATTTAATTTCCATCCATTTTCAGAAGTTTTGTGCCTGATAGGTCAGTCAGTGGAGTGTGGTATCCAGGAGCCTGCCTGGTTAACTGCTTTGTTCAAGGCTGTGCTCTTTGTTTCCTGAGGAGGAGGAAGGATGTACTTTATATTCATTTGCAGGAGATCTGCTGAGCTGGGAGAGTGGGATGCAAGGACTTGCATCCAAACTCCTGTACAGTTTAGTCCACTCTGTGCTGTTATGGGTTAGTCACAGTAAAGCAAACTCTGGCAATTTTTCAAAAAAATTATGCATCCCTTCCAGCTATGCAGTTGTACTGGTTTTAGATGTGAATGACACCTAGCTACTGGTATGGATCTGACTTCCCTGACTCATCACTTCGTTGACAAATAGTGTTTCATATGGTATAGAAACTGTCTGTCTGGGCTGGGCGGGTGACTGTGTTACACACTCAGTAGGAATTATTCCAAATTAATATACTTCTAATGTAAAGTGTTCTTAGGATCACAGTTGAATTCTTAATAGTCAAACCCAACAAGAGTAATAGAAATGTGGAAGTCAGCCAGAGGACTGCAGGTCCTGTGAACTCTGAGCTTTTAGTGAAGGACTGAAAAAGCCAGATCTTGAAAGTACTCCTCTATCTATAAGGGTTGTCTAGGAGGAATTAGTTTTAGGAATTAGTTTTCCTACTATGAAGCAACCTAAGCTGACCTTAGAGCAAGTTAAGTTTTCAAGGCCATACCAGAAGTCTTTTTGGGGAGTGTCTGCATGAAGTGATACTGAGAACAGTCTGTCAACACACTGTGAGCAGGTAGAAAGACATGTAGCTGCAGTGGCACGGGGTGACCCTGAGCTCAGTGCAGGGGTTACACCTGCAAGACTGTCTCACTGCACCAACCTGTCCATGCACGCTTGAAAATCTCCCTTTTGTAGTGCATCAGTGCTATAAAACACTATGTGTAGATTAAATTGCTCTTATATTAAATGATCTTTAAGGTCCCTCCCACCCCAAACTGTTCTATAATACTCTGTGGTCAGAAGTGAACTCTTGACTCTCCAGGTCATAAAAGACTTGCTGCTGTGAGTAATGGTAATGGATATTATTGCAGGAACATAACTTAGGTTTGTACAGTGGGGGATATTGAATAGCAAGTAACAGTCTTTTGGGACATAATCTCTATTTTCCAGAGATATGGCAACAAATTAAATCAGAATGGCAGAATTGCTATCAGTTTGCCCTTTGCCATGCCAGCAAAAAGTCATTCATGAGTTAGTGTGTGTAGTCAGATTTGGCTGCCAAAGGTGCTGAGCACCCTTAACACAGCAATGTCCAGATGAGCTGCTGGTGGTTGCCTCTCTTAGAGTATGCCTTGGAGAATACAGGAGGCTGTGAAAAGGATAAATCAATATCTATTGTATATTTTGCCAGTGTTCATCAAGAAATCTAGGAAAGAAAGTCCTAAGAGGATTTTTTTAATCAGTTGGATCTTGTATAGATACTGTGCTTTACATGTATTGTTTTAAAAATTGATGGTGTATGTTTGGCAGTAAAAGGAGCAAACTGATAGACCTGCCTTTTCTAAATCTCTTTCCTAAACTGAAAAAGAAAAAAAAAATTACTGTATTGCTCCTTTTATGGTGACATAGTGGTGGGATTTTTTGACTGTCTAGGGGATTTCTGCTGCCAACATCTCTCTGCCATTATGTAGTTTTGAGCTGAGTGATAAAGACTGTCTTTCTCTAAGACAGATGTTGGTAATGGCCTTGTTGTGCCAAAATCTTTGTGAGTACAAAATGCTGAATAAAAATATTTCCATCCACTAATAGTGAGTGCCAGAAAAGAGTACACAAGTGGTTTCAAATTTAATCTGCAATGTAGCTGATGTCTCAAAGATAAAAACATCTCTCCCCCAAGAAATACAGCACTGTATGTGAGGTAATTGCTATGAGTTACACTGAATATATATTATTCATTAGGGGACTGTCATTATATCATGCTTGTGAATTCCCCAAAGTCTCTTATCAGTGTCCTCATCACATCTCAACGTTTATGGAAAAGAGGATTTTGGTGTCCCACTTGACTGACTGGTGCTCTGGCTTGCTAGTAGCCACTTCTAGTGAACATGCTTGCCTTGTTCATTTAAAATGAAAAGACTTTGGGAAGGGAGTTGAGTTCATATATTCCCATTATCAGAGATAGCACTCCTTCACAGGGAATATGTAGTGATATGTTATGTCAGTTTTGCAGAAGAGCAAATAATAAAAACTCTTTCACATGCAGCTATCATGCTAAACTACTCTGCACTCTCTTCAAGGTATAAAGGCTCAATATTTGGCCGGTTGCTGTGGGTAGGTTTTTAGGTTGTTTTTTTTTTGGTCTGTTAAAGGATGTTTAAGTATCTCTTTGAAACTTATCTGCTCTCTCATCGGTTACACATGCTTATGGCATGCCTGTTAGAAATGGAAAGAGAGGGGAAGGCGAGGTAAGGATGGAATTTCCCTGTTATTGGCAATTAGCAGATCGAGATTTTATTCTCCTCTACCATTTTTTGCCAGGAGCAGCTGCAAAGAGAGAATGAGAATTACATTGTGACCTTCACAGCACTTCCTAGTGCCGTCATCAATCAGATCTGGCAGGAGCTTTATCACATCTATCAGTGTGGCTCATAAGCCACATGCTGTCTAGTCTGGGGGGAGAAACAAACAAACAATGGGAGCTACTGTAGGGTTTGTTTAAAATAAACAACCAGGAGTGAGCTTTTCCCATATGTGCCAGCTTTGTAGGGAGATTTCTGGTTTTGCCATGTGCTGTTGGGCTGATTAATAAAACATGATGATTGAAAAGCAGTGGAAGAGATTTTCACTACATTTCAATGGCACTGGCAACTCATTCACAAGCAATTGCAGCTTTAGTCTTTCTCAGGTGATGCTCTTCAGTCCCATTCTAATCCTCAGCATTATTTTTACAAAGGAATTCATGCAGTTAGATTAATTTGGGAGTTTTCTACACAGGTAAATGTTAAAGAATAAATAAGCATTTTCAGACTTCTCTGATTCTTAACATTATTAACACCCTGTTGATTGGTTGGTTTTCCCTATTGACCTTGGTCTGATTATGGAGTTTGCTAAAATTTAAAACATTTTGTGTCCTTACACTTTTTTATTGTTACACTAAGTGCACTGCCATTTTCAAATTCCTTTGCTCTCTGTTTCTTGCCACCTGCAATAGATAAAACTTGCTTTCCTTTCCTGGGCTCAGTACAGTGACATTTTGACAGGTTGTCACTTCATGCCTGACTTGCTTGCAGGCACAATTCTTTCCTGACAGGTAGATGGGAGAGCAAGAAGCAGTGGTGCCAGGCAGAATTGTTACTGTATGTATATTCTAGCTGCCTTCATGGTTATATGTTTGTGTGGATATGTGATATATACAAATGAATATATATCTTGCAAGTGGTTAACTTTTTTCTTTTGCCTTTACTCAGAGTTAGGATTGAATGCTCAAGAGATGGATTTCTTGTTCGGACTTGGTTGTTTATTAAATCTTGCCTAAAATACAGAGAGTTTTGCAACACTTCTAGCTATCAAGCTAAAAGTGAGAAAATGGAGGTGCATTTAGTTAGTTATAAGGGTTTTTAAAGGCTAACTATTTAATTAAGAGCTAACATCTATATTATTTATACTTTTGACTTAATAACCAAACACATGTGACCTGCACTATGGTACTAACTATCCAATCCAAAAACTACTACCTGAAATCATGAAGAAGAAGGAACCAGAAGGAAGGAAGAAACAATGCCTAAGAACGTCCAGCTTGTCCTCATACTTATTTTTATATTCTAAAACCCCAAATTCAAAACCTTTTACCATGTGAAATTACACACTTCTATTCTAATTACACACCATTGATTCTAACTCCATCACACAAATTTGGAAGCCTTTTCCAAAGCCTCAAGTGAAAAGCAGTGTTCTCCTGGGGGTCAGTGTCAGAAAGCACAGAAAGCCCAAAATTCCAGGTTTCTGGTTCCAACATATGTAGATAGATAAATAAAGGGTGTGTATATGTGTAGGTGATATGTTAGAGCTACCTTTGTCACACAGGTTTTCTGAGAAGAATGGCTAATTGCTAATTAATAAATAAATGCTCTGTTATACTTTTGAGTAAAAGATTAAGGCCTTGAGCTTCAAACTGTTAATGTTGATGGCCAACAGCAGGGTGTGATCTGTAATTTCTGTGTTTTTTAATCAGCCAGTTCTTGGCTGAAGCCATCCTTGTACCAGGTCTGGGCAGGGAAGTCTGAAATGCCATATGAAATGAGCAATAGCATGTGCCAGGAAAATGGGCATAAAATGTGACATACATTTAGCAAAAGGTTATCTACTCTGTCAGGAAAAAAGAATCATGTGAGCTGGCTAGGTGGTGATGGAAATAATGACTTTTGTGTTTTTCCTCAGTGTGTTCTGTCAGTTTGACAGGCTCTGGAGCCCCAGCTGCTGCACTGGCACTAGGCAGGGCAGAGGCTGCATTGCTCAGTCCCTCCCAAAACTCTACTGCCTCTTCTGGTTCCAGCAACTGGGCACCACAGCTGCACAAACACTTGGCAGAGAGTTTGAAGAGTCCAAAGCCATCAGCAGGGCCATTTCAGCAGCAGGATGAGGAGGAGAGGGAAAGCTGCCAGCAGGAATTGGTCTGGGATGCTGAGTCCTGTGTCATTGTTTGGGGGCTCCTGCTTCAGGAGGATGCAGCAAACCAGCTGGCTGCCTGCTGTGGGTCAGACCAAACAAAAAGACATGGTTTCAGCCCTGAAAAAAAGGTGGGCTGTAATGAGGGAGTAAAAAAATGGCAGGAGCTGAAAATAGGAGGTGATGCAGAAGGCAGAGGGATGGGTTAAGGAGCAGGGTTTGCTGAGTGTCACTGGGCAGTGATGGTTGGGAGCTGAGCTGCAGAGGGGCCACTGTGCTGCTGTTCTACTGCTGCATCTTAGCATAGATCAAACAGAAAGAAATTGCCTCTTGGAGAGTGGGATTTATTCATGTAATGCAGTCCATGCTATGGAATAGAGTGAAATACTGGATTTGTCACTGGCTGTAAGAGATCAGGCTGAAGAAAGTAAATACCTGAAAACATTAGGAAGCTCAGTGATTCTCAGCTCTGTTAATACATAGCATTATCAAAAGAATACCCTTTGGAAAATTAAAAGATCTGGCTCTTGGAAGGGGGAAAAAGCATTCACACTTCTGAGAATATACAGAACTCTTCTTGCCTGATCCCCCTTGTCTGCACCATGTGTTTGTCATTAGGACCATGAAAAGTCTCCTTAGAGGGGGAATGATGGGTGCATGGTGGGTCCTGCAGGAAGAACCAGGAGAGCTGAGATGAGACAAGGGGCTAGGTCAGGCCACAGCATTTTGTTTTGAGCTTAACAGGAATGAAATCCACCCTGAAGAGTCTTGGGGAAAATTCTGGATGAGAGCCAGTATGAATAATGCTGAGTGCAGATGGGTGGGACCCCACCTGGTTACAAAAACAATTCTATTTCCAAGGTTAGCAATTTCTGCTGATAAAGGGGATATTTAACAAGTTAGGTTTCTTTTAAAAGGAAAAAAAAAAAACCAATTGGAGACCTTAAAAAAACAAACTCAAATCAAAAGTCTAAAAGTCTCTCACTTCAGAAATTAATGAAAACAAGCCCCCAAACATGCAGACAGCTGAAAGCACACACCAAGAACCTCAGATAAACAAAACAAGTGTCCTCTGGGGAAAGGAAGAGTTGTTCCTTCTCTGGGAAAGTTTGTCTGTTCCTGTGGCTTGTGAACTTTTCATCTTCTCTGGGGCTTTCTGCTGTCCTTGCTTTGCTTTTTTCAGCTTCTTGGTCTTCTTTCCCTGGAGCCCAGAAAAGTGCTTATGTGAGCACCAGACTTCAAGTAAATGGATGACAAGTGCTGTTCCTCAGGGGGTGGTTTTGGGACCAGTCTGGTTTGACTTTTTGCCAGTGACATGGGCAGTGGGACTGGGTGCAACTCAGCATGCAGTAGCCTCTACTGCAGCTTGTGGCCATCAGGACACCTTTCCCCTTGTGACAGCCCCATCCTGGACATTATTCCAGAGCTAATCTGAGTAAACTGTATTCAACAAGCCTCAAAAATGCAACAGTTAATTTTAATCTGACTCAAGTGTCTATTAGTCTCCAATTGACTACTGCTCCTGTCTGTCTCTGCAATGACTGAGCCTCACAGCCTCTCATCACTGCAGTTTCCTTCCCATCCCTTTGGATCTTCCTCTTTATTGTTGTTTGCAAAACACTGAGTCTGAATTTTGCATGTGGAAAATCTTGCTGAGAGCTGTCCCCCCTTTGACCTCATTTTTTCAGATCTCTCATTTTTCTGTCCTCTTGCTTATAGTTCAACTATGTAACTTTTAAAAGTGGTCTGAGTGTAAAAAATAAATTGTAGTGAAGGCTTGTCTGTAAACAGTAGCTCTCTCTACAAGCCAAGGGCAAAGAGATATGTGTGTAGAAGGCCCAACTGACTGACTGTCCCAGAGAAACAACTAAAATACTGATTGGATTTAAAGGAAAGCAGAAGTTGTCTTGAAGAGGTATGATGTTTGGGGATTTCTAGACTTCCTCAACCCTTTTTAAATCCTTCAAAAAATTTTTTTTCTACCACAATAACATCTTTTAAGCATTATGGAACTAGTTCTGCTGTTCTTGCACTTGGGATTCCTGTCTGGTTTATGGTCAGCACATCTACAGGCTCCAGGATATAAGTGCAAACTCTGATTGCCCTGAAGTTTATTGTACTTTATGGGAACAAAGAGTGAAATCCATCTTGGAGATTTGGGGTCATTTGGGCTTCAGGTTTCCTGACATACCAGCTCTTACTAAAAACCCAGCTGTTCTGGGGTTTTCTGCCGGCTTTAAAGAAAAACCAAATTAAGAAAAAGTACTCTGCCAAATAGGGATCAAACCTTAGCTTAGTTTGAGTGTGCTTTAAGTAGTCTCAGTCTTTGCATTGACACTAGTTAAGTTCTTTTGCTTCAGGGAGGTAACTTGGAAGCAGAATTTGTGAATGAGTCTGGCTTTTTCCTGCACATTGCTGTAGGGAAGGGCTGTTTCCTACCCAGCTCGAAGTGTTTCCCTCTGTGAGACAGGATCTGAACAACCCAGAGCAAGACCTACATCTAAATAATGTGACAGCAAAGATACATGGAATGATGCTGCTTCCCAAGGTGTGGCTGCAGGGTGGTTCTTGGCCAGGAGGTGTCACCTGGACTGAGGTGCCCAGAGACAGCACTGCAGGAACATGCCCTTCTCAAGCTATGGTTTGAGCTATGTACAGAGAGCATAAGACACACAGCCCTTCTAGCAAGTTGTCATCAGTGACTTATAAAGCACTCAGTACCTTAGAGCAGCTCTTTATATGTTAATAACTCATTAAAATCTAATGACTTCATGAAATTGGACTAGCAGTAGGAACTGGAAATGGCAGATGTTCAGGGTGTGAAGGGAAGGAGAGAACTGACAGGCTGAAAGAAATGCATAATAAAGTTGTAAGGATTTTTGGTCACCTCTCATCAGCCCTGCTAGTGCCTCAGCACTCCTGAGATTTCAGTACTAACCCACAATCTTCACTAATGAAGTGCAAGGAAGGGACAGAAACATGTAAGAATCCTTTAGCATCTTTTCCATTTATTTGTGTTGCCACCCCTATTTTTTAAGCTTTCTTTTTAACTCTTGCAATACTACTGAGTTTAGGAACACTGCTAAATTCTGGGATAAACAAGCTTTTATCTACTTTACTTGGAAACCTTTAGGACATAGTGCCAGGTTTTACATCCCTAAGACCTTTGAACTGTGGTTTGCAAGGATTACCTCACCTGCCCCTTGTGCCAAGCAGTCTGCAAACATCTCACCTGCTGCTTCACACTCCTTGCTCTGCTGTTTGCTGTTTGCTGACCATCCTGGATCAGTTCATTTCATGCCAAAACAATCCTTCCCCTATTCAGTCCAGCTGCACACAGTGCACAGGAGCAACAAAAATTATGTGTGTGATTCCAGAGGGCTCTTAGCAGCTCTAGGAGGGGTGGAGTGAGGCATGGCTCTGTGTGTACCATGGCACTTCACTGAGTTGTTTTGTTACAATCAGTAATAAAGAGCATTTTTGTATAGTTCAGTAATATAAAAGTAATATTGAGCAACTGCACCTTGTGATGAGAGTTGCCAGGGTGTAACTACATGAAAGCAGACAAAGGGCATGGCAAGAAGGTTTTTTGTTTGGATTGGAGAAATCATTATTAGAGGCATAATTCTCCAAAATTGTAGTTGTTGGTCTGTCTGAAGTCAGCCTGCCTAGGAAAATATTTAATTCCTTTTGCCACTGTTTCTTTATTAAAGTGAGAATTTCTTCCTGGTGAGATTTTTGTAAGGAGGAAATTTCACATACACCAGTGGAAGTTGTCCAAAGCAGAAGGGGAAAATGCCGTTTCAAACTGTTAAGTACAGAATTAATAAAGGCCATCTGGAAAAATAAGTGTTCATTGGTTGCTGATTTTGCATGTAAAGTGCATTTTCTTATGGAATTATTATTTATACTGTAGTAAACCCAAATCAGAATTGAATAATTTTATTCAGTTTTTAATTTGGCATTATAACCAGGTGATGGCCTCTTCTTTCCTATGCTTAAGAATTAACTTTCTTGTCTGCAGTTAACTCTTTGTCTGCCTGTAGGAAAGTGAATTTTTGTCATTGACTGATATCAGAAAGATCAGGGGCTTGGGGCCCTGATAGTTGGGCTGCTGGGAAACACTGAACACCAGCAGAGAGCACTTTGAGTGGAGAGGATTGAGAATTTTCATTGTCTGTTGCCATTATCTTGTTTTACACTTCTTGTCAGCCAGCTTGTTACTAGTAACAAAGATTACTAGAATCTGGGCTTTTGAAAATCCCATTATTTTCCTTTCTTTATCTGATCACACCATAGAATTATGTCACTGAATTCAAATTCTGACAGTGGTAGACTTTGTGTCCTGGATGATTAAACATTTTGCCAGCATAAAGTTTCTAAATTAAGGATCAGAGGGCTGCATCCTATCTGCTCAGTGTGAGGGCTAAGAAACAGCATTATTAAGCTAGCTAGCAAAACAACTATAAAATGTGTATTAAGACTAGCAAGTGGATTAATTTAGGTAGTTTCCTATTGCCCTAGCTTCTTTATCTCCCCAGAGGGTTCTTTTCTGTCTTCATATATGCATCCATTTTCAGGATCTCTCAAAGCAAGAACTGTGTATTTTGGATAAATAATGTGCCACTGCTCTTTTTCTATTATTATAGTTATTATAGGATTTTTACTTGTTAGGTCAGATCAGTTTAATTTTCCATATTAAAAATAGTAACTTCTGAAGGGAAGATTTAGAATGATGTATTCATTGTGACTGATAGCTGCTTTACCAAATGATCATCTATCAGCATCTACTCATACAGGGCTCTTGGCAGCATAGAATGACCTTAATCTAGCTCCAAGTCCAAAGATGACAATATATCTGCTGGACTTGAAAAATATTAAACTGGTTTGTCTGCACACTTCACTTGAAAATATCCTGCCCCAAAACAACCATATTTGTTATTGTTTATGCTTGTTTTTAAGCAGCAGCCTGCCCCACACTGGAGGTATTTTGGATCCACATCTGAATGGTACCCTATCCTCTCTTTTGCCATCCTGTTTTTTTAGCCTTGCCTTACTCTTTGATTGAGTACCTGTGTTTGCTGTTAATTTTCATGTGTGATGAGTTTTGGATAGGGTCAGTATCCTGACAAATTGCTTTAGAAGACAAATGGTGAGCAATGTCCCCATTGTAAGAAATGGGACCAAGGTGCTCCATCATGGAGATTTTCAGCCCCTCAATACAGAATCTTGCTGATGGGAACTTGTTTGGGTCTTCTTTCTTATCAGAAGATCAAGAGCAGAAATTATGTAGAGGATTTCATTTCAATCACTGTCCTTCAAAGATAGAATGCAACTTGACATGTGCAGCCAAAGGCAAAGTGAAACAGAAGGCAACCAACTTGGACATTGATTAAAGACATGAATGACTGCAAATAGTAATAAGGTTTGTGAAATAAGATGCTTATCTAAATCAGGTGTAGAAGAGCAGTAGTGGGATGCAGAGGGGTGGTAAAAGGATATTTAACTGCATTATTCAGTGCACTCTGGGGCTGGAACTAAACTGCTGTGGCTGGACTGGTGTTGGTTAGGAAAAGCAAAGGCACTGAGTACAGTGCAAGCCCTGCTTATCTGTGGGACTTGAGGGATAGGCATGCTGTTTGTTAAAAGCATTTTCATTATGTTTGTGGTGGCCTGTCCTGTTTGCTGTTCTTGATAGATGGGTGTCAGCTATGAGCCAAAAGTGCTTGCTCTCTGTCCTCCCTTTTCTTAGGACAGGGGGATGAAATCTTTCATATAAACATCACATCTGTTATGTTTTTCATACCAGTTTTGAGGCATGGAGAAAAAGACCATGATGAGTCTGTGACAGGAGGAAGCCAAAGTGAAATGAGAATGTATTTTTAATGAAGCTATGTTACATTTACTGATTTTGAAGATTAGCATTTGGAAATGTGCTTCTTAACTGAGGATAAACAGTTTGTTTTAATCTATTCACATCTAAATTAGGACTCAACTATTGGTACTTGCAAGCACTAAGAAAAGCACTCACTCAGACCATCTGCTGAGAAAAGGGGAGTATGAAGCTAAGTGTCATCATATGTTCACAAGTCTTGCCTGTCCCTGGTGCTTGTAACAGCAGCCTCATGTGAGTGCTGAGTGAGGCTGAAACTGAGGAGGCTCTCTGGGATCTCCACTGTGGCTCTGTGGTGCCAGTTAATGGGTTCTTCAGAAAATGCAATATAGATATTTCTCCCACTTCTGTTCTCAGCAAAAATGGTTAAGCACGGTTAAAAGATGACATGAAAATGATAAATAATAACAGCACAATTAAATACATGTGAGTATAACATATCACTAAACAACTGTCTCTATATATTTAAATATGCTACTGTAATGAGAAAGCTCTTTTTCACTTTCATTTTAGTAAACATGGGATCAGATTTCCAAATGAGAGGCATGAAAGCTGATAGGCACTTAGAGTGGGATGCATTCTGCCTGACCTGAGCCACACATGGCAGAGCAGGTCTGCAGCTGAGCTCCTTCCCAGTAGACCTTCTGTACAATCAGGGGATACAAATTGGCTTCTCTAGGATGTAATTAATCTGATCTGTTCTAGACATCTATTTTAGGAAGCCTAAATTTCTCCATTGACTGTGCATTGAGCCTAGGGCAACTAGCTGAGATACAGATGAGTGCTTTGTAAGCACTGGCATTTAGTCAGAGCAATGTCACTGCTAAAGCTCAAATGGCCTGCCTCAGCTTTCAACCCTATAAAATGAGTCATTCTTCTGAATTAAAGGAATTTATTCAGGAGGCTTAAAGCAAGATGATAATTCTTTTCATTTGCATATATAAGTGTACTCCTACTTTGGGTTTAGTTAGTGCTTACAAAAAGGTCTGTCACAACATCTTCTCATGGCTCTTTCAGGGCTTTGATGGCTTATGGTATTCAGGGAGAACATATTTGGAAAGAGACTGGAAATGCAGGAAGGATGACAGAGACAGATTCTCAGTAAATGAGGTTTATAATATAAAATTCTTAGTGGTGTTCTTCTGGGCATTGCTGTATAATTTTAGTTTTATAACTAGATTTATGAGTAGTTTGCCATATTGGTCACATATAAAATTATTTGCATACCAAATGTGAGTTCATTCAGCTGTGAGATTTTTATTTAGGCTGCTGCTCTCTGTGCCTAACTAATTAAGATGTCATGCATTTGAGTAACTGAGGTTCTTAATCTTCAATAAGCTAAAAATAATTAGTTCTATTGCCACAGTTTAAAATTTTAAAACAACAAAAAAAAGTGCCATCAAAATAAAACATGTTCTCAAGACAGGGAAAGAAATTGTGTAGTGGCTTGGAAGCCATCACATGGGAAACTACAGATAGTATTTGGGAAAATTTTTTCCTTATCTTTGAAAAAAGTGCACACTATAGCTCATAACTTCAGGGAAGTTGAAGTATCTGGATTTAACTAGTAATTTACTAATCAGTTTAAAGATGAATCTTACATTTAAACAATATCAGGGATTTGGGATTTTGATAAGAAGCTCAGGGAGGATCCCAGTGGCTTGGATTTATTTCCAAAACCTGATTCTTTTTATAAGTATATTTCAAGTTTGGCCAGGAAGTATAGATATAGATAATTAAGAAATATGCCTTTTTCCAACAGAAATCTATATACAAAATACTGTATTGTAAGGTGATCTCCTTAAAGGCTGCTTTTTAATCAAACTCAATTGTTTTGGGTTTTTTATTATATGCTATATTATATTACATATTGAATACATTTAATATAGTTATCATTCTGAGGTAGTGTAATAGAGCAATAATTTCCATAGAATGCAGAAGAGCTTTAAATAGAGATGGCTGGAAACTGTAAACCTGCAGCAGCACTCAAATGACTCCAGTGGGAAATGAACACCTATAAAAATGGGTTTGCCCATGGGATGCAATCAGGCAGAGGTCATCACACGTGTGTTTGCATTGAGTCCAGTGGAGAAGTTCAGAGATTTAAACATGTCTGTTGCCATGCCAAAAGTCCCCGTGGAACTGCAGACCTCTGAAGATGCAGAGCACCTTGTGAAGCTCCTTCATTTACCCCTAAGGCAGACAGTGCACACAACCCATGCTCTCTGTTTCTTTGTTGATATTTGTTGACTGGTATCAGCCTTTGTCTGACTCCTTGTTGCTGTTTAACTCTTAAAAGTAGTTCAAAGACTTAGTAAGCTGAAGCTGTTTTTGTAAGGAATGTAGTTCTTCATCAGTGCTGCAGGCTGAATAATTGCTGTGTGGCTGCATGTTGCTTGCATGGTAGGTGACCTCCCAGAAAGATTCATTAGTGTTTGGAATGTGATGATTATTCCTGTATTGTTTTCCCTAAATAGTTTTTGTTGAAAGAAAGAGATAAGTTAAATATTATTAGAAGTTGGAGAGGTAGAGTGTATTTTAGAAAGTGCTTTCATAAACACATGACATTCACTCAGTGCAGACCACCACGTGGATGCTGTTTAATTTAGGCAAGTGTCCATTCATGTGTTCTTTACAAGGGCCTGTGATACACTGAGCAGCTGGAGTTTTTGTTAGCTTTCTATATTAACCAGAAAGGCAAGGTAGAACTAAATGAGAGCATCAAGCCTTGGTGAATACTTCTGTGCTTTCTTCAAAACTGTGTTCAGGATCCTTAGCAAAATACCACAAGGTGCTGCAGGCATTGGTAGGAAGAGATTGGTTTTAAATACATTTACACAGCTCTCCTTACATTTCTGTCCAGTGAACTGCTGATTTCTTTGACAGTTAAAGACCTTAAATGCAACCAAATGTAAAGGACTGGGCAGGCATTAAGGATTTTAAGTGCAAGGAGCAGCCCTCTGGGATGCCTCCCTTTCAGTATTTATCTTGATTTAGAAGAAATTGGTTTGAGCTAGTCACCATATAGCACATAGGTACTTACACCTCTTCACAAGGATACTAACAAATGCAACATTGGATAGGATTTCTTGACTTAAAACTGATTTGTAGCTAGTCTTCTCCCCTGCAAAGTAGTGAGGTCTGACCTAATCTAGTGAAATGTATTGAAAGTGTAGTTCTGGAGTAAAACCACATAGTGTTCAACAAGTCTACATTGAGAGACCTCTCAGTTGCAAAATGGTGTCAACTTCTAAATTTTTTAATTCAAGCAATCTCATTTGCTGATCCCAAATATATCTGGAGAAAATTGACCCCAGCTTTTTAAAATATGAATTGCTGGTGCCCATCACTCCTTTTGTTGCTATTCTGATATTCTACAGAATATGCTTGTATTTATCTATCTTGCCATGTATATGTATATAAATATCTAAGTATACACCAGTTGTTCTTTGTGGGTCAGTGGAGGATGTTTTAGAGAAGCCATGAAAAGGACACTCAAATCTGTGTCTACCTCACCCCTAGCACTGAGGTTCCTGTGTGACACAGACCCCTGGGTCTTTGCAGGGGATCTGATGCTTCTCTGATTAATTTAGGGAAGCTTGACCAATTTCCTGAGTCCTGGTGAGGATCTTCAGCTTTTCCTGGGCTGTTGGATTTTGCTGTAGAAACAGAAGCACTAAGTAAACTAGGTAGTGCTTCCAGTTGCTGAACTGGTTTAGCTGAGTGCAAGTTGTGGGGTAGAAAAGACAAAGGTACTTAAACTGTGTTATGGACAGCAGGTCGTATATATGAATATATATAAATACAATAAATGTATTTATACATTTATTGTATATTATATATACAATATATAGAAATACAATACATGTAATCTGTTGTAGGGGAATTCTGAAAGCCTGAAGGAGAGATTTCTTCCTATTGCTCCAGATGCATTTCCATTTTTCCCATAAACTGGAAACACCAAAACTTTCTACCTTTCCATACTCCATCCTTAAAGAGGATGGATTCTTTCTGAACTGAGTGTTGGGGTTTATTGTTTCTTTGTGGGTTTGTTTTGGGGCTTTTTTGTAGTTTTGTTTTGTTTTGTTATTTTTTTTTCTGTTGTTGTTTTTGGGGTTTTTTTTTGTGATGGTGTGGGTTAGGGTTGGTTTTGATTTTTGTTTAATACTTTCATTTGCCATGCTGTTTGTGGATTTCAAAACCTTGCCAGAAGGTATTTTTAAAACTGGTCACTCCTCTTGGTTGTCACGTCAGCACAAATCAAAATACTTGACAGCTATTTTTCCAATGAACTTTATTAAATTCGTTAATGAGCTTTATTAAATTAATCTTACAGTGTAAGGCTTTGTATATAGTCTGCTTCTGTAAGGGTTGAATAATATGCTTGGATCTTTTTTCTAGGAAAAGAGACTGTAGAATTGAGAATTGTAATGTATTCAATTTCACCTGGAGAACAATATTCTGAAGGTTAAAATACATCAAAAAGCTAAACTGTTCCCTTTGGAATGTTAGATGAGGATAGCTGTGTCCATTCCTCTGTTACAACTTTTATGTATCCAGTTGCACTCTCTTCTGTTTAATTATCAGGTAGGAGCACAAATCAAAAAATATAAAAAGGAAAGGGTAGTTAGGATATCCAATTGATTCATTATTTATGTAAGAAAATATAGTCTCTACTGATGCTGTATTTATTGACCTTAAACCAAATTTCTGAAGGCAAAATAAACAATGTCCCTAATGTAAAACATGAAAGACTACAGGACTGTTTAATTCTCGCAGAATTATTCAGAATGAACTTTCCCTCTCTTTGCATGGTTGCCTTTAGTCTTTAAAAGCACAGTGCAGCATTGTTACCAGAGAAAATAATCTTTCCTCAGAGATGCAGGATAACACCCCTGCCAGGAATGCACTGCCCCAGGGGGAGAAAGCTAAAGGTGAGCCTGCTTGCAGCTTTTGCTTTCATTTGAACAGAATCATAACATTTAGGCTATTGGTGACATTGCCTCTGATAATTCCAGCAGGTTAGAGCATCTGAGTCTGTTTCACATGTAACACACAGAAGTATTTTGCATTTGTTTTTAATAATTGCCATTTTTTCCTTTGGGTGTTTTATTACAACATGTTCTATGGAGCCCCAAATTTCTCTGTCTAAATCACACATGCTGCATGAAGCTGAGCATACTGCATAAAAAAAACAGCCTTGTTTTTGCTCCCACAGAGCTACTGAGTCCTTCAGATAAACAAGGGAAGCCCCACAGGAATAGGGGCTGTTCTCTGAGGAGCTGGGGGTGAGCTGCAGCCTTCCTGCCATACCCTGAGTGCCTGACCCAGGGGACAGAGATGTTTGATCCCAGCCCTTGTCCTCTGGTTGCTGTCATGCTTTTACCCATATCTATATCTATATCTATATCTATATCATCTATATCTATATCTATATCTATATCTATATCTATCTATATATATCTATATCTATATCTATATCTATATCTATATCTATATCTATATCTATATCTATATCTATATCTATATCTATATCTATCTATATCTATATCTATATCTATATCTATCTATATCTATATCTATCATCTATCTATCTATCTATCTGTATGTATGTATATGTAGGTATATATATATATATGTATGTACATCTTTATACACACATATGTCTAGGACTAGACCATGTGCAGTGTTACCATTGTGTGACATCTACACCAGAGATGTTTCACAGTGATTTTAAGTCTAAATGTAGGCTGCTGCTTACTACAAGATATGATGCAGCTCTTGGATTGTCCCTTCCTTGCTCTTGCCCTGCAGACACTCCAGCAGAAGCTCTCACTGGCACATGGTGAGCTGGCTCTATTCCCTCCTCTGGCTCACCCATGGCCCAGAAATGCTAATTTTGTCCCAAAGGAAATCATGGAAATGAGGGATCAGGGATGACATCAGTCCCTCTCAGCAGCAGCCTGGGTTAACTTTAACTTTTTGTAAAACCACAGCTTTCAGGAAAGGCAGGGATGGAAAAAAAAAAGAAAGCCAGAAATGACCATCTGATTTGAAATACCTACTTTCATACTTGTGTGTGTTTCTTTCACTTGTACAGACTGCACTGAAAGTCATCTCAGTATCCCAGAAAGTGACTGTCCTGTTATTGTTTTCTCAGTGTTGGTGACTCATTTCAAGGAGAACATCCAGCCTGGCCTAAGGGATTGCAAGTTCTCTAATCAGGAAATAGTTAAGATGAAAGCACCCTTTGAGCATCTTGGAGAAGGGAAGGGGGGAAGTAGAGAGAACATCACCAGGAGTTTTTTATTTATATTCAATTGTACATCTTGTCCTCTCACAGAGTATATGATTTATCTCATGCCAGTCTAAAAAGAGAAGTAGAAGAATACCTTTGGAATTTAAACTCTTAATAATGTCAGAATTGTCCTGACTTTTCCAGATTTTTTATTATTTTTATTATATTTACATGCTACAGCAACTCTCTAAATTAAACTGCTACTCCTTGACATGCATCAAAGAGATTCCTTAAGAGCTTGATTTTCTTTCCACTTTAATATAACACAACATGACTAGATCTCAATCTTTAATGAAGATCACTTATTTCCTGTGAAAAATGATAAACTAAGAACAAAGAAAATTAGTATCTTAGGACAAGCTCTGCACAGGCTTCTTTACTGCTAAGCTTGTCAAACACTTGGTTAGGAGCTCTGGTGTGCCCTTCTTGGCCAGCTGCAGTTAATTCATGGCTGAGCTACTTGTGATTCAGCTGCTGAGTTCCTTGGCATTTAAATACTAACAAGAAGCAGGGATCTTTTGCATTAACATGACTCTTCTGCCACAATGGCTCAGCAGATGAAATAAGACTGGTTCACTTCCATGCCTGGGGAGGAGGGGGAGGGATGTCCTTGGCAGCAGTGCCATGGTATGTGCAGGTCCTAAGAGATCTGTGCCATTCTGTTGGGATGAGCTGACTGTGAAGGGTCTGTGTAGGGTCTCTTCCTTCTGCCTTTTCTTCTCCTGCCTGAACTTAAGTAACAATTCAGGACTGACAGAAGGGAGCCAATAATCCATCATTTCTGCTCCATAATTAGACTTTGTCGTGTGTCCACTTCTTTACAGCCTCCTAATTTGTCATATTAGCAGAGCTGTTTCCTCATCACAACTTTTTTTTATCATGAAAGGATAAGGTCAGCTGAGCTATATCTGTATTGTCACTGCTAATACTTCAGGCAGACACAGAGCTATTTCTCTGATTAAAGTGATGTTCAGCAATATCAGGAGAGGTTGGGTTGTGTCACGTTTTCCACCTGTGCTGACACTTACCCAAACAGTACTTGAGCAGAAGCATGGCAAGTCCAGTCTGAAAGTTCTTCCTGGACTCCTGAGCACTTCATTTGTATCATCCCCTTGCAAATCCTTCCCTTTCCATCATTCTGCTTCTCATAAAATTGAATTTTAGTACATGGAGGAGGAGTTGGCAAGCCTTCTCCAGAATCTTGGCATGTGGGAAGGGGTCTCCAAGCCTGGAGCAAAGCAGTTTGTTCAGGCAGCCACCAGCTGGGATGTTTGCAGCTTTTTGTCATCTTGTCTCATGCCCAGATGACAGAAAGGTTTATTATTTTAGGCAATTAGGGTGAATGTTCCCCACTTGTTTTTCATCTTTGGTATGATAAATTTGGTGATGAAACCCTGAAGAATTTTTTAATGGTGTTTTTTTTTTTTCCTTATGCAGAGGCTGAAGGCTAATAACATTATAAAATGTCATCCCTGCCCTCCCTTACCCATGTTTAATAGAAATAATTTAAAGTAAAAGCATTACCTTTCATGTTGTTGCATTACCTACAGCAAGAATCAAATAACTCTATGCACTGTAAGGTGTGAGATGTGGTGGCCAAGGCTGAAGGACTGATGGCAAGCCTCTGGCAGGGTAACAGGCAAACACTTTACTGGGAATATTGTCTGGAAAAGATATCAAATAATCCTCAGGGCCCAAATAATCTTGAGAAGCCTCATCTAGAGCAGTGTCTCATGAGGGGCACTGTACTTGAGAGATAATTTGGACCAGAAAAGAGATTTCAGTAGAAAAGGAATATTCAAAAGTTCTGAGGATACAACCTGTGAGAGGTTGGGGAAGGGATTTCAGTTGTTTAGCAGAGAGAAAAAGGAGGAGAGACATCATGATAGTCTTTGGGTGTGTTAAGGCTGCAGTAAAGAGAAAATCAGTGTGTTCCACATATATTCTGTGGGTACAACCAGAGAGGATGTAAGACTCAGAAAAGATTAATAATGCATGTTAGAAGCACTCCTTCTTATGTTATCAGACTGAAGGTTGGGTTTGATTGCCAGGTGAAAGTTTGGACTGATTTCCATAAGGAATGAGAAAGCTGGTCTCACCTAGGATGAGGATGATGCATCACTTCCTCAATGTTACTTTCAGCCATATTCTTTGATTGAACACAAACTATTTATGTTGTGTGCATTCTCATATTTTTTAACTCTTTCCCACGTAGAAGATTGATCTTTCCTCATGCTGATGCTTAATAATGCCTAAACAAAGTAAACTTAAACAGTAAAGGACATTTTTCATGAGGGTAGCTTGGATTTCCTGGCTGCTCTCTTCAGTGACCTGACAGCTTCTGTTTCTCCATCTTAAATACATTATGATGGTCATACAGTAAGTAACTAATGAAAAATAGTTTTGACCTCTTGGAAGCTTTAAATGCTAAAATACCATTTCTTCACTTATCATATTCATAGTTCTTTTCAAATCTTGGTTTCATGTTCACCCAAAGCTGCTCTTCCATAAAATTCTTTTTTTGGAATTGTTCTGTTCTTTTTCTTCTTTTATTGTGTTGAAATTCAATTTTACAGTTGTATCAAAATTGACATGTACTTCACCTATTCACCCTTGAAAGCAGCTGCAGGATTGCTTGCTTTGTGACCTCTTCTCTTCAGCAATACCTTCTCTTTTCTCTCCCTCCCCTTTGCCTCTCAAATGGCCAGAATTTGAAAACCATCTGCTGTCAGGCTGGGAGGTGCTTGCTGTTTTATTCCAGTTTGTAGCTGCTGGCACTTTTCTCTCCATGGCTGTCCTGAGTCAGCTCCACACTCCTGAGACCCAGCCTGGGAGAACTTGCAGAAGTCAGTCTGCTCAGAGTGGTGTGGAAGTCTGAGCTTGTTAAAGCCTGAGTCTTCAGGAGGAAAATGCCCAAGTGAGTGTTTAAAGGAGGGAGTGTTGGAGAGGCTCTGGCTGAGCAGACATCTCCTTCTGGCTTTGTGGTCTGTCCCTCCTCCCCCTGCTTCTGTTGTCTCATCCTGCTTCCTCTGATGGCTGCTGCCTTAGAAGTGGCTTTAGCACAAAAAGGGTTTGCTTTGAAGTACTGTGGAAATACCATTTCTAAGAAAATATGACCAGCAAAACCCCAGCTTTCTTTTTCAGCTACCTGGTTAGAGCACAGCACCAATATCTGTGTTTCTCCTCTTCTGGTGTAATATGAAAACTTTCAGTGACTTTTATGGTTCAATTGCTTTTGGCAAACTTGGGTTCTCCATCTTAAACCCACGCACTTGTATAAACATAACTGGCTTCAAGCTGTGTCAAATATAATCACTTAGCTACAAAAACAAAAACACCCAGTTATAATGGCTAAGATTCCACTTTTTATAAACATTTTAGACTGAAAATTAGAATTTGGAGTGGCAGTCACACCCTACTTGCTAGTATTTTTCCCTTTTTGGTTCTCCCATTCATTTTTCCCTATTGTCATGCTCTTTCTATTTGCTAAAAGCACATTTTTTCTGCTCTGAGCCCCACAGAAATATATTCTGCCTAAATTGTGTCTTAAAAAAACCACAGAGACACATGACAATGGGAAATGCAAAGCAAAAGCTGAAATATGACACCACCATTGCTTAGGGAGAGGAATACTGAATATTAAGTGAAATCCTGAAGTTTCTTGCACTGCTCCCTAAAAGCAGCTTGATATGGGTGGTGAGCATTAAAAACCAAACTATGTTGTGGAAGGAATAGAGTCAGCAAAACAATTCAAAGAATGTTGTTTCTGTTTGAGAGTAAATATTTGTTCTACATTACAGTCAAATAGGAAAAAAGAAACTAAAAAATCATTTTAAAAAAATCAGTGTGCTGGCAAAAACAAAGCCACAAGTGGTGGGGCAAAAGAGATTGCAGGGTTTATTTTGAAGAGGATCTTGGGATATTTTTTAGCAACACCTCCCTCCCACACAGTGCTCCAAAGCAATGGATCACTTTTGGCTTTGTTTGAAAGTTACAAATACTAACAAAAAAAAAAAAAAAAAACCAAAAAAAAACTCCCTCTGCTTTTTTGAAAACTGAGAGCAAAAGCATGGAAGTGCTGTTCTGTACAAAGGAGGTCAAAACAGCCCTCACTCCCCCAGCACTACCCAAACTTGAACTCTCTGGAAGACTCTTCCTGAAATTCAGAAAACACAGTTCCACTTTACATGAACATCACAAGCTGTAATAAGAATTCAACTTGTTTTATACTTGTCTGTAATTCCAGCCTTAAGTTTAAACAAAAAACCCCAACCAAACAAACAAAGAACCAAACAAACAGAAACAAAAACCCAACAACTCTGCCAAACAAATATTAAGCCTTGTGTTACCTTCCACTAAGCTGCAGCTCTGGGACTGCTGAGGCTCCAGAAGGGCAGATGAGCATGAATTAGCTGCTGATCCTTTTGCAGGCTTCACTCCTACACTTCCCCAGGTATTATTGTCTAGTTCCCTTCCCAAACACACTTCCCAAAACCCTCTGAGTGGAGCTTGGAGCTGCTTTCAGGGTAGGCAGGGGCAGGTAAGGGAAGAGCTGAGTGGGACATTGGTGTGAGCTGCTGTTCTTGCTGCTTCCCAGCAGGATGGGGCTGGGCTACAGAGGAGTTGTTACTCTGCCTGTGCATTCCCAGAATTTCCTCTGTGTGCCTGAAGGCAGACTGTGAACCTATGGAGATAAACTCCCAGAATCTCTTGCAAAGCTTATCTGGAAAGGCAGGAATTATCTTATGTGTACATGATAGAGATCCCACACCTGAACTGGGTTAGTCTGCTGAGCACCTGCAGCAAAAGACATGTTTTGTCAAATATTTAAGTGTGAGTATCATGATGGTTGCTTGGTTGATTATATGGACTATATTAACTACTGAACAGCTTGTAAATACTTGCTAGGCTGTAAAACTCAGAGAAAACTGAAATGTTCAGAATAAGCTTCAAAAAAACCCTTGAGAATCTTCTATAGCTCTTTGTACAACCTGGGTATAAATTCAGCTGTAACTTACATTATTGTCTTCTCAAATGATAGAACTAGTCCAAATTTAATAGTAATACAGCTGAATTGTTGAGAATTCCAGAGGTTTGTGTTCTCTGTGGTCCAATTTGCTCTGTTGACAAAGAGAAAAGTGTGTGGTTAATATTACTAGAGAAAGTACACACTTTTATTGATGGAACTGCTTTCATTTACTTGGTTTTGGAATACATGGGTTTACTTAGGGAAAAGCCAGATGCAGATGATTAGATGAAAGGGAAAAGCACCAAAAACAATAGGATGAGACTAAATCTGTGGAGCCACCATAATATATCTGCATATCTGGATTGCTATTTTCTCCTAATGAGTAACAGGACCCGGAAACCCTTTAACACATGTTACATTCACAGTGAATCAGCTCAAGGTTTTACTCATATCCTTTTTATACTTTTATAAAACAAAATTTGGATCTCGTTCCAGCAATTTAGAAATGTTTTATGGCAACTGAGTCAAAGAGTTTGGCAGGTTTTGCAGTTTGGAAGGCCATTGGAATGTTTTGAAAAAGCCATTCTAATGTCTTAGTAATAATGAGGTAAGAGTAATAAATTTTTAATAGCAAAAAGTAGGATTCTAATTTTTATTTGAATAGTTAAAGAATATTCACTCTCTAGGATATTCCTGTCGTTTTTGCTTTTCAAATGATAGATTCTCTGTAAGGAAGGAATTGTCCATGGGGAACCTTCTGACTTTTTTCTGTATTTGCATGTAGATGGATGGTTTGATTTGATATAAAGAGATGAACTGCCCTGTTTTGTTAATGGCTTTGTTTAGATAAACTTGTTTAGAAATAATTGCAAAAATTGGTGGTCTCTTTCCTTATAAAATTGCAGAAAAACAGTTACAAATACATCTTGGTTTTCTAATATCAAGCATATTTTTTCAGGGAGGTGACAGAAAGACAATGTAGGATGGAGTTTTGATGTTCAGTATAAGGGCCAAGAAGGTACCTAGTGCTCCCTGGAAATTATGAGAGTGTAATAGCATAAAAAAAAATTACACCCCTCTTTCTTAAATATTTAGATGTCAATGGGAACCACCAAGTCAAAATGTTTAATGGGGTCTACATGATTCTGGCACAAATAATATTTTAAAATATTAATATAAAATAAAAATAGTGATATTTTTATTAAGCTTGCAGCCTAGCAAAATATGTGTGTGGGTTTTTTGGCAGTAAGCATTAACAATTCCTAACAAACAGGAACTTGTCACTGGTGCTGCGCTTTCCCAGGAGGACCAGGTGAGGAATGAAAGAACACACAAGTGCAAAGAGTTGAGGAACTGGTTTCTTGCTGCCACGGTATTGTGTTAGGTATTTTAGGAATATAGTTGGATCTTCTTGTAAATCAGTGTAAAGTAAGGAGTAAATGCATGAAAGTTAACAGAAGGTGGTTAAAATCGTTGTCTTCCAAGTGTTGGTGTGTTAACTCCATGATGTCAGCTGACTTGGCACATGGGAATTTGCACAGGAATTGTTGGATCGTTTTGTTTGTGCAGAAGTTACACTGTCAGTGGTTTGGCTCTGGTGTCCTTCCTGAGAATCAGGCTGTGCTAGGTGTTGCATGTGATGGTTTGAAGAGGCACCTTGGCAGTCTGACCACTTCCATCAGTAATCAGAGCACTTCAGTGTACTGCAGCGCTTGTGAAAAGGTGTCAATGTGTCACAGTTGTCAGAGACCTTAAACAAAGTAAACATAGGCTGTACTGGAAGGGTGTGAGGAACCTGAGACTAAAATGTTGCAATCTGAATTTCCAGCCTCCCCTGTCTGATCAGTGAAGCCGCTGGTTCCTGACCTACAGTGGAATGAAGCTTGAAAACCACCAGGAGCTCAGCAGGGTTATCCCACCTTTGATCAGCTCACAGAGCAGGAGTACACTGGGCTCTTGTCACTGAGGCTCACTCCTGGCTACCAGCAGAGGAACAATCTTTGTGTGGCTCTCTTAGACCTTGAAAATGAGCAAAAACCTTGAGATTTTGATTTTCTTGTTAAGCAGTATCTGTCTGATATGTGTGCCACTGGGACACGTATGGGATGCCTTTGGGGTTTAATACACCTTCCCATGTGCTACTGTGATTAAAATACACTTGTAACACTGGTCTGCAGGGCAGGTGTCCCATCTGCCAGGCTGTTGTGAGCAGCAAATGTGTATGGGCACAGTTATGCAATACAGAGAAGTGGTTTCTCGTTTGTGGTTTTTTAAAATTAAGAGAACTCTGGGGAAAAACAATATTTACTCAGCATATTTGTATTTTGTCATAAACTGTTATTGCCTTTAGTCCAGATATGATGATAAATTATTAATTATTCACCGTTTTGTGCTTTTTTGTGTCTTCACATTGTATGGGTAGCTTGTTTCTCACTGAGGCATTAAGAAGACAATGCATCTGGTAATAGCCAAACTTTCATAAATTTGATACAAATTAAGTTAGGGAAAACAAGAGCAAGCAATCATAGACTATTAGTGTTTAAAGAAAGCTGTACTTTCTTCAAAATTTGTCATTTAAAATATGTATTTGTAGATCATAATCTCTTAATTTTTTGGTTGTATTTTTAGGTTTGATTTCTCCACTTTTGGTGTCATAAAAACAGCAGTTATTTTAACTAGCAGTCACATCATTAACAATCTTTGTAGGTTTTTTATTGTTGTAGCTCATACTTACCAAACTCTTTTTTTTTTCCTCCTAAAAGCTATTTACTCATAAATTATTTACCTGTATAAAATAGTGAATAATGAAATAGTCTGTGTACTTTTCCAGTAGATGCTGAAGAGTAAGAAAGGAAAGTTGGACCACGCAGTCACCACTGGCATCTGTTAGGATTATTATCCTGTATAACAGCTTGCTTTTACTAAGTATCTTTTTGATTGGCCACCAAGCCTTTTCTGGACTTTTAAAATTTGATAGTTGAGTCAAGCATGTAATTTCAAAGATTATAGTAGAAATCTGGACTTGGATTACAATTTTATGTGTGTTTGACTTCATGGCAATTCTAATTTTCAGACTGTTCTTGAAACTAATAAATCTACTATTTAGTTCAGACAGATGCCAAATAAATGGCTTCTGCCAGCCTGGCTAATTTTTTCCTTTTTGCTCTTTGAATACAAAGATAAGTATTCTGTTAGTGTTCATTTGAAGGGACACATTTGAAGTAATTGGATATGTACCTCTATTCATCTTTAGGTTATTAGTTGAAATTCAGCCAACCTCAAAGTCATTAACATGACTGAGGCTGTTTCTAGCTAATGTGAAATGAGCTGGAAGTCTTATCTAATTATTGCTAGGCATCTATAGTAAAATGCTTTTGCTGTAACTAATGCAGAAAATATATCTGTAGTGGGCACAATTAAGTATATAAATAAAAAATAATGTAACTTGGTGATTGGTGTATTTTGCTTAGTATCTTGTAGGAGCAAACCTTAACAGCTGGTAAGGCTGAAGGCTCCCCAGGTGTCATCTACCCTGCAGCAAGTCTCCCCCAAAATCTCTCAGATCAAATTCTATTACTGTTTTGAAACTACGCTTTTCACTTTGAGATATCTTTTTTTCCTGCTTTATTTTTCTTAGCAACTTCATCACTGACAAAAAAAAAAAAAAAAAAAAAAAAAAAAAAAAAAAAAAAAAAAAAAAGGCAGCACTGGCCCTGCAGCACAAAGGGTGCCAGGCCATGGCTGTGTCTTTGTGCATGAAGTGCTCAGAAGGGTCTGTGGGAGAGAGGCTCAGCTTCCAGCAGAGTTGTTTTGTGCTTCAGGAAATGCAGCCTGTGCCATCATCAGGTCTGTAGTTCCAAGGGACAGTGGCCTAATATAAAAGCACTAGCAGGAAGTATTTAATGAAAATCTAGAAGTCACTTCCATGGTGACAGCTCTGAATTTTCTATATCATAAAGATAGCAAAGCATTCTCTTGAAATAAGAGTGACTTGTTGAATGTATAAATGGATTTTGTGATTAAATCTGACTATTGAAAGATTGTATTTTCAACCTCAGAGAAGAACATTAGCAAGAGGGACAAAATGCAGTTGGAAATTGAGTTGCTCCAGAGTAATTTTAAAATTAAAGTCAGCAGCCCTGAATATTACAGCACCTGACTGGATTGTTTTACCAGGGACTGGTTGGATTCATGATGAATGCACCAGATCTGAGGGTTGTGCAGCTGCAGGGTGAGATGTCTCTTACTCAAGAAAAAGGAATCCTTCCTTTTGCACTCATTTGAGGTGCACTCCACTGCTGTCTCAAATCCTTGATGGAGTGAAAAGCCAGAAACCCACAGCAGAAAGTGGGGACAGGGCAGCTCCACCCTGTCCCAGAATCAGACTGGGGTAGGAGCAAGGAATTGCATTTTCTAGCCAGATGTGCCAGAGGAAAGGGATCCAGGTTAACTTTTGTGTTTGTTGTAGGTTCTGCAGGTCTGTCCAGTGACATTTCCCACATGCCTGAAAGCAAGGAGGCATTTTAGGAGTGTTTCTACTATTACAGTTGTCTCTGATATAACGGGGACTTTTTTTCATATGAAATCATATAAAAGCAGTACGTTATGGCATTGACATTGATGTTTTGATGTTTTTGTATTATTTGAAAAATGTTCCAAGCCAAAGGAAAAATGCCCCAAATTAGCTTAGAAAAAATATAGCCCAAAGAAAAAATGGTCTCCTGGATAAAATCCAACTCTGGAAACAGAAAGAATTAGATTGTCATCCTGACTGGCACCAGCTCCTGCACTGCATTTGGCAGATTACTTTGGTCAGATTATAACAGATTAAGTGAAGAGGTTCTGGTTTCCAAACAGGTTAATATATAATGATATTTTAACTGATAATAAGGGCCAATTCTCAAAAGTTCTGAAAACTTTGAAGTTTTATGGATTTTAAAAACAATCAACAAAATTCTTGTGTGGAAATGTATGTAAAATAATGATGTAAAGACACAGACTTAGTGTCTATTTGCAAAATTACTTTAAGGATTTCTAATGCCAGAAATTAATAGGCATTTGAAAAGAATGAAATGCATGACTGTTATAAAGGCACAAAATAGATTAAAATAACAGCAGTGTTCATTTTTTAACCTCCAAAATTAAATATCTTGTGTTCATCATAAATACTACAATTGAGAAGATAGTGCAAGTTACAAAAGCTCTTTTTACTTTGTTTTGAATGCAATTGGAATTTATTTCTGCTTCAGAACAAGAGCTTAGAGGAGAAAAAAAAGAAGTTTCCTATGACAGATGATTTTAATTTACTTCTAATAAATCTGACTTGTATTGTACTCATTCTCCTGAGCTCTTATTGGAAACTGCCTGAGCAGAAAGTTCATTTTTCCTGAAAAGTCACACTTCCTCCTGGATGTGAGTAATAACGTGCATGTTTATTTAGTAATTTATTTTTTTTTAAACTAAATAAAAGACCTCTCCAAATACTCAAGGCTGCCAAGAAGTAGATATTTGCTGGTAATTTTCATGGTAAGTTTCCAGAGCTTCTTTTTCTACCGTACAACACCGTGTTATTCTGAGGTATAATAGAAGGTTCTTGTGCTTTTAAAGCATTGAGAAGCACTGGCTGTAAATGAGAGGACCTCTGGCTCTTATCTCAGTACCTCAGGTTGGTGGGACACTTACATTGTTTCTTGATAAAGGCTCCTGAGCAGGTCTGTGGTTCTCAGAGGGAGGGATCTCTCACTAGTGGTATTTGTTCTGCATATTGAAAATCTTGCCTCTTGCTGTGGCAATTTCTCAGGGTCTTGAGGAGAAGAGAGAGGAAGGGTTGAGGAGGTGCAGAATGCACTGGATCTTCATCCTAGCATTTGATTCTTGCTGAGGAAATGGCCATTTAACCCTTCACAACCTGCTCCTTCTAGTAAAATTGCACCAAGACATAACTCCATCAGTCTGACCTTGGCAGTGATCTGTGTGTTCATATGAACCTTTCACTGGAGGCTCAGTTAACAGGAATGGGATGTTACAAACAGGGAAACTTCAGTTCTGGGATTGGAGCTCCTTTTTTTTCCACCTCTCTTGCTGCCATGGTGAAGCTGGTGGCTCTGGCAACACAGTTAAGCATCTTTTTGTGAAAAGCACATCTGGACAGCTGCACTCCCAGCAGACTATTACATTAATATTCACCAAAATTATGCTTTACCTAAATTCTGCTATAAAGGAGACTTCTATTTTGAGGAATACAGCATATTCTTATACAATGCCAAAATAAATAGGGGGTAGGAGACAGGGATGAAACAGAGCTAATGAAGATTTTCTGCTGAGTGAATGTTTGGACTGTGAACTCTGCAGGGGTTTGGGCTGTGTATACACACTTGTGTTCTGAGGAGGCTGATGTCAACACCAGTGTCCAACAATAAATAAGATTTTGCAAAGAGGATAAATAAGATTGTGAGAAGACAGATAAAGCTGCAGCCTGTCCAAAACCAAAAGGCAGAAGAGAGGCTCATTGTGAGGTGCTGAACCTGTAAGAAAACATGAAGATTCAATGCCCTTGGAAAACAGCATTTTAAAAGACACAAACAATATCATTTTTATCTCCAATGACAAGGCAATAAAAAGCCCCAGAGGAGGTATTCACTTCAGTGCATCTCATGGGCCCATGAGGAGCCAGAAGCATGTCTGCTTGTCTCTGGTTTCTTTCTTCTGGTCCTCTAATTTTGGAGGATCAGAGGTGGGGGGCACAGTATATTATCTGTCTGCTTCCTAGGCTGTCCATGCAGGCTTTGAGCCAGGATTGTTTATTCTGGTATTGAATGGGATGGTATGGAATTCTGGTATTCTGGATGGTATTCTGGTATGGAATGAGATGGTATTGAAGCTTTTTGAGGCAAAACTGTCACCCTGGTGTGTAAGCTTCTCTAGCTTACCCTTCCACAGGTGCCTGTCTCTAACTTACACACTAAGAGGTGTTTGCTGTGCTGTCCTCAGCTGCAAATTCTGCAAATCAGAATGTATGGAGCTTGCAAGACATTCCCTGACAAAATGTTGCTTTCCAAAGTTGATATATATTCTGAAAAATGCCAGCTGACTGTGATGATTGCCAAAGAGCAGTGTTTTTAAGGCACCATTGCTGAACCTAAAATTTATGTCAAGAGCTCAATGAACCCTTTTCTTTTAGCTTTTAATCTGAAGCTCTGCTGACAGCACTGCTCCATTGATCTGCTGCATGGATCACTGAACTGTGGCCTTGCAGAGCAAGCTTTGGGAAGCTGTTAGCAGAGCTCCAAAGAGTGATATTATTAGCTCAACATTTGCTACACTTAAGTAGTGCTCCCAAAGGAGCAGGGTACTGGATGAGTTTTCAGAGTTCTGAATTCACCTCTGTTTTTGCCATTTATTTTTGTAGTGGTCTTGGGCAATTGCTTTTCTCCACAGTCAGTTAGTTGTTGCTCTTTTTACCTTAGAGAAGGATAATTGGTAAAAGTCTTGATGAGACTATGGAGAAAGATCAATCCTCAAGTTCCACTTAGATGTTTGAAACTGGGCTTTTATGCCTTATTTTTTTATCCAGAAAGGGAAGATACCAATACTCAAACCTGAAGCTTCCTAAGCTGGGAGGCTTAATGAATATTCATGCAGTGCTCTGAAGAGTAAGTGCCTAAGAATTTTCCAAATAATAATTACACCTGCTGACTTTTATTTCAAGCCCCCTTCCACCCTTGCTCCTTCATTATTTTAACATACAATCTCTCAAGGGCTGTGGAACTGAGACCATTGGAATTTCATAATGAACATTTCAGAGTTGTGCATGCAGTTTGCTTGAATATGATGATAATTTTCACCTATTGTTTTATTTCTCCATGTTCTTCTTGTTTCAGGCTTTTAGGATGAGCTGTTATAGTGGGATACAGCTTCACTGTAGACTCTGATATAACTTTTTGCTAGTGCCATGGTGTCAGAGGGTGACACTATCCACATATGGCCAGGCTGTGCCCTGCATCTGCAGCCACCAGTGGGGGTGATGTGTTGGCATGGTTGAGTATTTTTATTCTGAATCATTTATTCTTTCTCAGTATGAGAGGTTAAAAAATGAAATCCGAGTAGTTTTAATTAATCCATGCTGCAAATAATCTCTGCCTTGGCTTGCAATCCAGTCCTCTTCCTCCCTGCTCCTGGACTTAGGCAATCCTGCAGGCTAGTGCAAGCCAGGAATGTAGGTCTGGAGTGACCTGTGATTGTCCTTCCAGGCCAGACTCCTGGGGCTGGGGGGTTGGGTGTCCCTCTGAGCCCACACCTCCTGCTTGGCAGTGGCTCAGCATCCCCTGCTCCATGTCAGGATAATGAGGTGAGGGGCCCAGGGCTGAGAGCACTGCCAGGATGGCTGTCAGCCCCTGACTGCTCGCCAGCCATCTGAGCAGCTTTGGCATTGTGCATCCAGGAGGGGCTGGAAATGGAAAGTCATGAATGCTGACATGGTTCTGCCATCATCATCATCATCGTTATTATTATTTATTAACATCTGCACATCTGGTCAGGCCATGGCTTGTGCAGAGGCAGCTCCTGCCAGTGGGATCTGCCTCCATCCACAGGGCTGCAAAGTCAGGGAAACCTGCACAGTTGTGTAGAAACTTCTTAGTAAAATTTAATGTCATTAAAGTTATTAATAGCATAGTAGTTATGTTAGTGATTTGATACATTTAATGATTTAATAATGATAGTTAATTATTTACTATATAGGAGTTTGGGCTTTTTTAAGATTAACAAAATGTTTCTCTTCAATACATCATTAAGAACTTTCCACTGCATTCAGGTCACATGGTTTAGATCCACATTTTCATTACAAAGCCAAAGACAAAAATAGACAACACTGTCAAAAAAGGATAAAATTAGTCACATTATCTTGAGAGGGCCACAGCTTGATTTGGATTTTCAGATGTGCTAAGAGTTAGATTATCTCAGCAGCTGTTGACACTGGGAGAACTTTACCATTAATGGGAATCATTAGACAAAGGATTTTTGGATCTGAGATTGTGTCTCAAACATTTAGTGTTGCACACTCACCATGTATATATTTGGTCTGTAGGGCTAATTTGGTGTTATAGCACAGCAGTTAGATTGACACCAGATTTGTGGATTTAGAGAACTGCAGAACATGAAATTTTTCCCATTTTTGACTGATGTCCCCATGAGGGAAATACCAGGGTGTGCACAGAATTGCCCCAACATGCAGTGTGGTTGGGAGATCAATGTATCCTGTCACTCCTTGTGATTTATCAGGAAACAGGACACAGAGGATGGCATGATTCTTTCATTACCCCAGTATTGCCTGATCATAGGGAAAAAGGGATTTCAAAACAGCCTGAGTTTGTCCCTAGAGCTCCATGAGCTTCATGGAGCATTAATGTAGGTACAGGTATGTCTATGGTCGTGTTCCACCATAAAGTTACTCCAGCATGAGTGGATATTGCTCTTAAAAACTCTCAGACCCTGCTTCAGTCCATCCTGTGGCTGCACAAGCACACATGCCAGCCCAGAGGAGAGGCAGAAGTGAGCCTGGCTCTGGGGAAAGCTGTGGTTTGGGAGAGGTGCCCATGGCTGCTTCTCTGGGTGGCAGTGCCAAGTTCCACTCTGTGAGTCTCTGTGCTGCCTCAGTTTCCCATCTGTGAACCACAGAGTGCTGCTTTGGAGCCCAAAAGGAGGGTAGGAAAATGGAGTGAATAGTCTCCAGTGCCTTGAGAATGAACATTGCTTTCTAAAAGTTGGGATATCTTTGCTCTCCTGTTTCTCTGACTTGAAAAATTGCAAAGGCTTTTTTTAGAATCCATGCCTTCATCATCATCATTTCTTGATTTAGCTATTAGTCAGTTTTCATCACTTTGCCATCTGGAGTGAAAAGAAAGCCTAAGCTGATTCTGCCTTTCTGTGCATTTCTCTTAAGGAAAATTGTGGTTAAAAAAAAAGTTTAATCATGAAAAAACAGATTGAAGAAGCAAAGAAGACAAAAAGCCTTACCCCAAGCACACATTTGCTTCTTTGCTATAAACAGCCTATTTAACTGAGATAAATCTTTCTGTTTTTGTTCAAGGAATGCTGTAAAGGTTCATGGACTGTGAATGACCTATCTTTCTCTTGTTTTTCTTCTCATGTTCCTTCTGTTTCATCAGGACCACCTGGCCTTTTTGAACCACCTTTCTGCCATTTTCAAATGCTCCAAAACAAGGGCTTATTTAAATAATTTATATTTTTCTCCTGGTCTTTTCTGCCTTTTGCCAATTGTCTGTCCTTGTCTTGCTTCTAGGACATGAACAAGGCTGCCTAGCATTATTTTATTGCTAATGTATATATCTGTGCTGAGCCCCTACAAATATGGGAACAGATCTAGAAATGATGGAACATTTTATCCTTTCTAATGTTGTTTGGGTTTGGATTTTTAGTTTTTTTTGGCTTTTTTTCTTTTTTAGTTTTAGAAGTTTATTTGCTATAGCCATGGTTCTCAAACTGTAGCTTGACAAATAAAATGGTTGCAAACATTCATCTTAACAGTTTCTTCATTTTCAAAGCACTTTGACCAGAAGGAAAGTGGTTTGGGCTTTGGTTTTTTGTAGATAGATATATTTTGCTAGAATTCCCTTAAAACCTGCTAAAGTGGATTTGACTGCTTGCTTTCTTATTGTAAATAATTTCTAAATTGAATGATGAAAAATACATGTAGGGCAACATACATTTCACTAGGAGGCTTTTAAAAATGCTCAATTTTTTGATGTTCCTGTAAGAAGTGTCTAATGTGTCTTCCATGGAAAGGAAGTGAACAGATTTCTTTCTCACATTATTGCCCCTGAAGCCTGTGAAATTAATCCTTCTCTAAAATCAGTATGCTGCAATTTATGTGTAGGGAATGTCTCAGACTTTCTCTGGATTAAAGGCCACAGAGCTAATATTTGTATGAGAATTGAAACATCAATATATATGCTTGATTCTTCTCACATTTTGCTTTTCTTCATGCAGTGTAAATCAGATGCAAATAGGAAAGTATTAGGAGTAAAAGATCAAGATGATAAAATGCAATTTCACTTAGCAGCCATGAACAGCACCTAGAAATTGGACTGGGACATATAATTTACACAAGCAAGACCAGTCCTGAGCTTTCTGTACTTTTGCTTGGGAAAGACCTTATGTTCTTTGAAATAGATGTGTACTTTATTAATTTACTTGTTAACTCTGATGAAAATGTATGGGGAAAGAAGGGGAAAGTAAGGGAAGACTAGGAGGAAGATTCAGTCCAGTTTGTTTCAGGGTCTGCAATTTGGTCTGTCTTGATGGAGGACAGATGCTGTCAGATTAGAGGCCACTGTCACCCCATCTCAGTTGCAAAGAGGGTTGCATGAGTAGTCTAATAATGACCTAATGAGGACAGATGCAGCATTAGCTTCTGGCTCAAGCAGCCACTGTATTAATTTTGAAGTGAGCAGCAGCAGCAGCAGCAGATGGTGAGATGAGGCAGGGATGCAAATGCTTGCCATGGACAGCTTTTATCTCTGTGCTTTGGCTGCAGTGGGTGCTGGTCAGTCCAGGGAGGGATCCTCACTGGGCTCAGCTGCCAGACACGGGCTGACACCACTCCTTTGTGCTGTGATGCAATGGGATAGCTTTTATGGAGAGTCAGCACATTTGAGATAATAACCGAGACCAGCAGATGCATCAGTCTGTGGCTTCCTAGTTAGGTTGTGAGTCTGTGAAAAACAGAACACATACACTCAGGAAAATGTGCAAACTTGCTATAAACTCTAATCACTGCTGTGTTGCTTTTTTCCTTGAGGGAGGGTGCTGGGATTTTGCCCTGGAGATGTCAGTGGGAGGACATTTGGCAGTGCATCTTCTTTGTTACTGAGGAATACAGGAAGAGCTAGGAAACACCTTTTGGCAAATGTGGTTAAACAAACCATCCAGGATCTCATCCAGGCAAACAAGGCACTGGATTGATGGCACACCCAGCCTTTGGTGAAGCTCATGTTGATCATGGCATTCTCTCAGCTGTGACTGAAGTTTGGTGAGAGCAAAGGGACGTGCAGTGAACCTCTCAGTCGTAAAATGCAGCTTCCCTGCCCAAGTGATACTGCTGAAGGGCAGAGATAATTTGTGCTTGCTGTGGAGTTTGAATATAGGGTTTTGTTCTGAACCCAATGGTCCATTATTTTGTCTTTATGGTATCCATCAGCTGGCACAAATGAGCAGTCATGAGGAGAGAATATGCTGAGGATGTAGGCAAAGTGCTTTTCTTCTTCCCTCCTATGGCCTGACAGGAAGTTTTTAGATGCTGTAGCAGTGAGGAGCTGGTGTTGCTTGTGCTGTTTGGTCCCATGGCAGCACTTTTCACAAAAAATAAATTATCTCCTTGACCTGAAGAAATGCAGCCAGACTCAGATGAGTGAGAGCCACTGGTAATGGTGACATTTTGGACATATGTCCTCAGAGCTTAGAAATATACTCTGAATGCGGAATAATAATTTTATTTTTTTGTAAATACCACCTCTGTTGGAAAGGGCCAGGTGTGAGGACAGGATGGAGCTGGCACAGCTGGCCAGGCAGTGCCCATGCTGGTGCCAGGATATGTTCTGCCAGCTGCCCTGGTCTCCCATCCTCAGAGCTGCATTCTCCCACTGCTGGCAGGAGGAACAGAGCTCTGACTGTTTGTCTGCTTTACTCCTTTTGCACAGGAATGAAATCAGTGCCTTTTAGATGTTAATAACTAAAACACTTTTTTTTTTTTTTTTTCCTGTCTCTCTGAACTCATCCTGCTGCTTTGGTTAGTGAAACTAATCAGAAGGATTGGGAGTTTTTTTACCATGGGAAAACATTTGCGGGGTCTGACCCAAAGGTAGATAAAAAAACCAGCTGCATGACGAGACATGGTGCAACTGTTGGTCAAGGAGGAATGTGAGGATTATTGCTGAAGGGAATGCTGAAAGAAAGAGGGATTTCATGGGAGAGAGGGAGGCTGCTTGGCAGGGAAGAGAAAGGCTGTTCCAAACATATGGGGCAGTGTGACCAGATGTAAAAAAACCAGATAATGTCCAGAAAACAGAAAATGGTGCAAGCCATGGAGGTAGATTTTCCCTGGGATGTTGTAGGTAAGTCTGTCTAGCACAGTCTGTATTCCAAAGAGGTGCAAGGCTGATGGGATAGAGGAGGAAAGGTGGCTGGAGCAGCCTGAGAGAAAGGTGTTGACAGCAGTTTATTACTGTTTCTTAAACATATGTTTTCTGGTTTCATGATAAATTCAGAGCACAGCCATAGTTAAAATGAAATTCTGTAAAATCCAAGTACTTGCTGCATGTCCAGGGTTGCAGTAAATTAATTGGGCTTTAGTGAAACTGCACAAAGGTGTCAGGTAAAGAACCAAAGTTTTGAATAAGGGTTGTTGTCTTCTTTCTTTGTTTTTTTTTTTGTTTTTTTTTTGTCTTCTGAATATGTCTTGTTTTGTGGGTGATCAGTACTGCAGATGAAAATCACCAGGGAGGGTTGCACAGGGAACCTTGGTCAGTCTCATTTGGCTTGCTGCAGTGATGTGCTGAGTGAAGGAACTGAAAGGAATAATTTACTTCAGGCTGACTGAGCTCAGGTTTTTCTTTCTAATTTATTTTTTTTATTTGTTTCCAAAAACTATAACATTAAAAGTTTATTTAATTTCCTTGTCTTCATAGTAATCATGAAGAAGAACCAGGAGGAAGAATCAGAGAGACATTGGTGTATTTCAGAGAATTAACCTGAGGGGTAGAGGGAATTGAAATTCTCCATTTTAGAATTACAGCTTTCCTACTTTATCACAGCTAGCTGAATCCCCTGTTGAAAGGCATATATTGCTGTTTTCAATGGAGAATATATTTCATGCATTTATGGATCATGTGTGTCATCTGTATCACAGTGTACATCTATTAATAGAAATTTTCAAAAGCCTGACAGAAAAAGCAGAACATGCTTCTCTCCTTGGGGAAAGCATCAGACAGTAATCAATGTATGGCAGAAGTTACTCATTGCATAATGAACCCAGCAGTGAGAGCTGTCTTATAAAAAAATGTTGTAGGACAGGAAAAAAAAGGGGTTCTTTTCCATCTTCACATCCAAATGTGAGAATTTCTGGATCTATTCTTATAAAAAGCAATATTATCTCATTTCTGGCTCTAATTTAGCTGCACACTGGAAGTCTGGAGCTCCAGATTCACAGAATGAAAACTTTCAGTTGTACTGCTCATATGGATGACATGATCAGACTCCAGACTTGAACAATTTATAAGTTTGCTGTTTGACGTGGATAATAAAATTGTTGCTCAATACAGAAATGCCAAATTACAATGTGTGGTTCCTACCATTGCCATATTTGTATTTCTCTGTCATTGTTTTGCTATTCTGTTTCTCCATTCTATTAATTTCCTTAATTTGCTGTCTCACATTTCTTCTGGATTTGTAATTATTCATAACTTTGGAAGAGATTCTACCCTGAGAAGGGATCTGTGTTCAGCTGAGGACCTGAGTGGAGAACTCCCAAGAGGTGCTGCAGTGCTTCTCTTTGTTTTTACTGCCACAGGTCACTTGTTTCTGTGTGTCTCAGCCTTATCTGAGCCCCATTTCCCCTGGGATTTGGAGACAGGCAGAGACTTTCACCTCCTGCCACAGATTTTCTGTCTTCATCATCAGAGAGATGCTTTCCTTTTGTGCAATCTCAGCCTGTCCATTAATTCTGTAGTGGCTGCTTATCTTTTGTGGTCTGGGGAGAGGGAGGAGGTGAGATGATGCAGGAGCCAGCAGGCAGGACCTGGAATCTCTTGTCCTGGTGGGACAATGTCAGCTGATGCTTTCTGAGATGGTTAAATGCAAGAAATTTCATTGTCCTTCTGCAGAAGGGTAATGGGGTCCAAAAAGGAAACTCAACCTGAGTGCCCACAGAGAGGCAGGAGGGTGAGACTTTCTCAGCCTGCTGGGCATCCAGTGAGGCTAAAATCCATGTTCATGTGCTTACAAAGTATGTTACATTTATTTTGGGAACAAAGGAAATCTCATATGGAAAGCATACTTTTAGATAAAGTCTTGAACAACTTTATAAAGTCCACTGCAAGTTTATATAGTTAGTTATCAGCTTTTTTTTTCTTTTCTTTTTGGCCAGCATATTGAGTTCTATGTAATAATTGGTACTTAAATAAAAATATATGTCTTTAAGACTAATATTTTTTCTTCTTTTTTTGGTTCTTTTGTTTAGTTCTTTTATCTCTTATTTCTCCTTTTTTCATTCTTCCTTCTCTGTTTTATTTTTAGGTTTGTTTTTTTCTATGAGTCTGTGAACTTCCTTAGAAGTAGATGTTCCACTCCAAAGTCTGTGGCATTGCTTAAACACTGGTCTGCCCCTTAAAAAATATAAATGCTTAATCCATCCACCCTGTGCTAATGGATACACCCCAGCATTGCTGTCACTCATTGCATGGCTGTAGGATTCATTGATGGAGCAGGATTTTTGGCAGCTTGTTTCTTGTCCAAACATTCCTTAATGCCTTCCCACCTCTCGTTTTGTCACCCAGGTATTGGAGCAGTAGCTTTTGGAACTCTGATAACTTTGTTGGAAATACAGTTTTTTTAAAAGCCAATTCCTTGGGAACTGAAGCAGAGAGAAGAAGGAAAAAGAGGAATACAAGTGGGTTGTGCTGAAGTGATCCCTTGACATTCACTGAGGTTGATATAAATATGCATGAGGCAGTAGGATTTTCTAGGAGATGAGTTTTGCCTCTCTTGCCCCAAGCTATCTGGGAAGAACCTTTGTTACAGGCCAAGGAGTGCCAGATTTTAAACAAAATATGTTTTTTGTCAGTTTTTAGAGAGGTGTAATTGTTTTTATGCTAAAAAACTCTAATGGAAATCCTTATATATGTTTTACTTGCTTCATACTCATTCTTCATCTCTAGGGCTTCATTTTCTGTTTAGGGTTCACCCTTTTTAAACACACTACAATTCTTTACTGTAATGCCATGTATCCCCAAGCTGGTCATCACTTTCTAAAGCAGGATCTAGCATATTTCTCAGGTAGGATCCATCACACCTTGTACATGGTGGTTCTCAGGCCAGCAGAGAAGGGCAACCAAGAGAAAACTCAAGTCTTGTCTCATCACTGGGTGTTCCTCATGCAGCAAGACTTTTCATTTCTTGGGGAAGGAGATTTCAATAAAATTTTCAAACATGTCAACTAGTTTCTGGGAGCATATTTAAAAAAATAAAAACTTTTTCTTCTGCTAAATATGCTTTCACTGCATGCTTACAGATTTTATGTGCTTCTGTGGGAAAATCTTTTCCTGGATAATGGTAAAATAGTCATGAAAGGAGCTTTTTTATTAATTGCTGGATACAGGATATTTGTAACTGTATTATAGGATTGAGTGAAAGTGAGTCAAAGTGATTTTATTTTTTTCTTCATAAAGATTTTTGTCTTCTTTGCTCTGCATTCATTGTAGTGTCCCTGATTTTTATAGCTTTATAAAAAACAGCCATGGTTTCCTCAGCAGTAGTCTGTTATGAGCATTTCATTAAAATATTCAAATTACAGCATCCAAAACTAAGGATAGTGACACTATTTCAAGAGAAATGGATGTAAACATGAAGTTCACATTCTGCTTTTTATTTTAAATGAGAACATATTTCTGGTTTCTATAATGTTGCTTGTGTACCCAAATACCAGTGAGGTTTTTTGAAAGATTGGGAGGGTCTCTGTTTCAAGAAGTTTTTTTATATATAGGTTGAAGATTATCCAATACTACCCATTAATCCAATCAAATTTGTTTGGGGAGGTCAAGTGGGATCACCTCCCATGAAAGTAGGGCTCAAAATGCTGATGTAGATTTTTTGCTTTCCTGGAAGATGTACTTCAGGAAAAGACACATCTCTCCACAAACAGAGGGGTAGCAAGGTGAAAGTCTCTGGCCTGTACTGTATACAAAGTCAGATTAGGTGATTTCTTGTAGTGGGTCTCTGTTCTTGCCTTCCACTTCTACAAATGACAAACAAAACAGAGAACAAAATATCTAAGCACAGAGAAATTTAATTCAGCAATGTTCAAGGAACTGATCAATAGGATCTTCTAAAAAATTTTAGCTCAATTAAAATTCATATTTCTATGATAAATTTGATACTTATGTATTTTCATAAATGCATTTATAGCAGACATGCAAGTATGGAAGTGAAGTTACTCTGTGTGGGAGTTTTGTGCTGTATGGAAAAGTCAATAATTAATAAACATACTTCCTTTCCTCCTTCCTGGGCTTGCATTTATTTTTCTTTAAAAGTTCTTTAGTGTAAATTAGTCAACGGAAAAATCATTTTCAGGTCATTTGTGCTATGGCAAATTTAAGAAATACTGTAATTGCTAGGACTAACCAAAAATAATCTGATCATTTTTCTAATGAGCTCATTCTTGTCATTTCTTCTGGTTTAAGCAACCATGAAATCATGTATGTGGTATGGAACTGCCCCTACGATTTTTTTCTAATCAACTGGAAGTGAAAACTATATTCTTTTAAAAAATAGTTATAGATTAGTACCCATAAACATAGATTTGGAATAATTGCATCATCATGCATTTTTAGTCCCATTTGGTTTTAATTCTGGTTTGGAACAAAGTCTGCAGTGTGATGTAATTGCCTTCCTCTGATTATTTTTTACCTTGGTGTATTCTGTTGCTGGCTTGTGTATGTATGATATAGTTTTTATGCCCTGCCATTTGAAAAACTTACAAACTCCTGAGAGCTGATCTTGGAAAACCTTCTGGACTTATCATTGTTTTTTTATTTGTGCATGGCAATTACAGCAGCCCATTAGGGGCCTATAATTCCTATTGAGCATAGAATGGACTTCTCATGATTTAATATGGAATATGATTCTGCTCCTCAGTCAAGCTAAAATCCTCTTACTGTTGTGATTAGAATCCCTGGGCTCCACCCTGCCTTTCACCACCTGCCACTTACCAGTAATTCCTTTGGCAATGAGAATACAGCCAAAACTGTCAAATAAATTGCCCCTTTTTGAGAGCCTTCTTCTGATTATTATTCTTTCTTTGTGGTGATGTCAGATTTCCAAGGGTAATCTCTCACTGGAAGAGTATGTTTTTCTTTGGGACTTGCTTCACCCGCTCCTTTTGAGTCTCCATTTAAGAAATAATGATTGCTTACTGAAAATATGTAGATTTTTTTTTTTTTTTTTTTTTTTTCTTTTGGTGAGCACATCATCACATTTCTAGGAAGGTGAAAATAAGATTTTTGAATCCAGAAAATCAGTCAAAAATTGACAACAGGGAAACTTGTTTCTTCCCCTGAACATCGAAGTTTATTTGTTTGCCATCTTGGAAAAAAGAGTTTTCAGTACTTTATTTCAATACACTCTGTGACAGTATTTCTGTTCATTATATAAGCAGCAAAAGTACTAGTAGAGGAAAGTATGCTTTTAAGATTTTGTGGAAAGTGTTTCTGGCTAGCTGGGAGTAGTGTTTCCCTTCTTTCCTTTTGGATGTTTGACATCAATACATACATGAAGTGAAATTCAGAACTCTCTTCCATTACACTTTGCTATTTATGATGCTATTAACTCCCACAAAAGAAAATACATCCCTAATTTAATCCTGGTAGAAACAACATCTCCATGTTCACATCTAGCATTTTCTAATGCTGCTGACAATTTCACTCTGTTGTCACACTAAAATTGTGGATCAGCATTCATGGCTGCTTGCTTGGAGTGAGTGCCATACTGACAAAGTTCACACCTGTGAGCTTTGCAAGGCAGGAGGAGCAAGTCTTGCCATGCTCTGTATTCCTTGGTGGTTCCTTGAACCTCAGTGCTGGACAGCAGGCCCAGGAGACATGCAGTGAATGTGAATGTGAATGTGTTGCTAAGGCTCTGTTTTGGCAGGTTTTCAAGTATTGCCTCACTGCTATCAGGTTCATCTTCCCATCCTCTTGGCCATCTCAGCCAAAGCTTTGTTTTTTCAGTCCTCTGCTGGGGCAGTTAAGTTGCTGCCAGTACCTTTGGTGGGCTGGTCATTGTAGGTCAGTGGGAAGGGGTCACCAGGGGCTGCTGCAATGCAGATGTTCTCCAAAGACACAGAGAAAAGCCACACGTTTATGGAGGCAATCAGGAGAGATCTGGGCTGGTGCCAGCTCCCAGAAGTCTCTCCAGCAGTGGTTTCCTATCTCTTGTCTTCTTGCTTCCCTGTCTCCTTCCCTGGTAACTCCCTCTTGCTCTGTTTTCATTTCTCATTGTGCAATCCGTTTATATTAGTTTATAAGATCTTGAGATAAAGGATCTGATAATTTTTAATAACTTAACACAGTTGTGTACACTTTGCATATCAAAGGTATCTGATGCTTTCATCCTTTCTTCTCTTCCTAGTAGAGGAGGTTCTCAGCAAAGAAATGAGGTGACTGTGGCATGCAGTATTCCATGGTGAAGAGGTGAAGGGAGAGCTCCCTTTCAGCCTATTTACAGTCACTTGCCTTTTTAAAGAAATCAGCAAACATGGCATTGCAAAGAAATGTTAGTGCAGTAATATATGCAATTACTAACAGTAATTGCAATTGCTAACAAATACAGCTGTAGAACTACATGAAAAATATACATTTCTTGTACTGCATACTGATTAGGTTTCATGATTGCCTAGATTGTATGCTAATGATATCTTTTGAAAGCATATATCCTATCCAGTAACTATTAAAATATTCATATATTCTGTAACTAAAATGAACAGTATTAATGCATTTTATATTCAAAGCATACTTAAAAGCTAGAGACCACTGTACACAGAATGGAATATACATCTTCTCTCTAAACTGTATAATTTGAGAAAAAAATAAGAGCTGGTTATTTGGGCATTTTTATTTTATTTTTTTGTTATATAGCCTTTTTATTTCCCCTAGAGTCCATGACACTTACCACTTTGCAAATGTGAACCTATGCCTTTGTGCTTCAAAAAGCTCTATGCTGTATGTATGTTGTTGCTTCATAATTTGAACAACTCTGGAAGTAATAGGGTTGTTGTGAAATACTTTGGATTTCTGACAGACTTCTAGAGTGTTTAGACAGTTACAAATGTGATGGCAAAAAAAATTACCATTCTAGCTGTGGAGTGTTTTTCATGAGCTGCATTGTGAAGTGATGCAGACAGTTTTCCTGTCATTTTAAATACCCTCTTTCTGCCAATATATTGTGAAAATCTTTGGGAAGCATAGTTCCTGAAAATGTGGAGAGTTTATGCAATGACAGTGCTACTGCTCAGTTGAATAAAAGAATATCATCACCAAGAATAACTTGGGCAGGATGGAATTATATGTACAAATGAATGGTGTCTTTGAGAAAATTCAGGGTTAAGGGTTTGGAGCACAAGTCTTAAGGAGCAGTATCTAAGGGAGCTGAGACTTCAGACTGGAGAAAATGGGACTCAGGGTGGACATTGTCTACAATTACCTGAGAGGAGGTTGTAGGGAGGTGGTGTCAGTGTTTTCCCCCAAGTAGCAAGTGACAGGACTGGAGGAAATGCTCTCAATTTGCAGCAGGGGATGTTTAGATTGGATATTATGAAAAATTTCTTCCATGAAAAGATGGTCAAACACTGGAACAGGCTGCCCAGCAAAGTGGTGTAGTCACTGTCCTTGATAAACACGTGGATATGGTGCTCAGGGATGTGGTTTAGTGGTGCACTTGACAGTGCTGTGGTTGGACTTGATGATCTTAGAAGTCTCTTACAGCCTAAATGATTCTATGAAAATACTTACCCAAGCACATTTCTTCAGGAATTTCTTGTTAAGAAGTTTTCATGCCCTGGTATTGCTGACTGGCACAACTTCTGTGTTTGCTGCTGGTTTGTTTGCATTGCCAGAGCAGTCAGACTAGGTACAGTCTCCAAATGCATGGGAAAATCCGCATTTCTTGGAGACAAGAATAGGCCAAGAGTCCCTTGCTGGAGTGTAGCTGACATCTGCAGGCTTCCCTGCACTGTGCTGTTGTCAAAGGTGGGATAAAGCAAATGCATCTCACATAAGGGTTGTTTAAACTTCAGACACATTCTCAGAAATGGAAGAAAGGATTCCAGGTTCACTTGGGTAAACAATTGTGTCAGAAAGGTTTTAGGAGTAGGGAAGAGCTGGTAAGGGAGTAAGCAGCAAAGAATGTACCTTTTAGAGGTCTGAAGGGGCTTAGCAGCAGTTGCCCAGTTAGGCCTTGAAAAGGCTATAAAAACAAATATGATTAAGTAGAGAAAAATTTAAGTGGAGGCATTTTGGAATGAGGATACAAAACTATAAATAGAACATCCCCTTAAGCAAAGGGACCAAAGAATCTCAGAATTATGAGAAAACTGAAGCATGAAAATGTGGTTTAGTACCATGGGTTTCCTCATAAACCTGCTGAAGAGATATCATATGATCAGGCTGTAACAAAGGTGTTTTATGTATGGTCTGAACTGCTGCAGTTCTTAGAGTGATGCAAGACTTTAGGGATAACTTGAAAGGAAAAAAATGGAACTCTGCTTATGAAGTTCATTGATAAAAAAAATTAAGAAGCACTGGGAATAGAGAGAAGGAATGTAATTTTTTCTAGAGTGAGATGGAAAGCAAGATCTGGAATAACAGAATAGGATAAAATGTGAAATGTATCACGTGGAATCTGGGGAGCAATAAGAAAATATGTGAGAGAAGAAGAGTACCTTCTCTTTCTTGCCACAGCAAACAGAAGAAAAAAGATGAAGGAAAGATTAATTAAAATACCAGTGGTATCTAGAATCTTTACCAAGCCTTAAATTTGTTCTGCAGTTAGAAAATATTGCTAAAGGGAGGGGAACCAGAGTGGCAGTGGTAGAAAAGCCAGGGGCTACCATTACTGCACATAACTTGTCTGGTGCTGGCTTCATCATGTGGCATGGGAAAATATATGTGTTTCAGTTTGGAAATAAATGTTATAAATGCCAGCAGTGCTTACTAATGTATTATTCTGTTAGTTCTATTAATGTTTAATAATGTTAAAGTCTTTTCTCATCAGGGAGGATGATACACTTTTAAGAAATACTAGAAAATAACTATGAATGTGGATAAATGAGAACTAACTCTTATCTCTATTTCCCAATGGGACTTTTCAGAAAAAGTAATGCTACTTTTTTTCTCTTTCAGCCATGGAAGAGTTAATAGTTGAGCTGCGCCTGTTTCTTGAACTTCTGGACCATGAATATCTAACTTCCACTGTCAGGGAGAAGAAGGCAGTAATAACTAACATTCTCCTGAGGATACAGTCATCAAAAGGTCAGTGCTGGGGTGTGTTTTCTCACTTGCAGAAGGCACAGAATAAGTCTGTGCTCAGTGAAATAACTTTAAGAGCTGAAGACAAGCCCTAAATTGAAGAAAGACAGAAAGACAGGGTGAAGCCAAGGTGCAACTTTCCTGAATGCTTTCCTTTGTGTCCAGCAGTAAAATACAGCAAGAGGTGCACTTAGAGTGTGCTGGGTGCACATGGGTGAACCCAGCCAAAGAGTTATTTCCTAGGTAGAATGTTTTCACTTCTGCTGGTAGAGTGGCTACTTCATTAAATTGTGCCAGTAATGCTGTTTGTGAGTTTTGATGTCAGGGAGTGCTGGCCATAGCACCATTCCATCTGTGTCAGATGCCCTGAATCCATCAAAAGGCTTGATACTGAGCTGGAGTCTGGTGCATAACTGATACAGGAGTGCCAAGCCAGAGATAGGAAATGGTTGTCAGAATGTTTGGATTGCATTTTGCAGTTAGACTCACATTCTTGTTTTCCTCCTATCTAAAACTGTTTTTATTGCACAATTGCTTGTCTCCATCAAGATTATGGACCTAAGTGCAGCAAAAGTGATTCACTGTGTACAGGAACCTTTCCACAGAGATTTAGTGAAGAACATTCCTCACTGTTTTTTCTAGCAGTACCCTTACATTTTTTAGCACACTTGTCTGTATGCTGTGACATCTGGGCTCTAAGACCTGTCTCCTCTACATTAGACAGAAGTACTGCCAGTGTAAACCCCCAGTTTAGATTTTTGAAAAATTTTGAGTATGTTGAAGAAAAATGCCACACTGTGAGCAGCTGTGTTTCTCATGATTTGTTTGTTCTCTGGTGCTAGAAGAATATGGTCTTGCTTGATGGAGTGTTGCTCCCATTTATTAAAGAAATAGTTTTTGCCATGGGATTCAAGTCCAAGGTGATCTTTAAAGTAATGATTGTCCTCTTTTCCATTTCAACATTCTTAAAGACCCACCACTATTTCAATTTCATACTGACAGAACAAGGCAGATACTAATTTCTCATATTGTGGAAGGAGTCTTCATGCTCCATCAAATTACACCAAACTCCCCCAAAAACTTATAGGAGTGAACCTGCAATTTGATATGCTTAGAAACAGCTGTATTTTACTAGGGTTCAAAATAACCTCAGCAATGCTGAGCTGACACGGCATGTTCTCCTTGCAATCTTTAGGACTAGATTTATAAAGACAAACATTTGACTTTTTCTAGAAGTCAGGTGTCATTCTGTTGCCAACTTTGAAAACATTGGGTAAGGTTGTCACATTTTTTCTTTTGGGATTGTGGATGGTGTTCCAGGGTAAAAAACCCTCCATTTTACAGTGCTGAGTATGTTTCTGGGCTCTAGAGCTCATTTATGCTGTTCAGTTGTGGAGTGATCCTTGCATTGGTTTGGCCTGAGCTGACTTGTCTCCTCCATCAGTTCCTAGGCATGATGTGGGAGTTAGCTCTGGCAAAGACCTGCTCCAATGCACTGTTCAAAGTCACTTTGAGGGTGAGAGGCCTTAACTGTGTGAATATCAACTTCTGTGTGCCAGGGCACCTTCCTAGGTGTGCTCAGTCCATGTCTCTACATGTGGTGACCCCAGAACCATGGCTTTCCACTATTCAGCACTTACCATTTAGGTTTCAAAGCCTGTTGCAGGCTCTGTAACAAGATCCATTTAATCCAATTACAGGATCCATCCATCACCAAGATCCCTATAAGGTTCATGTATTAAGTGGTAGGGCTTTGCTCAGTGCAGTTGTTACTGGAACATTTTACTCACCTTTAGTGCCTTTGTTCAAGGAGACCAAATGTAGACATTTCAAAGAAAAGCTGTAAAAGTGATTAAAGGATCCAGAAATATGCCTTCAAATTATCCAAAATGAGGTGTCATAATTAATCTTTATATAGAAAAGGAATGACTGAGAACAAGCTCCTAGACTTACACAACAGTAAGTGCAATGGCTGAATGTTTCAAAGTGGAAATAAAGCACATGTTTTGAGCATTGAAGCTATGAACTAATGGAAGAACTTAGTGAGTTCTGCATGCCATTGCTGGCATCTTATCAAGATGGAATATTTTGCTAAAAGATATGCTCTAGTTCAAACTAGAATTAAGGAAACCCTATAGTTCAGTTAAATAAGAGGTCATAGGACTGTGCTTTATATGTCTGTAAACTCTAGTTTATGTAATTGAATAGGATTTAAGCCAGCATGGCCTCTAAAAAAGCATCCAGTTTCTCTCCCCAGGATACTCATGTATTGTCTCTTCCTTTCTGCTAGCACAAACATTATTTGCTTTTCTTTGCTGGTTTAGTCCTAGCCAGTGTCACTTCCCTGGTCTGGTTCAACCTAAGGCCACACACATGCTTATGCTGGCTCAAAGTTGAGGTTGGTGCAGGGACAGGAACAAGGCAGGGAAGGAGAGGAGCTGCCTCCTTGGGAGCTGTGCCATCACATCCTGGCCTTGAGCATTTGTGAAACTACCCAGGGAGTCATGTACTTTACTGGAGCCTACCCTGCTGCTTTTTTTATCAGTTATAGCATTCAGAACTCCCATCCCTTTGAAACTATTCATCTCTTCATTAAAATTAAAAGCAATAAAAGATGCATAAACCCACAGAGCTCTGTAACTAAGATGAACTATCGTTTGGAGTCTGTTTTTCAAATTGTTGTTTTACTCCACCCACACAACTCCACGAGAGCTCTTGGGTTCTGGCACAGTTTAAGAGGCTTGAGGACTATGCTGAGTTCAAGCTCCTTAGCTGCATTTGCAAAAATCAACAGGGTGAATTCAACAGGATTTTTTGATTGCTGGAGAAAACCATGTAAGATCAATGGAGAATGGTAATGATGGATCTGGGGAACTGGGAACTAGGTGGCTTCATTAGAATGTCTGGAAATTAACAATTTTGTGGGTTTTTTTTTAAAGGTGTGGAAATTATTGTGATGAACTGGTTGGGTTTCAGTAAAATACTTAAAACTGAGTGAGTTCTTACTTGGGGAATTCTTTAGGAATCTTCTGCCTTGTTTTGTTCCATCTCCCTTGAATGCACACTGTGTTCTTCATCTAATATCTCTCAAGCAGAGAGAACTGAGCCAGGCAGATGTGTTCTTCAGGTTGTAGCTGCTTGGCCTCAACCTGCCCTGCATCCAAACCAGTGGTTATTCTGAATAGCTGGCAAAACTATAAACCTTGTTTTTCTTCCTTAGCCTTGGCATGCAGGATTGTAGGTCTGAAGAAAACACTTGGCATTTAATTCTAAAACTCAAACTTTCTTCTAAAAAACAAAGACACAAAGAGTTTATTTTGGATGAAGAACTGTTGCTGGATATAGTGATTTAATGTGACTGTCAACATTGCCTGTTTTCCTTAACAGGACCTGATGCCCTAAACCTGTAGTATTCCTTTTGCAGTGTAAGTTGGTAGAAGAAATTAAATGTTAGAGCAGGTTCTTGTTTAAGCACACATACATGAAAACTGGGGGAAAATTAATTTTACAGAGTCACAAGTATTAATATTTTAATGGAATATTTTTATGGAATATTTTAATATTTTTATGGAATATTTTGGAGTTTTTTTCAGTAAAATTCCCTTTATGTATGCCTTCTGGTTGTTATGGAAAGCATGGGAGACTTGGATATGGATGGCAGTCATGATATGGACTCATCACTCATACTATGTAAAGAGCAACGAGTGAAAGTTATACTGGAAAAAAAAGAAAAAAGGAATGTTTCCCAAGACTAATCACTCTCTTGATTTGTAGGAAGAAAGAAGAATCTGTAGTCTTTAGAGACAGTTTAATAAATTAGTGTTGCATATCAACCAATGACTTCAGAGCCAGTGGGACTGGGATATTATGACAAGAAGTGTTTCATCATTGATTACATTTTTGAGAATTACATGATCTCGACTGAAAGGCATCCATTTGACTATGTAAATATATATTTTAAAAAAGCAGCAAAACACTAGAAACTAAATTCAGTCTAGGGTTAAGCAGGGTACAGTCCATGGACTGAACTTTTGCCAGAACCTTGAGGAGATGCACCCTAAACTTCTTTTGTTATTTAGAAGAATAAATAGTATCCTGTTTCTATGAAGGGAGTTCAACTTGGATTTAAATTACTGTGCCAAAAACACAGAGTGAGTTGATCATGCCTCTTTTCTTCTGTGGGGGAGATGCAACAATGACACAAAGGGCTCTCAAAGCAGCTTTTACATTAATTCTTTTCCCTTTCCAAATTCACCTGGAAAACTACAAGGTTATTAAAATAAAAAATTAATGAGAAGGAAATGGTGGGACAATATGCTCGGTGTGCATTTCTGTTAATGGTGGATGGGCTGGGGCAGTGTGCCTCAGCAGAGCTCCAGGCTGGGCTGTCACAGCATCCTGCACCCCTGGCACTTGGGCTCACACCACAGCTCCATGGGCAGAGGTGCTGGTGGCAGCAGGGAGCCCAGGGAGCATGGGCACTGTGGGCTTGCCAGGGAGCTGTCACCATCACTTCCAGAAAAAGAAGGCAGGCAGGGGCTCTTCTTCTACCCTCTTCTGCATTGTTTGGCATGAAGGATGGTTTGGGGATCATTTCTGCATGATGGCCTTGCCCATCCAAAATGTGCCACGGGAGCAACTGTTGATGATCTCCACTGAAAAAGGCAGCTGGTCACACACTGCCCACAGGCTGTGTTTTAGTCACTGTATGGTGCCACTGGGATGTTTTCAAACATGGTATATTCCCCAAATAAATGTTTTTATCTGGCAGGCACCTGGCAGCGTGTTTGAATGTTGTTCAAGTCTTTGAGTTTGAGATGGATGGGCAGTTCAGAATGATTTCCTGTAATTTTTTTCAGTGTCTGGTATTTGTTGATCCAAACAGCATATATGTCATTATCATATAGAGCAAGTATGTGTTTGCTCTGCTTGATTAAATTCCTGAATTCCCAGCATTCTTCCACTCCTGCCTCAGTGACTGCATTTGGGAGGTGGGCTGTGATCAGAACTGTGTCCCAGATTTCAGTGTGTGACAGTCAGACATGGGATCCACATGTGGAAAAAAGTATCCCATTTGCATCCACCAAGGTATTAAGTGATGTTTGTTGCTCTTCCCAGGTTTAGAAATAAAAGAACATGTCCAGAAGCAAGAAGTTGCCAACAGTTTGCCAGCACCTCCTCAAATGCCTCTGCCAGAAATACCTCAGCAGTGGCTGGTGAGTGTTATCTTTAATTATGTAAATATACACAAGAGAGAATGTATTTATGGTAAGTCCTAACAGAAATGGTTACAAGGGAAAAGAGTCTGCAAGTCCAGGGAAATCATTATTCCTCTCACCTCTGCTTTGGTTGAGGGAATTTGGTTCAGCCTGCAGAAGAAACATAAAAAAATTCTGTGTGGTGAAATAAGCCTGGGAATAGGTCACCTGAAAAGGCTGTGGAGTGGCAATTCTTGGAGATCTTCAAAATTCAGACAAAAGTCTGAGCAGCATAGCCTTACTTTGAAAGATTGATCTGTCCAGTGTTGGAGGCTGGCCTGGCCAAGCCCACAGGTCCCAGACTGTTTCTTACACTTTTTTTTGGTAACATTTCCTGGAGAAAGCCTAAGGAGAAGACTCCTTCCAGTAACTGAAAAATGAAGTGCAGAGTTTTAAAATGAAGGAAGAATACTTTCTATTTTTTGAATCAAGTCTTTAGTGCCTTTCCTGCCCAGTCTCTGGGTAGGAAATTCTCTTCAGATCAAGCAGATGCACTCACTCTTAGAGGTGTTTATAGCAAAGATACTGATTGAGATCTGTAACTCAATCCTCCAGTTGGGAGCAGCTGTCTTGTTAGAGAAAAAAACTGTAAACAAGTTTCAGTGCTTCTCTCATACTGACCTTACAGTAGATATGATGAAGAAAACATTTTCAACATTTTTGTAGAGAAGTGTAAGCATAAGCATGCAGTGGTTTATCCTGTTGAAGGTTGAACTGATAAAGTATCCATCTCTTTATTCTTGTGTGGAAAATTTTGTGCACAATGATAAGGACCATCCATGGAGACCCAGATTCATTGAATCAAGAAGGACAGATGCAGCTCCTGGCCAACCTTTTGTAAAATGCTATGGACTGCAGAAAAAAGTAAAAAAAACCACAACAACATATATTGTATGGAATACCTTCATTTTACTTTCTCTCTAAGCAATGTCAGCTTTAGGTTTGTGACTGTAAATTAATTATGCATATATTTAATGGATGCAAAAGAACTCCTATTAATATGCAGTGAAACTTAGAGAATCCATTTCATGGTTAACAGTGCCAGAAACTGATTATTTTTATTTAATTCAAAATACATACAGCATAAATTAGAAGGGAAAGGGTTCAGAAGAAGCTGGAAAATTATGCAAAATGCATTTGCCTTTGAAATGTAGACTTCAGGTACCACCTTCATAAACTGAAACCAAATTCTTTTCTATTTGTGTGGGTTCAGTTTGGCTCTGAAGATTCAAGTTGTTTTCCTTAGGACGACTCGTCTCCTTTTCCTTTCTCATACACTAATGTGTAAATTCCCCTAAAGTTGGTACAGCTGCAGCAAGTTAAATGGTGTGAAGTATGAATTAGGTCCAGAAGGTCAGCACTGATTTTTTGCAGTTAGTTATTGGATTTTTTAGTAACAAAAATATTTCCCTGAGATACTGTGGGAATTACTATGGAAGTTGACTCAGTTAGAGCTGGCTGGTCTGTGGTGTGGTCTTCCCATGCTGAGCCTGGCAAAGTAGAGTTTGAACATGGCCCTCCCTTGTGATCTGCTGTAACACTGCAGATGTTTTCACCTCAGTGAATTCATCAAGTTTTTCCATAGTGTTAGAAGCTGATTTTTGCCAGTGTTCCTGCAATTCTGTTGCTGCTGTCAGGCAGTGGTGCATTTCACCTCCCTTTCTGGTGTCAGTGCCACTATGACAGGAGCCAGGAGATGTCCCAAGCCTCTCAGTGTCTTGCAATATCCAAATGCAGGTTATGAGTGGTGATATTTTAATATGGTAGCACATTGTATTTTGTGAAAAAGATGACAGACTACTGCTGTCCTGCAAAAGACCAGGAGGAATCAGAAGGGAAAGACAAAACCATCAGCTTTTTGTCCTTTGGACACTATGGTAAGCTCAGACCCCAGTCTGACTTTGAATTCTTCCCCTGAAGTCACACTGATATGATGGAATTGATCATTAGCTGTTTCTTGGAAACCTTTCACTATTAGATATCTCTTTGCTAGACCCTTATTATTGTTACTGATACATTCAGACCTGTCATACTATCTTTCTTTTCATACACAGGACATTAGTGGCCAGGATCTAATTCTCCCATCCATTACTGCTCTTGCATGGGGATTTTCAATCCACCCTGTATCAGTGGAGTCCTAAAAATTTGTAGCTGATGCCAGTCTCTATGAAAACTGTGCATAATCACAGTGTTATAAATACTGAGCTACCTTTCCTAGCCACTTCTCATAGACTGTGAGACATAGACTGTGTTTTCATAGCTGAGTGGAAAAAAATTCCCTGGGCCCAACAGAGGCTGGAATATCCAACTGCTGGTTGCCCTTCTTCACATGGCAAATTGGAAGTCATTCTGTATGGCACCTCTTTTTGACAGCTATTCAGGACAGAAGGTTTTTTCCACTTGCTAAGTAACATCTAGTGATTGTCTCAGCCTCCAGTGAAAACACATTGTGCTGATGGAGCATAGGAATTTACTAAAAGTGGGAATCAATAACTTCAAATAAACTATACACTGTTTTAAAATCTCTGGGTTTAGCCCATCAGTTATTGAGTGTGATGAAAATTAAAGGTTCATTTACACCACTGTTTCTCTTTATGTCACTCAAGGATTTCTGCATTCAAAAATGTTTAGTCTGAATTGGTGTTGAAGTTTCTACTTATGTAAAGATGTGTGGGTGGGAAGGAATTCAATACTCCTTAAAGTAGTGCCAGGAGCCAGAATTATGTGTGGGCAGGTGCTGTGCAAGGTTTCCTTTGTAAATCTGTAAATAGACCTGCATATTTGCTCAGGCCAAATCTATCAGTTTCGTTATTCATCAGCCCATGAACAAAGAGTATAAAATTCATTTTATTAAGAGACAGACTGTTAACAGTTTAAACAAAGTCTCCAGGTATTAAAACACATTAGAGCCTGGAGAGTTTTTCTGGACTCAGTGGGCTTTGAAGAGACAAAGTTGAGGGACAAAGTTGGGCCTTAGGTATTCTTGAATTAAGAAAATCACTAACCACACAATCTTTGAGTAATTCTCTTTTGTATGCATTTCCTTGGCTACATCTGGTCCAGCAGACTTTCTGTCAGGTGTAGAAAGCTCTTATTCCCTCTTGATTCAATCAGCTAAAGGGTGTGCAGCTCTTCTGGGCATCAGGTAAAGTAAATGCTGCAGATAAAGGATGTGAAGGAAGGGCAGCACTGAGTCCCTCTGCAGGGCTGAGTCTCCACTTGTCAGTGCCAGCAGGGATGCAGGACCAGCAGGGATGCAGTGGCAGCAGGGATGCAGTGCCAGCAGGGATGCAGTGCCAGCAGGGATGCAGGACGAGCAGGGATGCAGTGCCAGCAGGGATGCAGGACCAGCAGGGATGCAGGACCAGCAGGGATGCAGTACCAGCAGGGATGCAGGACCAGCAGAGATGCAGTGCCAGATGCAGTGCCAGCAGGGATGCAGTGCCAGCAGGGATGCAGTGCCAGATGCAGTACCAGCAGAGATGCAGTGCCAGATGCAGTACCAGCAGGGATGCAGAGCCAGCAGGGATGCAGTGCCAGATGCAGTACCAGCAGGGATGCAGGACCAGCAGGGATGCAGAGCTAGCAGGGATGCAGAGCTAGCAGGGATGCAGAGCCAGCAGGGATGCAGTGCCAGATGCAGTGCCAGCAGGGATGCAGTACCAGCAGGGATGCAGTACCAGCAGGGATGCAGGACCAGCAGGGATGCAGTGCCAGATGCAGTACCAGCAGGGATGCAGAGCCAGCAGGGATGCAGTGCCAGATGCAGTACCAGCAGGGATGCAGGACCAGCAGGGATGCAGAGCTAGCAGGGATGCAGAGCCAGCAGGGATGCAGAGCCAGCAGGGATGCAGTGCCAGATGCAGGACCAGCAGGGATGCAGGACCAGCAGGGATGCAGAGCTAGCAGGGATGCAGAGCCAGCAGGGATGCAGTGCCAGATGCAGTGCCAGCAGGGATGCAGTACCAGCAGGGATGCAGTGGCAGCAGGGATGCAGTGGCAGCAGGGATGCAGTGCCAGCAGGGATGCAGTGGCAGCAGGGATGCAGTGCCAGATGCAGTACCAGCAGGGATGCAGGACCAGCAGGGATGCAGTGCCAGCAGGGATGCAGAGCCTGCACTCTGAAGCTTTGTTTGGGCCAGCTGCAGAGCAGGGGGTCAGTGTGTTGGAGATGGGCTCCTGTCTGTTCTCCTGAACCTGCTCACTGCCAGGGCTTGTCTTCAGCCTGCCTCATCCACCTCTACACCAACAGCTGCTGCTGTGGCTCTCCCCTGCTCTTGACAGGCACGAGGCAGTGCTCAGGGATGGCTTTGGAGGAATAACAGAGCCAAGGCTCTGTGCATGCTCCAAAGTGCTGCTGGTGGTTTAGCACCTGGGATCCCATCATTGCACTATTATCACCAAGTTGCCTTGAAGCACATTTTCCACTGAGGCAGCAGGATAATATCTAGTGTGTCCCACTGCTCAGATGCCTGAGGATTAATGGCATAAATCATCCTCAGCATGACAGTGACAGAATACTTCCAGCCTCTGAGCATTTGGTTGTCATATTACATCTGACAGTAGGTGATTTCATTGCCCTGTGCTGTCCAACAAAATCAAACACTGACAGCACTCTTAGCTATTTTGCATGGTTTTCATGGTGAAATCGAGTGTATGCTTTGTTTTTCTTGGAATATTGACAATTTAATAATTATTTAACTGCAACAAATGTTCAGCATCATTCCAGAACCCTGCAGATATGAATCAAAAGAATGGGTCATCTTTCTCCAACCCATTCCTGCACAATACACAGTCACTCTGTAGGAGTGCTTCATATAAATGGGTTTCCTATTGAGAAGTGATATGACAGCCTCCCTTTATCTGGCTGCCTGGCAGGTAAACTCTTAGATATTTATTAGAAAATGCTGGAAAGAGACAGTGTCCTTGGAGAAGAAAAATCACCTGGAAATCAAAAGAATTCTGGAGGTGATATATCACCAATTATATTAATCATTCTTTGCATCCAAAAAATACCAGTGTTTTTGCCTCTTCTAAAGTGTGCCTTGAAAAAAGCGCCGTAACAGAAGCAAGGGGTCCATGTGTCAGGTGGACACTTGGGAGTCTCTGCTCATCTACTTTTTCTTCTAACACTGAAGAACAGCTGTTATTCTCTGTTCTTCTTAAAGAGGGTCTTAAGACAGTGTTAATTTTCAGATTCTTTCCTTAAAGAAGAGTCAAAAGCCACAAAAATAAATTTAAAAAATATTCATTTGTTTCATTCAGAGCTGGTTATACCTTCAGCTTGAACAGGTCTGAGCAAGTTCTTCCATAATGAAGGAACAAGTAAAGAGGCCTTTTAAAATTATCAGTGCAGTTACTCTTACTGCAGGCAATGACAAAATATTAACCCTTTGAGAAACCTAACAAAATCTCTTTACTAGCATTTGGGTTTCTTTAACCCACCATTTCAGTTTTAAAGTTGTTCCCCCATCCCAGTGTTCATTGCCAGTCTTTGTGTGTTTAAGTAGGTCACTTTCCTTTCACCATGGTACGTGTGCTTCAGATGTCCTCTGTAATCCCAGTCATATTCCTCTCATGTTTCATTTCATTCCCCTGTGTATAAGAAATGTCTGTATCTGTGGGTTTCATTCTGAGCTATGGTTTAATGCTAGTGAGCAATACCAGGATTTCTCCCGAGCTCCTGCTGTAAGGATCATGTACTTGGATCATAAGTGACCAGAACAGCAATCTTCTGGACACAGAATCAGAACCATTTACATTGGAAAAGACCCTTCAGATCACTGAGTCCAACTGTTTGCCTAAAGCTACCACTAAGCCATGTCCCCATGTGCCACATCTACATGACTTTAAATAGCTCCAGTGGTGGTGGCTTCACTGCTTCCCTGGGCAGCCTGTTTCAGTGCTTGACACCCTCCTAACACCTGAACCTCCCCTGGCTTGACTTGAGACTGTCACATTTGTTCTGTTCATTGTTACTTTGGAGAACAGACTGACCTCACCTGGCTACAATCTCCTTTCAGGTGAGGGATGGGGTCCCTCCTGAGCCTCCTTTTCTCCAGTCTAAACACTCCCACCTCCCTCAGCCTCTAAGACTTGTGTTCCAGACCCTTTTCCAGCTCTGTTACCCTTCTCTGGGCTCACTCCAGCACCTCAGGGTCTTTCTTGTTGTGAGCAGCCCAAAAGGATTTGAGGTGTGACCTCACCAGTGCTGAGAACAGGGTGACAGTCACTGCTCTGGTTCTGCTAGCCACACTATTGCTGATCCAGGCCAGGTGTCATTCCAATGCCATTGACATTCTTGGCCACCTGGGCACACTGGGATTGTGGAATATTACGTGTGATTGCATAAGGAATAAGGATGAAGAAATGTGTACCACCTCTTTTCTGTGTTAGCAGTGTCTTGCAGGACACTCTAGTTGCCATTCCCATTTTCCATGGTTGAGGTTGGTGAATTTCTGCTGATGATTTATTTCACGTTTGCAAATGGTGCCACAGAAAAGTTTTACTTAATGCAATTACCTTCTCAATTAATTTATAGTATATCTTTATAGCAATATACATCACCATATTTCAAAACTTTCCTCATATGTAAGCTGCCAGAATGAGCTGTTCTCAGCTGCCTTTAAGTGGAATTTGCATTTAAACTGAATAAGTTAGTTGAACTTCTTTACCAAGTTCTTTTCTGATCATTGTAAAACTATTTGCCCTTTTGTGTTTTTTAACTAGATACTGATAATCTTTGACCTTCTTATAAGAAAAATTATTAAAATTACTTTTAAGAAATTTATTAAATTACTGGAAAATTATTAAAATTACTTATAAGAAATTTATTAAACAGATCTCATAAGATATTGTCCCACCATTTACTGTAGCATGCTCACACTTCTGACCTCAGGTTTTTAATTTCTTGTTTCCATGCTGTACCTGTCCTTATAACCCCCTCCCTGTGTTGAGAGTTAGGGACCAGATTTTTTTGCTTTCCTGATAATGCCATTAATGTTCTGTGCACAAATACATGGGGAAGGAATTAGGGCAGCAAGCACCAAGTCTCCTCTTGTTTTAATTTGATGCAGTGCTCAGGCCCTTAGACAATATTGTTCCAGTGGAAATGGCATTGCCTACACTTTAATCACTGAACTGCCTTGTCCTCACTGCCATGTCACACACTTGGATGAGTTTATTAACTCCTGTGAAAGAGAAAGGTGATTTTGTTTTTTCTGGGGAATAGAGACACCTCTTTGAGCACAGTCATAGTAAACAACTCTGACTGAGAGCCCCATGCTGCTTAAAATTCAGATTAATCTTTCTCATGTAATATGTATGAAAGTGTTCCCTAGCATTAATTAAAGCCCATTTCATTTCTTTGTATACACAGACCCTTTGCTTGACATTAGTCAAGTCTGTTGTTTTGTCTGAGTGATGGCTGTGTAATAATCTTTTATTATAAATTATGAATGGTACAGAAATACCTTGGTTTTGTTTCTGGCTCATTTGCTTTCTCTTTTAATTATTTTGTTAGATCTTGTGTTCCTTCCATTGAGTCTAGTGTTTGTTTTCATCTCAGTCTTCCACAGAGTTTGGGTGTAACTCTTTCCAGCTATTTGTACCTTCAGTGGTGCATTCTGTGCTCCAGTCTTTTTGTTTTTATTTACTATCTGAAGTGTAATTACATACAGCAGCAAGAACTGAGACAATTTGTGTCTGGACACAGACTGACAGTGCCACCAGAGGTGCAAGAACCTGAGTTTTCTACTTGGTCAATATACTGTGTTTTTCTGTAACTATTTCCTCTTCATTGCCATCTTTGCCTTCCTGTTTCTTAGGTGAAAGGGTTATTCAGGTACCTGAGCAGAAGTGTTGTTATCTCATGAAACAGTAACTCAGCTCTGAGGTAGATGTGTAAATGCTCTCCAGACAATCTTCAGATCACACTGTGGAGCCACAGGACGCCCTGATTCACTCTTTAATGCTAGCAAGTCTGCTCAGATCTCTCAGATCATCAGGCTGTGCTTTCTGAGGCTGTGCTGTGTTTGTAGTCACTGTACATAGTAAGCACTCTCCACTGATACCTCTAATTAGGAGTTCACCCCCAGCCAGCAGACATGCTCTCAGCTGTGCCAGATGTTCCTCCCCTCCCTGGAGGACAGGGTGCCAAGTGTGTGCCTTCTCTTCTTAACCTTAAGCCTGCTCAAGTCCCTGTTCAGGATAAGGAGAAGCTCCACTTGAGCTGACACTCATCCTCTGCCTGGTGATACTTGCACTGCTTTGCCCCTTGCCCTCGTCTGTTCAGCACTGCAGGAGCTGCTGGGTGACTGCTCTGCTGCTCATGGGATTCATATTGCTGGGCCTCCCATCATGTCAAACTCTGGTTGTTGATTTTCCAGAGAATTCCTTCTTTTTTTGCCTGGTAGCACTGGCACTGTAGAGGTGTGTGCTGTAATTACATGGGCAATCAGAGATGGTTGGGTGGGACTACAGCAGCAGCCCATGTGTGGCCCTGTTACCCCCTTCTGGTGGGACTGCAAGGTTACTCCATTCCAAAAAGTCGAGTTTTGTAGCTGTCTGACTGGTTTTGTTGTCTTTTGTGCTCAGAAGCTGGATGGATAAGTTGTTAGACTTCCTTCACATTGTTTGGCTCCTGATTTTGTGGGCTCCAGCTGCTAAGCTCAGAAATAATAACCTTATAATACAAAGCAGCGGTCAAATGAAGAATATTTCTCAGCTTTTCCTTGTGTACACTCAGGCTAATATTGCACAGCTCAATATGATCTTAATGGCCCACAAAGTCAGCAGTTTTCATCTAAATGAATCCAAGGTCCTCAACTGCTGGCAAAAATAGTGATTTCTCTTTAGCACAATTTTGAATTTATTTAAGGGCTGTCATACCAAGTGCATGGCAAGTACTAATACCCACTTTCCAACCCTTACAATATTGCAAAAACAGCCTGATTGAAATGTATGCTCAGTAATTTTGTGAATTGTATTTTACTCAGTTTGTTGGTTCATCTTGCTTCCTGGACATCCATTTTTTCTCATGTGGAGTTTAGGATCATAGATGTGTGTGCTCTCAATCCCCCCATCCAGGCTGAAGATGCTGCAGGGTTGTACAGAGGTCAGGTCTAAGCTTGCTCCAGAGCAAATGACTTGTCCCATGCCAAAGTTTCTTCTTGTCACCCCAGGTTTGCCTGCTGGCTCCTGAGCAGCTTTCTTAGACACCCCCAGTGTGTGACCCCATTTCTGCTCTGCTGTGCTGCCTTCAGCACACAGGGGCTTGTTCCAGCTGCATCATCTGGCTCTGAGTCCAGCTGGATCCAAACTGGGCTTGATGTAATAACACACATGTGAGTGTGGCACTTGAGCTGCTGGCAGTGTTTGCCAGACAGGTTACTGACAGACTCTGCTGTGCACTGGAAATCTCCACATCCTAAATCATTGCATAAAGGAAGAGATTTCTTTCTGTTTTCTACAGAGTGTGAGTCTTCATTGGGGTACAAAGAGATTTTATATCCTCAGGCTCTATACATTGACATTTTCCTTTGTGTTTCAGGCTGTTTTCCTTATTGTCACCAGATTATCAGGTCGAGCATCCTTAAAATAAAAGTTACTGTCTATCTTGCTTAGTACTGAGACAGAAGGGGGAAATAAAGTAGCTTAGGATACTTTAGATACTTTTAAAATACTTTTTAGATACTTTTTAGGTACTTTTAAGATACTTTTAAGATACTTCTAAGATACTTTTAAGATACTTTTTATACTAAATATATGGTGTAGGGTGTTCTTCTTAGCTTAAAGGAAGAAAGAATTTATTTGTGGTCTGTGGAATACAGGCGGGCAGCTGGAGGGGAAGATCATAATACACTATTAAATTAAAATGTCCATATAAGTCTGTTTCAGAGTCCAGTAGGATAACAATTTTTACCATTTTGTTTCTTTCTCTTAACAGTCAATCCTGTAAACTGGAATTGGGCATCCCATGCACAATCCAGTCTCTAATCTCATCAGAGATCTCAGCTCTGTAGTGTAATGATCACCTCATCTGCTTCTTGGTTTTAATTAAAGCATCTCTCAGTTGATCTCAACCCCAGGACCTAACAAATGTCTTCATCAGTACTGTTTCATTATTGCTGTTATTATTCTGGATAACAGCATACTACATCTTTGTCCCTTTTCCCAGATAAAAGTAATGTGAATTTCTTTTCTCAGTTCTTATTCCTGTGACTTAGAGAGGTGTTGGTTTTGAGAGGTTTCTTCTCTGTTGCCTGTCATTAAAATAAAACAAAATCAAAACAAAAAAGGAAAAAAGAGAGAAATTAATGCTAATGCCATCTTTGCAGGTTGCCAGGTTTTTCCTCCTGATGCCGCTCAAGCTAAACATGTTCTAGTGTTCTTTTAGATTTAATCTTTTTACAGAATATGTAAATAATTTTGTGGGGGTTTATGACCTTTTATTTTTTCAGGTAAACTGTTGAAAAGTTATTGAATAAAGACTTAATTCATAGCTTCACAAAATTCTTCCAGTAAAAATTCCTGAGTGGAAAGAATGAAACAATACAACTAGCAGTAGTAATAATACTAAAGAATGATAAATATTAGTAACTAATACCAGAATGCACACATCTATGTTTTTATGGATCTTGGTGGTCAAACTTGTATACTCCATAGCTGCCAAAAGATGTAGTTGTTTATGGTACAGATTTGAATGAGATAGTTTTATTTTGTATTTAGTCAATTGCAGTTTTTTTAAACATTAAAGCAGCTATGCTTCTATCAGAAAGTACTTAATGTTGGATGTTTCTGTTTCTGCCTTTTTAAAAAAATATTTTTTTATAATTGTTTTCAACTTTGTTATGGCAAGCACTGCAAAATGCATTTGAGAGAGGAGGGCCCAGTTAATTCAGCAATGGATTCCATCTGTGTTGACGTTGGCTGCACAGCCCAGCCTGCCCCAGCTGTGTGAAGTGACTGGTGCTCCAGCAGGGTCGAAATCAGACAAGTACCATTTGTGTTTCATTTCCTTTTTTCTTTCTTTCTGAATAACATTTTGTCTAAAAAAAAAAAGATTTTTTTTTTCTCCTGATCTTTTTTGGAATCTCTCATTTGTCCCTAGATAAAATACAGCTTTGAAACCTCAGTGCTGTGTCAAGTCAAAATTGGAATGACTCAGGACATGTATTTCCTGGGTGAATGAAGTTCAATAATGATAGGAATTTCATATATTTTATGCACCTGATGGGAAAAATGGTTAAAGGCTAGACCAAGAAATTTATTTGTCTAATGAAAAGGGTGGTATGAATCTATACTGCCCCAGGAACAAATTGTGACCCTAACTAAAGAGAACAAGGTTCTACCCACTTGTAGAAGGGGAAAAACCAACTCTCTGGGGGCAGTTCCTCCTCCTGTGCTAGCACTTCACACAGAGATGGGATGTGTAGAGCAATTCATAATTGCTGTCAATTTTCCAACAGTAAGGAACATATAATAATTTTTAATGTCCCTTATGCCTGTTGTGCAGCAGCAGCTAAACTTGAAAGACTCATTTATTTTGTTATGATGTTCAGTTTGATTTTTTTCAGCAAAGTTACAGGGTCACTACACTAAAAGCCATATTTTTTCTTTATTTTGCTTCTTTGCTAGCCAGTTTCTCTAGCAAAGCTGCTCTGTGAGGAAATCTCATTTGGTTCACATTGTAGGTAACAGTAATTGCCAACTGTAATTTATAATTGATTGTGACATAAGAAGTTGGCTGTATCATTTGGTAATAGAAGTACTATTATTGTAAATTTCAGTCTGACCAGGAATTTCTGTGTTCAGTGATGAATCAGTTCATTGTCCATGAGAAGGTTTCTGGTTTTACTTGGTGAAGGTAAAGTCAATGCTGGATGAGCTGAAGGGCAGGGTTAGTCACTAGCTCCCTGCCTTCCTGCACACTGGGAGTGCACAAGCTCTTACCTGCAAGGTGGAATAACCTACTTGATACAAATTTAACTACACAGCACTCTAAGGGTGGGACTCATCTTAGGGATGGTGTTAAGAATCAGGGGACTGGCGTAGGTGTGTAATCAGCAATGAGATTTGGAGATGTCTAGCTTTGAAATATTCAAAGATGAATCCAGCCCTGAAAGTGCCCACAGAAGTAATTTCACTGCAGTTAATGGCACATGTTATTAAAGCTCAGGCTCCTCCCAGGTAACTCAGGTCTGCAGCAGAAGGGGAGCATAGTCCTATGGCCTCATCTGTGTGATGTGGAAGGAGGCTCTGCTAGACTGGTCAGCCCACCTGAGTCCAAAAGTGTCTGTGTCTGACCAGTTTCTCACTTCAGTATCTCCATTCATTCCCTTTACAATGAATCAGTCCAGTACAGACCAACACCACTGCATCTCTGTCAGAACATGAAAAAAAAAAAGAAAATTAAAAAAGAAACGCGAACTGAAAAAGTGTTACTGTGGAAATGTGACTCTGCTTGCAAGTTACATTTTTGTAATCATGCAATAAACTATTGGTGCTGAAAAAAGACTTCAGTATTTTCTCTAACACATAAATATGAAACTAAAACCTGTGGCAAATATGAATGGGTTCCATAAAATACAGTTGTTTTGGTACTTGTTAAGGAAATAGAACAGTAAAGTCATATGGAAGAAGTCACAGAGTACTAAATTTACTTTGTTGTTATATCAACATACCAAGAGTTGGTCAGTTTTAAATTTAAAACAGGTATTTAAAAGAAGCATTTTAGAATTTGAATTAATATTTGACATATTTAGTTTATCATGTAATAGTTTCTTGATGTTTCAAACTTTTGTTTGTAGCTCACTTTTCACTATGTAGAAATAGCATTATAAACATTAATATGTATATTAAGAATTGATTAGCCTTGAAAAAACACCTATCATGAAAATATGGTTAAATTTTCTGTTCTTAGTCTCTGCCAGGCTATTTAACTTTTCTAGTGTCCAACCAAACTGCTGTTTGCTGCTGTAATGTGAATTATTTTGTGTGTAAAACACTAATAAATAAGCCTTAACACTGTAAAGTGGTCTATACATAGAAATCTTTTTCTTACATAGATCCATTAGATTTCCAGTTCTTAAATGGAGAAGTATATATTTTCAGCATTTTTACACTTAATGCTGTTGAAGAGAAAAATTCTTTTAATGTAGCTGTTATATTGATTTTGATCCTTAGCAATGGCAAGTAGGATTCTACAGTGTTTATCATCTCCAAAGGACTCAGTTGGAGGATGTGCAAGAAGGTTTTGTTTCCTTATGTTTTCTTAAAGGTCTGGGTGATAATGATAGATTTAAAAATTCATCAGTATGTTATGAAGCATAATTATGTTTCTTTACTGCTTCTAGTCTCAACCTTTAATTATTACTGTTTAATAATAACAACATATGAGGAACTTGAGATTTGAATTTGCTTCTCATCTAAAAGATACTACCTTGCAGAACATTTAATTGAGCCCTCCAGAGCCTTGCCTTTAGAGATAGCTAACATAAGAAATAGTCACAAGAGCAGGATTTATGAAGCTGGCTGCACTGGCACTGATCATGAGCAGATGTTCTGTCCATGTTTAATTGAACACCTTGTTGGTCTGTATTCACTTTTTCCATTTTGTTCATTCAGCCACCAGACAATGGGCCTCCACCACTGCCAACATCCTCCCTTCCTGAAGGCTATTATGAAGAGGCAGTACCACTTAGTCCTGGCAAGGCTCCTGAGTACATCACTTCCAGTGAGTAAGATATTGCCAGGCAGTTTCTGAGCAATTGGTAATTCCAGTGTCCTTCAGCATTTTTAGTTTTTGAGAGCTCCATCTCCGTGGTGATGTGTCATAGGTGTTGCTTTTGGAGTTTGGGTCAGTTCTGGTTATCCTCACTGGCCATGCATTGGATTGATTTGCAGAACTGTTTTGGTGTGCTCAAACCAGGCTCCTTTTACAGAAAACTAAACTTGGTGCTCAGTGAGAAGCACATAAACAGGTCTCAGCAGCTATTGGAGACAGAAAGTCCAAATTAGCCATTGACCTTTTAAACTGCTCTGAACCACAGAGAATGGGGGCATTGGACCAGGAGTCCAGAGTTAAATATTGCCCAGAGTAAATCCCTCTAAAATGATCACACTGTGGATGTGGGGGTCTCAGAAACTGGTACTGACCTGCACATCTGCCTGCTGTGCCTCTATTGCACTGAACTGCTTGCTAAAATAGACAAATAGAAGGGGAAAAAAAAAAAAGGAATTATTGGAAAGATGTGATTTGCAGCATTTCTGATGACACATTGTGGAAAGGGATGGTCACAGCAGCTCCCACAAGCCATGTGTGATGCCCATGACAGTACTTCTGTGACAGTATTTCTGTGACAGTACTTCTGTGACACTCATTCAGGGCAGTAGGCAGAGGGCTGCCTCTGGCTGTCTACCAGAATGTCCTTCTGCAACCAAATGTTCTTTCTCACACCCAAATACTTCCCCAAAGACCTGTGCACTTCAGAGGAGCTGTGCTGAGAGCACCCTGATGAAACACTGAAATGACTGCTCTGCCCTTTAAACAGGGTCAGTCAACAGCATTTATGAACATCTTTTTGCTGCTTTTTTGTTGGCTGGGGTAATTTATTACTTGTGTTGGGCTGATTTATCATTAATCATTATTTTCTATGGTCCAAAGATTAAAGGCATATCTTCCCTTATTTTATAGCCATTTTAATTATTTTAAATTATCTCTCTGTTCTTAAAACATGCGTAGAAGTCACCCTAAAACTAAAATACCATTCATCTGAACACTGCACAAACTGATGTTATCTTATGGCTTTTAATTAACCTGAGAAATTCAAGGTAAGAAGGAGTTTCATGTACTGGAAAGCAGATGAAAGAACATATGGACTTAGAAGAGCAGCAGAATCACTCTTCTCTCCATTTCCTCCCTCAAAATGCTGCAGGGTGGTCCTGCTACACCCTGGAACCCAGTGAGATTCTGACTTGGGTTTTGTCTTTAAACAAGAGCCATGCTCAGGCAGAAAAATGTTAATAGTGCAAATATTAATAGCACTGCTAAAAAACCTGGGGAAAAACAAGACAAAGTATGAAGCTGATTTCTTACTGTACTTAAGCATTTAAATGCATTTTTAAAAATAATGAATGAATTAATAATCCCATAGTTTAAGTATATATATGTATATATATACATACATCCAGACATTTAAAGCTCTGTTAGTGTGAATTAGCACCTCTCTTGGTGAGGTTTTGTTGTACTTTCTTATCTGAACTTTATCATATCTCAAAAATTGTGTGAAAAGAATTCCTCTCTTCACAGGTAATGAAGTTGCTTTTAAATTCAATGTGCAATTAGTAATACATCTTCACTCATGTGAAACATCCACTAAATCCTGTGGTAATTAATATCAGCTACCAAAGCATATTAAAAGATATAACCTTAGCTGACTGGAGTATTTGAGATAGAAAAACAATAGAAAAAAAATGCCTGAAGTAGAAAAAGTGCAGGAATGCATCTATTGAAATAGATGTAATTATTTAAAGTAAATATTCCTATGGAATAATTTTACAATGTCAATAATACCAAAGGGACTTACATACCATGTGCCTTACCTGAAGAAAAATTGCACATGGTCATGAACATGGTCATGAACATGGTCATGAAAATGAAATATCCATAACTTTCCCACTATTGCAAATAATTTGTCCACTGTGATTTTCTCCCCATAACAGTGGAACATTTTTATTAACATGAAGGTGAAAAGCCAATGTCTAAAGAAGTCAGATTAATGAGAAAGTGCAAAACATGCCAAACCTGATAGATCAGCAGCATCAGAACATGTTGTATCAGTGCATCCTTACCCTCTGAGACTTTAACAGACTTAATAAATGCACTGTGTTTTGGAGAGAGAGACCTTTTTCTCCACTTGCTAGTTTGTGTCTCAGAGCCTGGAAACCTTGTTTTGGATGTGATGGAGCAATTTGGAGGTTGAGCAGTAGAGGCAGGATGTGGTGAAGAGGAGCCAAGTTTCATCAGGGCTGATATGAGCATTTCAGGGTGAGCATCCTTCCTGATGTGAGTCACACAAGGAGTTCTTCATCTGGCCAAGAGTCCCACAAACAGAAGGGAGACATGAGGAGTATTTAATGGGCAGGATATGGCAGCAGGTCCCCAAAGATCCCATTAGCCTGGGTCAGGATGGAGTCTCAGAAGCTCCTGTTGGCTTTCAGCCTCCTAGAAACAGAGATTTGGATAAAACTGCAACTGCAGTGCCAGCAGAGTCCCTGTGCTGAGCATACAGCTTATGGCTAGCAGGAAATCTGCACTTGGAATGCTTGCAGGCCACAGAGGAAATACCTGTAGGGTGTTAAACATGCAGAATTTCAGTTTTTCTGTGAAGTCCCAATCAGCACTTTCCACACCTATTTTTTTTCTGGAAACTAGTAGAACTTGCTGTAAAAAAATAAATAATAGGCTTCAATGTTGTGAGGCAAAACTAATGATTTAACCAAGTAAATTTGCTAATAATAAGGCAAGATTTTTGCATGGGCTTATAGTCAGAAGAAAATCAACTTTCCTGTATAGGGCAAAGGGATGACCTGTAATTTTATCCGTGGTGAAACATTCTTTACTCCAATATGAAAAAGTTAAATCATGTTTTCAACAGGGAAGAAAAACAGTGTGTTGAAACAGATTCAATTTTTTCATGCTTTTCATTGATGCACTTAGAAGTATGATAGAAAAGTCTCTGTCATGCAAACTTCCCATCTTCAGATGGGAAAATGACCCATCTCCACTCTCTTAGAATATGCTTGAACATTGTCCTTCCTGTACAGTTAAGTTTCAAATTCATCTGATAAAATTTAACCCCCAGACATTCTTGCATTCAAAATATAGTTTCTTAATGGAAAAATCTCATTAGTAATGATACAGAGAAATCCCACCAGAACAGTGTATCCAGCATATGAGCAGTGAGTTCTTCTGGATTTGAGGGGTTTTTGTTTAGGCTTCTTTGCCTTCTTCAGGGGTAGGAAGGATGAGGCAGCAAGTTCTAGTAGATCTTATATATTCTTTTAAATAAACATGCAAAAATAAATACTCCAGAATAAACATTTCCAAATCTGTCAGTTTAAATATTTATCCGAAGTTTTTCCATCCTCCTCTTGATTTTTGTGAAGCAAGTGAAAAACTGGAGTGTTTTCCCACTGATAATCATCTGAGGCTTTTACCACTTGCCATAGAAGCTGCCCCAAACCAAACACCCTGTAGCAGAATTGACCAGAAAATGGCAATTCAATTTTAAAAATAAGCTTCCAGGGCTTTAAGTTTTACTTTCATTTCATTTTGGAATGAAGGTATATTGTTTCATCCACTTTTATGAAAACAGAAATTGTACTAGATTATCTAATTTTGATTCAGAGATGTATGTTCCATTCTGACTTCACATAGGGGAGGAGCTGATGCAAAATGAGCTTTCCAGCAATCTATATCTTGTCCTCTTCCCAGTCTTTGTAGTTCTCCTCCTACATCTCACATCTTTCCTGATTGCCTAGCTAAAGCAAACAAGAGTTTTCTTCTACCTTCTGGCCTAAAAATATATCAAAGTCTACATTAAATATTTAGATGAAATTTCATCATTTAAAAATATTCCAGTCAGTGTTCCTCCATGTGGGCATGTGCCAGTGGATAACAGGCTTTCTGGTGTTACCTGAAGGGCTTTATGTATTTATACCCACATAACCAAGTAAGTATGTGGGAGAGAGGGATCTGTGATAATGGCAAAATTGTTTGCTAGTTGAGGGTACTGCTAGGTCTGCCTGCATTGTTGAAAATGAAAGGCCTGAAGAAAAATGATTTAATTAAAATGGAAGCTTGCCATTCTATCAGACTTCTACCAGACTTGGAGAAGGATTAAGCAGCTGAGGCTAAGCACAGAACAAAAGGTTTTTGCACAATTCTTTTACCTCCATTCAGAATCTGTAGTTCAGGGGACAGCACTGTCTGTTGAATGCTAATTGTAGCAGTACAGGGGCTGTATTTGGGAATTATATGAAATATTATGGTGGGTTGATACTGCCCCATAAAGTATTCTTCTCCATATGGGGTGTTTGTTTCTTGATGTGATGTACTAAAGCAAGATGAAGATGTTTCTCTTCAGAAACTGCAAAAAATGAAGCTGTTTGTCACATAATTCTTCAAAAATAATGAAACACTACCTGAAACTCTAGCTATGTATTCCCAGCTTATTGTTTTATTAAAATTCACAAGGTGTCTGTATGGGTCTTCTACAAAGTTTCATATTGGCAAAGTATCTTTAATTTAGTTTAATTAATGCATTGATGTTACTGAGCACTGAAACAATAACTTGTTCATGGCTGATTTTCAAAAGCTTTCACTTACAATGAAAAGTCTTGAGGTTTTCTGTTATTTTAATATACTTCATGGCTAAGTGTTTTAACCTAACACTTTTACACTTTTTTTAAGATTATGACTCAGATGCCATGAGCAGCTCTTATGAATCCTACGATGAAGAGGAGGAGGATGGAAAGGGGAAGAAAATGAGACATCAGTGGCCTTCTGAGGAAGCCTCTATGGATCTGGTGAAGGATGCCAAAATCTGTGCCTTCCTTCTTAGAAAAAAACGATTTGGGCAATGGACCAAACTACTGTGTGTTATCAAAGAAAACAAACTACTGGTAACTCTTATTTTTAGCTAGCTGTATTTTCTTTGTACCTTTTAGATGATGTATTTATTTTTACAGGAATCTGATTTTTGGAATATGTTCTGCAAACTGTGGCCAAGTCTGCAGTAACCTTACCAAAGAGTTCAGTCATGATTTACCCAGGAAGCAGAAAAGAACTGAAATTTTAAGTGTATTATTTAGCTACTTAGAACTTTGATTTTTATTTCACTTAAGCTTGAACCCCAGCAGTTCTCTGGTACTGGAAAAAATGTCTGGCCCATTATCTTCTAAAATATTTAATTTGGAAAAAAAAAAAAGTTGCTGAAACTGTAAATCCAATCTTTCATTCCCTGCGGACAAAAAACCTCATAGGGAGCTCTGTGTGTGTGTGAACTGTTGGATCAGACTGCTGGAGAAAAAGTCCCTTGTTGGGCTGAGAATTCACTTGGCAGCATATGCTGTGGTAATGTATACACTTTAAACTAAACCTTTGCCATCTGTTCTGCAGTAATTATGGTGCAGTATTCACATGATGCACAGCTGCATTATAAAAGGGATAGAAACAAGTGGATGTATTTATTCCTTAAGCAAATCTGGTTGTGCTTCTTTCTGATTGGAGCCACCAGTGAAAGATTCCGTGAATTATCCGCTCATAAATGTATTTTTGTTTTCTGAAAAGAGACCTTAATGGGGGGAAACACTTCCTATGTGTCCTTATGAGCAAGCTAATGCTTATATTAATCAATAAGTTGGGGTCACTGGTGTTCCTGCCTTCCTATATGATGCTTCCAACCATTGTCCCTAATTGCATAACTAACAATTACTGCAATATCTCAAATGTTAAAAGCTGGTTAACAGGTCACAGAACATTTTCTGTAGAACCTCTCTGTCCTACAATGGTGCAATGTAGTTTAGGTGTGTTCACTCTCCAGGTACATTTGTGCTCATGGCAGTATAGAAAATAGCACAGTATGAAATGGAGGTAAGAGATTTCTGAAAATACAGTTGGAATGAATTTGCTAGTTTGCAGTAGCTTTCATTTTTGTATCCTGCTGTATTTAAATGTTGAAAAAAAAAAAAAAAGTTCTTTTTGATGCAGCTTTTATTCTATTCTTATAATGCCATTATCCATTATGGACATTTTTTCCCCCATATATCAGTATCATATCAATGTTCAGAACCATCTGATAACAACTTGAAGAAAGAAAAAAAGAGACAGAGAAACAGATTTTTCCCTGAAGTCATACAGCATTTGTTCTACAATTACATTCATTGTTCCATATAAAAATAAGTTATTTTTTATATTTTCATTTCCTTTACCCACATGTGTGGTCCAAAAAGCTTTTTTTTTTCCTTACTGGGATTGTCTTTCAGTAATTCTATAATGGGGATTAAGAAAATAAAAATCACAATAGGAGTCTAACGACCAAGTTACACAAGATTGGTTTATTGTTTGAAGGAGGACTTGGACAGTTAACTTATGAGATATGCAAGTAAAACAAATATGTGTTCTTGGGGATTAGTAATTGCTTGTGTCATAAATGCAGCTGTCATCATAAAACAAAAATGTTTTAATTAGAATTAGGCATTAGAAATAACTTTTAGTAGGAAATTGCTTTTCACTTAAAATCCATTAGGGACTCATTTTTCACCTGAAGTATTTTAATATATACATACTTCAGTTTTAGCAATGTATAATTATAAATAAAATATTTAGGTTAATATAAAAGGAATTACAGGCTGTTTATTGGTTCTTAAAATGAGTAACAATGTCTATTTTCAAGATTTCATAGCTTGAAAATTTAGTGTTTTTTAGATGTTGAAAATTTAAAATGTGTGAACAAATTTCAGAAACTTTAGTACAATGGAATTTGGAGAGGGAAACCTTGTCAGTGATCTACAGAGGCTGGTTTAGAGTTGGCTGTATTTGCTAGCCTAACTTGTAATGTTTATAATATAATTTTATCAGCTACTGTCTTCCTGACAATTGCATCCTGGCATGAGTACTGCTGCAGACATGCAGAAGTTCATGTGTTTTTCTTTATTCATATAAATGCTCATCTATTCTTTGTATGCAGATACTAGTTAGTCTTATTGATTGTCAGAGACTCTTTTATTATCAGATGTCTTTTTAGCCTTAGTGCTTATTTGAGTGAGTGAAAGCCCAGTTTACACAAGTATATAAAATAGCTGGACATTCATATAGAGAGTTAAACATTGTTCTGCAGTCTGGCACTGCTGCAGCTTTGGGAGCCTCAGCTGTACTGATGTGCTGGAAGGTGGGAATGGAGGCTGGGTCTGTAGGACAAGTGATGTAAAGAGGTGATCTCTGTCTTCAGATCACCAGTTCCAGCAGAGAACAGGTCATCAGTGAGCCAGCATGGAATGGCTGCTCATTGACAGCATTTACCAATGAGGGGAAAGAATGTAAGTACATCATTGTAGCCAGGAGCTTACAGAATGAAGTAACATGGAAATTTGTGCAGGGAATATTTGACTGTATTAACTGAAAAAGTGTGATTTTACCCACTTTCTATGATTTTTTTTAAAACTTATCTCAAGAAAATGAACAGTTGAGTAAGGCATCTTTGGAATTGCAGTGTCTAGGCACTGATGTAGATTTGCCTTCATATGCTGGTATGTCACTGGAGGGCAAGGTAAACATCTGGGCTTTAAAATTTTTAAGTTACAAGTTTATTCTGCTGCTGCATGTGAACAGATATCCTAAATCACCCTCTTCCTACCTGAGCAAGGTCAAGGTTGAGTCACTTAATGCTCTCCATATGTTGTACCTGTCCTGCAATAAAAGACATCTATTACTGTCAGTCTGGAAGTAATTTTGCTTTACAGAGTTGATGAGCTTGCTCTGGCTGAACTCTATGGTATGTGGTAAAGGGATGTGTAAAATTTATTCAAAATTTTATGAATTAAAATTATATCATTTCTTAATAATAAGAGCTTTCCCCCAAGGTTCAGAAAGGTAATGTCTAACTCTGGAACTTCCCTTATGTTTATTTAGTGTTACAAAAGCTCCAAGGACCAGCAGCCCCAGATGGAGCTGCTCCTGAATGACTGCAGTATCACCTATATTCCCAAAGACAGCAAAAAGAAGAAGCATGAGCTGAAGATCTCTCACCAAGGAGCAGATGCCCTGGTTCTGGCAGTGCAGAGCAAAGAGCAGGCAGAACAGTGGCTAAAGGTAAGGGGGGTTTCTGACCAGGACTTTTTCTACCCACTAAGTGCTCACATTGCTCAGTTGCTGTTACAAACTGAGACACAGACAGCAGCTTCCACCCAAATCCAGACCACTTAAATCCCATCTAACTTGGGACTGCAGAAATGCAGACTTTAAGTTCAGGCCTTGAAGTAATTCCTCAGGGTTAACCCAGTGCTGCTGCTGTGATGGTTTTCACTACTAATAGCACAATAATCTGGCACAGAGAGGAGAAGTAGCAAATTCCCTTCCATCTTCTTCTCCAGTTCTTTTCAGAAAGATTTGGTGCTTAGGGCACACTGGTGGTGAGTGGAAGGTTCAAATTCCCTCAGGTGGAGGCAGCTGGCACCCATATTATTTTTGGCATGGTGTCACCTTTTTAAAAGGAAGATTCTCTGAGGAGATACTTGTTTGAATTGCTCTGGAAGGAGATAAGTCCTTCAGCTTCCTGAAGGCCATTCAGGTTTCCTAATTCTGGTTTAGCAACATATCATCTGTTATGGTTTGTCCTGGGAATGCAGACTTGTGAGAAAACATGACTTTGTCATCTATTCCTCTCTGTTCAATGTCTGCAAACATGGAAAATCCCAAGGCAAGGGCTGCAGTTACAGATCCTAACCAGATTACCAGTATTTATGTTGGACTTTGCCAGTCTCAAAGGTGGAGGTCAGTGAAGTAGTGTGGGAAACTATCACTGCAGTTGCAGTAGCAACTGTTTTAAGACCTTGAAATCCAGCCTTTTAAATACATGTGTAAGTCTGAATGCATCAGACTCATCAGGCATTCTCCATGCTGTGCTCTGCTCTAGCCTTATATGGTACTTATTTTTCTAAGAATAAATTGTATTTTTCCAAATACAATTGAATTAAACACATAGGAATTTCCTGATGGCAGATAATTTTTCAGCAGAAGAGGGAGACATAAAATGCAGCTTAAGCAGTATAAATTCTGCTGTGGGCTAATGTACTAAATGGAAAATTAATCTGTAATTTCCTATTTTGCAATATACCTTTTGGGGGTTTGTGGTTTATGTGTGTTTGGTTTTGACTGACTTTGTATCCTGGCTTAGAAAATGCTTTCTCTATTGTCATTTTAATGGCAACTAATCCCAGCCATGTATTTGATAGGCTTCTCCTAACATCAGTATCTTGTTCTAAGTTTTAAAGCCATGTAAGTGTCCCACTAGTTCAGCTAGCATTTCAAAACCACTGATTGGAATGAAAAGAAGTTCATCAGTCATGTTCCCTTCCAAGGGAATTCTGCTGTAATTAGATCATAGTAACTGCACCCTGATTTCCTGTGTTGTTCTAAATTCGGGTTTAGTAACACTGAATCCATTGGCATCTATCAGACTTTCTTTCATAAAAATTGATTTATTTTTTAAATTGTGTATAAAGCATCCCCACACAGGCAGTACCAGATTTTTCCATACCCCAGATGCACTCCTGCTGCTTCAAAATGAGAAAAAAGGAGGGATTTTGTGCAGTTGCATGTTCACACAGTTGTATTCTGTGTGTCTGCAGAGCATTTGGAGGCAGTCTGACAGCACTTTATTTAGCTCCTTTGTGCTGCAAAGCTCTCTAATAATGAAATCCTTCAAGTGCATGGCAGAGTTGCTGTACTCACTTCCAAGTCCTCAGTGCTGCTTCAGCTCTTTACTCCTGCAGTACAAATTGCCTATCCCAGAAATTATCTGGGCAGCTCTTGCAACACCTCCAATGTTTTCCAAAAGAAGTATGGTCTTTGGAGAAATAAAATAAGCCTTGCTTTCTGTATTTGTTAAAATGCACCAAAATTTAAGGCTCTTTTTTATTATGTAAGCAATTATGTTTTGATCATTCAAGCCTTACTCAGAATTAGCTTCTGAAAATCATGTGTGGCTTTGTGTAGGACATTCTTTCACAGTGAAAGAGGTCACTGCTTCATCTTGGGAGATTTTAGCTTTCCCAGCCTGTCAGTCAGAGGGCCAGGGTCATTCCCAGTGCTCTATCCCTTACATGTGATTTCTGTGCTTAATAAAATGGGCAGATCCAGGGACTGCCAATGAGAAAGAATCTGCAACCACATTTTTAGAGCAAAGATACTTTTAGGTCAAAGATACTGCATCAGTATGTGCCACTTGAGGCAGGTTATCACCCTGGAGCAATGGGTTCTCATGAATTTAAATGTTAAATATCACATTAAAGCTTTACACTTGATCCTAAAAGGCTCAAAATGTTTTTGGAGGCCAGATTGTCCTTTGAAAGCTAAACCAAATTATTTTTTTCCAATTCATGTATGTAATCAGTACAGAATATATTTATTAAAGGAAAGATACCTATTGGAAGACAAATTCTTAATCGATGCAAAATATTTTAGACCTTTTTTTTGTAAAGATGACACCAAGAAAGCACCAGCTGATAAACATGGTGCAAATTGAAGTCTAGACTGGAAACCACAAAGGGAGTTTCAGATTTACCAGCTAACAACTGCTTGATGAAAACAGATAGCTGATGTCACCAAAGAGCCTGTCAAGATTTCAGAGGAAGGAGCAAAGCTAAATTCAGGCTAGAGCTGAGATCATCTCAGTAATATGGTGGGCAACAAAAAGTGGTGGAATTTTCCAGACTTGAGTCCTGAAATGTTCCCACAAAAATGTACATAAAAAATGTGTGCAGTTACACACTCTGACCCAAAATTGATCTTTTTCCATGTGTGCTTGAGTATACATGCATCTGTGCACCCTTTTGTGGTCAATTGAGCTCTTAAATTTTCCTGTTTGTCTCAGCACATCCAAGAGACTGGTAAAACTGCATTTATTGGTCAGCATCCCTGGGAAATGCTGCATTAGAAATAAAAGGACTAGTAAGACTGTGACCTTACAAGAAGATGCTTGTTCAGGGGCTTCACAGATGAATGTGGTCTGTGTGCAGAACTCTCAGACTAAGCCACAGAAAACTGCATCAATATTAAAAATACATGGGTGCCAAAGAAATTAGGTTGAGGTAACTTGCTGTAGAAGGCTGGTAGAAGAAGGAAATGGTCACAGTGACTGGTCCCAAGGCCTTCTCTTCCACCTAACATTCCTCCTGCAAAAATGTGCTTCTGATTTATCATGCATGACATGTAATCTATCATTCCTGGAGTACTGGCCTTGATTTTCATTTTTCCCTAACATTAGGCACCCTTTTTTAACTTCTCTTCATTTTATGGTGCTCTGCCACTGTGCAGCAATTTCTTCAGCTGAGGGTCTGTAATTGAGCAGTGAATCTTCCAGCCATAGGGAGACATTTCTTCATCTGTCATTCTGACAATGCTCAGTCAGTTCTGAACTTGTGGTAATAAGGGGGATGTTTTGCCCTGAAGAGAGAATAAAATCATGGCTGGGACTTTATGCAGTGATTCAAAGGCCCTGCAGCATTCCTTGTAGGGCTGTTTAGCTGGTTCACCTACCCAGTTTTTCTCTCTGATTAACTGCGTGTTGTCTCTTATGGAAGTCTGTGAAAACATCTCTTTTTTTCACTGCCCTGAACTTGGTGAAGGGAGTCAAATAACTTCTGGCCTCCAGTCTTTATGTGGACAGTTTTCCTGAAGAGTAAACTATTGACAGAGCTGTTCTTTAGCCAGTTTATATCAGCATAAAATTGAGCTTCTAACTGTAAACATTGTGTGTCTGTTTTTGCTTTCTATGGGAATTTCCAGCTAGAGATCTTCAACACTTCAGGCATTGCTTTCTTGGCTTATGTAGTGCTCCCCAAAGAGGTTATTATCTCCATTTTGTAGCTGAGTAGAGTCAAGTGCTGGATGGCCAAGCCTTAAAACTGACTAAAAAAAGGTTTTGGGGATGCATACTTGGTACTAGTGATTTCCATGCTGTGTTTGTTAATTTGTAAGAAACTTAAAAAATGTACTCTGACCCAAGACAGTCAGGCCAGGTTCTTTCTCCACTGCCCATCACCACCAGCAGTGAAGGCTGTGTAAACTGAATTAAACCTCCCCTGTTGTCTCAAACAGATGGTTTAAAATACCTGGTTCAAGACACAGCAAGGTCAGTGAGATTGCATAGGAGCTATTCAGGACCTCACCTGCAGAGGTGATGGACCAAGCTGCACATGGGAGTTCTGTCCAGTCTGCAGGACTCTGCCAGTGGGCAGAGCCAGAGCATCCCAGTCTGGCTGTGAGCCAGGGTCTGTGTGTGTGACCAGCAACATGGAAAACAATACATTATTTAAAAGAACCAGATGTATATGTAAGTTAAAAAAACCCAGCCAAACCACCCATGAATACAGAACCACAAACATCCTACTGTGTTCTCAGTGATAACTTTTTCTGGCTAAAATCACAAATGCTATCTGTCACAGTCAGAGCAGAACCCAGGAGGGCTGGGACTTTGACCATTAGATACTATTCCTCCTGTTTCCTACTCACAGCTTTGGATGGAAAATCATTTAAATCACACCTAGCTCAGACTCAGCCTAAAGTGAGAAGTGATCTCCACAGTACCCAGGATGGGGATGCAGCTCTCCTGGCACCTCTGCCCTGGGAGCAGCAGTGCCTCCTGTCACTCCCAGCCTCTGGGGAGTGCCTCCTCCCTGGGCTCTGCCTCATCCATGGCCATCTGTGCCAATGGGCTTCATGGCAATAATGCAGGAGAAATTATACAGGGCTTGTCTTGGTTAAGTCAGAAAATTATTTCTAAGGGGATGCACAGGCACTAAGGACAGGCTTACTGACTGCTTGTCTGCCAGAATCTCATCATCACTTTGCTCAGACAAATGGCAGTAAGGCAGAAAGATTAATCTTTCCAGACTAAGGGATACCTGAGAATAATGTTTTCCAGTACAGAAGGTAAAGGGGGTTTCTTTTTGGGACTTAAAGTGTAGGCTATGGTGGGAATAATATCTGTCTTTCCTGCCTAAGATTTTCCTCTAGGTAAACTCCTTGGGGCATTTCTTCTCTGTGAAACACTAAGAAGAGTTTTGCTGCTTTCCTAAGGAGGAGGGTATTGACACTAACATATGTCATATGAAAGAGTCCACAAGAGAGAGAAAATGAGGATAGTCATGCCAAAATGACAGAGAGTCCCAGAAAGTCAGTACTCTTCCAGCAGTGAAAAAGGAGTGTTTCAGGAGAGGGAAATGCTGACTTACATCTGGAACCAAACCCTTTTCCCTCTGCTGTGTTGTACTTAAGCAGATTTCAGCTTTGTCATATTCCTATTTCCAGAGTGAAGGGCAGAGCCAGGGGATACAGCCCATCCCATTTCTAGCAATTCCAGTGTTTGCTGAACATGTGGGCAGAGGAGGATGAGTGGGTGGCTGGCTGGCTTTCTGGCCTGATTACATGAAAGAAAGCAAACGTGCAGTCAGGCTGTGAGCTTCCTGCCTTGAACTTGATCATGTTAAAAGTGTGAGTTTCTCCTGTGAGTTCCATAAGAACCCAAGATGTTACAAAATGCTGTAATCCCATCCCTCTGGTGAGGGGGCTGTAGCTTGAGCTCATCCATGGTATCCACCAGGAGAGAGGTCTGCAAGCTCCTCCAGCACAGGACAACTTCTAGTCTTATTCCTTAACAGATGCCAAAGAGATCAGCCATAAGGAACTATCTACAAATGTACTTTTACTCAGAATTTGGTTTCTGTGTAGGGACTGGCTGGCAGGCAGCTGCCTTGCTGGTTTTACCACAGAGCCAGTGCTTTTTATCTGGAGCTTGGAACTTTAAAGTAGCTAGAATAATCTACTTTACTTTTTCTGACTTCACATGTAGAAAGAATAAATGTTGGGCAAGTATTTTGCCTCCAGTTCTGGTGTGTCTTTTAAAATAAGATACAAGAATTATAGAAATTTGTAGGTGAATGCAGGTATGAAGTTTTTTATAGTAAATGTTAGTGTTTCTGTAGTAAGATAGTTTCAAAGAGAGAACTATTCCAGACACACCATGTGGCAGAAATTCCACTGACTTCACCCATGGCTCAGGGCAGGGAATCTTTCCAGCTTCCTACCTGCAAATATTTCCCCTCTGAGCCTTATGTCAGTGCACTCAGTGCTGAGCTCTGATACATATCCTGATCCACCTGGGGATTCCAGGGCTAAAGCCCAGGTCTGGTTAGGAGCAGCTGAGGGAGCTGGGGCTGTTTAACCTGGAGAAAAGGAGGTTCAGGGGGCACCTTTGTGTTCTCTGCAGCTCCCTGAAAGGAGGCTGCACCCAGCTGGGGATGGTCTCTTCTCCCAGGTGACATGTGAGAGAAAAAAACTCAGGTTTCACCAGAGGAGTTTTAGATTGGATATTAGGAAAAATTCCTTCACTGAAAGGAACAAGCTGCCAAGGAAAGTGATGGAGTCAGTCCCTAGAGATATTTAAAACACTGTGTAGATGTGGCACTTAGGGACATGGTTTAGTGGTGGGTGTGGCAGGGGTTACCAGTTGGACTCAATCTTTGGGCTGTTTTCCAACTAAATGATTCTATAATTCTATAAATAAGGAATAATAGTACAGTTCAGATTGCAGAAGCTTTTTCCAGGTCTGCAGTTGAAAGTGGTTCTGAGGTTTGCTAATAGTAATATTGTAATGGTAATTGTGGTACTTAAGATTCTTGCAATGGAATAACAAAAGATTATTTTAAACATATTTATTTTTGAGGCTATCCAAAGAAATACAGGGTCCTCTGTTTTCTGATTACATTTGCTCATACATTTTAAATATTTTAAATAATTATGATCCCAGTTTGATTTTCCTGGCAGATCATACAGTGTTTGTGTACATCTAATGAACAAAGGCATTTGTGGTGAGGAAAAGAGAATTATTTCCTTCCTCTAATGTGTGAGAAAACTTAAGCTATTATTGGAATATTTGCCATTATGAGGTATTCTCAGTGCAGCCTTCCACATGATGCCATTTTATTAAAAATAACACTTTTGGGGATTCCTTTTTTCTTTCTTTTATGGTTTTGGAGCTATTGAGATACATTTATTCATATTTTTACACATTTTATTGCAATGGATAAAAATTTGCTGTACTCCATTCCTCACTCTCACTCACAATTACTTTTTAATGAAAATAGTGATCTTTTGTTTTCATATGGCTCCAGAAGATGGAATATAGAAAAAACTGACGAGAACTTTTGAGTCTTTTGATTGAAATTATGCAAGTTGGCAGTACTGGTGGAATGTTTTATCCTTAAAATTTTGAGCTAAAGCTATATGCATGTGAAAACCAGATTTTTAATGGCAGCTGTCTGCAAATGTAATTACAGAGAGTGCATCCAGGCAACCATTATGTATTAAAGACATTTCATCCTGGTGAGGTGGAGAACAATGAGTTTTGTGCTGTGCCTTGAACTCAATTATATTGCATATTATATATAGAAGGTGATGAGCAAGTCTTTGCCAGTGAACCTTTTGAACCCAAATGAAGTGTTGGACCCTTTAATATGCATTTATTTTAGATCTTTCCACCAACTCCCTTTGGACAATGTGTCATTTTTAAAATCAAAATTTAATTACAACCCAATTAAACACTTCAGCTTCTCCTTAAATATGTGGGGTATGATAAGAACTGGATTTACTTGAGTGCATGACTTAGCACATACTGCTGAGTTAGTGCTGCCAAATCATTTCCCTCTGTTCTGTCTGTAACTTCCATTACAATCTGCCTTTGCCAAAATTAACTAACTGTGTGGTGTGAGCAGATGCTGAAAACATAAGCCATTGAATCAGGGTCATGCAGGAGACAGAAATGAATGTTCCCAGCAACTGTACAGTCACATTTCTCTAGGAAGAAAAGAGCAGTGTATTTACACCAGACTGAGGACCAGCAATTGAGAAAAAACCAAAAAACAAAAACAGACACATTAAAAAATCTTATGATTTTAGGGAAATCAGGGCTTTGTTTAACTCTGAGGTGCAAATGCTCTGCCACAGATACATCTACATTTTGTGTTCCAAAGAACAGCAAGTGCCATGAAATGCTGTTTTTTTTCTGGAACAAAATATAGGGTAGGTCAGATAGTCAGGAAAGGATGCTGAAGTATTCTGAGATTCTAGCTCAGACATAAAAGTATAGGTTCATCTCCCAGCTTTGCTTAGATTTTTTATGTGTCATTGAGTGAGTAATTTCATCATTCTTTTGTTCTTGGGTTCTCCCTCTGTAAAATGGGGCTGGTGCTCTTCCTTCCTTTATGGAGTATAATGCCTGTAATTTATGATGTGCTCCTGAGTAGCATAAGGATCTTTGTAAGCCCATAAACATTTCAGTGGTTTTACTTGCACCCTTAAAGGCAGCTTAAGTGCTGGGAAAGGACTGTTTAGTGCCATCCTTTTCTTTTTAGTAGTTTCCACATCAAAATTGTTCCATTTGGAACTCAGCATGAGTTTAAATTCGAGTCTGTTCTCATCAGCACAAGCAATTTCAGGCTGATAATGGGGTGGTGGAAACCTTGCATAAAAATAAAATAGATAAAAGAGATAAAAACCTTAGTTATGACCAAGGGGGATCATCAAACATCTTTACTCGTGTATTTTGTTTCACTTATGTAATTTCAGGTTTTAAAGTTCTTCAGATTCCATCAAAATATCAGGAAATTCCCTGTTCAAGATTTTTCTTTAACTTTTTAGGAACAGAAAGTGCCATTTCCATTTGCTACAAACATGTTTACAATTACTTTGACCTTTAACTCTTAAGTTAATGTGCAATTATGATAAAAAAATGCCACAAAATTCCACTGTGCAGTATTAACTCTAAGTTGATCAGCACTTCATTAGTTGTCTGATAGAAGGAAAAGAGCATCTGTGTAGTGTATTATACAAAACTCTTGTCTATTGGCTTGAGGTACCTCAGGTCCTGTTTTCTCATGGTTGTCATGAAATTGATTTGGTGGTGTCAGCTGAGTTCATATTGCAAAATTAGCTCATGGAAATGAGCAGTGCTCTTGATTTCTTTACTTAGGAGAGCCTTGGAGCTTAGTGTGTCTAGAAACTGAAACCTTCCACCTCTAGACTTTATGTCTCCTACAGGTCATATATGAAATGACTCAGGAGGGAACATAGAGAAGTTGCTGTAGTGTCAGGCTGCCTGACACCTGCCCACCTAGTAAATGTGTGTGTGATTCTCCTTCCCATCTCCTTTCTCATCCATATGTAATTTCTAATCTCTCTGATTTGTATTTATGAATAATTAATAAGTTTGGCCTTGTCTCCTAAGGTTATCAAAGATGTGTGCAGCAACTGTACAGGAGCTGTAGACTCTGATGGGCCTTTGTCTGGTTCTCCAGTGCACAAAGTGGAGCTGGAAAAGGTAAAGTTACCAAAATGGTGAATGCAAAACTCCTTATGGTACTTAAAGAGACACTGGTAGGCACTGGGTGTTAATTCCTGCTGCCTTGTGTTGCTGTTTCAGACAGTCCCTGTGTTGTGTTGGTTTGTTTGGATATGTGCACACATCCTGCAGTTGAGGTTTCTGCCATGTCAGTGTTTGGCCACAGAAGGGTGCAGATTAATGGGTCTGATTTGTGTGCTGAGATGCAGAGCTGGTCCCCAGCACAAAGAGCAAGCAGGGCTGTCACTCTTGGGGCAGAATAGATGAAGGTTATACCAGGGTTTGAAGGGAAAGTCTCTTATTTTGGGGAGTTTAGTCCTTGAAGAGCTCCCTGGGCACGGTGAGGTCACTGTTTTGGCAGGCACTTCCAAGCATTCCTGTCTCAATAGAGAAACTTGGCTACTCACACGTGGTACTTGGCTACTCCCTGCCTTGACTCAGCAGGATGTGAGAGCAGGAATTTGGGAAGTGAGCAGCTTTGCAGTGATTGATTGGTGCATTACCAACACCAGTTTGAGCTCCTGCTCCATTAATGCATCCATGTGAGCAAATCTCTCTGCAGACCCTGCTTAAAAATCCCACTGACAGAGACTTCCTCACCCAGGTCCTAATGGCAAGTGCCACCCCTCTGGTGGCAGGGCACCTCTACCTGTGCTGTTCCCTTGCTTTGATCCTGGGACTGTTCCAGGACAGCCCAGACTTCTGCTTTCACAGGCAAAAGCTGTTGTGTTTGCAATACTGCACAGTATTGACAAAGTAACTTCAAGTGTTGAAAAATAGGGTTTTTTTCTAAAATGCATGCCATGAATAGGTGTAATTTATCTTGTCATTTGTTCTTTTTTTGTGATAATCAGCATGGCTTCACCACTTCTGAGTGATGTGGTCATCAAAGCTGTGCTGTCATAAGCTCTATCTACTTGGACCCAGACTTCATGCAGAACTCTTGCAGAACAATCAGTGCTAATAATTTATTTCAAAAGCCTTTTTTGCACATATTGAAAGTACTGAAGCACCTTGTAGGAATATACTATTTTCTGATAAATTGCAAATGCATGTATGAAGCATTCTATAAAGATACAGCTTTTACCCTACTCCTATCTGATCCATGTAGTTCTTTATTGCAACATTTATAGTCCAGAATTACATTAAAATATATGGCAAATTATGAATATTTCACTGTTTTTAATACATTTTCAAATATATATTATTTTATTGTTTCTGTGCTTTTCTAAAGCCTCTAAAACTGAAGTTTTTACCATCTCCTAATTCTCTTCCAAGTGGATGAGAGCTTGAAAGTGTGTTTTATTTCGTAGTAATTATATTTTTAAAGGGACTCACGACAATTGATTTTATGAAGGTGCAAACATTGTGTGTCAGCTGATCTCTTTGCCCCTGCAGAAGTTGTCATTTGAGAGGCCAAGCTCAGATGGGGAAGGTGCTGTGGAAAATGGCATCACTACTGTGTGCAATGGTAAAGAACAAGGTATGTCTGGTGTGAGTAATGTGTGCTTTGACAAAGGGAAATACATCACTTTTATCTTTCCAAAAATGTCATGTTTTTGAATGGTTTTATTAGGATTCAATTTAACTTGAAAGCTGAACTATCTCAAGAAGGCTTCCTTAAATTTTGGCAGTAACAGAAAGCATTGTGCAGGTAAAATCAGTATAATTAGTATAGGGAAACAGAATATAGAAATTTTGATTTGGCCTTTTCTGTGTTCAAAAGTAAATTTTTCAAAGCTTGAGCGACCACTAACAGATTTTTTAGTAACTGTGTAGTGGCAATATAAATAGTGTTGTAAACCTTCTAAGCAAAAAAGTTATGATTAAATACTAGATGGAAAGAATCATGCATATTTTTATACATGTTTTATATATGTGTGTGTGTGTGTGTGTGCACAGATACCTTCATATATAAACTATCATACTACATATGATTATATTAAAAAATAAATATATGGTCATGCAATATCAGTGAATTTTTGAGTATATATGAATATAATTTTGCATATGCTACTTTGGAGCTGTATGTTCTGTAGTCCTTATAATCTAACAAAGGTAAATCCCAAATCCAGAGGAAATTCTGGCCAAGTTATATCTAATACACTCAGCCTTAGCTTGCCATGTAGCAGTGTAGCTTGGATGAGGCATTTTTCTGCTGCTGTCAAGTGAAGGGTAACGTGAGCTGCAGTGAGCACAATGTCAATACTGGCCTTGGTGCCAGCACTGTCTCACCTTTTGACTCATTTCCCTTATCTCCTCCCTGGCTCATATTCCAGCATTTCCTGGCTATACAGATCTCTGAACAATATGGAGCAATTTCATGGTTTGTGGTTTCCTGAAAGTCGTGGTACATTTTTACTTTTTTTTTTTTTTTTTTTTTTAACATTTTAAAATCTTCTATTAAGCTTTCATAAAACTTTGAAACCTGTGGAGAATCATCTGTGACCCAAAACCTGTGTTGACCACAATGTCCAGAAGTGGCTCAGGCACCCTGCAGAAGGTGTGATGATGCAGCCCAGCTTAGGTGCCTCGAGGAGGGTCATTTAAAATACCAGTGGCTTTTGAAAACTGACTTCCAATACACAGCAGAAAAAATAATGGGCATTAATGACTGCAAGAAGACTGATGTGTCCTTGATGAAGTTATGCTATGTGTTTTTAAAAAGTCTGGGGAGTGTTGAAGGGAGGCTTCAGAGAGTGATCATCTGCAGCTGGCACCAACCACCAGCCCCTGCTCTCTTAACCAGCTGCTTACTTTGCTGAGGGGAAGGAAATGAGAATAAAAGGCTTTTGTGACAAAAATCACTGGCAGTTGGGCAATTAGTATATTCTTTAGACTGAAAAAGATGAAGTAATGAAGGCCTTTTTTCTGCTGCCTGTCAGTTCTGCAGGAATGTCAAAGGAAGACAGGACAGAAAAAACAAACACTAGAATGGGCTTATTCCACTGTGGGAATGATTCCCTTGGGCTTCTGTCTCACAGAAATGAGATTTTCTGTCTCTGGCTTTTTTCAATTCTTTTCACCTGCCCTTCAGTAGCCACAGCCAGCCTTTGGCTGCTGCTGTGTGGGATGGGATGGGATGGGATGGGATGGGATGGGATGGGATGGGATGGGATGGGATGGGATGGGATGGGATTCCTCCCTCCAGCAAGGGGCCTGCTGCATGTTTAGAGAGCACAGTGTGAGCTGTGAACACCCTTCCCTTGAAAGAGATAATTGGAGCTGGATGTGTTGGAATTGGCTGGGGGCAGCTGTTGGCACTTGCAGAGCTGCTTTCCCCTCAGCCCTGGCAGATTTGTACAGTCTTGGCTACAGATACAATTTCTAAATAATGTTCCATGATTGCTAACAATTAAACTAAATGTGATAAATTATACCATGGTGAGTCCCAAATTGCTTCTCTATTTTCTGGGCATGCTTCTTCCCAGCTCATCATTCGTGCAGTCATTTCTCATGTGAACATTTTGCCCATTTTTTCCCTCGGTTTGTGCAAGTCCATAACCACTAAGTGTTCCCTGTTGCAAAAGGAATTGATATGTTGGGGATAAAGACAGAGCAATTCAATTAATAAATATTTTAAATGAATTGTTCATCAGAATCACATATCAGGGCAAGTTGATGGAATTTTTGCTGCCAGTTAGCAAAGACTTTTGCTGTATTGCTCAAATCCAGTTTAGGCCAATTGAATGTTGTTTCTGAAGTTTATTTTGTTTGTTCTGTTTTGCAAATAAAAGGCCTGTTTTTTTCTGAACCTATTTAATCTTAGAAACTCTTTTTTTAAAAAAAAGGTATTAGGATTTTTATCATGTAGGCACTTTCAAAAACCATATCCACTGTCCTTGCCATATTGCATTCAGCAGCTGAACATGCTTCAGTTCTCACAGTAATAATATTCCTAGTATCAAATGAAGTTGGTGGAAGCACAGACTGGGTGTTAGCAAAATACCTCTTTGCAGGAGATCTTTTTCTTTCCAGTGGTTACAGCTCTTGAATATTCATACCAATCCCACTAATTTCTTAGTAGTTAATTCATAAGAATTGTCTTTCTAAAATGTCCATTGTGATAAGATCTCTTAACCTAACTGTACGTAGAAGTAATTTTGCTAAGCAAGCATATTCTGCCTTTTTTTGTAATTATTGAAGTATTTTGAGAAAAATGTTTAGGAACATTGAAGAAAACAATGAAGAAATGTCTGGCTGGATTTTTTTTGCTGTGTATGTGAGCTAAATTTATATACAGGTACTTCATACATACTCTTAAATTATATGATGGCTGCTGTGGAAAGAGACTTGAAGATTGATTAGATTAAAATTGCAAGATTGATTTTTGTTTTTATTATCCTTCAGAATGCCATGATTTTTATAGCACAGATAATTATATACATTTTATATAAATATATATATATATAATTATATATAATTAGAGAAATATATAATTATATTAGGACATATAATTGTCTCATTGAAATCTGCAACTTTTGTACCAATGTTTGTCTTGCATGGGATATTTTTGTCTGAACTTCTGTTTTTATTCAGGTTCTTGCTATTGGTTGGTGTACCCACACTACTAAATACACACTTCTGCTTTCTTGATAGTGAAGAGGAAAAAAAGTTCAAAAACAGAAGCCAAGGGCACTGTGACTAAAGTAACAGGGAAAAAAATAACGAAGATCATTGGTTTAGGGAAGAAAAAGCCATCAACAGATGAACAGACCTCATCAGCTGAAGAAGATGTTCCAACATGTGGTAAGTGATTTTTTTTTTCCTTGAGTCTTAAATGCACATTGCTATTAAAACTTTATAGCATTCTAGCCTAAGAATTTCTCTAAAATTGCTTTTATTGCAATAATTGTTCCACCAACATTGGAAGGATGCACCCAGACTGCAAGAGGAGTAATCAAGTGTTTGTCATTTGCAAAGAGACTAAAATAATTTGATTTAAAAAAAAAAGGTAATACAGGGTCAGGTATCACTGCTTTTTGCAGAAGTGAGGAGGAAGAGAAATGTGAACAAGAAGCATAAAGAAACAAGTGCTTTTCTCAAAGGAATTGTTATAAAATTAATTTAGGCTGTACTATGAAATAAATTGAGTCTAAAAAGTAGAGGAAGGTTTTTGGAAAGTGGTCAGGTCTTTTTTAGTAGATTGTGGTTAAGGCTTTATGGAATAGCAGACAGCAGTCAACTGGCCTCAACCAAATGATTTGAGTTTAATTATGGGTTCCTAAAGTGGTACATATTGAATAAAATGTAGTAAAAAATTTAAAAGTAAGATGGTAAATAATAAATAGTAAAAGTAAAGTTTAAAAGCAAATAAAAAGTAATCTTTTTAAACTCTTAATTTTGACTATTCCATATGACATCTGTAGTATGCAAGGAAGTGTATAAAAAGTCATGCAGAAAATACTTGTGTTTATATCATTGCTGTGAAGATTTGCTCACAATTTAAGACCTTGTGCCATGTAAGTACTTTGTGTAATGTACTTAGCTGATGTCCTCACAGCTTTGCTGTTTTAATACAATTGCATTGTATTTACATTCTCCAGTTTATCTTTTGGTGCTCCAGTATTAGGTAACACTTCCATACATGAGTAAGATTGAACTCACCCTTCACCCAATCCCTTCTAAAAACAGATTTCCTTGGAAAGCTTTGAAGCAGTTGCACCAGATCCTGAGTTTGGATTTTACCCTTTAATTGACTAGAAAAACTTAGGGAAACCCAGAAGTCTGTGATTAGGGAGCAGTTGTCAGAACTGATGGAGCATGAAGTGTGATGGATGCCTGCCCAAGGTGATGGGAGCAGGTCCCTGGACCACCAGAGAGAACTTCATAGATTACAGGTGGCTTTCAGGCCACATTTTGGGAATCATTCACATAAGAAAACTTTGATTAAGTAAGTGTATGTATATGTGTCTATACATCAGCTAAGTACAGATGTGATTTATTGACAAAAGAACAGCTGGGAAAAGCTGTGTCCAGCCAGATGTATTGTCCAAAGCATCTGGCCTCCATAAGGGCTCAAACATCCAGGCTCTCATACTCTGTTGATTATTCTGCATTATGTGAGACATTAACCACAGCTGTACAATCTAATTCCTCATATTTCTATCATTAGTTTGGGCATGGACATAAATACAGATTCAGCCATTACTGTTTGCCTGCATTTGGCTCTACTCAACACCACTTGCAGATTTTAAAGGAAAATATATAAATGTCTGGGCTTTGGTCATTGCAGGAAGCCTTGGCTAGAAGGAGTTTCTCACCACCAGCAGTTTGGTTCAGTTCAGTGCCCTCTGGGAGGCTGAAAGTTTTTACACTTTAGAAGGCTCTACCTCCCATGAACAAAGGGAAGATCCCAGCAGGGCTGCAGGTGTCACCCAGCTAGAGTGGAAACTAAAATCCACCTACACTGGAGTTATGGCAAAGCTCTTGCCTACATCACTGCTCCTAGACTGCCTGCACTAAGCTGAAGTGCTGATGTCCCAAAAGGGAACACACTAGAGCTTGTGAAGGTTTAAGCACAGATATGTAGGGAAAGTGGGATCCTGCATAGTTCAACTCTGAAGCAGGAAGTTTTGCAAGAGCTTTTTTGAGAGGTGCACTGGGGGCAGAGAGGGAAAACTGTCTGAAAGAAAGGCCTCTCACTCCAAAACAAGCTGTATCTGGATTGCACAGGAAGGTTTTTTTCATTTCTAGGGATTGCAATGCACAGTGATACAGGGTTTTTTTAAAGGAGGAGGGAGGAGAGCTGAAGAGTGTGATTGTCACAAGGAGCCAAAACCAGAGGATTAAGCACATCCTCATTTTTTATAGCACCTTCCAAGATGTGCACAATTCTGATCTGCTATATCCTGTTGGATCACACTTTGACATTGGAACCATAATGTTGGAAGGAAAACCCAGAAAAATGAATAATAAGTCATAGTTTTAATGAAAACCAAAGGGAGAGCTCTCCACCAGGATTAAATGAAAATCATGTCTGAGAGAGAAGACAACTTTTTAACCTCACTTCTGGCTTTTGCAAGATATCATCTATTTCCCTCTTCATAGCCTGTTTGGAAGCAGCAACAGGCTGAATTTATGTATTATTTGTAGTGTGGAAGAAAAAGTAAAAGGTTTTGGTTTGTTTCTTTTCTATTTCCAAACTATACTAAGGCAGAAAAAATGGGCATTGCTTTGATTGTAATGTTTGAGTCTGAAATGATTGTTGCTATGGCACAGAGAAGAAAAACCACAAAACTGTCTATTTAATTATATTATATGCCAAGACACTATTTTGATACAGAGCATGATAAAAGTGGGTGGATTTAAAAGAAATTTTAATGACATTTTAATGTGTAAGAGTACTGTATCATGATTACTTCCTGAATTTTAAATCAATATGAATTTTATTTCTGTTTGCATAGGTAACAGTCTTCTAAGTTCTGGTTTGCAAGTGCTGCAAACCAGATGTGCATTCTTCTTTCCAGATGTAATTAGAACATAGACCATCAACACATAGTAGGACTTTTAAGCACTGCCTTGGGATGTTACACAAGGTAGCTCAATACATACTCATATAACATGAGCTGTGATTTTCCCAGAAAGGTTTGGTCAGCCACAGTTATCAAAGTCATTCCTCACAGAGAGGCAGAAGGAGCACATCAGCTGTGTATGTAAATTGCTTTATCAGTGTCCCTCTCCCATTCTTACTGGGGTCCTGGGGACCTGTGTGCTCCTGCACATCCAGCTGCTGCAGGGGCTGACACAAAACAGCTGTTTGCACGTGAGCTGATCACATATTTATATGCTTTTTCTAGGTTATTGGCACAGTGAAAGTTTTCATTAAAAGAAGTGGGGTAGGGTCATTTACTTGTCTTCCTAAAATCCATCTGGACTTTCTATTAGAAGAGGAACAAGTTACTTAAAGGCTAGCATTACACTGAGAAGTTTCTTTTTCTCTTTTCACAAAAAGCCAGGAGTAAAACGTCTCACACTTCGTTTTATTGCAGGATATCTCAACGTGCTGTCTAACAACCGCTGGCGTGAGCGCTGGTGCAGAGTGAAGGACAACAAGCTCATTTTGCACAAGGACAGGACAGACCTGAAGACACACATTGTTTCCATCCCCCTCCGGGGCTGTGAAGTCATCCTGGGGCTGGATTCGAAGCATCCCCTGACCTTCCGCCTGCTCCGCAACGGGCAGGAGGTGGCTGTGCTCGAGGTACAGCAGCTCTCACTTCTAGCAGCTCCCACAAGCTGAATTAGAGAGGCACTTTCATGCAACCTGTGCCTGTCCATTCTAAAAAAAATATATCTTTGGAGTAATATTGTTGCAGAGATGAACAATAAATATTGGAAGGAGAAAAAAGTAGTGAGTATTGTAGACAAAGAAAGAACTGAGATTAGGTGTAGCTCAGAAATCTTCTCAGTAAAATATTTTGCTCTGCACTGACCTCCCCTTGGCCTGGTCCTAAAATATCCCTGCTCCTTCTCTAAGCCCACAGGAATATAATTACTTTGGGTAAATAACTTGGCAATTATTAAACAATGGTTTACTGTTGATGGGAGCTCTAAAACTCCTAACTTTAATTTATCTGCTATTTATGGGAGCTCCTTTTGCTCAGTCTGTGTCTATATCAATACAGTTAAAATGCAGTGTGCCAGCAGCCTGGTGTGTCTCTTGACTCTCCTCATGTGCACACACTTTGGCCTGTGTTAGGTGGGTTGGGTTTTTTTATAGGGATTTTATTAATCATCTTTTAAAACCTGAAATGAGAAGACACTTAAAGCCAAGTATAATGAGCAAGAGGCAGCCTTCACTTTTAGAGTCAGGACAGGCACTTTGACTATTTTGGGTTTCTGTCTACAGGTCATGTCTCCTGTCCTTGCAACCAAGCTTGTTCTCTGAGAGCAGTTCAGAGAACTTGAAAATCTAGAAAACAGCTCAAGGAACTGTGAAAAGCAATGAAATACATAAAAATAAGAAATTTAGAAACCATTAAAATTGTTAATGACAAATTGTTGCCTTTTCCCTGCTACTTCTATCCAATATTTCTTTTGCTACTGTGTAACTTTTAAATTGGTTATTTGAAGCAAAATATGAAAAAAACTGTAATTAATAGTATTAATGCTTTTGCATGTGTTATCAGGAAGATGAATGCCATCATCTAGACAAATGTAGCAAAATTTTTCAAAAAGTAATGTTAAAATCTCTTAACTATTTTGTTCCCTCTTTCCTCTTGTTCCTGTTTAACAGTTTCTTCTCAGGAATCCTATCTAAAAATCCCCCAGCCTAAGAGAGGAAAATAATTATGTTGAAGCTTTCAATATTCTGAAGTCTAAAATAAGCATTACTTGACTCTAAATCCACTGGCCTTAAACAATTATTTTTTCTTCTTTTTAGTGGATTGCCCACTTTGTATTACATCATAACTGATGAGCACATAGTTTACTTAAAGTGCCCTCCTTCTAGCAAAGCAGATTTAATACAAAATCCTGGAGTTTTTAAGAGTTCAGCAGAATGAAACCAGAACCTCTGGTACAATGTGGTAGCAATTTGTCAGCCAAGAAGAATGTGAATTTTGCAGTGATGCTCAGCCCAGTGGCAGAGCAAAGACCTGACCTGTGTTCATGCCCTCTCCCCACAGGCCTCCTCCTCTGAAGACATGGGCAGATGGATAGGAATTCTGCTGGCAGAAACAGGCTCTTCCACAGACCCTGGAGCTCTGCACTACGACTACATCGACGTGGAGATGACGGCCAGCGTGATCCAGGCTGCGAAACAAACCTTCTGGTGAGAGCTGCTCCCAGTGCTCTGGGAGTTCTGAACCCCATGCCAGCACAGCTTAGCAGAACCCCTTTGCCAGATACTGACCCCCTGAAGTGTTTCAGCACTGCAGCAAGTTAGATGTGTTAAGATTGTGTTGGAATCCTGCTAAGTTCTCTAAAAGATGGAAGGCACTATGCAACTTTACTGAAATCTTTACTAACTTTTTTTTCAGTAAGTCCTGTTATCAAATGGTATATTTTAATCTTCTATTTTGCCTAAAGTCAAAATCTTTCCAGCTATCCCTGGAAGAGAACAAATATTCTGAAATATGCAGCTATGTAATTTACATTTATTGGCTCTATTTGCTATGCATATAGGTATATATACAGCAGGTTATTGATCAATATATGGTGCACATGTGTATAGAAAATTTAAATCCTGGACAGTCACACATAATCAGTGTTTCTTTCTCAAGTTCTTTCTGATTAATTGAAAACTTCATCAAACTCACCCCAGTTCAGTTAATTCCAGGTGTTTAATATAGGAGGTGGAAATTGGGAAAGTGTCTAGAGGGTGCAGCATGGAAACAGTTTAAATTACAAATCAATAAAGTGAATACCCCGTTACTGATCCTGTGCTAAAAGGAGAAATGCATACTTAGTAGATACAGTGATTTACATGTTGAAATCATTTGAGGCATTAAAGCAGTCCTTGTTGGGAAAAGACCATCATTTTTCCTTGGCTAGATGAGGTTTTTAGAAACAGGAGTGAAACAACAGTGGGACAGGGGGATGCCCTGCTGCAGTTGTTCCCCGTGGTCAGAAAGTGGGTGGCCTGAGAAGACAGCTGGCAAAGGCATCATCCCTCATCCCACTGCAAAATGACACTCCCTAGACTAATTTGGAATTTGTCTGTGACTTAATACATTAAAGAATCACACCCCATGTGCCCATCATGACTTTTAACAGATAGAAAATGAAGAGAAAAAAAAAAAAGGAAGAAAGTTTTGGAGTTTTCCAAAAGGAGATTCTATTGCCATTAGCAAGCTGCCAAGAGAAGTTAACAAGGGAGAATGTCCAGCTTTAATCAGTCTGGTTTGAATGACTTCTAATAGAAATCAAAGTGATTCAGTGTTGACATAAGTCAAATTTTGTGAAAACCAAATAATTTTGATAGAATTAAAATGCACTTAGCATGCAGACTTATGTTAATATTTGTTTAGAAGTTAGTAGGGCTCAAAAAGTTTATTCTGTGTTGACATGTATTTTTTGCTTCAGTCAGCATCTAGCAATAACCACATTTAAGAGAAATAGAATGGTAACCTTTTTCCCCCTGAATTCAGTGTGGCTTTCCTTTTCTGCACAAATGTGGTACTAATTGGAGCCAAGTGAAAAAACATATGCAACTAGACCACATGTTAAAAAGTAATGTCATACAACTTGCAAAATAGCAGAATTTCCCTGTCAAGAATTAATTAAAATTCAGTGGGTGTCTTTTAAGAGCCTGTGAGGGCTTGCTGATAAGCAATAGAGTAGCTGTCTGCTGATTTTCAGCTACTGCTAGAAAATGAGGAGAAATTACAATGATACTTAAGTGATAATGAACTGCTACATTTGGCCTTTATAGAATGAATATCAGTATTCCAAATTAAATACAGTTACCATTAAAGCTCAGTCACTTTACATTATTGGTTATTCACTTACAAAGACTGATGCTTTGCAAAACTATTGGCTCCTCATTAACAGTCCCATCAATTTCCTTCATCTAAATCATTAGGTATGGAAGAAAAGCTGAAGAAAAAAGTGCTTCCAGGAAAGTTTCTCCATTTTCCTTCTAGCAGTTTCTGAATACAATTAACTTGCATGGATGCACCTGAAAACGTGATTAATGAGGATTACTGAAATAATTATTATGAATTGTTTGCAACTACTGAGATAAATCTTGCCTTCCTTTGGTAGTGGAAATAGTTACTACAGGTGCATCAGATGCCACTAATGAATATCACAGTTTTCAGATATGGGTATTATATATTGCTGTAATTGGAGCCTCTTAACTAGAAAGAAATAGAGCAGAACCTTCAAACTCAGTTCTTCAGACCAACCAGAAACTCTTATAATGCTCCTCTTTAAGAACAGTAAACAAATGAAGCCCTCTAATAATGTCTAATAAGGTATGAGTTACAATAAATTTAAAAACATCTTTATCATGGAATTTTCCTTGGGCTTTTTGCTGTTAGTTTGTTTGAAGTTAGAAAAGCTGCTTTCTAATGGTTTTTCCATCCCCACACTGCCCTGAAATTTTCACACTGAGCTGGGCAGGTTTGTCCCTCCTGTGAGCCCAGGTTTCCCGTGGCTCAGGTGAGCCTCAGTTCTCCCTCTGAATGAGAAATTCAGTGAACTCCATGTTATTCCAAAGCCAAAAGAAAGCAACTGTTGAAACCACAACATTCCTGAGCTCCTGCCAGCACTACAGAAGACCCTCTCTGCTTTAGCAGTGCTTTATCATATTTTATGAATGTCAGCACAGACACTGAATAGTTCCATTGTTTGGGATGGAAAATATTGTTTTCCCATTCACATACACCTGAAACTGTAGGAAGGGAATTATTTTGGATCTCACTCTGTACCTTATTCAATTCCAGCAGTTCCTACAAAAGAAAACTCACCCTTGGGGTCATTATTGCTGTCAGGCATGACTCTGCCATTTTCTGCATTGTTAGACCTTTGCAAACCTGGTGTAGTTCTTGATATCTCATGTAACTTCTGCAGAATTCCAGTTAAACAAGCAACAATGTTGACTGGGACAGGATAAGGGGGAATAAATTGAAATATATTATATATATGTATATCCCAATTGAAGTTTCCAGAGGACTCAGGTCCACATGTGTAACAGAATGAGAATGAGGATATAGAAGATTTGCATGTACAATTACCTAGAGAGATTTGGGAAGCATAGTGCCATAGCCAGCCAAAATTCCTGATATAAAAAAGAATTCTCAGGTTTTGAGGAAGTAATTATTCAGGAAATTTTGATAAATATGTTAATTTGGATTTCATTGAAATTATGTGTGTTTTTTTTAAATTTTGCTGGATTTTATTCTTTGTTCTCTCATTTCCTAAGTTTGCATACCCCTGGGCATGCATGCACACAAACACCTGCTTCTCCCCAGTGCAGACAACAAGGGAACGTTTCTGGGAGCCTGTCAGGCTGGTGTATAACAGAGACCAGCAGGTTCCTGTGTAAACATGCCACTGAGCAATTACAGCTGTTGCCCTCCCGGCCTTCACACAGTCATATCCCCACTGTAAGAATGGAGAGCAGGAACATATGTTGTGTTACTGGCTGTAGCAGCAATGTGTGAGCAGCAAAGAAAGAAAAAACCGCCCTGCAGAAAGTGAGAAGCTCTTTTCTTCCAAGCTACATAACCAGGCATGGGGAATATATCACTGAATCACCACTTGTGCTGAGGTTTGAGTGCTGGTTGTGATTGTTTTTGCTTTGCATGCTCAGTTTCATGAACAGGCGGGTCGTGTCCAGCAGTCCGTACCGGGGAAGCGCTGCCAACGGCTACGCCTGTCCCAGCGGAATGGCGCTGCATTACGACGACGTGCCCTGCATCAACGGCTCGGTAAGGGCTGCAGCTGCACTCACCAAATGGTCTGCATGTGCTGGATGTGGACACCTGAAAATTATGTTGTCTAAAGGTCCTCACTGGGTAGCTTCCAGATTGACTCATATTTTTTTGATTGGGGGTTGCAAACTGCTCTCACGCCTATAGAATATAAGGGCATGGGACATATTGTTTACATTAACCTGCATCTGAGCCAATCTGCATTTGATGATATGTTGCCAAGTCCTTGAATATAATACTCGCTCAAGGAGGAATTTTTTTACATCACACTGGAAAGGGCAAAATTAAGGACCAGGTACTTTTTGATGTCTGCTGAAAAAACACCAAAACCCAGACAGTTCTCAGTCCCTGCAGGACTGTAGGTGCTGCTTGTCCCAAAGGAGAGCCACAGTGGTCACTTCCATCTTCATAAATTGCAGAGCTGATTATAGGCAGATATGTAATAGGATTTAACATCTAGTGCATGCTAACCAATAGCAATATGGGGTCCTTAGGAAAATTTACATGGGAGCTACAGCCCATGTCAGCTCTTAATTTGGGCTGTTGTATAAAGGCCCCTCTAAGGGCGAACTCAAGAGAAATTAAGGGTTTCAAAGTGTGAAATGGACTGGACATTCAGTCCTCCAGTGTGTCAGTAATGTCCAAAAGATGTTAGAAATCCCCTCCTGGGAACAGTGCATGATCAGTTGTGTGGAGAACAGTCTCTGTGTAGTGCTTAGTTGTGCTCATGCCTTTGTTTGAATAATGTACTACCATGACCAGGATGGGTTAAGGAAGGATATTTAGCAGTCAGGTTGGTTTCTTTTAAGGTTAATCAGATGAATCACTGGAGGCCTATTGTTGAGCTTTCCATTTTTCTAAAAATTAAAAAAAAAAATAAAAATAGTTATTTTAGTTCTTGTAGCTCAGCATAATAAATCTCCGTCGAATCAAATGTGCTAGCATATCAGCAGCTGAATTCGTGGGAAAGACATGTAGCCTGAAGAAATAATTTAAAAAAAAAACCCTAGAAAAAACTTGGCTTCTCATAACTGCTAGGCTGTATTACTTTTAACAGCTCATGTACCAGATGTAATCCTATGGATCCATCTGTGTAAACTGCTAGTATCCCCCTGCTAAGACAGTCTGCCCGTGCCCCCTTGGTGCTCGAGCTACCAGCTGAAGGTGCAGTCCATGAAACAGTGAGGGTGATGGGTTTGCTTAGGCTGTGGAACATGCTCAGGGCTGAGGCTGTGAGCCATGGAATGCAGTGCTTGCTTTCCACACAGTGTCCTCCTCCACTTTCTAAGTAAATGTAAGCAGTGTGTATGCTCACTGAGACTGAGGGCTTGCTGCAGGGCGAAGCATCACTAATGTTTGAATTTCACTTGGGAGGTTGTGCATGGTGCATTGTTCACTAACTGCTGAGGTGTGTGTGTTGCAGTGGGAACCAGAAGATGGCTTTCCTTCCTCTCGTAGCAGGAACATTGGAGAAGAAATGCTTTATGATAACGCAGGCCTGTACGATAACTTGCCGTCCCCCAAAATCTTTGCGCGCTATCCGCCAGCTGACAGGAAAGCCACTAGGTTATCTGCTGACAAACTGTCCTCTAACCATTACAAACACCCTGTCTCATCCAGTCTGTCTTCTGCTCAGTCTGTCACTAATACCTCTGCTGTGGGGAGGGGATCTGGCTCACAGGTACTGTACTGTTTAATACCTAACAAAGCTTTTTATTTGTTGGCTGTTGTGTTTGTCTGTTGTTACCTGAAGGGACTGATAGAGTCCCTTAATGTTAGCACTGAAGTGCCTGCAGTTTAGCTGTGAGCCCACTGCAAATGAAGCAGGTTTGCAAAGTTATAAATTCCAATGTGGAGGTAGTGGTACTTGTGAAAGGCTTTACCCACATGTTCTTGATTACTTCCAAATTGTGAATAACTAGAAAAAAATAAATGTGACCTTCCACACTTAACCTGAATGCATGTCTAGCTACCTTCTGGCTCCTCAGGCAGAGATGTCTTTGAAAAAAACCCCAGAATTGATAGGTGACACATGGCCTGACTGTGACAGCAAATTTGGCTCTTTAGATTTGTACTAACCTATATATCAAGCATACTGTGGTTATATATTTTGAATATGAATATATATGTGAATATGCATATGTATAATAACTTGCTGTTGTATATTTAGTAAATTATGTTGTATATATTCATATATACCATCTTTCTATTGCTGCCTGTTATTTTCTTCCCCATAAAAATATATAAGCCTATGTCTCTGCTGATTTCTGAGGGTGGCTCAGGCTTTTGTACCTCAAACATGAACCTACAGAGCAGATGAAGTCCTGTGAGCTCAGCATGGAAGCAGATGGGCACAACCCATCAGGGGAGCAGAGCAAGCCTTGCTCACAGCCATGCCAGGAACCTTCTGAGAGCCCTTAGCTGGTCTCTAAAAGGTGGCCATTGGCTTAAACCAGTATATCACAGTGTGAATATATCACAGTGATGGGTGGTTTTCCATCTAGTCTGACATGAAACAGTTAAGATAAATGTTTCCCTTGTGTAAGGTACCTGTCATAATGTGTGTTAATGCACTTAACCCTTACCAAAACCCCTTATTGGAATATTAGAATTCAGTGCAGTTGCAGAATTGGAAGGGAACATGAGCAATAAATTACTGCAGCAGCAAGCTTCTTGGTGCACTCCAAATTAATTCCTCAAAAAATTTTGGAAGCAGAAAAACAGAGCATGGCACACATATGCCCTGTGCTTGGCTGGAGCATCCTCCATGGAAACACTATGAGTAGGCAGGACAGGGTTATCTTCCCTGGGTACAGTTCACTGCTGTGAGCCCTCTACATGGAAACCCTTGAACATGAGATATTCTGCTCCTGGGAACCATGTGAGCTTCTCTGGCTATTATGAGAGGTTTTTTTAAGCAAAAAAAGCTTTTAGGTAGTAGCTAGAAGTTGTATAAGGAGAGAATGATACGTTAACTCCTAGCACTTAAAAACATGTAGTAATCATATTTTTAAAAAAAATATAGTCATATAGTAAATAAGGCCATATAATAAATAGAAGGTCATATAGTAAAAGGTCATATAGTAAATAAGGTCATACAGTAAATATGATCATATAGTCAAGGTCATATAGTAAATAAGAAATAGTGTTCAATTTTTGTGTGGCAAACCCTGGTAGGTTTTACTGTGTGAAATTAAATCTGAAAAACTTGTGTTTCAAGAGTCTTTACTGTAAAAAAATTTTCAAAGGTGCTTTTTTTTCTGCCTTACAATGGCTTTCTTAATGCTGTAAGTGCCAGGGTTCTAAACTCATTGGAAACCATGATGGCCCCAGAAACAGGGAGTTCATCCCTTGTTATCTTGTGATTGCTGGCACACTCCTGCTGAGCAGGCAGCCCCCAGAGGCATCTCTGGAGGAAGTGCTGTCTCCAGCCCAATCAATGTGCTCTATTAAGGCTCTCTGATGTAGCAAACAGCTTTCTGTCAAGCTCTGCCCTTGATGAAAGGGTGAAAGTAATGCCAGTGGCACGGGAATAGCTGGAGCCCATTTATCCTTTTGTTTTCAAACAGTTTAAAGGCAAGAAGCCTCCTGTGACTACTAATGGGATCACTGGAAAAGCAAGAACTTTAAATAGCCAGCCAAAGAAATCTGAAACAGTTTCCTGTGTGAAGCGCACTGCATCCAGTGAGTATCTGTCCTCCCTGCCTTCCTCCTGGAGTCAGGAATGGTAAATGTGAAATGTGGACCCATGGCTGCTGCAAAGTCATGAGGACAGCAGGGAAAAGAGAATAATGATTCCTCATTTGGAGCAGAGAGGAATTGCATCTTCCTCTTGGAAAAGGAGGATGAGGAGCTGGTATAGATGTAAGAGAGCTGTGTTGCTCAAAAGTGGACTTACAATGAAGTCTTATTTAAGAAACCATGGATTTAATGGCAACAAGAGAAATTTGTGCAAGACTGGCTTAACAACTCTTTGTCAGGAATGACTTCCTATCATAGAGTATGCCTCCAGATATGTGGCAGACAAAGTGACCTCTTAGCTGACCTATCTTCTTTGAGTCTGCAACTGGAGCAGAGCTATAGAGGGGCCTGTGATATGAATTAGATCACAAACGTATGTGAGCTATCAAATGAAAGCATTTGTATGGGAAATTAAAAAAGAAAGCTGTCAAGAATCAAAGAAGTGTGAATGTCTTTGTATTCTCTTATGTAAGGTGAGAAAAGATGTGCACTTGAAGTAGGAATGAAAGCCAGGCAAAAGGCCAAGCAGTTGGTTTTTCCTCTGACCCTTCCAATTAGAAATGAAGGGTTCATAGCTAGAGAGTAGCCTCCTTTCCAGCTTCTGAACTACAGAGAAAGATGAGGATGTTTTTCAAAACCAGTGTGCTGTAAGGCAACTGGTATTTCTCATTTTCCTCATGTAAATATAAAGAACAAACTCTCTCCCATATCATTGTAGCTGCAGAACTTGGCAGAAATCATGGACTTTGAGAAAGAGCCAATGGAAGAGGAATGCCAAACCTTTTTCTCAAACCATAGAATTATAGAATGGTTTGGGTTGGAAGGGAGCCTTGAAGACCATCCAGTTGCAGCCCCCCTGCCTTGGGGAGCCGTGACATGCTTCAAGTCATGTTTAGTCTCAGGGACTAGTTCAGAGTTGTTTAAACTGTTAGTTTAAACCCTAGTTAACTCCAATCTGACACCTGCAGATGCAGAGCAGTACAAATACGGCAAGAATCGTGTGGAGGCAGATGCAAAGAGATTACAAAGCAAAGAGGAGGAGCTGCTGAAGAAAAAAGAATCCCTGAGGAATAGGCTGGCCCAGCTCCGGAAAGAGAGGAAAGATCTGCGTGCTGCCATTGAAGTCAATGCTGGTAGGAGCTGCTTTCTCTGCTCAGCTCTCACCTGAGAATCAGGCTCAGTTATCCAAACAGCTTTGTATTCTGTGCTGAAGACATGTCACCCTAAACAAGGTTTGGTTTTGATGCTTAGCAGTGCTCTGTAATGTCTGTATTTGCTTCCTGTATAGATACAAAATGTATAAGACAAAAATATATGTGTGTATATACATATGTGTATGTATATACTTATTGTATATATGCATGTGTATATATACACATACCTGAGGAATTACACTGGTGAGAGCTTCACATAAGCAGAACATAGGAATATTTTTTTTCACTACCTAAATATATTTTCATGATATGGAAATTATAAAAAAAAAACCAATACTGATTTGAAACCAGACTAGATATCTAGGAATGTCACTTGATATAAATAAATTAATTTATCCTACTAAACTTTTCACATGAAAAAACTGTTTTATGCAAAATACCTATTATTTTTTTCATGTCACTGATATGTAGAGACCTTGTTTCCTTACTTTTTAGAAAAAAATCATTTCTCTAAGTGTCAATTTAATGTTGTTACTATTGAAATAATAAAATTGCTGTGAATGACAGGCAGGAAGACCCAAGTGATTCTTGAAGACAAGTTAAAGAAGCTGGAAGAGGAGTGTAAGCAGAAGGAGGCTGAGCGTGTAAACCTGGAGCTAGAACTGACTGAGGTGAAGGAGAGCCTTAAGAAAGCCTTGGCTGGGGGCATCACCCTGGGCTTGGCTATTGAACCCAAGTCAGGAACTTCAAGTCCACAGGTATGCAAAGCCATAGAGCATGCAAATCCCAGTACCAAGGGCTGGGAGTGCTCAGCCTTCCCAGCTCCAGCAAAAATGAGCAGGAACTGAGAGTTTTATAATGGTTTATTAAGCCCAAGAAATAAGAGCAGAATTAAATGCCTTGCTGTGTTATTTTCATTTCCTACAGCAGCAGGGAGCAGGTAGACATGGGTATCACAGCAGGATGTGTTAGGATAATGTGCAAAAGGCCAACACCTGGTGCTCAGTGGTTGTAGAAGTGCAAACTGAGACATTGATCCAGCCCAGGGAGATTTAAATGCACCAAGTCATCGTGCAGTGATGGAGACCTGCTTGTGCTGGTCCCCTGTCAGTTGTGTCACACTTGGCAAGGGCTGCATCTCACCTTCAGGGTGGAGCTTGGCAGTCCTGGCTTGTGCTATAGATCTGTGTCTGAAGCAGCAATCACAAAAAGATGAGGGAGGGATACATCAATTCCTCTGGATTATCCATAGTTGTTTAATCAGACCCATAGTTGTTTAACAGAAAAGAAGCTTTAATTTTCATCTCAGAACACACATGCACATTGTTTTGTTTCTTTTGTTCTAATCTCTTTTTCATTTTCTCATCATTATTATGAATATAGTTTCTTTTAAAGAGAGTTCTGCAGCTCTGAATCTAAAGTAGAAAATACTGCACGTGAGTACTTGGAGCAAACTCATTATGGGCTTTTCACTCTTTACTAGTCTCCAATTTTCAAGCACCGAACTTTGGAAAACTCTCCAATCTCCAGCTGTGATACCAGTGATACTGAATGCTCCATCCCTGTGAACAGTGCTGCAGCTCTGAAGAGACCTCCCTCATCAAACAATTCTCCATGTAGAGGCCATGTCCTTCGAAAAGCAAAGGTGAGAGAACTGATGTCTTAATTTTCTTTTTCTGTGCTTTTTCATGCTTTGTTACAAAGTCTTACTTTGCCTTAAGAAGAGAATATCTAAATTATTCATATTACTACATAAATACTGCTGGTTTGGGGAACCTTTTGCAGAATTGGTAAGTATGGGAGACAGATTTGATTCTACTCTGATTCCATGTTTTTCTCTGCTGCTTTATAGATTTAATTTGCAAGGTAAGTTGTCTGTGGTGTAGACAGTCCATGTGTCCACTATTCTGTGTAGCAGAGAAGTGGTTAAAAGAGCAGTTATAGTGAGTGATTAGAAATGGCACAAGATTGGGTGTTTTCCAGCCACTGCAAGAACAGAATAGATGTACATTATAATTATTGACAATGTGTTGTGCAAGTATCTACTCAATGTACATTTAAAGTAAAAGTTGAGTACCAGGCTGAAATTTGCTGTCCTCTTGTATTGTTACAGTTTTCTAATTTTTGTGGTTTAGTTTAACTGGGATTTGAATGACCATTCTTCTGGGCTAAATTTGCTGGCAACATAAGCATGTGGGCAACACATAAGCAAGGGTGACAACAATAGTGTTGGGCCCAAGCTTTTGTTTATTTAGTAGTTCACTGCTAGTTGTAATTATGAACAGCAATAATCATAAACACTTGTTTTTCATGAAGGCTATTTCCCTTTTTCAGTCTTCTGTACTGGGATTTCTTCAAGTAACTTTTGTTACATGTATTCATTGATTATATACATTTCCAGTGTCTGAATATAAGCCTGGAACCTAAATGTTGTGGATACTGAAAAACCAGCATCTCAAAAATTATTTTATTATTAAATTATCATAGCAGAATTATTTTTCCTGATATACAATTTATGAGAGCTTTCTCACCCTTCTTCTACACCCTGTGCATGGATATCAACTGCTTTTTCCTGCCAGTTAGCCTGATTCATTTAAAGCCAACTAAGAATAATTACACTCAGCTAATAGGTTTCAGTTCTAATCAACTTTGAAGTTTACAGCTTGTGTTTCAAACCTGAGGAAGGATTTATGTGCTCTAAAGCTTATCTGCATATTCCAATTATACCCTAATTTGTGCCATAATGATACCATCTCTAACTATACACTTTGTCTTAGATATTAGCTCAGCAATACTCAGTGAATGTGGTCTAGCAGACAACAGTCCATGCAAATGGGAGCCTGGATTTTTGCTGGACGGGCACATAAAATCCAGGCATCTAATCATTACAGCTGGAGAAACCTAAACATTTTTGGTGTAAAGAATACCTTCCTGTAGTACATTTTTTATGCTCAGCATATACCATACAGGAAAACCCTGCTGTGTTGTTTGGTGTCAGTGTGCTTTGGATGGCACAGTAAGCTGGTCAAGCTTTTTGGCAGAGGATATAGGATTAGGCTGATCAAAAAGGATATGGAGCAACTAAGCATATTTTTCCCATGCTGGGAAAAACAACTCAAAGTATCCAATTCAGCTTTAACAGCTTTTTCCTAAAACCTCATGCGCTAAATATGGAGAGTGAAATTTTGCTGAATTGGACAGTGCAGCCCAGGGTGTTCTCAGCCCACTGGCAGCCACAGCTGCCATCAGGTGCACATCTGCCCCTTGGTGGAATTTGGCTCTCAGTTCTTTTGGCCCTTTGCAGTTGAGAGTGAGCCCAGGGCTTGTGGATGTGACTCAGGGAAGGGTGTCACACGTGAGTTTCCCAGAGCAGAGCTTGGCTCTCCACACATGGATGTCAGTACAGCTTGTGGGAGTGAGATGGATCCCATGTCTGTGCCTGCACTTGCATCTCCAGCAGCTGGCACACCTCCCAATGCTGTGAGGGAGTTGTATAAACCTTCAAAATGTCAGAATATGGTTATTTCCCCTAGTATGTATTTGAATGCACTGAATGCCTCCCTTTTTGCCCTTTTCCTTGCACAGAGGATGCTGAGCCTGTCCCCTGCCAGCCTTGTGCTCACAGGCAGTCACACTGTGCTCCCCAGGCTGCAGTGCAGGGAGTGTGCAGGGACAGCTGCTGCTGCTGCACCTGGGACAGCAGGCTTGGAAACTCTGCCACCAAAAGCTTTCTCCTCTCAGATGCACTGACATTAGAAGGAAATACAGAGGGAAGCAGTAAGATCTAGTGTTATACAAAGAACAGCAATTTGGGGATTGGCTGTTTGGAACAATGCTGTGCATACACACATGTATGCATACATACATTTGAATTTTTACCTTTTCTTTTTGCAGGTATCTTTAAAATTTTTTTCCAGAAAGTAATGATGCATATTTTTAAGAAGCCAGGAGGCATTTTAATTGCAGTTTTGTCTAATCTTTACTTGGCTAGAAATGGAGACTCTAATTAAAATACAGAAAGCAATATTCTGCGTCAGTAGTCCTAGAGAAGTAAAAAGATTCAAATATCCTTGCTGCACAGCAATTATTTAAACATTTCACATATTCATTTAAATATCAAATTAGTTTCTAAAACCAAATGGTTATGTGCTGCAAGAAAACTGAAATTAGAATTTCTGATTTGTTTTTGAAACTAGTGGGCTGGTGAATGTCAGCATCTTACATCTTGCTTATGTTCAAGGACTGGAGAAGAAAAGGAACTGTCCCAGTTTCCCAGATCCCAGTCAGGCTGTCAGTGTTGATGTAGACATTCTTTCCTTGGTGTGAACCTGCAGGAGCAGTGGAAAGAAAGAAGTTCCTTTTGCACCTGCAAAAGAAGCTTCTGCTTTCAAGGCTTATTTAACACTTAAAAAAATTCTCCTCCCAGTTGCTTAGCCAAGGATTTCCTTTATAGCTTTGGGAGCATATCCATAGAGAATATACATTTAATAGAGTTTTAAAAGTAATCTGATTTTTACCAGTACTGTGTTTTAACTTTAAAATTACCCTAATTTGAAGAGTAAAACTGAATATTTAAAATACACTGCATTTTAGTAAAAGCACCATTTAAATGAAAAACAAATAAACACAAGTTTAGAAACAAAGTAAATGATTGTCTACCTTGAAACCCAGGGGTTTTTTCCTTACATTGCTAAAGCAGCTATCAAATGTGACCTTTACTGTTATTTTACAACAGCTGAGGAGGTGTCATGGTCATACAGCTGTTCAGCCAAGCCAGTGCTCTTACTGCTTTCAGCAGCAGAAACAGCCATTTATGTGCATAAGTAATGGGTTTCAGTCAGAGCTCTTAAATGTGGTGGAATGAGTGTTAAAGTCAGGAATTCAGGTTGGAAGCCAAGCCAGCAGGCTGCCTGCAGAGTGTCTCTGCAGAGTGGATGGGTCAGGGAGGGATCTGCAGCCCCCAGTGCCTGGCAGGAGCAGCTGGGTGGTTGCTCCTCTGGGATTGCTGGAGCCAGAGGCCACCTGTGGATCTTCAGTAGTTCCTGCTGGCTGTAAGGGTGAGGTTCAGGGAGTGGTACAGGGTGCATGTCCTAAGGTGAGCCCATCCTGCTTCAGCCCTTCTGCTGCTAAGTGCTGTTAGGAAATGCTGTAGGTGTCATTCAGTAGCTGCAGGTTTTGCTGAACTGGGTGTTCAGCTGCTGCAATCTCACAATTTTCACTTATGTGGCAGAAGAAATGTCAATACCTTGCCCTGAGATGTATGACCAAAAGTTTTATATACATGTTTTGCTGTTTCCTTGTCCTCAGCTAACAGGTGGGGAAACTGAGGCACAGAAAGCAATTTCTTTAACTTGCTAGGCAATGGCTCAATTTGGATTATCTATACTATAAGGGAAAGAAATGCAATGCAAACTGACTTGTTTTTCTTAACCTCTCCTGTTAGTCTCTCTGCTAAGTTGCTCTTTTTAGCCATAGAATTATGTTTTTGCCATGAGTTTAATAATAAAAAAAAATGAAGAGCAGTAAAGCAATCACTTGCTGTCAGCTCTGAGAGATATTGAGGGCTTCCTGCTGTCTCACACAAGTCATTTGGAGAGCTCTGTGTGCTTGAATCAGCCTCTCCCTTACTCAGGGAGAGCTGAGTGCTTTGCACCAGCTGTGGGGTGGGAATTGCTCCAGAAGTCCCCTCTGCAGAGTACAAACATGGCTTATTTGCTCTGCACTAGAAAATAGCTTGCTATATATTGTTGTGGAAGGGTGGATGCTGTGCACAGACTATCAGAACATACTTGTTAGCATTCCCTGACTTGTGGGCTGAATCCAGCAAAGTTAATGGAAAAACTGTTATTGATCCCAGTTGTGGCTTAGCAGATATGATGACTACAGTGAAATATCCTGATTTCTTTTAACATTTTCTGTATCTTTTTTTTCCCCCCTTTCCAGGAATGGGAGATGAAAAATGGGACATAAACATAGCAAAGCCACTCACTTTCCATAAAGGCCTTACCTACTACAGACCAAGACATAGGCTGCAAAGGACTCACCTGAAAGGTCACATCAAGTGATGAAACATAGGAAGTTTTGTAACTCTGTTAAGTTAATGGTAGCTTGGAGCTAATTTGCCTGTATTCCCTCTACTGTATTGCTGTGTAACTACGTGTGCCCCTTTTTATTAGCTGTAACTCCTTGTTTCCAACTTCACTGGTAAAGAAAGTGAAAACCAAAAAAACCCCAACCCTAGGAATTAAAAAGGAGCATAAAGTCACAGTTGAAAGTTTACTTTGCTGAGCCAGCAAAGGACCAGGAATGTTAATTATAGTGCATCAGACGGCCGGAACGCTGCTGAAGACTGGTGTGAAATCTTCACTCTTACAGGTCAGACTGCCTCTGAACACTGCCACAGAGCAGGTCCAGCTCCTCTGAACACTGCCACAGAGCAGGTCCAGCTCCTCTGAACACTGCCACAGAGCAGGTCCAACTCCTCAGCAGAGGCTGTGCTGGTATCTGCTCTCATGGCAAAACAAAACTGAGGAAATGAGCAGTGCCTGCTCTGCCCAGGAGCTCTGCAGGGCACGACAACGACTCGTGGGTGAAGCGTTTTTTGGATATTTTTAGACAGATGCTTTTGTCATTGGGAGATAAAAAGCTGCCAAACTTGGAGACAGATGTGTTTTTGTATGTTCTCTTTATTGCTGTTCTGAAGCACCAGTCATTTTCAAAGGTCATGTTCTTGAACTATGACTTGTTCCTGATTTTTTTAAAAGGCAAACAGGTATTTTTAGATACTGCTTCTTTTCTATACATTTTGAAAAAGAAAAAGAAAACAAGTGAAATTAGTCCTCAACAGATAATGGCAACTCAGAATAACTTTTGCAGTCAGTCTTGTTTTGTTTTATATGATATAGTATTGTTAAACTTGAGGTATAGAACACTGCTGTACTTAGTTTCCTTTATCTTTTCAGACCTCAGCTATTATTTTTGAGGAAGATGGACTGAAAAGCTGATAATTTTCAGACTCTTTTATAAACAGTTTAACAAATAATTGGGGATTTTCTCAAACAGGAGCCCATTTCTGTTTAGTAGGAAACAGCCTCTTCCATTTTAGTCTGTAAAATTATAAAAAAATCTGTTTTTCTTTGTCTCCATCCATGTCATTGCCAAGAAATTACATGCAGTAAATTGCCACTGAAGCCCTTCAAAATACCAAGATTGGTTTTAAAAAATCAGGAGGAGGTTGGGGGGAGAATGTGTAATAAGATGGCTTCTTTTTCTCTTTTCTTTTTTTAGGCCTTTGGAGAGCTTTCAGTCATACCCTCAAGATATTTTTCCTCCTCAACTGTGAGGAGTAGAAATTAATTTTAAAAATTACCTCAAAATATGAGTAGTATTTTAATCACAGATATTAGGGCTGGAGTCTTGATAATTACTTAAGACTGCAATTAAAATCACAGAAGTTGGCAAGACAGCAGTTATCAAGGATCACATCCTTCATGGCCAAGCTTGCAGGTAATCTCACCTTTAGGAAGGGTGTGTGCAGCTCCTGGAGGGTACACTGGGATTCTCAGCTGAGCTGGGTGCCAGGGGACTTCTGCAGGAGCCTGTGGGGTTTGAAGGCACAGAACTGTCAAAAATCCCTGACAGCTGCCAGGAGACAGGGCTGTGTCCTGTTCCCAAATGCATTTAGGGCCAGGGATCCCACTGACCTGAGCAGTGCAGAAATGGGGCCCAGCATGAGAAAAGGCTCTTTGCTTGGTACAAAGTGCCACAGGAATGCTGATACAGTAGGAAAGCAAGTGTCAGTGTGGTTTTCACTGAAAACACAATTTTTTAATATTAGTTTAGGTCACTTACTTATTAACTCTCTAACTAGAGGGCACATTCTGTACTGTATGACTATGGACTAAACAGCATCAAATTCCCATAAATAATAGCAGAAACAAATTTGAAGCAAAAGTAAGTTCATTTAGGCTTTTTATTTCAAATTAAGTTATTTATTTGTATATTTCAATAAATATTTAATTTATATCTGTACATATTTATAATGCAAATTAGGCTTCTAGTCAACGTTAGCAATGATGTAACAGTTGCCATTAAGAAGTGGTCCCACATCAAGTAAAGCAGAGTAGTCAAAAGCCAGATCACTTGTCTTGTTTACCCAGTATTGGCATTGTCTCTTTCCACACCCTTATCCCATGGTAAAAAAAAAAAGAAAAATACCTTGGCAAGGGCAGGTTTTAGTCCCTGGCTGAGGCAGATGTGGGTAAATCTCTGCCCAGGCAAACAGAAATGGTGTGGTACAGCTCCCCTCAGCTCTGCTGTAGGTGCAGGTGTCCTTCAGCACCTACAGCATCCTGGGCTCCTTCAGTGCCTGCTGCACAGGGGCTGCCACCCAGAATAAACATCTTTCACTCTTCCTCCAGCAGAGGCTCCACAAAGCCACCCCTGCTTTACTCTATTCTGTATAACAGCCAAGGTTTTGGAAGGAGGAAAACCAAAAAGCTTGGGAAATAGCCTTTCTCTACAGACCACTCAGTGCTGTGAAATGTACTCTGTTGCCTTGAATAGCACTATTGCTGCACAGTTTTTTATAAAGAGCAACAGAGTTTGTATTTTCACCGTTTTTAGATTTCAGGATCACCAGGCAAACTCAGCCATAGAGCAGCATGACTTTTGTTTTAAAGGAAAACTCCTATTTTGAACCATTTCTATGTCTTCTAAGAAAATGTTACTCTTATGCTTCCTCACCAAATGCCTGTTACTGTACCAGGTGCTTTTTAAAAATTGTTTTGTTTGGTATTTTTTAAATGGGTGATGCTTTTTTAAAAAAAACCCAGATCATAACTTTGGGGGATCAAGGGTATTTTTTTTTTAATGAGATGATTGTGGCAATTTGATTTTTCAAATGGAGAATATTAATTTAGTATCAAGTTTTGTTAGACACTTTCAAATTAATTGGCCCAGGGTGTATGTTGTATGATAATGTTCTCATATTAAGAATGTAATTATTTCCTTATTGTATTTTTTAAAAAACAAAATCATATTTAAAAAAAAAAATCTCTGTGAAAAAAAGCATGATAGAAACATGAAAAAAAAGGTTTTGTTTTATTTTTGTTATTGGATATGTTGGCAGTGCCCATTATAATTGACTGTAAATATAGCCTTTCTACTGTATTTCTCAGTGTATTTAAGTTTTTTTGACACACATTCATGGACACTTCTGTTAAAAAAAAAAAAAAAAAACAAAAAAGTCAAAATAGACTCACCTTCAAATGTGTGTCTTAGTAGCTTCAACTAACTTTATGCCTTTCTAGTTTATTCTTCAGAAAGTCTTGCAAAGTGTGAAAAAAGACTGGCACCTGGTAGGTGTGACAGATCCGAGACCATTATTAATAAAGTTACCTGTCAAAAAAAGGATTTGTGTTGTTGTTTCTTGGTGTTTGTCAGTTCCAGAAGCACCTTAGGGTGCTAAGGTGGCACCTCAGCAGGTCTCCTGCAGTACCCTCAGCTGAGAAGCATTCTTCTGTGCCAGTCAGCTGAAAAATGTTTGAACATTAATATGAATTTTTTTTTTTTTTTCCCCATTTAACTGAGCAATGACCTCCTGGAACTTGAATGCAGCCTGAGGACTCTCTTGGCAATGGAAATGTGGAATTTGATGTATTTAGCAGCACTTATCCCTTGCCTTTTGCATCTGCATCAGTTTGCTTAGATGTCAACTCCACTAATAAATTATGCAATATGTAAAACATTAAAAATTATCTCTAAGAAGTGAAAGTGGATTAAAATTAAACTGAGCTGATTATCAGATGAATGTAGCAATTTCTTATAGATGACTGACAGATAAGATTGAGAAGTGTTAAGCTGTAATTACTCCTTGCTGCTTTTCTTAGATTGTGCTCTTGCTCCTGTTACACCACAATTATTACCAAATTTATGAAGTAGAAAGCTTAAATAGAATATACATTTCATTTTCTCAAACTGAGGAAAGCAGTATTCTAAAGTAGTTAATTGGTTTCTTTTCTTTAGTTGCAGCCTCCAAGATCATAATAGAGTTATAATAGGTAGGTCTGTGTACTGTGTATTAACAACAGTTAAACACAAAATATATGAAAACAAACAAAAACTAACCTTAAAACACAACAGGGAAAATAAAAGTAACAAACCTGACATAATCCTGTAGTCTAAAATGCAGCAAGTATCTCTAGGCTCTGCGTGATTCACAAAACTTGCAGAAGCAAATGAAAAAAAAAACAAAAAAAAAAAACCATTACCACCTGCATTGCTGGTGCTGGTGTCTCAGTCATCTACTTTTGGACCTCTACAACATTATCCAGAGTCTGGGCACTGACTGTCATAAATAGATAAACTCTGTGGGTGATGGTACAAGGGGCACAGCAATTCCTCCAGATAAGGAAAAATCCTATTCATATTACCATGTAGTTCAAGGGAAAAACAAGGATGAGGTCATTCCAGTGTGGGAAAAAAAAAAAAAATCATCTTGAGGAGGGCACTGTGTTAATAGGTTATAAAAATGGGGAAACAAAAGAGTCCCTGCCACTAACAGTACAACACTGAGGGCATCAAAATTAATGATCAGGTTCAAAACAACTGCCCAATTCAGCTGCAGAACTTGTCACAGCATTTTATTGATGCTAAAAGCTTATATGGGTCCATAAACAATAAACAAAATTCGTGGCAGAAAGTAATTGCTTAAAGCTATAAACACAAAGCAGAAGAGTCCAGCTCCAGGAAGGCTGGAAGTGTGTTCAGTTTGAGTGTCCTTGTGTGCTTCCCCCTGCTCCTGATTGCTACTGATAAGTGAAACTGTTTTCTTTCACAGAAAAATACTTTTTTATTTTTTTTTCCCCACACCAGCAGTTACAAAAACATTCCCTTCTATAAAGCAGTGTATCATATTCTTTTCAATTTATCTTCTAAAGCAAGCATCTCTCTTTTAAGATCAAGGCAATGCAAAAATTATTCCTTCACAATTTATTAGATAACAAAAAATTTAAATCTTACCAAGGGTATTCTTAGATTTTGTAGAACCAGCAGAGTTACAGCTATGAGGTCCTGAGCTGAACATAAGCTTAATTCCTAATTTTTAACTATTAATTAATTAATTACTAATTTTTAAATAGACTGTTAATTGCCCTCACTGAATTATTCCTAACAATTTTTACTTTCTTACTTTTTTGCATGTACTCCTAATTTTGAAATTTTTTTTGAGACCAGCTTTTGGTCTGATGCTGTAATGGCAAGAATGGATCCTTTTCTCATTTTCAAAATACACTGGGCAGCATTTGGACTATTTTGCTTCAGCTTTTAAAAACCATGAGGGTCAGAGTACAGTAACGTTTTCTCCACAGCAGCTGGATCCATAAGAAAGCAAAACATCTTTCAAGGCATAAATCATAAAAAGAAAGATAAAGAAAATAAAGAAAATAAATCAGCGTCTTAATGGAAAACAGGAAAAATATTGGTTGTTTTTTATGCCTCAGAAGTTTTATTATAGAGACATGACTTATGATGATGTTGAAACCAGTTAAGCTTCAAAATAGGATGACAATTAATATGACTTTGATGATGACAGCGAATGAAACAGAAGTGAAACTATTATTCTTTTATTTCCACGGAAATCAGTTTCTGAAGTAGCCCTTTAGGTTAAGTATTAGCAAATTTTATTTGGTGTCTCATTTATGGGAACAGCTTGGCTGTGTCTGTTCTCACTCCTGACCTTCCAAATCAGGAGCTTTCCTTGGAAAGAACTATTGGAACATCATTAAAAATCAGAGACTTTAGAATTTCTTTGAGTTTTGCTTTTATTTATATCAGAGTACTAAATTTGGAAAATGAGATGTCATTTGAGATTCCACTTTTGTGGAGATGAACTGCAGTTTAAAGTCTCAGCTAGCCACAATACGGGATTAGAGAAGCTAAAATGACAAACTGCAATGTTTCCTAGCTGAGCTGCACAAGCAGGAGAAGCCTCAAGCTTCATTCCAGCCTCACATTTAGCATGGTGTGCCACAGGGTAGGGTCAGAGTGCCCACAGCCTTCCTCCAGCTGCCAGCTCCTTCACAGGCACCATGAGAAAGTGCTGAACCAGGGCAGGCTGAGAAAATTCAGTTTAATCTTGTCTGAGTTATTATTCCTTTTAATTTCCCATCTTTAGATCCTCAAAATATAGCCACTGTGTGAATAAGTAATCCATTTGTAGCCCTATTAAAACTTCATTGCAGTCTATATAGCTAACTAAAAAATCAGTAGATAATAATTCATGTTGCTGCTTTATCCCAGTATGAGGTTTAATAAGACTTGACATGGCACATCCACAACCACAACAATTAGCAACACCTCTGTTCTTCCCTTGTGAGCAACAGGCAGTGGAAAGAACCAAGTTTTTATTGTACCAGTGTCAGACTTTCCATGGGAAGGCACCAAGCTACACAGCAGCAACCACCTCTCAGCAAACCATAAACTCTGTTCCAGCCTGAAATATGAGCTACACCAAAAGCAGCTCATCTCTAAACTCTGAAGCAGGAAGGAATGCCCAATCTATAGGGATGCAAGGGATATTCTGACTTTAGCAATTCAGTGACCTGTGCAAAGACAGAGAGCACTTGCCAGGACCAGTAGGAGTCCAAAGACTGTATGCAGAGTGAAACAAATATTGTACGTAGTAGCTGGGCATGTCCAATGGACACAATTCTGAGGATTTTGGTTTTGCTGGCTAAATATGATTGAATATCGTTTGGAGCTGAGTTTTGAGTCAGGGCCTGATCCTTGCACACAGCTACATCCATCTTAAGGGCTGATTTTGACTTACAGACCCCTCAGTTTTGCAAAGAGAATGCAGCTTCTACAGCACTGGCAACTCCTTAGGAAAAGAGTGGGATAAAGGAAGGACAATTAATAAAAGAAAAGAAGAGTTTGGAATAAAGGCACGGGAACACACACATACCTTTGTTGTGTTGATGGCGCTCTGCCATAGGGAGATAATTCTTGAGCTGGACAGAAATAACTCAGTGACTGCACAGCTTCTGTCTCACCACAGGATGTCACCCAACACCAGCTACACTGCAGCACTCAGCTCCCAGGGAAAAGGAAAAAGAACTTTCCCTTTTTCCTTAGGAATGGAGTCGAGCAGTGTAGGAGGATGGAGTGGAGTGGCTGAAGAGGAGGAGGATGAAGGTTTGCTGCAGCCTTTCAGCTCAGTGTTGCTGAGTAGTTTGCTGCTAAATACACACACACACACACAAACTCTGGCGACTGGTTAAACCATTTCCCCTCCACAAAAAGCTTCCCCCAGTGAAAAGCTTCAAAAGAAAAACAAAGCAATCAAGAGTTTAGAACCAAATTTTATTAAAGAAAAACCTGGAGTGCAGGTTCTCAGGACAAATGCATACCTTTGGATGCAGTGGAGTACACAGGTACGTATACAGTAGTTTGCCTGCTACATGTTTGGAAGCTGAAAGAGACCGTGATAATCTGTACTGCACAGTTCATCACCATTGTTAACAGTTGCCAAAAACTTGCTTGTGGATCGCTAACAGATACTTGGTTATGAGTGTGCACTACATATTGCACAAGACTTTTTGATTAAGCTATTACTTGTGCAATTGAATCACAGTTAAGTGTTACGTCAAGCATATTCAAACATATATTTGTTTCTTTTTCTCAAAAACAGCACATCACTACAAAACTGCCATTAAATGTTACATATTTACAAAAATATACAAATAACACTTTTCCCCATTTATGACAATGCACCAATTATGGATTTATTTCATTCTGCACTTGAGCCCTGTTACTGTATACAAAGAAACCTGCTTAAGGTCAAGGTCACCTGAAACAAAATTAGGAGAAGGCATGTTCTGTTTTCACAAATACTAGAATGTGCAAAGGCAGGAGAGGGCTGTGTGGTCATGTATGTTAAAGGTAGGGGTTATAGAATACTGATGACTGCTAAGAACCCTCATGGAGTGGAATAACTCCTTGGTCAAAAATCCAGTTGGATACAGTGTTAAGATTTGCTGACCAAGCAGTCATAAAGCAGTTTAAAAATTCAGTTCTACCTTGGTTGTAATTACCTTACATCTATCCAAAGAACTCTCATGCTAGCAGTGGGAATAAAAATTATGGTGAAAATCAGTAACCTGTGTAAGCACAGGTGCATTGAGAAGAAGGCTGAATTTAACCTGCAGCTGCTTTTCAAATTCACCGTGTATGAAATTCTGTAACACAAAACTGAGCTGATAATGTCTGTGGAACTGCATGGCCATAAGTTAGGGTAGAATTTGGCCCTGCAATGCCAAATAAATGATGTTCCACATTAACAACAGCATTGTGAATCTTCACAAGGCATATGTCAAGTCCAGTCTTTATTTTATAGACTTTCATATACTTACCAAGACATGCAGCTCTAATTGCCCACAAAATATTATTTAAGCTTGGTTTAATTACAATTTTTTCCCTTTTGTTTTCATGGATAATGCCAACAAAATCTATATTTATCTATCTGTATCTGGTTTAAGAGACTTTGCACCCACTTGTGCTGGAGCAGCCACAGATGCACTGTAAATAAGGCTTCCATCCTTTACTCTTAAAAAGGAAAATTCTCCCATTCCAATTCTCATCTCTCCAAATATTCCTCCAATCTAGGATGAAGTAATATTCCTAGTGCTGCTTCATAAATACAGAGCAATTGCACCAAGTAAATTTTATTTAGGCAAGGAAGGGCAATACCTGATGCCTCCTAAACCCACACTTGCAACACCCTAGGGCATTTAAAACCACCTTCTGTCAAAGAAACCTATCAAAGTTTAATGGAAAGGTAAATCACAGGTGCTGTACACATTTGTAAAAATAAGTGATAAGTAAAACATAAAAAGTGGCAGCTTCCCAAAGCACTCTGCTGGATGATCAAGTTTCCCACCCCCTTCCAATCTGCTATTCCTCTGCAAACTTCTTGTATTCATTTTTCCTCAGCCACATGGAAGAGGATGAAAATGAGTTAATCACCTTTTAACATCAACCCAGTTTATTGGCAGAATGACAATCAGAGAAAAGCAACTCAGAGAAGATTGGGATCAAGAGAGAATTCAAGTACACTTCTCCATTTGGTTATGTTTTCCCTCCAGAGCCTTCTGCAGTGCAGCAAGTGCAACCCATGACTTTACACCCATGAGGAAATAAATCACAGCCTGTCAGTGACAAATGGAAAAAAGGATCTGTACTCAAAGGCCTGGTGTGTATATGAAATGGAGGAACTCTCTGTTCCTAAAATTAAAATTTCTAGTCACATGTTCAGCAAACTCCAGTCACTGGTGTTTACCCTCAGGAATATTACACCAGCTCCATTCATCTTCTTTATACATTATAAAATTACAGCTCATAGAGGCATTCTAGCAAATTACATTTAAGCAGTATAAATGCAAGACACGGGCTCTATAAAATAATTCTTTTCCCTTGTCTCCTAGCTCAGTGCTGTGCTAGGGAGGAACACCATCAGTAAGTGACCCACAATCATCTGGAGCACACGTACAGGCATCTCAGCTCTGAAAGCAATATCTTTTCCATGCACCTCAGGTGAGATGCTGCAAGTCAGATCTGTCTTAAATTATAGCAGAGATGGTGATAATTTTGCATGTTTCTCATGCTGCATCATTTTAGAGCCATGGTTTAAAGTCTCTGCATGCAACCAACAAAATAAAATCGTTGCCATTAAAAATTAAAGTAAGCTTCAAGACTCAAGCTAAACAAAATCAACAACATGTGGTAAAGCCATACACACTGCTAACACTGACTTTCTCCCTGCTTTTCCTTGTCCTGTTTAGTCCTGTGCTCCCTCCCACATCTCTCACATACACTCCCCAAGACAGGCTGAACCCTTCCAGGATACTGCTGAGCTTTTCAGTGGTTTTACTCCCATTAAATTCTCCAAGCTCCTCTGGCATCTTTCTGCCAAATCCATCTGGTGACTTTGCTTAAATTTATATTTTATGGAACTTGAACCCAAGCCATTTTCCCCAGCCTCTAGGAGAGGTTTCATACAGACCCATTCCATAAACCTGTCAAGTCAAATTGCTCCCAACCCACTATTAACAAAAAATTCTCTTTACTTCACCTATTCTTCAGCTTTGGGTTGTAACAATTTCTCTAAAAGGCTGAGTCTGAGCTTGGGTCTCAGCATTTCCCATACTGGAATACAAATGCAGCACAGTGGTCTGGCAAGGTGTCTCTACCCAGCCCTGCTGCAATTCTGTACCTGCCAGAGTCCAAGGCTGGCCAAGCAAGCCAGCCTTTGCTGTGCTCCAGGAAACTCATGGGAACACCATGTCTCAGCCTGTAACCCAGAAAGAGGCAGAGAAAGATATTTGAGAGAAAACAGATAACCATCTCTGCAATTAAATACATAATTTCACTACAGATCATCAGCAAAATCAATATATACACTGGTGAGAGAGGAAATTCTGGTTTTTACTCTTTCAGGGAGTATAACACTCATCCACATCTCCCTCAAACTAGAAGCATGTGCTCTCTGGGATGAACATCTGAGAAAAGTTCTTGAAAAGTAAAAGATAAGAGTTCCAGAAAGATTTAGAGAAAATAACAGCCAAACTGAAGATGAAAGGATTAAAGATACTAAAGTGGAAAAGAAACAGAAAGGATGGACTGCAGTGACAAAAAGCACAGGAAACCTCATCGACTCAGATAATCCAGCAGAGCTTAGAGGAGAGGCAGGAATGGGGAAGAGACTGTGATTCCTCTTGCTACCAGTTGGGACACAGTAGGGTGCATACCCCAATAAAAACACAGACAGAAACATAAAGCAGAACAAAAAGCAAGGAAGAAAAAGTGGACAGTAGAGAAATGTCATCTGGAGAAGTCAGGCAAGGCAGAGCCAGCCACAAACAGAAGCAATAATGAAAGAGAAGAAAAGGGCTACAAACCAAGGGGTGGGGGGGAAAAGGAGGAGAAACACAAAAGAGTAGAAATTTGGGCTTTTTTTTCTATAGTTTCACAAACTACTTGGCAAATATTTGGAAGCATTAAACAATGCAAGTGATTTAATGAACATTGCTACTCAGCATCTCAAAAGATTACCCCAAAGAGAGGAGTGTATTCACAAGTAAATGGAGCCAGTGAATTTGGGATTTCCCTGGGCATCTTGTTTTGAAGATATTCTATAATTTTAACCATTTAAAGGTGCTAATGTGAACCTGAAACATAGAGGTTGTGTATTACAATATTCTCCTTTGGACTAGTTTTACCATTTGCAAACTGCCTATGTGCATGTTGCTGATGTTTGGGATTAGGTTTCTTCTGCACAGTCCTTTCTATTCAAAATCCATAACAAAAATATCTCCAAAGCCACATGGATATAAGCCTCATGTTTCCCTGTATGAGCTATCCTCATTAAAAGTATCTCTTTCACCATTTCAGAAAGATTTCCTTTTAAAACTCTTTTTAATCAATAAGCAGTGTGAATTAATACTTTTTCTAAAAAGTGAATAAGCCAATTCATTTGCTTTGATCTGCAGGAGCAGACACTGCCAGTAAGAACTAAATATAAGTATCAAAAGCTGGCTAAAATTAGCAGCAAATAACATAGAAATATAAGACATGCTTAGAAAGTTATTCAGAATGCCTGGCCTTTCTGGTGATTAATATACTTATTATACCATTAAAAATACATGAGAAAAAGGCATATTATTTAAGCAGTTCCAGGTACTGCTAGTTGTATTATTGCTGCCAAACAAGGCTTTATATCCACTATATTGCAAGTAATCATTGTAAAGATGCAAATTCTACAGAAACTCAGAAATCAAGGCTGATCAAGATAGATGAAGTTTGTGAGAAATGCAAGTGTTGCAAGGAAAAAATATTAAGCAAAATTACTTGTGTAAGGGAAAGAATGCACTTCCTTTCAGGGGCAGTAAATGTTGCTTCTGAAAGAAAATCAATCTGGAAGGAGAGAGAGGCAAAGAGTTTGCAATTAAATTTTTAGATATACTATTAGAAAGTATTTAATGCAAACCATAACAGCTCTTTGATAAGGATTTTTTCACACAGCTATGTCATATTTCAGAGTACATATTTCTAAGCCTTCCACTAATTCTTATGTTAGATACCATCTTACAGAATATTATCTCAGCTACCAGCATATAAACTAGCTGAAAACATTAATGCTGACAAGCTTCACATAAGGTAAAAAAAAGGGATGAAAAGAATGGAAGTCATACATGGCTCCACAATTCATTGTTTAAGTAATTTGCTACTCCATTTAACAGAAGGAAAAAAGCTGGGACTGAAGACTTACAGAAATGAGATCTCATATTAAAAATCATGAAACTAACTTACTATTCATATTGATTTCAATGAAAAAATATTCCAAGAGGATGCATTCTTTAGCCTCCAGAGCAGCCTGAAGTACCACTACAGGTTTTTCTTTCCCCAGTAATATACACCTTATGCAGCATACTTGAAAAGAAGGAACAAATAAGAACTTTGCGTGGCATTCCCATCAGATTTGGGAAATGGGCTGTCCTGGACTGTGTGCACCCCCTCCAGTCTGAGCATGCACAGACAATGCTCCTGAGGTGATCTGTTGGTAGAAGGGTTGGCTTGGGACAGAAGATTAAAAATTACAGAGGGCACAGCTTGACATTTCCCCAAGACTGCAGGGTTAGGCTATTAATTGCAAAAGCTAACCAGGGGTCTGAGTTATTGTCACTTTGATGATTACAGTCTAAAAATAAGTCAAAAAACATTACAGGAATAAAAATGCATTTAAATGGCACTGAGAGGGTAAATGCTAAGACACTGAAAGGAAATACAGAACACGAAATATAAACTTAGCATTAAGAAAATTATCTAAGCAGACCTTACTTATAGTCAATTAAATGCCATTCTAATGAAAGTAGGTTTTGTCAGACTAGTACTGGCTATGTGCCAGTCTCTTGATGAGAGTTGTAGAAGCAATGTGCAACTGGGATTAAAACAGAGAAAATGAGCCAGGAAGCAGCTTTTTGGATGGACTTAAAAGACAAAACAAAATTTTGCAACTCAAAAATCAATATTTATAAAGGTAAATGCTTATAAATTTCATCCTGGTAGAAATCCAATATTTTGATAGGAATTGGCACTTTCATCTAAAATGCTGAAATAAAAATGAATATGGAAACAATACAGTGGTATCAATCAATATACCATAAAACAACTATAATAGCTCCAACTGGCAGGGACTGTGCAATGAAATAAAATGTTTAGTCTCTCTTTTCCCTCGAAGTCTCATTAATGAAAAATTACAAAACTCTTTTAATAGGAAACATAGGAAAAATCCATGACTGAAATTGTCATTGATTCTATCTATTTAGGAACATTGATTTGAAAAAACACTAGAAATTCAAAACTTATCAGAACCTCTGGTTCATCATCAAAAAGCTACTGCAACTGAATGCATGTATTTATTTCTTATAAAGATTTTCTTTTCCCTACACATTTCTTTGAGCATGTATTTGTGTAAGGAGGATGGAAATTACTGCAGTTCCATTCTATTAAAGACACAGCATAGAGTAACAGAGTCTCTCCACTAAAAGAAGATCTCTGGACTGAAAACATAGCTAACCTTGATAATCATGCCAGATGAAACCTGGTTTGCACTAGGAACTATTAATGGCAAAGCACTGATTTGTTTTTGTCTACAGGACAGTTAGTTAATAAATCATCTACTTTATATGAATAAACAGTTTATTCCTCATTACACCAGTCATTGAAAGAAGAAAACTCATCAAGAAGGATATAATTCAATGAGAATATCATAAAAGAGTCCCAAGAAATTGGATGTGAATTGTGGATAACAACATCTTGCCTCAGCCTGATACCTTCTATTTCTTCACAGGCATTTCCACCACCCTTTTCAACAGAGTATAAAAATATACACTGGTTTATATTGCTTATATCATTGAAAAATTAATCAACACTGTGTGCATTTTCCCTAATTGTCCTCTGAGCATTTCTGAGTACTTTATATGGATGGGCTGCTCCAAAATCATATAAAACATTCAATGTCAAAAGAGAAAGCAAAGAAAACAGCTGTAAATCTTGATGGTTCTGTTAGAATGTTTCAGATCATACTGTTTGGAGCACTCTGAAAAGTACAGAATGTTGTTGAAATTGCAAATACTTCAGATTTTAAGAAGGCCAAAAGAGGCCAATGAGGCCAGTGCACTGCCAGTTTTTTTGGATTCAGTATAGTTCAATATCACTGCTGATGAATCTCACTGCACCCATTTTTATAAGGTTTTTGATCAAATAACAATGAAGAGAGGTGAGTTGACAATTCTACTGTAACAGCAAAATCACAGCCAATGTTGCAGTGCTACCACATAACAGTTGCAATAGCAGTGTTTCAATGAAAGTACCTTTTTTTTTCCTTTTTTACTAGAGAAGCACTTTTTTTGGATTATACATTTTTTACATTTATACATAATTGCCGCTGGTTTCAATAGAAAACTGTTAAGAACAGTGATAATTACAAGTAAAACAAAGAGAGTTAAACATAAATTAATAATTTATGCTCACAAAATTCTTAGGCTCTGATGATCCTGAACAAACAGTAATTAATTTAGCCTCACAACACCCCTGTGAGGTAGGTAATTACTATCAGACCTATTTTATAGGTGGGGAAACTGGAGCACGTACAAGGGAAGTAACTTGCTCAAAGTCCGGGTACAGAATCCAGGTATGTGACAGTCATCTTCTGTTTCTTAGCCACAACATCACCCTTCCCCACTGAAAAACTTCACTAAAATATGTACAGATACTGCATGTGTGCATGCACACATGTGTGATTAGCACTTGTGCATAGAAGCAACTCTGTGTTTCTGAACACCCATGTATCAGGATTTTAGATACATATAAAGGATAAAAAGTTTAAAGAAGATAAAAGATAAAAGAAGATATCATGGATGTAGTGCAAGAGATTTGAAAACTAGCACTAGTGAGTCTTTTCATTTACAGATAAACCAAGACACCATGAATGAGAAAATGGTAATAGTACTTTCTCAGTTTTAAAAGAATTCATTTTATAGTTCAAAGGCTTCCTTTATTATCTGCTGGGTATTAGTAATACAGTTATGGCAATACCAACACATCTTTAGAAAACAGTGTTTTCAAGACATGACAAACCAACCTCACAGGAGCACTGCATGAATCAAATTAATAAGCATCAGAAAAAATTATTACAGGCACTACATTGTGCTGTGTTAATTAGAGTATGAAGCAGTTAAATATTCTACCATGTTCCAAAAGACTCCTGTGATCAGAGACACAAATCACCCTGAATTAAATGTATAAAAGTAGCTGTTAAAGCATAAATTAGATGTGTGACCTTTGCCAATCAAACTAACCATGTGAGAACAACCCCAGGCTGGAGCTTCCATCCCATTCCTTGTTCATGAAGCTGGTTTGCCACTCACTTGCCCTCTACAACAAACCTATTTCAGATTTATTTCACAGGAACAAGTAAGATGTTAGCAATGTTATTTTATTCTCTGCTCCAGCTCATTTCCACTAGAAAAAGCAAGAAGAGCTGGTGAGGAGGGAAAGCCCCTGGTGCAATGATCCCAGAGTTTCCAATTCACAGCATGTTTTGTGTATCCACTTATCTTCAAGAAATCCAGACTCAGATACATTTAAGACCTTGGATTTCCACAGTCTGGCATACAACAGTCAGCCAGGGCATTGCTTCTTTGCTAATAAGTTTACATGGCACAATACAACTAAATAGGAAGAAATTTTTGAACGATTTTTGTAATTCGTTTCCTGAGCAGTTTGCAAGTGCTTTTCAGAATCTTCTCTAACTTTTCCACCTAGTTTCTTACTTACAGTAAGTTTATAATCTAAATTTTCTTGTGCTTTACACATACATCCTATGTGGTTCATGAGAGCCTACAGCACTACACTGAATTACTACATCCCAATCTGTTGCATTTGATGATAATATGCTCTGTATTCACAGCTACATGGAAGAATGATTCCAGTGCATACACTGATTTTAAGACAGTTCTTTTCTATTTGACTAGCATTCATTGTTTTCTGCTTGCATATTCTGGACAATGAGCTACCTGTATCCTTCTTAAACAAGGTGGTGTGCGAGCTTGTCACTAGCATCAGTATGACATTCAGTGAGTACAGAGTTCTTTATTCTCTATCAAAGGCAAAAAGTGAAGAGATTATATAGGTTTCTGAGAGAAGCATCCTAATCCCAGGCAGCTGTGACACTCAGGATGCCAGACATTTAAACTCACCACACTACACTTGTTTTCCTAAATTGGTAAAATAAACCAGAGAGAAAAGACAAGAGGAGTGTGGATTCACTGCATTGCCATCTGGGGATGCAGAGGATGAGAGCAGGAAACGCTGACCCAACTGACAAAACTGGGATTAGGAAACAAGGACCTGACTCAAAAGCCTTTCTGCAGGCAGCTCCTCCAGAGCCCTTCCCCTGCCCTCCCTGCAGAAAAGGGCTGAGACACCCTGTGGTGGTGGGAAGGGAACAGGAAGCCCTAAATCCCTTCCCATCATCCCCATGACCCTTTGCATTGCCAAACCAACCCAAGCAGAAAAGGTCAGGCTGGGGTTTGCCCACTCCTGCCAGCAAGGGCAGGTGCCAGGGGAAACCCCAAACAGGGATGCTGTGGGAAGGACAGGCAGTGCTACCCAGCCCCTCCCAGAGCAGAGCTCTGACCCACCCTGCACAGCTGCCCTCATAGGAAGTTTTAAAAAAATAACCATACAAAGAAAGCTGCATAAAAGAGGTATTTACACTCTGGAAATTTAAAAAAGAGACAGGCCACCAGCCTAGGGCTTAAGAGGATAACTCATCTGGCAGCTGCCATCATCCTAGAGGGGCTTGCTCAGGAGAAAAGAAAAGAGCAACTAAAATGACTGTCTGCAAGTGAAGGCACCTGGTCTGGAATAGCATCAAGCTGGTGTTTTTCTTTCACATGTGGTGGGATTGGGGGAGATACTGGTGCTGTCGTTTGTCAGGACTTGCTACACTTACAAGAGCATTATTGTATATTACAAGATATCCTAATTAACATTTTACTTCTTTTAATCCTCAGAAGGGCCTAAGACTAAATTTGTTAGATTGTCTCACACATGTTTAAGTTAAGAGCTTGTCTCAACTAGGAGTGCATTTGTCCCTCACTCAGTCCTTTTCCAGTACAGAAACACTTAACCTCCTAAAAAAATTGTCATTGTGATCAACCAACCATCTCTTCTGGTCTAGTCACTTGTGTAAAAATCACCTTTTTGGGCTGAAGACTCCCAGCCTTCCACTGAATACCTCAATTAAAAATATAATTACAAAGTTCAGTCAATCATTCTGAAAATAAACATAAAGAAATAGAGCATATACAGAAAAGAAACAAGGTGGCATTGAAGGTGCCTAGGGCTACAAATTTTGCTACTACAGTTTGAGTTTCAATCATAATGAGTTCCCAGGCCATAGAGTGAATACAAGACAAGTTATCCTTCACCCTTGGTAACTGATGATGGATGCTTTTTTCCACAGGACTGATAAGAAACCTCCTCTCCATCAGCATTTACAGCCATATTTGCAATTTTGGGACATCACCAGGGAAAAATAAAACGGTACAGAGAAGAGTCTTTCGGTTTTTGTGTTCAGCTGCAAATATCAGCTAACCAGGTAACTGTGCATCTCTCTGGAGTTGATGCTCAAAACCACGCCTGAGTGATTGCCTAGGAAAATACAGAAACAAAAGGCCAGCATTAGTGCATTTCAGGAACTCCACAATAAATCCCCCTTTTATTGCAGAGACAAGTCAATTGCACAAGAGAGTGTCTTTATCAAACAACAGGTCAGGTGAAGGTTGGTGCAACAGCTCCATGTACCTACAGCACACTTTTGCACAAAGCTTTTGCTCATGGTGGTGGTTTTGTGGTGAATTCCTAGGGTTTCTATCCCAGTGACAGCATAAGTTGGTTCTCTTTGTGGCTTATAAAGGTGTAGTTGTCTCGAGGGGTGCAGGTGAGGGAGGAGAATGGAACCTGAGGCGTCCATTCGACATGCCACTGACCTGGGACTGGACACTGACCGGCATCAGCAATAAGGGAACTCTGTAGCTGCTCAAGTTGCCACTTCTCCCAGAAGGAGTCACTGCAAGGTAATGGTGTTGAGGAGTCCCAAGGTGGGGGTTGCGATAAAGTAGGCAACATAAAATATATAGAAAACAAAAAAAGTGGATGGGTGAGTCTGGAAATACTGTACTGTGGAAATTCAAAAGTTATGAGAAGAGAGAGAACAAACAGAAACCCAGGCCTGTAACTCCCTGCTGTGCATGGAGCAGAGGCGGCTCCTGACATCTCCCAAGAGGGAGGGAGACAGCTCACCAGAACCAGAAAGGATCTCCATAGCATAGGAACCTTCTGCAAATAATGTTGTAAACCAGAATTTAATATAAGGCAGGGATTATAACATGCTTCATACTCCAGCCAGATAAAATAGAATATCATTAACAGGAATATTTTCTTGGCAGTAGTGAGCAATACCGGAGCTAGTGGAAAGTATTGCAAATAACAGAACAGTAGAGCGAGCAGGAGTGTCGTTTTATGTATTAAATAACATCTTCTGTCTAAAAGCTGTACAGTAGCTGACAAATATGGATGATTATGATCCACAAAAATGAGCTTTATACACTCTCCTGGAAAGTCTACTGCTGCAGACAACCTGGAAGCACAAATCACCTCGAAATCACATTTACATTCTTATGTCATCAAAACATCATGGTCTTGTACTCTTTAACCAAAAAATAATGCTCTGCTCAGATGGGAAGATTTTTGTTTTCTCTGAGTAACAAGTGCTGGGCAAGCAGAGATTAATTCTAAATGTGTTATAAATCAGGATAGCATTTCTTTATTAGAGCATCCAAAGCTGCCTTCTTTCAAATAAACCATGAGAGATTTTCCTACCCTTAAATAAAGCTATGCTTATGTACATTACTAGAGGTGTTTGAATGCTCCACTTCAATAGACATGTCTGCAAGCATTCAGGTTCTCCTCAAAGGACCCTGGAGATAAGATGACCAAACAAATTTAACACAGACTTTGTTTTTGCAAGTTTGTTTTTGTTTTTTTTTTTTTCTTTTTAATTAACTCTGGTAAATTCAGGAGAGCAACAAAGGTTGTCTTGCAAAATCAGAATGAAAGCAGGGATACTCAAGGTTGTCAAAGAAGAGATAGAAATACACAAAGCAAAGCAAGAGGCTGGATTCTTCCCTTGAGTTCAAAGCTAACTCCTCCAAGAACCTAGAAGCAGCACAAAGTTCAGCAAATGAAAATAAAGACATCGACAACAAACAAAAAAGGTGAAACCCAAGATAAAGAAATCTCTTCTCAGATCAGGTTCTGTCTTGCCCAGGCTACCTTGGGTGCAGCCAAAACGTATCTTCTTCCTTGGGGTTCATTAAGATATTTTAATTGCCTTTCACACCATCAGTCTAGTGCTGCAAATCCCAAAAGCTTTGGATCATCTGATTCATTTTCACAAATTTCCAGAAATGGAACTGGGTGTTTCTAACACTGTCCTACAATTTTCAGACTGTGACCTGAAAGCAGTCTGAAGACAATGTAATATAGATCAGAAGTCCATGTTGCATTAAAACTAACCAGAGGGTGCCAGGATATATATTTCCACCTGAAATCATTTGCACTGAGAGATACTTACAGAAAATTTCCCTCATGGGTTCTTTATAACCACCTCATGAATACTAGAAAATCAACAACTAAATTAAGGAAGACTTATGATACTTTTTATACATGAATAAATTTAATGTTTCTAATCACAAAAACTTTAAATGCCACTGGAATATAAAGGCAAAAAAAAGCCATGGATCCCCCTCCAATCCATCTGAAATCACAGAAGCATTGACTCTACAAATCCTTCCAGCCTGAACTCAATTTTCCACTAATTTAGGGGATTATTGAGTGAACTCAACTGTTGCACATTATATCCCATTCTACCAAATATAACTTATCTCCAAAATTGTCCAAGTCTGTCTCCTGACACTAAACTACTATCTCAGTACTCATGCTCTATATAGCACATCACCCATACATTAGCCTGTATCTCAAGCAAGCCAAAAGAAGGTGATTGAGATAATCCCTTGTTAGTGGTGTTACCACTTACATCTTCTCGAGACTGAACAGAAAATGAAAGAGAACTAAAATGAAAGCAAACATCAATTTAAAATCAACTACTTATGAAAATGTAGAAGCTAAAAACGAAGTTACCTCTTGCGTTACCTAGAGTTTGAGAGTCCAGATCATCATCAATAAACTCCTCACCCTGGATGATGTTCTGGGTGTCCTCACTGTGATTAACAGGGCTTGTCATCTCCTGCTCTTTTTCATTGTGCATCTGGGCGTAGACATTTCTGCCTGGCAGTTTCCTACATGGGACAAGAAGAAAAGTTTTGGGATGGAATTCTTTTGTGTCACACATACACTGGCATCAGAGCAGAGCTCCAGCAGGGCAAAGTTGTTCCAGAACAAAAAATCATTACCAACCCCAACCTTCCTTAATTTTGTGATCACAACCTAAACTTATCCACTCTTTGTTCCCCATCAGGGTTTTATTTAACCACCTTATCAGGATCTTCATACTAACATAATATTTAAGCATCCATTTCTAAGATTAACAGACAATGAGCAACGTTGAAAAAAACTACTAAAGCCACAGAAAACCTGTCTTAATTATTCAAGCAACAAAAGGGCCCAGTGGGTGTTCATTCTTGGTCCCAGGTGCCTTCACATACATGAAGCTGGGCTGCAATCATCATCACATATCCCTGAGCATGTGGGCTGGCATTGAAGTGTGATAGCATCAGATGGCACTCATGGTCAATCAGGGTCAGGGAAAAAAGTCAGGAGAAGTTCAGGAGACAGGGAATGGAAAGGAGCAGAGAGTGAAGAGCCAGGAGGCCAGGACCAAGGGGTAAGGAGTGAGAAGGAAAACAGGCATTGATAAGAGTACAAGACAGGGGAGGTTGGTTAAGGTAAGCAGGCAGCACTGAAGGAGACAGTATAAACTTTGGACTGGGAACTTATGAATTAGACAAACTCTACAAGAGACAATAATTCACTCACTCTGACTGGAATCTAGAGAAACAAAAACCACCTTATTAAATGCCTCTAATGGACAATTAGCACCATGGCTGAGACTAGGAGGCTTACGACTTAATATTGATAAAAGGTTCTTAACTAGATTAATTTAAATTAGACTTTGTAAACTCAAAGGGAAAAAAATCAGGGACTGCTAGCTTTGCAACAGATTTTATGGTTTAAACATTCCTCAAGAGCCATACCCTTTGTGCTGTAGCTGTGTTCACCTGCAGTCTGCCCAGGCACATGAGGACATCCTTTCCCAAGCACCAAGCAGATTAGGGAGCTGCAGGCTCTAAGCTCCATTTCCTGCAGTGCCAGAAGCTGCTTGACAGCTTGAGCAGCATGACAGCAGATCATGGCTGTCAAAGTCTGTGCTTACAGCCAGATTATTACTATGGGCAGACAACAGGAAGAAAAGGAAAAACAGGGTTGAACAGCTGTGGTTTTTGTTGAGCCCCTTTAGACAGTGAGAAAATAGAAAAAGTGACACTAATTTTTAGGCATCTCTCTAAAAGCAACCATCTCCTCCTCCATATTATGGCAGCAGTTTAAAAGCTGGATAAATACACAGATTATTTTCTCTATGCTCTTGAACATCTATTTTAAATGCCATTTCACAAGAAGGTTTCTTTAGCAAGGGGCATCATTTTAGTTTGAGATAAAAAAAAGTTACTGCAACAAACTATTCTGAAGAACAACTTCCATTGCATCAAAGTAATGAAAATAAATGGAAATTACAAAGAAACTAAAGATGAAGACAATCTCCTCCCTTTAATCTGAACAATCCAAAAGATAAATTGAGTCCTATATATCTACACAAACACACATATCTGTATAGATATGTGTATACACACACACACACACACACACACACACAATTATATCTCTAAATAAAAATTAGGTACTTTATCCCATTATTTATAAGCTGTACAAAGCCAAAAGGAAAAGGACAAGGATGGAAAGAAGGTCTGATGACACAATGCTGTGCTATTTATGATCACTAAACAGGTCTGAGGGCTCCTCCAACAGACACATAAAGCCAAGCCCTGCATCACTCTCCTTTCATTATATGGATTATAAAAAGCCATTTTGCAAGAGGGAAGGACATTCCTCATTACCAAAACAAATACATTAGGTAATTAATTTTGATTTTTTTTCTCTAGGGCCAGTAACTCCAGACTGTTTTTTAATGTGTCTGGTAATGAAACTGGTCATGTGGAAAACTATTCTCTCAATCAGACCTGCATCAAACCTGTCAAACTGCTCACTTTCAGTCCACCATCAAATGCCTAAGGGAGACAAAACCCAGAAGAATGTCTCTGTAACACATCTGCAGAATTAGCACATATGTTTCTACAATAATTATAATAACCTTCTCAGAACTATTTCTGACAGTTTAGAGAAGCATCATTGGCATTATCAAAACAATTTTGACATAATAAAAACGTTAAGCATCTCAAACCCATATGGCACATCAGACCTTTGCAGTCAAGTAAAGGGAGAAGAGCTGCTAGTGTGACTGCTGCCTGGACCTGTGTGAAACCAGCTCAACCAAGTGTGGCTTTGGTGTCAATCCTGAGGCTTCAACTCACAGCTCCTGCATGACTTCCTAGTTAGAGATAACCATGAGCATAACACATACTAAACATACTCATGAAGAATGGAGAAACCTCTCAAATTCACAAATAACCATTCAATGTATTGTTGCTGAGAGCATTTCCTTATATTCTAAGAATAAAAAGATGAAAAAAAAAAGTGTGAGCTGTTATTTCTTGCTTGTCTTATCTTGCCCAATTCTGCTAAGTACAGATCCTTTGGGGAAGGTATAAAGCTGAGATACTCAGTACTCCACACTTTCCTTTGCTCCTCACTTGCATGGGAAAGACTGTAACATTGAATGGACTGGAGGAAGGAGAATATCACAGGCCTTGAGAAGATAAGGACTGTAAATATTAGACTTCATATACACTACAGAGATCTCTCTGTGTTTGAGTTTGGTTGAGTTTTTTTCAAGAACCATTTTTAACACACGTGCTGGATATTCTGTTTGCAAGGGACAGCCACACTGTGGGATGAAACAGGCTGTGGATTCTGGAGCCTTGCTAAAGATGGGCCTGATTCTGGCACTTTTGCTTCTCACTGCTCTAACAGGCAGGAAGGAGGCTGCTACTCCTACTTACACAGAGTAAAACTCTAGTGTACCCTGATGTGCTTTGCTTTTCTTCAAGAAGCAGTTGAGTCCAACATAACTGTTTGAAGCAGGCAGAGCAGAAATTCTTGGGTCTACATAAAAGACTACTGTGAAAACATGACAAGACACGAAATTTGACCCAAAAGATTTGTATCAGCAATATGAAAATTGAAAGCACATTTAGAAGAACAGGCAAGGAGATTATGCAATAGTTTCTTTGGGGCTTTACTCTTCATCTGCAAAATGCATGTGCTTAACATCCATCACTGGAGACAATTAGCTCTGCTGAGCAGCACTCCATGGTTTACATTTTCAGCTCTTTTTGTTTTTCCTGTAGCATTTTATTTCCATCATGAAAAAGAAGAAATACTATGCCTGCTTTGAGCACCATAAAAATACAAGCTAGAGAAGTGATTCTGCACAGCACTACTAAAGAATATCACAGCACATGATTTTCACCAGCTCTCCAGGTCCCACTCCTTTTAGAAGATATTCCAGGAAGTACTTTGTTTTCCTTCCTTTATTCACAAATTCTAATCAATTCATACCCCAAACTGTTAGCACTTAAAAATGTTCAGCAGGAAGGAACAGCAGGAGGGGGATGCAATATTGATTCCTACTCATTTATGCTCTAGTTTATTTGGCTTTCAATTCCTTCTTTGTGGAAAAAAATATTCATTTGCCTTTATGAAACTTCATTTATTTTCCAGAGGCTTGATTAAAATTCCTTTTAGTATAAAAAAATAGGAAACATATTCACATGGCAAAGAATATGGAATAATGTAGCATTCTCTTGGAACTTAAATAAAAATAACAACAATAATAAACCATTAAATAGAATACTTTATTGTGGTGTTGACTTTATTATGTTTGGATTAATGTTCAGATGACTGACTTCTTTGTGCTTTAAGGCACTCCTGATATACTTGCCTCTTTACTTTCCAAAATCTTTTCTGCATGCTATTACTTTGATTTCTGAGGATGTTTTTACAAAATATTATGGAACATTAAATTAGTGCCTGGTTTTTTATCACTAAAAGGCATGGATTGGGACTAAGCTTGCTCTCATGGAACATAAAAGTAGTATAAGCAAGGTGAGGAAAAAAGATAGCTTTTCTTCAGAGACTGAAAATGAGATAGTAAGTCAATGAGGCAGAAAGATAACACAGTTCTGCTCCAGATTGTGGAAAACACCCAGGAGGGGGTTCATTTACCAAAATTGGTACTTGATAGTAGCAGGAAAAAAGGAATACACACAAAATGGTATAAATCTGGGTGAAGAGGATTCATGGTGATTTGTGAAAACAATGTATGCAGCTTTAAATATACCAGCAGTAGTTTTGCATAAAAATTAAAAGATGAAGATTTTTATACTCCTTCAGAGAATCAAATTTGCTGCAATTAACCAGGTCAAATACATAAGCCTAAGAGCAAGCTATTTGCTCTGGTTTGGCTACTCTAATATCCTGCTATCATACAGAAATGAAACATAAGAAAATGATGATTTCAGATCTTTCACTAATAGCATGATGATTACATGGCAGCTTTGAAGTGGCTAAAATAAAATTTTCCTTTCCTCCACTTCTCCTGGTGCAGACAGTACTATTTCCCTTCTCTCTACTGTTGCCCAGGATCCCACACCATAAACCTTCTTCTGAAAGGATGAAGAAATCTTTTCTGGATGGCAGCTTGAAAACCACAAAAAATACAAACATTGTTTCAAACTGAACGGAAAAAGTGTGTTTTTACTGAACCAAATCTAGTAAAGATGGTATGGTATAGGAAAAATATGCACAGATCCCAGATCTGCATAAAGAAATAGCCCTGGATTTTTCAAAAATATTTTCCAGATGCTTCATATTGTTGTGGGCAAAAGAAGCAGCTGCAGTCCATTTTACCTGGATGCTTAAACAACTGGAGCATACTAGTGAGCATTGCAATATGTTTGCTTGAGGCACCCTTTGCTTGGTGAGAGCAGAGCAGAGCAAAGGCTCTTTACTTGTGGCTTGCCCAGCACCCACATTGCTGAGAGCACTGCTCCTCCTCAGAGCCACAGCTGGCTCACCTGTGAGGAATGACCCCTTGCTTCTGTTGCCATGCTCAAAATTCCTCCCCTAAACTATCCAAACCAATAGACAAACAAAACAGCTCATTTGTTGAATGCCATTGCACTTAGTTTTAAAAAATCCATCACATTTATAATTTAAAATTTACTTGCCATATACAGAGTAAAAACAGCCCTACTCTGAATTCCTTATCTACTCTGATCACAAAGGATCAAACCCAGTGTTTCTCAAAACATTTTGGTTTCTTCCTTTTATTTTTTTCTTCTTTTGTTTAAAGCAAACATGAGCATGCTTGGGATTGCCAGGAGTCACTTGATGATCTCTGGGGCTTCCAGCACCAGTTTTTCAAGAAGTGGCTGGATACACAAAGAAACCATCAGATAAAGTGGGAGGTGCATGAGGCTGAGGAATGGGGACATGAAATGATAAATACTTGCAATTTTACATGTAAAAACAGAGGGCAGCAGTCTTCCTAGTCAATGCTTAAGTATTTGGGATTAGGGCATATAAAAACAGATGTGACCTAGCTAGACAGCCATGACAGCTCTGGTTATCCAGCAGATCATAACATTTTAGACTTGATCAGAGCAGTGAGCAATTATACCATTTACATATTTTTTATTTAATGGGCATTCCTTGAAGAGGGATGAGGTGGCATTGGTTTGTACTATGCTTATAAAATCAGCCAAAATTCCACTACCTCTACATGAATCTGCCACTGTTTTTCCCCTACCCACCCTTGTCTAATTAAAAGAAATAATCTTGTCTTTTTCTGCATATGAAGCATTGGACAAAAAAATCTTATGCAGGATTGTTATTCTTAGATCACAGCTCTCTCCCAAACTAATTTTGTTAGATTTATTTCTTGTCAAGGACACCAATATTTAGTACTGAATATTGCAGTTTTCAAAAAATGAGGAATTAAATAGGAGCATCAAGTTTCATTACTTATGAAAGATTCATTAAAAAAAGAGGTATTGGATTAGTTTCTGATGTCTTGTCAACACCATCTTTCATTTCCCAGCTCAGTCTGACAAAAATTAGTGTAAATTAGTAACCAAGGTCTTATGACATGCACTTCAGGAATAATTTGGGCAGATGACCATGCTTGGGGACAAGTAGCCTCAGAAAGCTTGGGGCAGCTTGAGCATGTTTTGCCATTTTCTACCAAAGCTGTAGGTCTACACAAAAGCCTGATATTTTCTCTCCTTTTCTCATCACAAGTCCTGAACTCTGTCATTGCAAATAGATGACAGGCACTCCTGTATGAAGCTGTAACCTCTCTGCCAGTCCAGTTACCTGATTTTGCAAGCCAGTTTTTCCATCTTGCATCTTTGCAGGTATCAAACTTAACTTTGAGCCAGAGAAAACAAAGAGAGAGAAAGAGAGAGAGCAGCCCAAGACATGTTCATACAATCTCTTGCAAACCATCTGCTTTGTATGTGCTCCAATGCCAGGTCCTGTACACCCAACCAGTCTAGTGATAAAACTAAGATCAAAAAAATTTCACTGGTGTAGGGAAAAAGGAGTTTTAACTTTTCTATTAAGCTATATGAATGAAGGGAAAGCATCACCAAATATCTTTCATCTACTCTTTATATTTGTAAATCATACATTATAATTAAGGACAGTATTATCTTTTCAACACTTTTCACATCTGTAATTTCTGTTTGGAATTTAATCATAATTTTATCTCCCCAAGTTATCTGAGTTACCATAGGCCAGAGTAATTCTGAAATTATCACCGAAAATTGCACATTTTTTATTGCCTAGGGCATTCTTTCAGCAAATTAATTTTTAATACCCAGGCACATAATATTGAAAAGTTGGCTTCATGCATTATAACTTGCAACTTTTAGTTCTACAAAGGACACTCATTCTTAGCCTCAGCCCCTGTGGACCAGTTTGTAAACTCATGTACTCACTGTACTGACTTTAAAGGGCCTGTACTCCCAACAAGTATTCCATGGGGATCCAGCAATGCATCAACCATCTCCACAAACTCAGGAAAGACTTTTTAAAAGGGATTAAAGATTTTGGTGGGACAGGAGTTTTCACAGGGAGCCCATGAGGAAAAAGTCATTTTTGAAACATAGCACTGATTAGGTACTCAATATTCTTTGAAGAAGAAATTGCAAATGAAGGATGCAACAAAAAAAAAAAGTCAATTTTGAAAAGCTTAGCAGGAATATTTAAAAAGGATTCTGTCAAATATCTCAGAAACAGATAAGATACAGGTTAAAATTGAATACTGCTGCTTGGTCCTTCATCAATGCCAGCAGCAGTTTTTAGGCTACTGACAAACTTTTGAATATATCTCACAATAGTCCTCACTTGCATCTAAATTACCCCCCACCCCCAAATGTAAATGCAAATGATTTTCACAAATTATATACAGAAGTGTGAGAGACATTAAAGCTCACAATTTGGAAATTGTACTATATTTTCCTTCTTAATAAAAGCTCTACTTATAAAGCAATGGTTCATTGGGTATTTTAGAAAGAACTCAAGGAAGATTATGTTTTTATTCCTTTCCTGAATATTTTATACTTCTTCTACCATGCAGTAATTGTGTCTGTTATTTAATTGTTCTCATTTAAGAGCTAATAAAAGATATAAATCAGATAGCTTTTAAAAGATATCACAAGGAAGTTTTATTATCAAAACCATAAACAGAAAATCCTCCATTGTATTGCTATTGAAATAATATAATTACATCACATCAACTACTTTTACGTTTTTCCTCGCTTCAGGCACCTAAAATAGCAAAATGGATTTTTATTCTGTTGTAGACAGTCTGATATAGCATTCTGTGCATTGTCCTTTAAAGCAATCAGTCACTATGAATTCTAAAAAACCTAGGTTCTTGAAGAAAAAGGGGTTTTTCTCTATTGACATAAAAATACTTCAGCTAAACAAACTCTTACTTAATGCTAGCTACATTTACTGCTGTCACAAACTTCATGCTGCTCCTAGTTCAATAAACTTATATTTACTTTAAATAAGAATCACCCTTTTGAAAATGAGGCAAATCATTAAGAATCCTCCCTGAGGAAGGACAACAGGAGATAATGATGATGATGATGATGATGATGATGATGATGATGATGATGATGATGATAATGAGGATGGCTTGTTTCCAGTATGCTCAAACCCAACAGCTTCTGAATGCCCCAGAGATACAGAAATGCCAGTAGGACACACAATGATAGCACTGTCCCACAAACAAGAACAAATTATTTAAATTGCTCAGCAGCTTGGATTAAAATCAATTGCAGACTAAAGACACATTGGACTGTCCAAGGCTAGCATTGTCAGTTTTGAGAATGTGCTCCACACAAGGGCCACTTGTAGAAGTATTCCTCCCCCCACACACACTCTAGTGCCAAATTAACACTAATCTCTTCCTGTCAGTCACTCTCCATGGCATTGCCTCAGCAATTAAAATGTAATGTGTGCAAAGAGAAGCCCCAGAGCATTACAGGCTTTGATAAAACTACTATTTTAAGCAAATCAGCATTGCAGATTCACTCCCTGTCCCAATAGTTTTACCTTATTCATAACTGTTAGCAGTAATGAGAAGGGAATTAATCAGGAATAATATTTTAGTTCAGCTCTGATTCTTGATGCTATTATTTAGACAAACTGAACAAACTCTCCATAGTTGCCATACTGTTGATATTTATCTTGGAACATGGCAAGTGAAACAAGCATCAGTGCAGTACCTTGATGTCTGAAAAGTTCAGAAAAATAAAACTTTCAAAGACTTTCAATTCTTCAAGAAATCTTCTTTACAAATAACAAATTCCCTCTTGCTAATCTATTAATAAATCTAGTTATTAAAATGCATACATTGATTAAAGTTTACTTGCCTTTTGAACTTGTAGAGGATGAAAGCCCCAACTGCAACTAAACAAATAACAAAGAGAACCACAATAGCCCAGTAGCCACTGCCTCCTCCAATCCTCTGGGAGTCTGAAAAACAAATGAAAGAACAGTTTTGTAATTTCCCTTCCACATCATTCACCTTCTTGAGTGCTCTTTTCTACTTAATTGTCAGGTCAAAAACATTGGTCATTATTTTTGCACTCTTCACTCTGTGGCTTCTTCAGGAAGGCAAAACCAAAAAATTAATTGGTGACTTGTTACTGAAGGACAGAGGACCCATTTTAAAAAAAGAAAGGAACAAACACCAAAACCCAAGATCCTGAATATTTAATTATTTGCATACTCAGTGGTTGTTTGGGTTTTTTTCAGGGAATCTGAAGTTATCATAGTAAATGATCACACATTTACTAAGTACATGCTTTGCAAAAGCAGGGATGTATTAATTTCACAGATGGAGAAACTAAGGCTCTGAACAACAAATGGACTCATCAGTCATGCATTGGTAAAGGCTGGAATGAACATGGACTTCTTTCAATCCCTTTTGTCTTGGCAAAGAAATGTCAGCCCTTTACACCAGACAGGATACCACAGTGAGACTGTAACACAATTCTACATTAGCAACTAGATAAAAGAGCTTTGTCTTCTACAGAGAGCTGACAGATAAAATATCACACCAGCATTTACATAAATTGATAGTGTCTGGCTAAAGCTGTTCTCCCACAACACACTGAAATAAATAAGGAAGGATATATTATGGGAGATAATACACAAACAAAAATTACAGGACATTCTCATAAAAGATTTAAGTCAAAGCTGGATTCAAGTCAAAACATCATTTTAATGTCTCTCTGTTCAAAATATACACATATATGCACACTTACTCTCTTCAACCAGTTTCCATCAACAGTGAATCCAGGGAAGCAGGAAATGTACACAACAAATGTCCCCACCCTGTTTCCACTTGTTTTAAACAGAGAAAAAGCATAATTTATCTCAGAACAGGACTAGCAAAGTAGGAGACCCTACAGCAACCTTCCCATTAGTTGACCAGAAGATCAGAGATACATGGCAGAGATGCAGCAAGCCTTGTGTTATACCCAGGTAGTTACAGCAGCAGAGTTAATGGCTGATATATGGCAAAGAAGTTCTAGATCACCAGATCATGAGTTTTTTGAAGTCTGGTTGGCTCATCCTTCAGGACACTATTTTGTACAATGGAGATATTTACTTTATGTGTGGTTACACAGGAAAAACAAGGAGCTTGTGATACAAATTGCAAGGTATGACAAAATAAAAACATCAAAAAAATATTTATTTGGTTGTGACTGTTAATAATGACCAAATAGAGATGTATACATATATATATTTTATATACATATATTTAATCACATATATGTGTGTCAATTTATATGTAACAAGTACCAAGTATATACATACATGTTATATGTATACATCTATATTGACATAAAGATTTTCTCCTTAAATTATCAGAACTTGAACAGGCATCCAAAAGTTGATCTATTGATAGCTTTTTAATATATTTACCTGAACTGGAGTCAGCCAAAGTCACTAAGACCCAGTATCCTCCCCTCAGAAAGAAACTGATGTTGTGTGCATTCAGGGCCTGCTTTATAGCTGCTATTCTCTGAAAATTCAACAGAGAGAATGTCAGTTGTCTTGTACTCTGTTCCACTTTGAGACACCCAATGTTTTAAAAAGGAAAACCTCTGGTTCTTTCACCAAGTGCTGGTGAAACCACTTGTCAATGATGAGCTGAAATCCAAAAGAAATTCAATATGTAAAAACCAAGCAAAACTTCAGAAGGCATATAAGCTGAAAATGTCACAATTTTATAAGCAAATCTTTCTTTTGGATTACCCAAGTCTTTACATTTACCCAGTATGTCACAGACAGTAAGCAATTTGCACACACTATTGGGTTTACCTGGGTCATAACTCACACAATGCATAATCCATATTAAAAACCTCCCATTCTTCTAACCTATCAGAAGAAAACCTGTGATGTCACTTTGGATTTCTTGCCATGAAAAGTAGCTACTATTTAATAATGAACTGCATGTCATAATTTACCTTACCTCCTTACACAGAATGGAATGAATTCCATTTATAGCTAATTTTTAACAATACTCCCAGAAATATATACATTCATCCATGTGGAAAAAAATCAGTATTCCTCCCATTTTCCTCCAGTGGATAGAGCATAGTGAAATATGGTCTCTCATATTTTTATGGAGCAGAACCATTAAATATACCCTCACATCCTAACCCCAGATGACAAATTGTCTGAATTATACTTTCTACTTGCTTGTGTCTTCAACATGGTCAATTTTCTAAAAGATCAAAGATAGTTTTATACTCTATGCCTTATAATTTGGGACACAACTTCCCAGAGGATGCCAAATTAGAAATTTGCTTTATATCCATGAAACATTCACAAGTAACTCCTTTTACAATATTATCAATTACGGCGCTCATCTTTGACAAGCTTTTGAAGTATAATGGATAAAAATCCCTGTAGTCCCCCTCATATTATGGGCAGACACTATACAAAAGTTCAAATATCATCATTCTTTTTGAGGAATACCTAAGTTCTGAAGCTATTGCACTGACTTTATTAAATTTTTTAATGTGGGAATGACTCAATGTAAGGGTGAAGTGAGCATGGCTTCAGTTATTTCACAAGACAATTACAGCAGACAGCTCCTAAGTATTTATCTTGTTGCCCAAAGCCTGAAAAGAAAATGGATATGACAAATCCACTGATTAGGAGGCTTTGAAGTGATGCTTCTATCAATGAAATAAAGTTTCTTTGTATCAATCCAGGTTCATTCATATGTTCATGGTATACAGTGTAAGAGAGACAACTGCTTTAGGTTAATCTGAATTACAGCCAGTAAATCAAATTTCTGAGATTCATAACTTTTGATTCTTTATATTTTCCTGGCAGGTTCGTAAGGAACCCAATATTTGGTGTAGTTTTTGCTTAAGTCATGAAGACTTTTTTGCTATTTAATTCCCCAAAGCTGGCTTGGTACCCAAATCTATATGAACAACATGTCCTCAGGTCAAAAATTTCAATCTCATGTGAATCCAGCCAAAGTTTCTGGCTTATTTATTTCACTGATAGACTGATGTTTTTTTCAGTGCTCATGGCTTTTGTTTTTTTCTCTGCCTCAAAGTATTTATTGGGTGTGGTGCTGCCACCTCTCCAGCATTCTAAAAAACAAAAGTGGCCTTTGAAGCTCCTCTCTAGACTTCTTAAGTTAAGGTTCATATACCAGCATTTGAATTTTCTACCTTCTTTTTCTACATCCTTTACAATGACAATATTTGAAAATGTGGACACAATGGCTCCTGTGTTATAAGATTTAAAAGAATGAAAAATAATGACACTATTCAAACTCACTTACACATCTTGGGTTCTGAGTTTTCCTTTTTGTCAAAGCAACTCACTGGGAATTTTTGTGAAGTAGTTTGTCTGGATAGAAATCTTCCTCAGAGCCCCTGTCTTCCAGATTATAGTTTAATTGCACTTTAATTGACTCCTTCAACTGGACTTATCCCACCTGACATTAGATATGCAATAGATGTGCATAAATTAAGCAACCAAGTCTTCTCTGGAGTCAATAATTAGAATGGAATACTTTTGAAATTTCTCTGTTCTTGAAAGCAGGTTCAATCACAGTCAGCTTTTATTTCTCCCTGCATATACTTGAAACAAAAAGGGCTCTTGTCAGAATGGAATAAAATTTCAGAATTTTCCAAAAGGCTCCTCCTACTGCACTGTCAGCTTACTTACCATCTTTGTTATTGATGGCTACTTTTATCAGTAATGATTCATATTCTACATGACTAGCCTAATAAACAGTATCACATCCCAACACTCCCTGTAAAGCACCAACAAAAACTCCAGCAAGCAGGTGTTTTCTGCCTGAGCAAGAAATAACTGCCTCTAATCTTTCTGAAATAATGTAATATTCCCAAATATAAAAGGTTTTCAGCTGAGAACAAAGAGGTTCTCTTTAAGGAAAGACATTTTATAACTAAGTTAAGGGTATCAGGGACACCTCCTCCCAATGTGCAGAAAACATTGTTCATTGCTGAGTCCTCACAAAAGTGTCACAACACTGACTTTGAGAACTGGTATGAGCAGTGAGACCAAGCACATCCTTCCAGTGATTTATGATAAAATCCTCCAGGATTCTCTTCTAGTAACAGCAGGGAATGTAAGGAATCTTTAAACATATGACAATATGAGTATTTTCTAGTTGACTTACCAGAAGCTATTGCTTCTAAGTTTATTTATATAGAGTATATTTTCAGGATATTTCTCAAGTCACAATTGATTCTGACATAACACATTCTATCAAAATTTTTGCCATTCAAGTCTAAACCAACAAACTTATATGTACTTATCAATATCTAAAACAATGTCCATTAGCAATAATATAAAAACAGAAATGTAGACAGTAGTCATAAGAAGACTGGCTGTACATTTCTACAGCACTGTATTCTATAAAACAACTGGTGTTGAGATGTGAGACTGGTGCACCTGACTCATTATCACTGCACAGCACAGGCTGCTGTAATTGCTCCTGTCTCCCTTGTTTCTGCTCCAGCCCCAGACACCATGGTCTGTCCTGGTTCATCCTAGCAATGTCAGAAATGTACACCTATTCTCTAGATTATACAATTACTTTCCCCTCCCTGTGCTCCTCTAGTTCCAGAAAACTTTTGCAGGCTCCTACTGGAGAACTAATTACAAAACTGTGTCCTGCTACACTACTGTGACATCCCAATAGCCCCACTGAATGGAAGCTTTCCCAAATAATTTCCAGCATGTGATTACTCCTCTTTATGCTTCAAAGTAACTCACAGGATGTTTCATACACAAACATAAAAAAAACCTTGAGACAGCATTTTAACTGATTTTAACTGATACTCTTTAAGCTGCCTTGAAGGACAGCACTAATACAGAAATTGAGATTTAAAGGGAACTAATATGCATAACACTTTACACTGAAGTAAAATGTTTGTACAACCAAAAGAATCTAACACCATTAGTTTCCTTAAATTATTGAACACATCCATTCCCCAGAGGCTCAGAATAAGGAATTTCTTTCAGAAGCTTCACCTTGCTTCTTCAAGAAACGGAAATTTTCAAATAATTTTGAAGTGGTAATATTCCCCTGGCTGAAAGGCTTAGTTCATTAATTGATCTCTACAAAAGAAACAACCTGCTGAAATTAAATATTTCCAGCAACATAATCTGGAATTCAGACTCCCACGAATTCTCACTATGATTACATGAAAGAACAGTAAGGGTTTCTGCCAAAAAGTGGAAAACTTTGTGCATCCACACCACATTCTGTACATTTTCATGTCAGACACCTGTTCAAACACTTGGACAACTTCAACATACTTCTTTGGACCTTCCAAAGGTTCTCATGAACTCCAAACACAATCTATTTGGTTTGTGTTAATATGAAGAGCTTTGTCTTACCTACTTCTCCAGCTGTTTGGAGACTGTGACCTTGTCTTAAAAAGCTGTAAAATGCCCTTCTAAATTAAGGATACCTTACACTGATTCTTTGTAACTGGCAGGACATGAACTGCAAGGAACAGGCACAGAGCTGGGATTTGTTTCTTCTCTATCACAGCAAAAGGACAAATATAATAAATTGTAAGTGCCAAACAGTCTTCTGGTTTTCAACTGCCATGAAGTATTTTGCTATGAAAGAAACAGGATTTGAAAACAACTAGGGAGAAACTAATGTCTGATTTTCAATCCTGTGTTTACTAAATTTGTTTCTTACCAATTGAAAAGGACATTTTCTTACAAGGGCAGAAAATGCTTGATGCTCTGTACACTGTGGGTCAAAGACTAAGGTACTGGGATTGTTTGGACCTGAAATCTTATTTCCTTCTGAAGACAGTGCAGAGACTCTTTGCTATACTGGATCTTCATAGAATGACATGCATCACTGCTGTTTCTGTTTAAAACACAGACCAATATTAAAAATTCTTGAGAAATTAATTCCAGAAAGATTTAGGCCTGTACACTGTCAAACACAGCAGACACAGCTGTAGCATTCACATGTATCTTGTCAGGTGGGAGTGAGATCTTTACACAGGCAGGGATCACCTCTTAATTTCACAGAAAGACAATGAGAGCACAGCCACTTATTGCAAAACAGGAAGAAGACTGGTCTAGGCAGATGTGCCTTGCTCTGGTTACCTTGTCACTGGTTATGCTTCTCTTCTTTTTTGGTTGATTTGCTGGTAGTAGCACATGCAAGTCAGCAGCTGTGGGCAGGCCAGGTTTCACAACTGTCATGAGTGTTTCCTCAGGTATATTGGTCTCCTGTGAAGACAACAAAGGCACACTTTGTGTTTTATATAAAATACATAAATAACTCCACATATGGCTTTTAGACTTCGGTGCTCAGATGCTCAATATTTAAAGGGAATTCCACTAGAAGCTGAAACATGAACAAAGCATATGAACAACACATAAATGTACTGAAATGTGAGCTGCTCTTTGAATATTGAAAGATTTAAGTCTTGTTATTGCATTAAAGTAATTCAGTGGCATCACAAAAAGAAGCAAAACAAAGAGGTTTTCAGGTTTTGTCAAAATTCTGCAATGGCTGAGCACTTCTGAGGTAACATAAAAAAAAAATTCCTAAGTTATTTAGGATCCTTTGTGGGCCACTCAGACACAGGATGGACTTAGAAGTGTGTATTCATTAGAGCTAACTTTAGCTTTTGAAGGTTACTTAAGAAGGTGCTTAATGGACAGAGTGAAGTCTTCCAATGTGAGACTAACACTCAGGTTCAATTCCTGAAATTGTAATGAATACCTTCATACCCTCCTGAAAGACAAGTGTAACTCATTTCATAATAGTTTGGCTTTTAGTCCCAAATTTCTCCATGTTTTGTACAATGCAGCCACACAATTCTAAAAACCATACCCTGGGCCTTTTCCTTAACCTTCCTCAAACAGATGCTGAAACTCCATTAAATTGTTCATATACTTTGGTAAATGTTTTAGTAATTATTAAAATGAGAGAGCTATTTTATAGGGGGAGTCAAATATTTTTTGACTGACACTGTGGAACTCATTATGAAATGAGTTTAAGTAGAAAAAAGCAAGAAATTAATTTGACATTTGATAAAAATCCCAAAAAAATAAAAGCAGGAACTGCTATAAAGTCAAAAAGTTTAGAACCTGATTTGCACAATTGCAAATCCAGGAAAAGCAAAGTGATTTAAAATTCAAATATTTTATAAAAAATATCAAGCTGTATCTCAGTGCTACTGCCCTCATGAAAGCCATGTGTGCACCCTCAGTTGCTGGCAGTGTGTGCCTGAAGAGCCACAGCACTACTGCATAGTTTGTATTTGATTTAACCTACAGGATTCAGCTGTTCCCAAGCCACATTTCTTTTGTGAACATGCTCTAAAAAAACAGCTGTACAAATTGTGTGCCTATATATTATACATAATTTTCAAAGTTACAGAACAAGCACTGTAAATATTTTCTTTCTGCTTTGTTTTTACACAATGATGATGTCTTTTATATTACACATTGCTTAGCTTCTAAATCTCTCACATTTAAGCTACTTAACTCTTCCTGCTTTGGATCAGCAGTGTTTGCTGATATGTCTATCCCTAATCCCAGGGAGCAGTACTTAGTATTAATTGCCAATTAGGCAGTGTTAGACCTAAACTGTCTGTGTCACAACATCTTGGGGACAGCTTGCACTTAAACGTGACACTAGGCTCAAACCTGCTTGAAATATGGCTCATGAGGTTCAATTTATTATTTTGCTCTGCCTCCATTTTAAAATACCTTCTAAATGAGAAGGTATTAACTTAACCATCAGTCTTTATGACTGGTGAGGGAACACATCAGGACCAATCTGAACGAGCACCTTTGCGAGAAGTCGCGTCACAACCCGCCCAATGTCCTCCCTCCACTCCGGGATGTCGGGGTTGTACATGTCCAGATGCTTTGTAAACTTCAGAGGAAGAATATGAAAATGATCTAGGAAAACAAACAGAAACAGCAAGAAATAAACCAGACTGCAAAAGGGGTTTGATGGTTTGATAGAGCTAAAAGTCTCTATTTAGCACTTTTTGCTGCGCAGCGCTGCAGTATCCAGGACCCCTGCTGCTCTCTGTTGTCAGGCACTCAATTTCTTTCTGTATTTTTACCAACATCATCAAAATTCTGCCCAAAGACTACAAAAGGAGGAAGAAAAGGAAATAAAGCAGACTTACTTACATGTTCTGGGGTCAAAATGTTCCCAATAATTTTCCCTAGGTCAATCAGGGAGTATTAAAAAGAAGTCATTTATTTGAAATTATAATGTACCAATGGATTTTGTTCTTGCTGAATCATAAGCATGTGGGGTTTTTTCCACTACATGTTTCTGTTTTCCATATAAAATGAATGTGTTATGCCATAAATTAGATATGAAAGCAAGAATATAACTGTTATGACAAAGACTAAAAACTTCCCTCTTTGAAGAAAAAATAAAACAAAGGTACACCCACAATATTTCTCTGGATATTGTCAAAAAAATCCAAAATACCAGAAATGGGTTGATCCTCAGAAAGTACTGTCTAAAATCTTCCCTTTCTCCCTTCAGGATTATTGGATGAAAACCTAGGGAACTTAATGCAAAGCAGGGATAGAGAACCTTTGAAATGCAAGTCAAACCTGCTTCCCCCAGTATTTCCAACAGAATTTTGTTTTAAGATGGCTTTCTTTTTCAAAAGTTGCTTTATTTTCCTGATGGCCAGCACTTTCATGCTCTTGATATCAGGATTGGCAAAAGGAGCACTGAAATGATAAAGCCATTGATGTAGTCACACTAAGAGGGTTATACTTCTAAAGATTTCTAAAAAAGCTGATGTATTTATAAGTGGCAGCATAAATGTTGTATCCATTTATCTTGGAAAAGGAGAAGGTTCATAAAAGCTCCATTTAGCATAAGTAGGAGTTTTGTCATTATTTCAAATTAGCAAGTGTACTAAAAGCAAAAATAGCAGAATCTTCTTCAGACAATAGAGATGTATCACATCTTGTATTGCATGATATCTGAAGGCTTTTAGCTCTGCATTAAAATAAAAGCTTTTATACTTATCACAATTCCCACATGTGACAGCACAAATACAAATGCAAATAATTTCCCAGCACTGCATTTTCCACAGTATATTATGCCTTGTCACCACATCATAAAACACAAAAAAGCCACACCAGGGTACAGTGTAGAACAAGAGCTGAAGGGTTATTTAATAATTACAGCAGAGCTATATTTGATCCAAAATCTCAGATAAACATCAAGGTAACAGTGACATATTGTGATAAAAGGCAATTATTTGATGTGGTTTTCAATGCTGAGAGCATATACCCAACTAAATTTTCTTTTTTTTCAGAGGTATTTAGACTACCTTACTTACAAATTCTGGGAAACTTACTAGTCACAGGCCAAAATACTACTTGAACACATAACATCTGGGAACCAAAGTAACATTTAAAATAAGTGATGGAAACAAAATGTTTGAGATTGCACCTCCCATACAATCTCACTGTTCAGCTTTGTGGAGTTATTTCGTGACCATTCATGCCTCTAATTATAACAATTAAATCTAGCATTGGATATAATTTTACAATAGGTACACTTGTTGTAGGGCTGGTTTTAGAGGTCCAATAAAAATACATATGAAACAATAAAAAGGAAAAAAGACAAATGTCTCACCAAAAACATGGACAACTTTTGAGTCCTGAAGCATAGAGCTCCCACAGGAAACTTGTACTGTAACTCTGACATCACCTGTCTCAGCAAATGTTGTCACCAGAAAACTCTCCAATGTAAGCAGAGGCTTTGAAAAAACAAAGAACAGTTGAAAACAGAATTTCAGCAAGAGCCATGAGAACAGTGTTGGAAGAGACTTGTTAAAAATACCACCAAAAAAATTTCACATAAAATTTAAATTTTTCAATATTTTATCAAATTAATCAAATATAATTTTCAATATAGAATTTTTCTTTCCCTAAAAGCATCCTGTATAATCAGAATAGTAGCCAGATGAGGAAAATATTTACTTTAGAGTAATTGGTTGAATATTAGGTTTTCAGTTAGGTCCCACTAGAATTAATGGAGTCTGAGGGAGACTCAACAATCTCTACAAGATTATATGAAGCAAGTAATTCACCTCAAAAATGTAGGTTATGTCAGGGTCAAAAGGATTAATGCTGACAGCTTAGAGCACCAGCCCACAGTAACCTCTAAGGTGGAGCTGAGATACTCTGTTCCCTTATCACGTCCTTCAGAATCACAAAACCCTTCACAAGAGCCTCTGCCTGTTCTTGCAATGGCAAAGTCAATAATGATGAACAGATACAGGCTGGGATTATGGTAGACAGCACATTCACAAGAAGGAAGTTCACTGCTCTTATTTGAAGCATTCCTCTGTCACACTTAGTCTGCCTCATAAAGAAAATATTTTACTTATCTGTTACTGAAAAAATTACTTTAAAAGAAATTAACCCAGCTAGACAATAAATATTCCCAATAGAAATACTTGGATATTTAATGCTCTAGGACATTTTTATATAGACTTTGATCCCCAAATGAATAACACTAGATTTTTGAGTGCCCTCAATGCTTTGCCTACCCTTTAAGATAGCACATTTATTTTTGATATGACAGCTATTTTAGACTCCCAGAAAATAGTTATACAATGAAAAAATCAAACCAAAAACCTATTTATTTATTTATTTAGCACTTTAATTTACATCACATTATTAGCTAGGAACTGCATAAATCCAAATTTTATCATTCACCAGTTATGATCCCAAATCCATCCCCTTCTAGTAGCTGGGTTTTTTTCACAGGTAACAAAGTAGAATAAATTGTTGTTTCCCCCCACCAAGAAAACAGTTTAGAAATTGAATGAAAGGGACAAACTTAACTGGAAAGAGATTGAAATAATTTCAGTCAAAACCATTTGTGTACCTGAAGATTGTTTCCTATCCACCAGTAGAAAACTGTCAGATTAGGGTTCTTAGGCAGTATGATGGCTGTCAGGTTCACCTCCTGGTTTCTCCCAATGACTGGAACCACTTCTAAATTTAAAGCCTGGAGCGGAGCTGAACAAAGTTCCAAAAATATCATTGAACAAGAATCCATTTATTAACATCTCCTTCCCCAGAAACCTCCCACCTGTCCACCATAAGGTCCTGAATTTATTTTTCCCTCCCTTCTTTTCTTCCCTCTTTTACATCCGTGTTGAAAGCTATGGACATAATTTTAAATACCCAATTTCAACCAAAAAAACATCCCCCAGATCACCCAAACCCTTCATACAAAATCTTAAAGCAGTAAGACAGATCAACAAAATGCACTTCTCTCATGCCCAATTCACGTCCAATTCTAGAACACATAAGCAAATATTCCAGTCAAAAAGTGTAAAAGGCAATCTCAGCTTTTTTTTCCTTTTTAACTTAGTAACAAAAGATCAAATGAATAGAAATCTAACAAATCTCAAATTGCTAAGGGAAAAGCAGAAAACTGAAAAAGAATGCTGCTGACTACTCATTTTCATTATAAAATATCAGCTGTTAGGCTCACACCACACAAAAAATCTCATTAATGCATGCTTTAAAATAGATGTGTACATCAGGGGAGCATTTATTTGCAAATCAAAATGGATAACCTCTGGACTCCAAAATGTGCCTTAGAGTAAGTTTATTCCTTTCTGAACTACCAAAACCATAAACATTATTATTTGTTTAAAAGAAATGCATCATTACAACAGTTTTATCTGCTTGTAAGTGTTGTGTTTATTAGTGTTTTGCTGTTTCACAGTACAATAACTGTGTTGAAAGAAAATCTTTCCCTCAGAGGTTTCCCAGTATATCTTTATCAGAATGTCTGAAGGTAAAAGCTTTTTAACAGTAAATGTGATAACTAGAATTTCTTAACTTCTTCACCTGCACCAACCACCTGGGATAAAAAACCACTGTATAGCTCAACACTCATTCATTACACAGAATGAATACTAATCCATTTCTGTTCCATTCTAAGTATCTTTTAATTCATTCAAGGTTTTTGCATCTCAGGGCAAACTTATAGGTCTAAAGTATTTCTCTTATTTTGTATCAGGAACTGAGTCATTGCTTGTTCACTTCTAATTCACTTTGACTAAACTGACTGAACTTCTGAGAGCAAGTTGTCCAAACTCCTTTTCCACCTCACTTCACCTGTCTGTGTGGTGCTTCATCCAAATGTAAGGCTCTACTTTCACTCTGCATTTTCTCCAATAACTCTTTAACCACCTACATGAATTCAAGAAATGTTGGATGCTTTACCAAATTATTTCTCCAGTACCTTCCAGAGGAGCAAAAATGCTTCTCCAGTGATGGTGTTTTGAAGAAAATTCAGAAATGTTAGGAATTTAATTAAATTTTTTCTTCCTAGATATAGATCTTCCTTCTGGAAGGATCTGAGAAACAATTTTGCTTTTGCCATAAAGTTGTGTTTCCACAGAGGAAACTGATCACCTTGAGATATGGCTTTGCTCCTGAGGAAGATTAGTTTCTTTTCCAGAACTTTTAGAGGCCAAGTTTTTTTGGTACTTGAATGATGACTGTAATTTTAAGTTTATTGTTTCTACTGCAAATCCTTCTGCTTGTCTCTGTCACTCAATTCCATAATGCATCTGAACAAGCTTCATAGCACCCTTAAGTGTGTACAATTAAGACTGAAGTTAAATGATTTCTATTTAACTAAATTAAAATTTCAGTAGTTTTCAAAGTTCCACACTATAAAGGCCATGGTTCCATGAAAAATAAAATGCATTCAGCATATATATTAATGTATGTAGTTCTTCTTCAGTCCTTTTTATTCTGAGTTCTTGGGCCTTTATAGTTGCCTACTCTCATTTATGCTAATTCTAATTTGTAATTTCTCTTTGAGTTCATTAGAAAGTTGTAGATTGTTTAATCTGCATCAGAAAGCATGATTTGGATGACAGGCCAAAAGTCTTATAATTATCCTGCATTACAGAGTATCCCATAGCAACCTGGCAGGAGTGAAAAATATTTCCTCTACCATTTGCCTCTGAAAAAAATTCCCTGGGAATAATACATCAGTTGGAGAGTGCTGACTCCTGGAAGCAGGATTCTATAGAGATTTCTGCTTTCATGGTATTCCACAGTGAAAAATGTCCCTTAATGGCTATTAGTTTTCACTAAAATGTAGAAATTGCAGTTTAATTAGTGCCAACTAATTTCCTCAAATCTTGCAATTTACCTGAAAAAATTTAAACAGATCAAATCACACGGAAGGCATTTGCCCAAGCAGGCTGTGTAACACACTTCCATGAGTCTGCCAGTCCCTGTGCAGCATCCACAGGCAGGCTCAGGAAGGGATCACATCTGCCCCAGGGCTTTGCTGCCTCTGCACTTCAGCACCCGTCCCCCTAATGCACCAGTCATCTACTTGTGTAGAATAACTGCTTTCTGCAATTTTAAAATCTGCTGCACAGAAGAAAATCAACATTTTTTAGTTTTACTGTCTATCCTAACATAGGCCATATTAAAAGCACACTTTCAGTAAGTCTTCTGCTTTCTATCAGGGCTTGCTACTTCTTGTCATTCTCTGAAGTTATTCTTGTTATTAGAAGTTATTCTTGGAGAGAAGGATGTCACACAGAGTTTTTTCCATTCATTGCTTGTACAGATCTACTATTTCTTTGCCTACTCCACTTCTCAGCACCTAGAAGCTTCTAAAAAGTAACAGTGAAGCCCTAAGTAATTTATCTGAGCTCTCTGGAGTTGTCAAATGATTTAAAAAACAAACACAACAGAGAAAGAGATAATGAAACTGAGGTGTAAAATCTGATTCTGATTCTTTCTGCTTGATATTAACAGGAGGTTGGTCTTCAGCATGAATGTGTTTGGCTTCACCTGCTAATCAAACAAGAACTGGAAACTCTGAACTCAAGGACACTGACTAGCAAAATAAATAAATATCAGCAGTCACTAGAAAAGCTGACATAAAGCAGATGGCTCTGTGCACAACCTGGTATATGGCTCCAGTGATTTCCTCTGCTTTGGGATTAGGATGGAAGACACACCACTCACAACAGAGGGAAACAGACACCTGGAGAATGCAAGATGAGTATCTTTTCCTTTGATGTTACTAGTTTCTGAATTTTTGACACATCTGAAAACAGGCAATAGCTGTCTTGATTCTCAAAGGAAGAGGAAAAATCAGTTCCACTTTTGAGTTCTCCTCTTCATTGCAGTTATGAGATGACTGAGGTACATTAAGCTTGCAATGGTGCATGATATTCCCTGGGCAGTGCTATTCTTTATTTTATATCTGTTTGATTGGGGTTTTTCAGTCTTAATTAAGGAGAGGAAGAGAAGTATAAGTCAAGTAATACTGCCTGCAAACATGAAGTCATATCCAAGCACCACTTAAAACTCTGTGAGAATAAACTACCTAAAATTTAGATTTAGAACCATTGAAATTTCGACTACATTTTAAAATCACACAAGAGCTCATACGTTTCCCAACACGTCTGTTAACCTGCTTTACACTGCAACTGGAAGCTTTACAAAGACACAGTTTGAAGTACTAAATTTTCACTTCTAAGACTGACAAGGGGTTTTGAATCAGGAAGATGGATCAAAACTGAAATTTATACTGAGACATGGTTGTTATTTAAAGGATTAGTAAACCATCCTTCTGCCAAATCCAAACAAAACTAATTCTGACCTCCTACTGGATTAGGTTTACGAGCCTCTGCATTAACAACACACAGGAGGATATTGAAAAAAATTTGCTTTCTCCTAATTGTGACTAGTCACTTTCTTTCCTACTTCACAGCTGACATGAGGTTTTCCCAGAAAGGCACAAGTGGGAAAACCGAGGAGCTGACTCACAGCTGACTTGGACGAAGAGCACGGCCTCGGCGTGGCCGGCCGCGTTGTCAGCGCGCACCGACACGCGGTAGACGCCGGGGCTCTCGTAGCGGTGCCGGATGGGCTCCCCCGTCATCGTCAGGTTCACGTAGATCGCCTTGAAGCCGTCCCCAAGATCCACCTGGTACTTGGTACTCAATACATCACCCTAACAGGAAAACACATCAGGAATATCTGAAGTGGCCACAACCAAAATAGACACGTGTTCATATTCTTTTATGGAATCACAACAGTATTTTCTGCCCCAGCCAGATATCTTGACCCAATTGCAACAGCTGCAGCAAAACCACTACTGCCATGGCAATTACATTAGTGCAACAGATGCTGTGTGCACTAATAGAGATAATACCATGTTTACAGAGCAAGGTGCTACCTTAATATTATATATCCCAGACCACTAACCAAGTTGTATGGCACAGAAACCATCACTCCTCTCTTAATGCAGCTGGACATTATGTAACACAATGATGCAGGGCAGCCCCCGGTTCAAAAGTTATGCTCATGTGATTGTAAGCAACTGAAGATTGCTATTTTAGCAATTTACTACTCATCCCACAAGCTTCTAGCCTTTGCAATTATAAAATAAAATTAATTGGCTTAGACACCTTCCAGCCACACCTTCTTAGTGTTAACCATGTGGCCTTTAAGACCTAAGCTGGGATCTTCACACAGGGGTAGAGCATTATACCAAGCTAAAAGCATGCCAAGAACTAACATGCTCTAGTGCAAAATTAGATGCATGCTTAATGAATCAGATCACTGACCTGAGTTTGGGAAACAGTTTAAAAGTCCAGTCAAATAATTCTGTCATGTCAAACATCTCATGGAATTTTATAATTAATCACACTTCTGCTAAGTGCTCCTTTAAGTGACACTGTATTCCTAAACTCAGGCCTAAAGTACCACAAGACTGATACCACTGTCAAAGGACAAACATGACCATCATTCATGTTATGGCATGGCTGCTCAAGAGACACATCAGGCCTGTGCCACATGAACTGGTGATTTGGATGCAGTCAAAGGAAAATTAATTTTAGCTGTGAGCAGCAACACTTTCTCAATACTACTGGCATCACTGCCTGAGTGAGTTCCCTGCTTCCTTATGTCCAGCAGTGTGGATGCTCCTGCTTGCTTGCAGGATCATGGACATCACAGCCATGCAATTCAGACAGGCTGCAGGACCAGGCTTCATAGAAAAGCCTCTTTGTTGTGAAAACAAGAATTGATTTCAAAAACTTCCCTGTCTCTAGGAAAGGAATATATACACCCAAATGCTGGTCAAGTGACATAGAAGACCGTCAAAGCAGAAAAGGATTGACATTAAAGTACTCAAAAACCACTTAATTTCTCCAAAAGCCACTCTCTGAAATTGCTTTATTTCAAAATTTAATCCTAAAAGGCAGCACTTATGTAATTCTTCTCACAATGACAACGATCAGTGATTGCAATAATCTCCTCACTGGTGAATTACTCAGAGTTGGACACTTCTAAGATTTAGCAGGACAGGTACCCTGTCTTATACTTTTCCAAGAGAGGTTGGACCAGATGATCTTTGAGGTCCCTTCCAACCTGTCAGTCTATATTTCTATGATTCTTTGAAAATCAAAAGAGGTATCATGCCTAGGACCTATGTACCTTTCCATTACAAAAGGAAGGAAAACATACTATTATTTCCTCCTTTTATTAGTTTCCAGTATTTATTTGATTTTTTTCCGTGTTTCATCATATGAAACAACATTGCATGTAATGTAAAAAATACCCTTAATAAGAAACATGTAGGATTATCAAATACCTAAGAACTACATTTCAAGACACATAAAGGACTGTGAAAGCCTCTTCACTATGAATAGTTTTCCCAAATAACATCTTTCCTTTGACAACAGAAGAGTAGAATTTTGCAGAGGAGATAGTATATTATTAAAGTTTAAAGCAAAAGAGATATCTCCTTGCCAGCAATGTGTTGGTAAGTGGAATCTCTTTAGATGACATTAGCTTGCATACAGTTCTTGTGCACTTATGCTAACAAGTATACACACATATTTTTCCCAGATGAGACAGAAACCAGCATTGAAAGACAGCAGAGGAAGGTCTCTTAGTGTTTTATTCTAATAGCTTCTTTGGTGTGCCATCTTCAAAATGCCAAGGTATTTCTATTTCCTAACCAGTAAAGACAGAGAGAATGGAGAGACAGCAAAACACTGACAAAGGGAAAAGGCAGCTAAATCTATAAGGAATTGGGGTTTCCAGTTCCATAAAATATAGGAAATTTTCAGAACATTATTTATTCATATATTTATCCAACAACATTTGGGAAAAATTTTGATCATGATATGTATTTATTTGTTATTATTATTTATAAGGAAAGTTGCAAACTGCCCAAATGCACCAGAAGCCTGTTTCCTTCACTCTCTGATGTCTGGTATTCTTGCACCTAACAACATACATTCTCAGAAACCAGCAAATTAATTTTGCTCACCAGAGAAAGTAATGTGTTTTGGTTTGTTGTAGTAGAGCTGTTTCTTAAACTCAGTAATTGTTATGAATTCTCATTAGACTTTGACATACAGATTAAGTTCTAAACAATGCTCAGGATATTTGAGTTTCAATAATATTCTTAGCCATAGAGGGCACCAAACTGCTACATTTCTTCTAAATCTGTCTTTGTCTTTGATATATGGAGCAAAGACTACACCAAAAAACACAGCAAGGGATTCTCTTAAAAATCCCTTACTTCTGAAGATTTGTGAATAATTTTAAATGTTTTTCATATTGCCACAGAGATTCATGAAAGCTTCAGTAGGAAAAAAGTCAAAATGCCAATCAAAATCATTAGAATCCAAATTATAACCAAATGCTCTAGGCTTACAATAAACATTTCCAAACAAACTCTAAAAGGAGAAGGCAGCAGAACTTGCCACACAAAGTGCTGGGGCACTGCACGCACTGGGACACAGAGCCTGTGAAGCATTAAGCAGCCCAGTGCTCTGCACGTAACCCTCTTGATTCTATTACAGAAACAAATCCCAAGGGCTTGATTTATAGAGCACAGGTTGGCCAGAATGTGTGAACTTTCTTCAAGTTCTTGCAAACCAGTGGGGTTAGCCAGGATTACAAGACTCTGGTAACCTGAGCAGAGCAGTTATAGCCTAATGGTAAAAAACGAGCGTGAGAAAACAAACCCATGGCAAAAAATTCATCCAAAAGTTACTTGCTGCTGTTGGTCAGGGCCTTAGGGCATTGTCTCTCAATAAATAGAAAACCCCCCGTATCTAGTGGCAACACAACATTTATAATAAATATTCTTATGCTCAGCTATTTGTTGATTTTTATAAAGATTTGCCTCATTCCTCTCTGAAAGGCTGATTCTCAAAAATATCCAAACCCGAGTATTAAATGTTCTCTGCATATCTATTCTTCTCTGATACAGCAGCTGAAATTTTCAGTCCAAGAAGACTTTTGTAATCCAGTTACTCTGAGTTTCCAAGAAACCACTGCCTTTTCTGCTAAGGAGACAAATCCTGCTCTGTGGGTAGAATCTGGATGTTCTCTGAGTTTACTGGCTTGTCTCATTCACTTGAAATCAAGTCTCACTATTTAGAAAGCTGTTAATCTTTGTCTCAAGCACAAAATATTCTTCATTCAGCAGCAAAACAGGTAGGAATGAAACTAACCCTAAAATCAGTGACTGAACTTCCATGTAGCCAATGGTCATTACTACCTGCTCTTGTTGGACAATGAAGGTGATATCTTCCCCAGGCCTGACAGCCAGACTTTCTCCTCTGATGCTGATCTGAAGTCCCTTGGGAGCAGTCAATGGACACATATGGTGTGCTAAGTTCTGCTGCAGGTCTACTCCACCTTCACACACATTAGAAACAACTTTCCTGTACCTGCAAAAACAGTAAACAGTGGACACAGTGAATTGGAGGTAAGCAAAAGAATGCCAGCAAAGGCACCAAATACATGTGTGATTTTAGCTACTACATTTTCCTTGGGTTCACAGACAGACAAGACTGCAAATGATTTAAAGCCAATTCACAATGCAAGTACTTTCATTGGAGGCATTGCCTTTACTGGGAGAAACCTGATGAAGAAACAGGAGCATGATGAGAATTTCACTTGAATGCATTGGAAGAGTTGTTTTCCAACTTAGAAACATGCCTGACTAGCCCTCGGGGACCTACACAGTCTGCTGTCCTCTCTGCCATCCCCTTTTCTGGCATCCAAGTCTTCAATGCTCTTGGTTCAAATCCCAAAGATCAGAGAAATTAGACCAAACAGCTTCTGCATTAACCCAGAACTAATTGCTTAACAGCTGCTTTCAAATCTATTCATTCCTTAAAACACTTAAAGCATTTGTTTAATATAACAGTATAAAAGAGTGCAAGGACTCACACTTTTAAAGTGCTAATAATGAAACAGTCGGATGTGTACAGTAATTATTTACAGATTGCTTTCACACAGGTGTGTTATTTTTAAATATCCTTTAAAATCAGAGTCATGTTTCATTCTTTTGAATTCCCATTCTGTATATCACAGCTGTCAGCCACAACCCAAAAGGCAGCATTTCCTCAGAAAGGTAAATATACACAGACTGTGACTCTATTGCCAGATTGGACATTTCAGCATTTGGTTCTCATCTCCACAACTGACTGTGATGGTGTTATGATAAGCCAGAATAGATGCCAGCTGCAAGTTATTCTCAGCACAGACGTCAGACTACATTGTAGTGTATATTCTATGCAGTATTGTTTATAGTTACTAAAGCTTTCCTTTGATTCTGAGTGTCCCATATGATCAGGAAGAGAATCTATTCTCCACAGACTTCCTTACCCTATGGAAGTGAAAAACTTGGAAATTCTGTGAGAATATTGCCAGTTCCTCAAAGTAGTTCATTGGATCCAAACTGAAAATTACTCTGAACCCAAAAACCAAAAAAAATTCTGAAAAGACAGCTCCTCTTCTTCTCAAATGAATTCATTTTTGAACTGCTGTGAGCATGCAAAGTATTATATTTCTTTCATTAGTCTGTAGAAAGCTTCTGTTCATGCTCTAAGTCAGAATCAGAACTTTTCCATTTCCCAGTTTTTATAGTTTGCCTTATTTACATTTCATAGAATCATAGACTGGTTTGGGTTGGCAAAGACCTTAAAGATGATCTTGTTCCAACTCCCCTGTCATGTACAGGGCCACTTTCCATTAGACCAGGTTTCTCAAAGCCCCATCCAATCTGGCCTTCAACACTTCCAGAGATGAGGAATCCACAGCTTCTCTGGGCAACTTGTGACAGTGTCTCAACCCCTCTCACAGCAAAGAATTTTTTCCTAATTATCTAATCTAAACCTTCCCTCCTTCAGTCTAAGCCATTCCCCCTTGTCCTATCACTACATGTCCTTGTATAAAGTCCCTCTCCATCTCTCTTGTAGACTCCATTTAAGTATTTAAATGCCAACTTCTTTGAAACCACATGTGGGGCTGCTGTTTCAAATATTGTCCTCCTCTTTGGAAGCCTCATCAAGCCCTTGAAAGGCAAAATCAGCTTACCCAGTGCTGCTGGTGTATGCCTGCCCCAGCACACAGTCTTCAGGAGGTGCTTCTGGGTTAAACCAAAAGTCAGCAAAGCATTTGCTCGACTCCGACTTCAGAGGTGCAGAGCGCTCAAACCCATAATCACTGAAAAACATCAACACCAAAAGTGGTACTATCCCTGCTTCACTCTGCAATCCAGCTTGGGGTGAATGAAACTACATTTTTCAAAGTCAATATATTTTTCAGTGTTATTCTACTAGATGAACATACAAGTCGATGAAGCCAATTGTGTTCTAATTTCAATGGGAGTTGTGTGAACTTGGGGGAAAAACTGGTTGCAATTACTTTGTCAGTTCTGCAAAATTACCTCCCTTGATAAAAAAATAAAAGGTTTTTTTAAAGGTTTCCTTTGACACCTTTGACACTCAGACAAACTTTTTTTTTTATTCTTTTTTTTTTTAAGTAGAAAGGGTTTGCTTGCCTTTAAAACTAATTCCATGGTAATTTCTCAAGTTTTGATCAATAGAGAAAAACAACAATTTTTTTTTCAGTCAGGTGAAACAAGTACTTAAAAATGGCAACATTTTTAAACAAATGCAGGTGTAAAAGAAACCCATTATTCAATATCAGGTTGCCTATTTGCTAATAGATGACTAAGTAGGAGCAGAGGCAAAAGGAGGAAAATAAACCCATCTCAAACTCTAAGTAAATATTCATTAGCAAGAAGTCAAAAGGCCCACAGAGAGACTCACCATAAGAAATCAGTGTTCACACATTCACAAACTTTGGATGTGAGAGCTGATGTGAAACTTTTGCCTTTGATGCACCATGATGAAATCTTCCTCTTCCGAAAGCTTCTCTGCTGGCCCATGATGCAACGATCACCCTGAATGTCACAGCACAGGACTTAGTGCAAGGGAACCTCCACCACACAGGCCTTGTGCTGTACCAAGAAAGGCTGGTCTTGCTGCCAAGACTATAAACTTGATCAACCCTCTGATCTCAGATATATAGGCATAGAGAGCCCTCACACCAATTGCTGTCTACTAACAGGTCATTATAGAGTTGTAACATAGCCTATATTTCCAGGACACAAATCTGAAGATGCACATGAAAATGCAAGTACAATTTATTTTTCATGAGTGCTCAACCTGTGTACAAAGCTCTGAATGGCCATTTAAAAATTTCATCTGACTGCCAAATTCAGATAGCTGAATTTCTCTAAATCATCATATCTCGTGTTGGTTGTCCACAAGAAGCACCAACCATGCAGACACAGAATGAACTCCCTCCATACACACTCCACTGGTAACTGGGCAGCTGCAAGTACTCTGTCAAAGTCACTTTAGTAATTTCTAATTTCTGAAAGACATTTCAATGCCAGTATCCCAAGATACTGTTATTCTTTAGGCTCAGATCTGCATAACATTCTTTGTATACACACAGCAGTCACAACCACGAGGTGTAAAATTAGGCATGAGAACTAGCAAATGAGAGCTCGAGTAACACTGAGTAGTATGCAAAAAATAAACTGACCCTGGTGGAAGAAGCAGAACATAATAATTAGAATGATTATGAATAAATATGATGGATTCCATTTAATAAAACAAATCCACCTCATATTGGTCTCTTTAATCAGTACACTGTACAGAGAATTTAGCTTCTGAAAAGTGGATTTGGCCAAAGCATGAGGATTAGCACAGCCTTAGTGCATTACTGCAGAAAGGGTATTACCCAAAACAACTGGACTCCATTATGTGATTGGTCCACTGAGATCCTAAACTACTTCTGGAATGGACTTATGGCAATTTATATATGAGTATGGTATGCAGTCAGGAAGTTGGCAGAACACAACTGCATGCTGAAATTGCTTCAATCAATATTTTACACACTTCATTTTATGGAATATACTTCCCAATTCAGCAGGACCACCTCTTACTATGGCAGACCCCCAGATATACTTCCACATTTTTGGGACACAGATCACACAACCAAAGGGAACACAAAATCCTCTCCCACTTTAAACTCTTGTAAAATCAGCATAAGGAAATTAAGCTGGGGATGTAGCATCCAAACTCAATTTGGAAACATTTTCTCAGCACACAACTCTACATGAATCTGAAAGCTATGGAAAAGTTTTGTCAGTTAACATAAAACCATGAATACCTGTAGATTTGTGAGGTCCCAAGACTCGTAGTCTTCATCAGTGCACTCCCTGGGGAAGGATGGTCTGAAGTCCACCTTCACCAGTTCCCAGTCTGAACGGTAGCTGATATGCCCAAAGACTCTGAACAAAAACCAAAAGTAAACTCTTACTGCTAAGAAATACCATACAGCTGAGATTCAAAATTTCAGTCCTATCTTTTCCTATACACAGTCATAGTTCTCTGCTAAAAGGTTCCAGATTAATTTTTCTTCCACTTTTATTCCTCTTCTATGTACAACGAGTCTAGTTAGGAAATAGTAGACAATTGTATGAAACTTTACAATGAAGAGATATAACTCATATATTGAAGGGTTTTTTTTCTGTAGCAAACTATCCAGAAATTTAATGGGAAATAATATTTTCTAATTTAGAATCAAAATTTTTTGTCGATTATCTTGCTGTATGAAACGGACAGAGCTCTGAGATTTTGGCAGGAAATTCAGATCAGGGAGCAGAATCCCAGATCACCAGAGTCACTCATTCCAGCTCTATCACTCATTCCTTATCATTTGCAATTACTTCAGGTGTTTTTGTTGCAGGATTTTGTGCTAATTCCTACAGTCTTCAAATGGCAATGTGCTATTGTCAAACTCACAGCATTATCATGATACTGTATTAATTTCTAAGGAATACACTACATTGTGCTCGAGAACTCAGAGCCTCTTCTTCATATCAGATAATTCAATATATAACAAAACTCAGCCACAAACTGTAGAATTTTTGTGGGGAGAAAAAATTAAAAAAAAAAAAAGAAATCTCATCACTTTAAGAACCAAGCTGTACTTTCGAAGCAGCCAACATTTTCTAAGTCAGAATTTTTATTTCCAAAACAAAATGGGTACGTGTGACATCCAGCAACAAATTAGAAAGGATAAAGACTCTATTTGGGCATAAGGAAAACGTATTTGTGGTTTGTATCAGGCTTATGTGACTTACTTGCCAAAGAATTTAAGGTTAATTTTGAAGCCAACAATTTCTGTGCAGTTCATACTGCACAGAGTTCATATTCCAAGCTTTAGTATCATTCTCCAAAGTAATTAATTCCTTTTGTTTTGCCCTCAGTTTTGTCCAAATCCAGACACAGCAGGAACAGTACAGTTTTACTAAAAGCATTGTGCAATGCCCAGTCATTTCTCTTGCCCTGAATACCAGGTTCAGATTGGAACTGGAGTGGAGCAGAAGTGGTTGATTCTGTACAGCACAGAGGCAATACAAGAAGCATGTTCCCTGGTAAAAGGCTTACAGCTCTGAAATCTAACAAAACGGCTGAAAAATGGTTCACAGAGACAAGATTTCCCTCCTTTCCTTTCTAATGTCTACTTCTCCTCCACAGCAGAGAGATGTAGATATCAAAAGGTTATTGCCCACACTGCTCACATTATAATGTCTGGACAACCCACGCTTACAGGAAACCACACCACCAGCCCTGCAGTTAATTAAACACAAACACATGCATTTACTCATTGCATGTCTTACTCTTTTCTTGTAGGGCTCTGAGATTAAAGGACTTGGATCATCTAATTCCTTTCCTTCTAAAAGCACCCATGGCTCAGAAGTAGAAGCAACACACACAAACTAAAAAATGTGGCTCAGTCCACTGGCTGCATGTGCACATAGGTGTGTGGTCCCACTTCTCTCATTGAGCCTAAGGGTTTGGTTCCTTTTTCTGGTTCAGCTGGATCCTGAGAGCTGCTGTCACCATATAATCTTATTCACTATTGAGTAGTTATATACTCAATAAAATATCTACTTAGGTGGTCTCTTGCTTTTTTCATAATGCCTGTTTCAATATGACTGGGTTTGTTGACAGACATGAAGTGTCTTTTGCATGCAAAATACCTGTACTTCTTTCCTAAAATCTTTGTTTCTCCATACAAGGTACTAACATAAGGCAGACCTCACCATGTGCTTATGCAACCACCTACCTCAGTGACTGCTGCTCCAGACATCACAAAACTCCACAAATTTACTACATTTCTTTTGTTAACTCATTTATTAAAAAATACATTCAAGTGCAAGCAGCCAAGTCCTTTTAAAGCTTCACTCCTGCCTCAAGAAAAGTATTATCTACAGAACAAATGAAATTGTCTCCATTTGTGTTAGCTATCCCAGGCAGATTAGTCAAGGAGAGAGGAAGAAAGGAGATGGTGTTTTGAGTTCAAGGCAGAACAGAATAATGACATTCTCCTGAAAACATAATCTCTGAACTATAATTAATGATCTTTGAAACCTCATGAGGGTGATTCCAAATAACTATGGCAAAGGAAACATGTTGCTTATATATATAAATATGCATACACAACCACACATACACATTTATGTGTGTATATATAACCAGAGATATAAAACAGCAAAACAGAGCTCAGAGAGTTAGGGAATTAATTTTGATATCCACAGAGATATCAAACAAATTATTGAGCTATCCACTTTTAAGCACCTTGGAGATAATTAAAATGATAGCAAACAGCTACTAGGATTTATCAAAACCAAATCATGTCAAACTAATGTAATTTCCTCCTTTTACAGGATAACTGGCTTAGTGGATAAAGGAAAGGAAAAAATGTAGCATATTTTGACCTTTGTTAGAACTGTTACACATTTTTAGCTGACATTGTTCTCAATGTAAAAAAGAATGCATCAGTGCAGATAAAATCACTGTGAAGAGGAATGGAAATACATACTGAATTAAAAGAATCCATTTTCAAAAGGTGGTTATCAAATAAAAAATATTTTGAGATCTGTATCACAAAGATATGATGGTTCCACAGTCAATATTTTCATTAACAGTTGTGGTCAAATAAAAACGACAAAAAATTTTGCAGGTAACACATAAGGAAGGGAGTGGACTTTGATGGAAGCAATATTCAGAAATCAAAATTATTAAATACATCAAAACCAAGAGCAGAAAGTACTCCTTGGGACAAAAGAAACCCAAACCCACATAAAAAGTGGAAACAAAAATGGGGAATAACTTTCAAATATCAAATAAAAGACTTGGGGAATTTTGTGGAATTAAAACAAGAATGCAGTCTTGCTGCAAAATAAGAAAGACTAATTCTAGATTATATTGAAAATAGAAGACATGGAGGTAATTATTTTTACAAACTTGGCACTGGTGAAACCTCTGGAAGAATATTGTGCCTAATTTTGGATGTTATATGCATATTTACAGACCCACTAAAAATTAAGTTGAAGAGGGGCAAAATGACTCATAAGCTGCTTAGAAAATGCAACCAATGAAGAATGATTGAAAGAATTGGGTTTTTCACTGGAATAGATAAAGCTGAGAAGTACAACAAAATATATGCAGAGTCTTGTTATAGAGTAAAGAGCTGTCTTCAAAGAGACCTGGAGGAAGGGCAAGAAAGACGAAGGACAAGGAAAAACTTAAAAGATACAGCCACATGATTCTCTAATTCCTTCTCCTCAGTGCTGGGGAATTTGCATGGGCTCAATTCTGGGCTCCCCTGAGAGAGATGGAACTGGAGGGGGTCCAACAAAAGGCTGTGAAGGTGATGAAGGGGCTGGAGCAGCTCTTGGGAGAGGAGAGGAAGAGACAAGTGGGACTTTCAGCCCAAAGGAAAGGCTTGGGGGAAACTGTCAAAGTCTATAAATTCCTGGAGGGAAGGTACAAAGAAGATTCTTTGCTAGGATTGGAGCCAGGTCTTCACTGGTGCCCAGTGACAGGACCAGAGGCAACAGACTCCAAATGAAACCCAGGAAGTTTTCTCTGAACACCAGAATTCAACATTTCTGCTGTGAGGGTGCACTGTTACAGGTGCCCAGAGAGGTTCTGACTCTCCACCCTTGGAGATATTCAAAAGCCATCTGGGAATAGCTCTGTGTGATTGGCTCTGGGTGGGTCTGTGTGAGCTAATGGGTTTAACCAGATCATCTCCAGAGGTCACTTCTGGCCTCAATGATTCCATGATTCTAGAGTTCTGTTGAAGTAATGATTCAAGATGTTGAAGTTGCTTATTCTGACCCACTAGAGTGAGAAATTAGAAAATATCAGGATTATAGATAGAGATTAGGTAAATATTGCCCAATTCCACACCCTATAATGATAGAAAAACTATTGAAATTACTCTGGAAATTATGCAAAATCTACTAAGATAATATAGCAGCTGTGTACAAACCATACGTACAAACAGCAAAGTCACTGCTTCAGGGGGTGAACTGTAACATTCTCTTCTGTGGATTTTTAGCAAAAGACTGAAATAACATTTCTGCATGTTTGTCCAGCCTCTTGGGAAAATAACCAAAAACAAAACAACAAAAACCAACAACTCCTCCCCCACCCCAACCCATTTCTTCATGGCTGTTCTGATTTTACAGACTGAAGACCACTCTGTGGTCTCACAGAGCACAGCAATGACACCAGTGTTCCAAACATTCTCTGGCTTAAATAAAATCTCAAGATTTAAGAAAGTGTCCCAGCACAGTGACAAATTCCATTAAAAATGCAGACAGATAGCTTTGTAATTCCTGGGGTAAATTTTCCAAGGAATGAGGCATTTTACACACATCCACTTTAGCAAACTATTTGAAAAAAGAGTCTTAATGCTTATTAATGCTATTGCTGCAGTAGCATGTGTTGCAGACACCTTGGACATTCAAAAGTACTGCTAAAGATCACTAGAATAAAAAAGTAGCATTTTTTCAAAGTAACAAAGGCATGTATTATGTAGGATTCAATGGATTAGACAAAAAATATGAGCTACAATAAAGCAATACATAACAGCAATCACAATATAATTGCTCAGGTGCAAAATATATAATATATATGATGAATAAAATCGTATGAATGAAAAAAATTGGAATGGTGCAGCAAGTGTAACTGATGATTAGAAGTTATATATCAAGATGATAGCAATTCATAAGCTACTAAAACCTTCCTCTTGATTAACTATATTTCATTAGAAAGACATCAAATCAATTCTGGTGAAACTATAAAAGATGATGCTGTGATAAATAATTTTGGAAGAAATTCCAATTACCTTGGAAATTAATTTACTTTTATTTGCAAGAATTTAGGATTCATACTTTTAACTTCAGCCTTTCAGTTGCCATAACAACTTTGTACATTTGTTCCTAGTTTATTTATGAGCACATAATTTTTTAATTTGATTGCATCATTTGATAGATAAGACAGTTTAATGCAGTTTTTAGGCTAACTCATTTAAACTATTTGCTATAGGATTGCTGGTTATTTCTGTTCCTGATAAAGCTCATAATCAGGCAGAGTTAATTTAACAGAAATTATATGCAATGATAATCTTTTCCAGTTAATTCTATTCAATAGACAAGACCTATTCAATAGAGACTCCTTGCTCAGATGACAGTAGTGGCTGTGTCATCTCCTGTCTGTGTGTTTTGCTTTACTCATGAATACCTGAGAACAATCAGAGATCTCAGAGTGTTGGGAGTGATCCTGCAGCATCTTCCCACCAAGGTCACAAAGGTCACATGGGGAATTTATTCTGATGTTTAATGTAGCAACTAAAACTGTGCAAGCTTTGCAGTTGTGCTGAGGAGTAGTGATGACAATTGTGTGATGCACAGTTACTTTTGTTTGAAATCAGAAGCCTCTTTAATTCTAGACTCACTGCCTTAACCTTCCAGGTGCTGCACTGGCTTTTGCTCTCCACTACATGGGTTTGCATCAACTCTGATGTTCAAAACAGGGCACTGTGGCAGTGTGTGCACAGTGATGAACTGCCCTATGGGCACACTCTGCTAACTTCATATGCCACTGGGGATGGAGCAGAGCCTCTAGTTTTTTCGAAAGAGGCTTCAAAAGTATAGAGCTATTGACAGTAAAACCAGGATTTGAATCAGGGGCAGTTGAGGGCCCCACATACAGGTGATATGGGCAGTCTCAAGGGCTTTCTCTTGGATAATTGGTCTAAATTCCTCTGCACAGTACCTAAGCAAACTGCCCAAGCATGCACCCAAAATTCTTTACAGATCTAAACTTCAGTAGCTAACAGTGAGTATATTATCAAGCTGGGAAAGGAAAACACACTATCAGAGATGCTAGTTAATTATTTTAACAATTATTTCTGTCTTTTTTAAAATGAAAGCAGTCACCGAGCTTTTTTAAAAAGTTATATTTATACCTTGTTCCATATATGAGATCTCCTTTCCAGTAATACATCATATTAGAAGAAAATAGAATGATCAGTAAACTTACTGTATAGTCAAAATATTATTTAACTCTCAGACCTCTCTGCTAATTTTTATAACACAATTGCAATTTCAGATTTAGTATTCAATCTACCTTAAAGTTCACCAGATACCAAAAGCCATTTACATTAAAAAAACAGCATCTTTCTCAGTTGTCTTCTACATAAAAGGATTAGTTAGAAATCTCTTGTCAATTTATGGTGAGTTCAAAGAGCTGAGTCCTTATCTTCAAGGAGACCTTTACTATAAATGATGACAATATCCCTGAAAAAGCAAATAAATGTGACAATCTTCTTTTTGTTCTGCCTATTGTAGTTCATATTATTACAGTGTCTTTGAACATACAGCAAGACACACCACATCTGTGCAGAAATTACCTAGCTGAGGAGTAAAGTGATGAGATGGTGGCATGGAAGGATGTACTTTAGTATAGCCACTGCCAAAGGGTAGTGCTCTCCTTAACTCACAGGAAAAATGTTATTAATGAAAGATTTTCCAGGGGGATATGGGTTAGCAAAGGCAGTTAGCCATGACTATGTACTACAGTGATATTTAAAGCCTACTGTTTTTAAAAGACAAAATGACAAGTGAATCTTTATTAGATGAGCTTTCCTTCCAACAGTTGTCTTTGCTTCCATTACACCATTGTAAAATCAACAAAACCTAGATAAGTCAGAGGGTTCCTTCTGGTAAAATGGATGAAAGTAATGTGAGATTCAAGCTGAAGTCTGTTACACATCAAGATTATAATTCAGCATATTTTTCTAATTCTCCAAAAGAACATAACAGAGGTCACATTTCAGTGGCCTTCCTAAATTGCAACTACAGAAATGATGAATGCTTCCATGTGCAAAAGTAGACACCTGCCTACATACAGCAACTGCACATAAAAAGTGCTTGTGTATACAGGAGATCATGTGCAAATATGCTGAGACATTTATGATTTAAAATGCCTGAAACTACAAACACATGCATATACTTAATGCACTGAAAAGAAGAGTAGGGTTTCTTGGTTGGGCTGGGTTGCTTTTTCTTTTTTTTTTCTTTTTTTTTTTTTTTTTTTTTTTTTTAGGTTGGGTTTCTTTCGGCTGCCAAAGTGAAAAATGAAAGGAGGAAACAATTTAGTTGAAATTGAACCAAAATATGTTTTTTCATTGTTTCCTGCTCCCATAAGCTAATAATTGCCATTCATTCTTTAGTGCCAAAATATCTTGGTTTTAGCTCTTTTGGGGAAAAGGAACGGAAATGAATGCTCAGGTTCTGAGAAGTGCTAGGGCAAGCAGAATGAGGGTGTTTCCACTTCATTCAGGAGTTCAGTGGCTCCATGATATTTGTGAATTACATCCAATATTTTTTCCCATCTATTTGAAATCTTCCTGTCCAAGAACAACCTCTTAACACGTATGCTGTTTGGAAAACATTGCAGATTTACTGCCTAGCCTAATGTCTTATGCAGAAGTAAATAGAAGACGGACAGTGAACAAAACTGTTTAAAGAGAAACATATGACACTGTAGAGGATAGCTTTTACTTCAACTCTCTATTTTCATCTTATTTGAAGATCAAATTAATCTGGGATACTTGCAAAATTTTATAATTCTTTAGCTAAAACTCTCTCCTACTCTAATATTTAAAATGCAAGTGTAATCACAATTAGAAATTCTTCATTCAGACTTCACCTGGCAGAGCTAAAGTTAATAGTCTACAGTCATCTAAATTGTTGTTCCTTCATTTTAAGAACAAAATATAGTCCAAGGCCCCAGTCAAAAGTAAATAAAGTGTTTTAAAAATGTAGTCATTGACTAAGTTTGTAATGGTTATTTATTTGAAATAGAAACTAAAAATGGAAGCATAGAGGACCAAACCTTCAGGCACTCACTCTGTGACAGGGGCTCAAAATGACACAAAGTCAGTTCTGAAAAAGTCACATCACTCTTTTCCTGTCCTCTTATCCTGCAAATATAGGGACAAGGTGATAACAGATTCATACAGAACATGGATTTCTAACCTTTCAGTTCTCTTATTCAAATATATTAACAGATCTGTCCTAACAATGTATTGAATATGAGCTATAAAGTGACACTGAAAGCATCCTGTTCCTGTGCTTCTGATTACAATATGAAACTGTAAGGAAAGAAATTATAAAACCAAACTTTGCCCACCAAACTTCTTTGGAGGAGAGGGAGAGACCAGGGTAGTGCCAGGTCCTGACTCCAAGGTCACAATTTGGTGGTGAAAATGCAATGCTTTGACTTGCTCTGCTAACATCTGTGTCCACAGAGATGACAGCAAAAGCATCAGGCTTGCTACTAAAGAGAGATCTGTACATCTGCATTAGCTGATATCTAGATTAGATTGGAATAGAAGAAGCAGTTTGCTTTTCCAATGCTTTTCTCGCCACGTTTTCTCTACCTGCTCTATGTTTTCTCATGCAGAGAGCAGAACAACCATTTCACAACTGAGCTATGATTCTCATATATTAACTAGCTGAAGAGAAAACCTAGAATTTGCCTTCAGAAATCAGCTATTCTCCTACATAATGAGGCTTTATCTACCTTTTATAAGTGTTTCAGTATGAGAAAGTCAGTAGAGAAGAATTCAAAACATAGAGAAGTACCTCTACCTAATAAGATACTCAAAGAGAACAGGAAAAGGAGTGTGCTGCCATGTGTGACAATAAGCTCCACAAAGTAAATGTAATGGTGACTATTATTGATTTTGTTAAAAATGAGGTTGACATTCCTAGCAGAACCAACAGTTAAAAAATCCAGACAGCTCTGCCTAATATCTAACAACTGTTAATAATCATCTGGTTTTCAGAAAGTTTAAATTAGACTATCTCCCTCTTTCCATGATCACCCAGGAACCCAAAAGGAGCACAACAATGGGCATTTAAGACAGCAAAACATGTATGTAGGAGTTCTGCAGTTCAGAGATGTCATAAAGTTCCCAGCAGCATCCAAAGCTGTTATTCTATAAGACATTACAAAAAAAATAACCCTCTGGAAAAAAATGAAATTACCCACAAGGAAGATTTTGATTCTACCTGACATAAAGAAAAGCAGTTCTTTTATGAACCCTCTTATTGGCCTTTTAAAAGGAGCCATGGTCTGTGGTACCATGGTTATTGTGCCTACTGGGTTTACACTGCAATCTAAATAACCTGGTTTGGGAAACACTCCCAGAAGCTGAGATGTGATTTAGAAGCAATTTCAACAGGTTTGAAACTTTCATTACATTAACTATTTCTTCTGAAGGGGAACACAAAAATTATTCTTTTTGCACTGAGTTAGGCCGTTATTCAATCCTAATTTTTCTACAATAAAATATTGTACAGTATAACATTGGTTTCCAGTAACTTTCATTGTTACAAATTTAGAACAAAATAAAACCTACTAGTCCATGCACTATTTTGGTGAAAATATATTAGTTGAGAAAATTTCTTAGCAAACCTTATCTATTCATTTAGCAATAAATACTGGATTTGAGCTCCTCATTAGAAGTTGATTTTTACACATATCAAGTTTCCTAAAATTTATGAATACTTTATTGCTTATATTTCCTAAACTCCTAACGAGGTCTCTTTAGAAATGGAAATCTATACACATTAAAAACAGAAGAAGTTTCCTAAAGTTTTTTACTACTAAAAATCCTAAAAATCTTAACTAAGCCTTTTGCAGAGAACAATGGGATAAAATATATTTTCCTTGGCTTTTGTATGAACATATCATAAATACTGCAGGGGATTTCGATGAATGCTTTAGATTAATGTTGACTGACAGATGACAACTGAGATTTATGAAAACTTTTGACAAGTGAACATTTGGCTTTCCTCTCTGTTTTGGAGAAAACACAAAACTTTCTGAAATGAAGACTTGAAGCAAGCAGGTTCACATTTTCCTGTTTCTTCAGTAAAGCTTTCTAGATCACTTCATTTTGGAATGGAAAACAGTTATGAGTGACATTCCTTCGAGGTCACTATTGGGCCTAATGCTGTTTAACACCTTTGCTGGAACATGGACAGTGATCAAACACCAAACTGTGGTGCAGTCAGCACACTGGAGGGAAGGGATGCCATCCAGAGGGACCTTGACAGGCTTGGGAGGCAGGCCTGTGGGAACTTCATGTTCAACAACCCCAAGTGCAAGGTCCTGCACCTGGTTTTGGGTCAATCCCAAGCACAAACACAGGCTGGGTGGAAGAATGAGTTAAAAACGGCCCTGATGAGAAGGAGTGGGGGGTGTTGGTTGCAAAGAAGTTCAACATGAGCCAGCTGTGTGTGCTCACAGCCCAGAAAGCCAAATTTGTCCTGGGCTGCATCCAAATCCCAGGGAAGGGAAGGGATTCAGCCACTCTGTCCACCTCATGAGACCCCACCCATAGTGGGGTCCCCAGCATAAGAAGGATGTGCTGGACCATGTGCAGAGAAGCTGTGGATACTCCATCCCTGGAAGTGTTCAAGGCCAGGCTGGATGGGGCTTTGAGTAACCTGCTCTAGTTGGTGTCCCTGCCCATGAGAGGAGGGGTGGAACTAAATGGCCTCAAAGGTCCCTTCCAACCTAAACCGTTCTGTGATTTTGGATAAATTAGGACAGAACTAGAATTCAAATGCAAGCCACATGCAAGCCTGGTCAATGTCTCAGATACCATGCTGGAGAATGAGAAGTCTCTTACAGGCTGACTTCAGTGGAACCAGGATTTTACCATAACAATTACTTTCAGTGCACGTAAAATATTCTTTGACTCTTTTGTGAGTGTATTCTAGAAACTTTAAATGAAATACCATCTGTTCCTTAATTTTGCTGCACATTTTTTCAGTTATTACCTTCTCACTTCAGATTTATGCTCTCTCTCCTAATTTTGACATTGCACTCTTTATTCAGTCTTTATTCAAGCACATTCCATACCAAAGGAAGAAAATCAAATTCCTGTACTAGTAAAAAATGTTATACTAGGTCCTTGGCAATGGATTCGGGGATTCCTCAAGGTGAAAGGCACTACTAATTTATCTCCATTACCATTTACAAGTTCATCATACCATGTTCTACTTGAAAGAAAATTCTATCTAACAAAATGAATAGAAGGCATAGTTGATTTCTGTTTTTTTTTCCAAGGACTTTATATTTCTCAAAAGCAACAAATCACTGTAGATTAAGTCAAGCACAATACTTAATACAAGAATAAGTTTGCAGGAAAAATGAACTAAGCCAGACAGAATGACAAAAGGTCTTGACATAAAGTCAGACAGGGCACCACTGGGCTGACAGCATCACCCTGAAGGTAAAACAGTCAAAAGCAGCAGGAGGGACAAGGAAGTTGATACAATGGCAACGATGAAACCCACACTGCAGGTTTATTCTCACTGTCTTTGGAATCTGGTAGGAAATTTGCATGTGTCTTCAGGGCCAGTCTGTGCTATTAAATGTTTGATGCCCTCCATGCTCAGTAAAACTAGCTAAAAAGTAAGATCCTACAAGCCTGGCAATACACACTAGAGTCAGACTCTTGATGTGCCTTTAGAAGTAGGTCACATGATGCTTTTGTTGTCAATTTGGGCTCATGCACCAATTATAGCTGCAGCTCTGTGTATTTTAGATAGATTATTTTAGAAAGGCATCATGTATTACAAGAGCTTTTAGCCCATTCAGCCAGATATTTAATCACTTCTTCACAGAATCAGTGTTTTTAATGATACTTAATAAGAAAAAAAAAGCCCAAGCCCAGAGCATGCAGTCACCAAGCATCATTTTATCTGCCAGTAAGTACAGTTTGGAATAAGCTCTTGATCTGTCTGATTTTACTGAAATCAATGGAAATCCTTCATTCAGAGGCATAAGTGTCTCCATGTGGCATATATAATAAATAAAGCTGTATTTGAGAGAAGGGGAAGATGAGGGGATGATACTGTTCTCAGGTCAAAGATGTATAATGGAGGAAAAATGGGGCAGAGGAGAAAGAGAGGAAAAAACCAACAGCCTAAATCCCCCTCTGCACAGTGCATCACTATGAACTTGGCACAACACTCTGAAGTACACTGGGTAGAATTTCTGTTTTGCTGAGGATCCTTTATACACTAGGCTATTAATTTATTTTTCACTGAGGAAAATGCTACTGGTGTATGCCAAAGGCAGCTCTATTTGTAACTTCTAGGAGAAAAAGCTTGTCACAAGCACACTGAGCTCCAATATAAGGAATCACACAAACTTCTGCAATAGGAACACACCCAAGAACCTGTATGCATTGCCCTGTGTGCATTCCCCTTTCTGGCTGCAGGCAGCACATGCCTTTCTCCCTGACTGGACAGGCATTTTTTTTACTCTCAGATACATCCAAAATTCTAGCATTTATCCTACAGATGGAGCAGAATGTGCAGCTCAGATCCAGATGTCCCTGGTCCTTTGGAAAAAGACAGATAAACACGATAAACAATTCTGAGTTGCAGAATTTGGTTATTTTTAACTCTATTCACAGCATCTGCCTCTGTCACTATACAGAATAATAACAAATATTTGATAGCATAGTACACCAAGTACTGCAATGCTATTTACTAAGACAACTCTATAGTTATCTTCACTGTGAAAACAATAGATGTTTAACATTTTTGATGTCTGACTAAAAATCGGTAGAAAACAAAAGAAAACCCAAGAGGAAATAGTTATTTTTTCCCTGCATCTTTCAGATTTGTAAAGTAGTCCTATTATTCCACTCTCCCCAGTGGTAACATTGCAAGATTTCATTTGAACATAATACTTCCTTAAAATCTGAAATAAGTCAGATGATTTCAAAGACAGATTGCATACCAGGGAGGTTCAGACATCAGTGTGCCTGTGAGACTGTGAGAAGCAAAAGCCACTGGTTCAAGGACCATCTCAAGCATGCACAGCTGAAAATCCATGCAAATGCATAAACAGAGAGCCCTGAAAACAGAAGTGAAACCAAAACCTTACGTCATGACCAGTGTCTCATCTCCAGGTTCACTAAGTAGTCCATCCACAAAGACAGAAGTGCTGGTGAAATTATGTGTGCTCCAGGTCTGGCCTTCATCTATGCTGAACCTGTAAAAAAAAGCAGGAAGGGTTTTCATTTACAGCTACTGGTACACAAAGCAGAATGGACTTTAAAAAATCCCACCACTACTAAAGTTTAGGATTTTTGATCACAAAAATGCATAGACAGTGCATGATATTAATGTGATCTTCTCCTCAGCAACTTATCCATGGATTCACATCCTTATGAGAAGGTGGAATAAATTTTCCACAACAATAAAATTCCTCAGGCCAATTAAAAACTGAGCTCTGTTAACAAACTATCTTGCTACCTTGAAGATTCAAAAGCAAGCTAATTCACATTTCATTCTCTCTAGTAGTCTCTGAGCTGTAGACCTGTTAAGCAGAGGCCAAGTGCTAAAGCATGGGAGGTGCACTAGCTGCAGGCATCAGCATGAGCATGGCCCTCAGGGCTGCTACCATCCACTTAAACATTTGCAAAAAATACTGATGAATCAGCAAAACATACTTTAAAATATATTTCAAATGTACATCAAAAACTTGTAAGTCAAAGTCTCTTTTTTTCTGTAGGTTAATGATGGCTTTCACTCCAGATAACCAGGTACAGAGCCTTGCTCCTATTCATATATATAAAACAAAATTCATATATATGCAACACAATTCTACAAAAATGAGCCAATTCACAAGTGATAAAGATTTCTTACAGTTTTTTTATGCTGAAGATTATAGTTCTGTGTGTCATTACACAAGGTTACCATGTGTTGCTGCATGATCATCCTGTCTAAAACTTGATATTTTATAACAAAATTATTTGATAACAAACCTTTTCTGCCAAACTGAGAAGACTATTCCCTGCATTGTTACTATATGAGAGGATCCATGCACACTGCAGTTAATTTGTGCATGAATATCTCAGATGGGCTGTGATTCTGGCACACCAAATTGCACAGCACATAAGCACAAACGGGTCCTTTGCCTGTTGGCTCCCAAACTCTGCATTAAATTGCTCTTGCCAGAGAAATTCAGGGCGATTCTCCAATTTCCCTATGGCCCTTGGAGAGGAAAGAGACTTTACAGTAATAATGAACCCTCCTGACTGCACGTCTAAACCACACACACAGCACAGGCTGAGCATCACTGGCATGTACTGCTGGTGCCAGCCAGAAGCAGATAAACAATTATGCTACTGCAGAGTTCCAGAACAGTCTTTTAAGCAAAAAATGCCTACACTAATGCAAAACAATCTTATTATGATTAATGCATGATGCCATGGTACCTTCAGCACCATGAAGTAATCTTAAAGTAATCATCCAATTGCATTTTGTTGACTCAATGAATGTTAAATTAAGCTGACTCCACCTGTGTTTCATACATGATCAGATTGAAATGCTTATCTTAAACTCTGAACTTTGTCTGAGGTCTTGAATACACAACAGCTTTACTCTAATTGACTGTAGAATTACTTGAGTATTTTCAGAGGGATAGAGGTGTCTTTGATAGCCACAATAACTCCACCATGGTCCAAGTACAAGATGTGGTGCTCTTCTTCAAAGACCTGTAAATAGACAAAGAAAGGCCAGCTAAGCAAATGTACAAAACAGGTGAAATAAAATGAACAAGCAAACAAGAATTAGGAGACTTATGTTTTGTAATGTTCACACTTCAAACTGAAAAGGACATAAAAGTCAGGTTAACTCTTATATTTCTCCCAGCTGTAAAAGAAAAGAAAGTTAAGCAGGTGAATCAGAAAATGTTCAGGTTCAAATCACAGTCAGATTAAACTGCCTAAAGTGATTTTAGCCCAAGCTTACATTTCTCATAGTATGCATTCTGCATTCCTTCCTGTTATATATCACCAAGTGACCCATCACCTTACTTTGCTGTATGCCATATTCTGTGTATCCTGCAGAACAAAATGCTTTGTAGTCTAATTCTAAGAAAAAAATGAAAATACTGCTGTCTGTGACTTTCTCACATACTCCCCAGAACCTACAGAATATGAAATGATTGGTGCAAGCATGTTTCCCACATTTCCAGTGTGAGTGTGATGTCCCTTGGAGGCCACTGTGAGTGTGGAATCAAGATGCATGTAATATTGGTATAATAGCATAAAGAATTAAAAATTTCATAAATTATTTTAATTCCTTTCCTAGAGGTTATCAGCGCTGCTAAAATAAAAGCACAGGTAGACATCTTTCCTGTTTTATATCTAAAATCTGGTTTAAGACAGGATTTACTTATGTTATTAACCTGTGAAAGGTTCATTGAACACAAGACCAAGTGATATGTGAGAATTACACACACTTAGCATTTACAGACAAACATACAGTCTCCTGTATGCTTTGCTTTATTTTGACTTGTAATTAAAAAAATAAATAGTGACAATACTAATTTTTTTTTTTTTTTTTTTTTTTTTTTTGCAAAACTGAATGCTACATTTAGAGGATTTCTCAGCAAGACTGAACCACAGCTGGGGTGAAAGTGTCTTCCAGCACACTCACAATTACTTCAAAAATAGGAAGCATTTAATTTGGGTTGAGAACTCAGTTTTCCTCTCATCTAGTAAGAACATATTTTATGGGAATCCTAGGGCTTCAAGTGTCTGATCAGATTTTCCAGAGTTACCAATTTACAGGCAAGCCCTGATATGAGGCATTTATAGTCTGAGCCACTCATTCACCCAGCTGTGTATTATTTTAGAAGAGAATTCAGTAAAGGACAGACATTAATTTTAGATGCACTTCAAAAGGATGAGATCAGCTGGAGTCAGATAAGCAAGCAGAGTTTTGATCCTCCTCTAAACTTTGTTTGAACTTTCCCTCAAACCAAAATGCAACAGTGTGCTGGGACACCAAGTCTCCCATAGCTTCACCACCAAAGATAAAGGAAGCTGATACCACTTAATGCAAATCAGCCTTTCCCAGAAAAGCAGCATGGTAGGTATTCATGTGCCATTTTAATAACTCTGCTTCAGCACACTATAAAGCACAGAGGACACATTACAGACACATTAATGCTGCTGTTATTTCATGCTCTTCTGGCACACACTTCAATCTTTTTATAAACAAAACGTATGAAAGCTTTATGAAAACAATTTTTCATCTTCAATGCATTGAAAAGAATGAACAGTTTCATGCCTGTTTATCACAAAAGCAAATATTTATCTCTACTTTCTGGAAACAAAGCCAAGACAAACATTTTGTAAAGGATTGAGGCAAAGGTAGTCCCAGTGTGAGAGATGAAGTTCTAGGAAGATGAGTTCACAGCAGGCCATGAATTCTGATATACATCTCTTCACAAACTAAAAAAGGCAATAAATCTATTCTGATCCTTACTAGTGACCAGCCACTACAGAAAAAGATTTTTATAACCTATTTCTGTAATTTTTTGTGCACATTTTATGCTTTATAATCACAATGTCAGCTTCTATTCTATCCTCTTCCTTCTGTTCTAAATGCTTTTCTTCCTATGTCTGTCCCAACAACTTCAGCATCTATTTCAGGTCAGAATAGCTTTGGAAGAAATTGACACAGCTTCATGAAATTAGTGAGAGCAGATTTAAGTGGTCCTAGAGAAATATATGCCATACAATTTCACTTCGCAATACAGAAGCTGTAAAAATAAATAAAAATTCCTGAGATTATTTTTTTTCATCAAGTGATATCCATTACTAAATTCAAATCTGACAACAGAAGCTTTTCTACACAGAATGAGCTAGTTGGACCTTTTTAGGGCTGGAAGGCTGGAATTGCATCTTTTTGTTGTGCTTAGAAGTGTTACCATCTATCTCCTAAGATGCCTGCAGGAAAACATGTATTCTCACTTAACTGAAGGTTTTCCAAGTCGCTTTGATACACAAGGATTTGACACAGATAAATAATATTCCAACAAAAAAACCACCAGACTAAAGCTCCAGAGATCTAGATTTAGCTCCTAGACATCCAAAAGGCTTTCTGTGTAACCTCATTAGCTTAACTGAACATTTTGTTGCTGCAAGAGCTCCTCTGGTAGCAGATCAAATGTGAAAGCTTTATTGTGGCTGACTTTTTTCTTTTATTTATGTCTTTTTTTTTTGAAAGCCAGACCTTCCTCTTACTCTTTTCTGTACAAATACTTTGCTGTATTTCAAGTACAGTGTTGTAACAGATGCTGTTGAAATAACAATGGCAACCAGAATTGTGAACAGAAATCAGTACGAAAACAAAATAAAAACACTCATATGTATACATTAGGTAATCATTAACACTTAAGAGCATTCTAATATTTAATGTTCATTAATACCTTTTATTGTATTGCTTTCCTAGTATAATAGACAGAGAAATCTTTCAAATAAACATGAGCTCACCTCAGGCTACATCTTCATGGTCCACCTGGCACTCAAGTTAATGGTTAGATTTAGTGTCTAAAGTGTCTTTTCTAACTTTGATGATTCTATGATTCTAAGCCCCTATATTTCATGATAATGGCAGGTGAAATTCCTTTCTTCTACAGTCCAGTTCATGGCATGGATGTTTAAACTACTTGCCAATCAGCTCCTAAAGCACTGCTATTTACAGTGCAGTGTTGTAGAGTACATAGACACAATTTTCAGTTTTCCTCAAACAAAGAGAGATGGTTTCAAGATATACCAACAAGCAGCTCAGCCATGCAACAGAAAGCTAGAAGAACAACTGGAACCAGCACAAGTGGCATTGTGGTTATTTATAATAACAATTCTTAGTTTTGCTTTTTGTGTGAGGTGGCACAGGCAGGAATAGGAACAACCACAAATCCACAGATGAAATACCATAATAAATTTATTCTCATTCCCTGGCCAACTGGGGGAGCCCTGAAGCATCACCTGGGCAGAGACATACAAATGGGGCTGCAGAGACTGAAGAGCTCAGTCCATGCCAGAGGATCACCCAGCCTACTGTATTGCAGGGCTTTGCACAGGCATCATTTACCACTTTGCTTTGGTCTGCAGCAGCAGGGCAGGGATCTCAAGCATGTTTGATAATGTGCCTCTATCACAGGCCTATGTTATCTAAACACAGGTGCTCGACTTGTCCAACATAGAAGACAAAAAAATTAATAATATGATATATGTGGGTTTTGACAGCTGAACTGCACATCACTTGACTATGTTTACAGTCCTCCTCACCAACCTTCTGATTTTTTTCCCCAAACATTTCCTTTAATCAGAATTTACTTAATTTCAAAACCTCTTACTTAGGCATTAATTGCTACCTATGAACTCTGGCTGTGTTTATAGGTAAGTCTTCCTGAACCCTTATGTGACCACACCAAATGCAAGCTGTGGAAGGTTTGATGCTGTCTCAGAGCACACCATTTAATTACAGGATATTTGACCTTCCCACTGTCCTATAATCCACAGTCCTATGAACCAACATTGCTATTATTTCAAGAAAGGTTTCATTAGTTCCTTGCACTACATTTTCCCCTAAATCTCTTATGTTTGCTTTTCTTCATTCTGTCTCTATCCACAAGCACAGCCTGCTCCTCTTCTCCTGTGTAAACAGCTCAGCAGCATCATGTGAGCTTGTGAGAAAGGTGCCAGGCCCTCATTAGTGACAACCACAAAGTCTCCAAGGCAGAGACTTAAACCCAAAGTGTTGTGCCAAAGCACAGGATTTCACCAGCTCACAAGACCTGCAATTTACTGAATTATCTAAATTCCTCTATCACCTGACTGAAGCCTTCTCTTTTGTTGTAAGAACTCCAGCAGAGAAAGGAACTGTGCTGATGTCCTCTGCAAGAATCCTTTAATTGTGAACAGGGAGGCCATAAAATACATAAAATAATCACTTCATTTCGACCACAAATATTAGAATTGAGTAGGCTCTTTCAAGGCCTTCATAGGAGTTTTAATTAAAATAAAGCTAGCAATGTTGTTTGCCTTTTTGACTGTCACAATGAGGGATCAGTTTGTGGTTGATTTTACAGCATAATCAGGCACCTTAGAGTCAAGTTGCAACACATATAATTTACCTGTGTGTCTCTACAAATATAAAGCAGTGAAAACACAAATTTGATCTCATTCCTCTTTTCTTCTTATTTTTCACCCCTGAAAAACTATAAGACTTTGGCAAATGCTGACAAGAAATTATGAGAGTCCTCTAAGAAGTATTAAACAACACAGTACCCACTCCAAATCCTGTAAGGCTTTTGCATTTAAACCTATTTATTGTATGCTAGATTTCAAGATGGAATTTGGTATAAAATTTTATCTTTTAAACATCAAAGGACATTATCATTAGAAAAATAGCCCATTTAATTTTTAAAGTGCTTGGTGGAGTACTAATGGCATCCTACCACAGGAAAAAAAGAAACTGTATTTTTCTCTTTTAACCTCAGATTCCCCAAGCTCAGAAACATTACTGAGAACATTTCCACACTTAATGGTTTTAAGAAAAAAATAAAATTTTATTTCAGCTGAACACTACAACACTATTTTAGCCGAAATTATATTATTTTTTTAAAACCCTTTGGCCCTTTGAGGATGTTTTTTTTTTATCCTGGATATAAATCATAATCTATATGATATTGTGTATTGTTGCTATATATATATATACAGAGAAAGAAAATATCTCTATTTGGTTTGCACAGTAAGGTTTTGGTAGCAAGTTATTCTATTTGGGTGGCTTCTTTGAGACACTTCTAGAGAAGCTTTCCCACATCCTACAGCCAACACCAGGCAGCTTCAAGATGCCCTGCAGCCCTGCAGACACCAAGGTCAGTGCAGAAGGAGGGGCAGGAGATGCTCCAAGTGCCAGAGCAGAGATTCCCCTGCAGCCCCCAGTGCAGCCCATGGAGAGGCAGCTGTGCCCCTGCAGCCCATGGATGTCCAGGATGGAGCAGAGATGCCCCTGCACTGTTCTCTTTTTAATACTTTGGTATTTTTGGTCCCTGAATTTACTAAATCACTCCAAAAGATGCTAAAAATTATTATTTTTGCAAATCTCTTTTCACTGTCTGTTTCAATGAAGAGAAATTTTCTGCTTAAGTAAAAGCTTTCAGACTATGAAGCAGAAGAATTTTTGCCGTTCTACCTAAGCCATGTCTTTTAGGTCAGATTGTTTGTACTGCAAGATCTAGTGCAGGTCTACTTCACCATTAGCATAGGAAGATTACCTAAATTATTAAAAAACCTAAACAGACACTACTTTTTTGCATAAGATACTTATAAGATCTTTAAAGAGACCAAAATATTTTAACTTCAGCAGCCTGATCAATTTGAGTTTTAGAAAATCACCTTCTTAATCTCTTAGTTTCCAAGCAAACTGAAGATAATAATAACATCTCCTTCAAAAGAGTACCTAAAGATTAGTTAAGCATTACATAATCCATCACATTAAAATTATTTCCAGGTCCCTTTGATGATTCATGCCTCCTACCTGACGCCATGTCTTCCCACAGTCAGATGTTATGTACATCTCTTCTTTATACTCAACCAGCTGGGACCCCAGGTTACCTGTCACAAAAAAGGAGAAAACAAGGGTTGCATCCACATGAGCAAGAGAGATTGGACCTAGTCCTGATGCCAGTCCGAGAAAGAAGTTTCCAGGTCAGAACAAGAACTAAACACTTTTGAACAGGCTTACTTCATTTCTGGTAGAACCACCAAAATCCTCTAAAAACACATATGTACAATTTCAGAGTCTTCCTTTCCATTGCTAGGTTTTCTATAGGTAGAAGCAATGAGGCTTTATTCTAATACCAAATGCAGAAGTCAGACCAATGTTTTAGTTCTGTTGCTGCATGCTGAAAAATTATTATGAAACAACATGCATTTAAGTTGTAAGTATAAAACATCCATAAACTCAGAAGCTTTAATCTTAACCTTAATCATACTTTGTGAAGTTACTCATATTGAACCCAAACTGTTAAAATGAAATATTTAATCTTTAAGACTTGATGAAGCTCTAGCTAGACTAGAATCTGGTGAAACATGCAACATGAAAAGAGGGGACAGGGATTTTTAAAAAGAGCAAATACAAAAGAATTGAAAGCAGAATTATTTGATTTACCTAAATACTAACCAGAAAGTTACTGAACATTTTGGCAAATAGCACTGAGGAGAATTCAGGTCCCAGCAAAGTCAACAGAAGTGATGAACTTGGGGAAGATGATAGCAGATGCAGAGATCTCCATATTTTAACATGCAGTATTTCAAACAGCAAATTATTAAGCCACCAGGCAGCTTAGTGTTCTAGGGGAGAATCATTCATTGCACAATATTCCTTTTAAATGATATCCTCCTGGGAGATTTTGACTTAAATATATGGTTTACATGTTTTCACAGTAGAAATAAGATGAAAATTATCAGATCCTCTTAAGCAGAAGAGACAGTGAAAGAAAACACTTGAGATTAGAATAGCACTATGAAATTTCACTTGTGCTTTATATAAATAGCTGGTTTTTAACCACTAAACCAGATCTGTTTATGCAGAGAGGTTTATGCTGAAATGTTCCCAAGAGGAGCAACAGCACCCACTGCCCAAAATACACACTCTATTTGGACCATCAAGGTTGCAAGTGCTCCACTCTTTAAAAGGAAACTCTACATCATTTAACCCTAAATACATCCTGGATGGGATTGGAATATTTACATTGAATCAGGGAATTTATAGGAGTCAGTTAATTCCTTTACATTGCATGTAACAGTTCAGAAGATGCCACTTCCTATTCTTGGGCTTTTCTTGGGTTTTCATCTTTCCATTTCATCTCATTTATCAGATAATTCAGCAAGATTTAGTTGGTCATAGAATCATAGAATATGTTGAGTTGGAAGGGACCCATTGAGATCAGTGAATCCAATTCCTGGCCCTGCACAGGACACCCCAAGAGTCACACCCTGTGCCTGAGAGCATTGTCCAAATGCTTCCTGAGCTCTGTCAGGCTGGTGCTGAGACCCTTTCCCTGGGAAGCTGTGCCAGTGCCCAGCCACCCTCTGGGTGAAGAACATTTTCCTGACATCCAACCTACACCTCCCATGAATATAACCAAATTAAATAGTTCCGAAAGGAAAGCTTCACACATGAATTTGGTTATACTTTCTCCCAAAATACAGCTTTATGATTAATCTGATCACTAGAAGGAAATATGAATGAGAAATCACCTTCTCAGGGCTGAAGAAAGGGAAGAAAGATTTGATTAACTGTGTATACAAAATACATTTCTTTTGCTATTCTCTCCTCTGTTATACTTTTCACTGCTATATCACCCATGAATGGATATGTTCTTGTGCTTCTACAGGTAATCACAGAATATTTTCTATAGGACAGCTGAAAACAGAAATATTTATTTGTTTCCTAGAATTTAATATACTGCTGTCAGTCTACACTCTTCTTTACACAGAGAACTTTAATGAATGCAGTGTTAGTTCTGCTCCTGAATAAATGCTGTTTACTCCTTTTCACCACTTACTGAGTTCTACTTGAGTAGGTCTTTATTTTGAGCATTGCTAGGGATCTGCACTTTAAAGAATTCAGCGGTAAATTGCCTTGGTAATGGAAAATTAGTCTGTAAACTAAACAGCATTTACTTGTGCTTCATTAAAAAGCCTTTTCTATCCAGCTGATTTAGTAATGATATTCACAACAGTGTTGTAATTGCATCTCTGTCAAGAGACAGACATGACTTCTAATTCTGATTTTACCTTTATTGTCTTTTCTTGGTAAAAGAGCAAAAGGAGTTGGTGGGCTCAGTTATAATTCCAGAGACTTTTCATTCTGCCTAAAACACAACTGATGCCAGCAGGAACAGAATCTGGGACACTGTTTAGGGAAACAGGACTTCAGTGATGTTTGACCTTTGAAAACAGTCCATGCATGGGCCAAGGGTGGAAGCCCAGAAGTGGCACATGCAGGACCTGCTGATTGCTGACACAATGTTTAATTGTCTCATTACTGAAGGCTGTAATTTTCATTACTTCCAGATATTTTGGGACACACAATTATATGACATAATTTTGCAAACTTTGTAAAATGAAGTCTTCAAACATAAAAAAAAAAAAAATAAAACACCTTTCTGTAAGGAAGAATAAAACTTATCAGTGCAGTTGGAGTTTGCTCTGTGGGTCCTGCAGACCATGACTTGCTGAAAAAGAGCATCAGTGGATTCAGAAAGTAAAAGCAAGTGAGGCCAAAAGAAAGGAAGCTGCAGCACCAGGGGAGGCAGGCAGGCTCCTGCAATGTGCAGTGGGAAGCACCCATGCAACCAAATCTGAGATGTGACAGACAGAAGGAAATTTCCACAGGAACACATAGTGATGCACAAGGTTTATAAGCCACAGAAAAGCCACTCTGAAAGCTGTTAGCCTGACAAAGCAGAACTGGAACAAAACCAAATCCTTCAAAGATCTAAGTGAACTCCCCCTACTTTTACTAGTAAACCTTTCTATTCAACATGTGATACAAGTGTTATGAGTTTTCTCTAATTAAATAGTTACATTGTTTTAGCTTTATTCTTCAATATGCTAATAAAAAAATAACTTCAAAAATTTGGAGCATTTTGTTCTTCTTGAAATTTAAAATAAGGTGCATAATTTTAGGCTCCAGCTACCTTGCAGAGTGTTGTGTCCTGGATAAGGCAGCTAATTTAACACAGTGTGTGTAATGGCACCCCATAAACCCCTTTACAGCAGCTCCAATTGGCATCAAATGAAATGCAAAACACCCTGACATTAATAACACTGCAAACAAACAACTACAAAGCCACAGCAGCACTCAAAGCACTGAACCTTTCCATGACATATCTGAGGAACATTATAAAACATATTTGTGGTTAAGTGTGGCAGCCAATAACATGTGAGCACAACTGATATTGTGATGAAGTGACACAAGAAGGTGAGAAAAAAACAAGTATGCTCAGCCCAAGACTGGAAGCCAACAATGTTAAAGCACCATTCCCACCATGTCCTGAAGTGTTTGGACTATACCATACCCCCCAAATATCAGTGTAATACTTTGGTGGGCCACACCAAAATCTGTTCTTATTACAGCTGTAAATATCTGCAGTAACTCCTCAGGTGTGCCACTACAGAACAACAGAAACTTTTCTATCATTTTAGTGGGTCTGTGTTAGATCTCAAAATCTGTCTGGGGGAACAAGTAAATGTAATTTAATACACTGAAGGCAACTCAAGTTCATACTAAAAAAAGTTACTGCAACTGGAAGGGTAATCAGCTGCAGGCATTTGGTGTTTGGGCTGTGGTACAGTTAATTTTCTTCACAGCACCTGGTACAGGGCTGTATTTTGGACTTGTACTGAAAAGGGTGTTAATGACAATACAAAGACTTTTTTCAGTTCTGCTGGGCAGTGCTTACACAGAGTCAAGGCATTTTCTGCTCCTCACCCCACTCCACCAGTGAGGAGGCAGGGGCTGCACAAGGAATTGGAAATGGGCACAGCTAGGACAACTGACCCTGGGGGTATTCCAGGCCCTATGTCACATGGTTCAGCAATAAACTGGGGGAGAGGTTGGTGCAGGGGCAGTGCTCAGGGACAGGCTGGCACCAGGTGGTTGGAGGTGAGCAACTGTTTTAATTTCATTCATTTCATCACTTCTCTTCCTTGGGTTTCATTTCTCTCTGTCCATTTTATTTTCATTAAAATTATTATTATTATTGTTATCATCATCATAATCATCATCGTTATTATTATCATTATTATTATTATATTTCAGTTATTAAGCTGTTCTTATCTCAGTCCATGAATTTCCTTGCCTTTACCCTCAAATTTCTTCCCCCCATCCTTCTGGAGGGAAAGTGAGCAAGGAGATATGTGATGCTGAGCTGCTGGCTGGACTTAAACCATGCCAAGGCTATATTAGCCACAGTTACAAATGGTACCATTCTAACATGACTTCTGATCTGAGTGCCCTGAAAACTCCTATGACACATGACACAGAGTGTTTGCCATCCAGTGTCATGAAGTTTTGTTGGTAATACAGAAATTTCTAGGGTTTTTTTACAATATTTTGTATTCTTTTTGTAACTAAATGCCTAGGAGATTATAATACACCTGAATTGTCCTTAAACACTCTGCCAAAGGTTTTTGTCATCAACACAGCCAGGATACTGTGCTAGATGGACTCAGCCTGAGTCAGTTTTGCTCTGCTTCTATTTAAGGAGCAAAGGAAAACGTTTTGACATGCATTTTCGCTTTTTGATTAAGAATAGCCATTTTTCAATTCCATTACTTGCATTCTTAGAAACCTTTTCAAACTGTGTTTTGGGATACATGAAATCTTCTTCTGTTTCTTCACTTGTCCTGAGTAAAGCCTGATTTTAAGTAACTGCATAAAATCACATGTTCCATCCTTGCAAGAGTGTCAGTACCAAAAACTGGGATACAGAGGCACTAACTACTGTTCAACACACTTCTCCAAGCTTTCTGAAACTCTGCAGGTGACAGTTTAGCAGCTGGTAGCACAGGGATGTAAAAGAAAGCAATGTTTTCCAGTGATGTCTGGTGGCCAGCAAAGTTCTCTGGAAAGGTGGCATAGCTGTGAGAAACACAGCTCTCAATACAAGTCTCCAGAGTTGGGCATTTTGGCAGGTTCTTCCTGGGTCACAAAATATATGGAAGACTACTTAATTTAAAATTTACCATCAATTTATATGTTTTAAGTGCTAGTTATCGCTGTGTTTACCCATATTTTTGTGACTTTGGACATGTTTACAGTAAAAATAAATAATCCCCATATGCAAAGCTTAGATAATCCTTCTAATATGGAAAATCTTTTCCAGTCACTTAAATTTAGCATACAGGCAAACACCTACTCCAAAAAGAGAGATGTGCCTTGCCTGGATTACTGGTAATTAATACAGTTGTAACATGTCTTTGGGCCATGCACAATAAGTTAAAATTTCATGGTTTGCAGTCTTGTAGTCACAGTATAGAACAAATATATATACAACCAATTTGTATTTAAATCTCCCAGACAAACAGTTTTGCCTGGCAAGCTGAAGACATGCTCAGATGAGGGAGTGGGGAATGAGAAGTGAGGAATATAAACCAAAATTTAGAGGAATTTCAGGATGTTTGCTCCATAATGTACTAGGAAACACTCAATCATCTCCCTGTTCCCTTATCCTTTTTTTTATAAAGGCATCCTAGTATGCTGCTTCTGTGAAAAATGACAGACATTCATCACAATGTGTGCAATTATATTTGGTCCTGATATGACAAAAAGTAAACAGAACTTTTCCAACACTTCCTCAATTTGTTTGAATGTGTAGAATTTACTGCTTGCTTGATTTGCCATCTGGATTGAAAGCTAAAGAGGCAATTATTGTAAACTAGCACCTGAAAAAGCTACACTTCTCTAAACATTTTTCATAGAAAAGTCCTTAGCAAGTTTATAGTAAAAATTTACACATCAATTGACACACATTTCATAGCTGATGCTGTGAGAAATAGAAGTTGTTGCCAAGATTAAAATGCACAAAAATCAAATGTAAATGCAAAATCCTATTGCATTTCTTAAAGAGAGCAAAGCAGTTATTTAAAACACCACTTTTGTATGCAGCTAGAAAATTTAATATTCTGTCTGAACAATTTATAAATAGGCATAAGTTAAAAATATGCATTCCTGAGAACTATTTATGCAAGTTTAACAGACTGGGATTTTTATTTGTAAACATTTGTTTAAAAGGATGCAATTTTAACATCTTATTAAAGATGTTAAATTTTCCCAATTTTCTAGGTGTTAATGCAGTTCACCATATAATTATTCCTTTTTAAAATTAAAACAATATTCAGTAGTCTCTGATCTCTGATTTTTCCGGCATTTTCCATATCAAAATTGTACTTAACCCCTAGAATAGCTTTTCCATTACCACAAGCAACTGTGTTGGATAAGCTTCCTAGAAAGAAGCCAAAATTCACTTTTTAAAGGGATTTTTTTTTTTTTTTAAATTTTGATCAATAGGGTCCTTATGCTTAGAAATCATATTTCTAGTTCTTTTGCACTTGTTTACATCACTTGTTTCTACCCCGTGGTTACAATTCCAGGAAAAAAAACCAAACATATTCTATATAGTCCTTTAGTTTTTCAGCTAATGGGGGTTTTCTTGCAAATATTCTCTATTTCCCTCAAGTGCCAAAGAGGCCTTATTAGCACCTGCTCACTGGTCCTGAAAATTGATTATCAGAATTGTACACAGTCGTATTCATAATGTCACTGTACAATATTTTGCTAGAGTATTAATATTTCCCTCTCTCTGTTCCCAATTATTTACCTATTTCATCCTGAGAATAATTTTACTTTTTACAGCACAAGGCACTGATGATTCCTAGACATGCTCTGATCAACTGACATTCATGGATCTTTATCCTCTTCAGTCATTTCCAGAGGATGTGCTCTCCCTAAGTCTAACAGTAAAATTCCAATAGTGTGTGATGTGGCCCAAATAATCTGATTCCTGGATGTACTAAGAACCTAATACTTATGTTGATTTGTATAGGATTATCAGTTTCAAGGATCAGGCCAAAGGAAATTCAAGTTCACTCTATGTAAAGTATTTCTGATAAGAAGTGTAAGTTTACAAGGGTATCAGGTTTGTCAGATAAGACTCAACACATGCACTGAATCCAGATGACCTGGGCATCCAAATAATGTAAATGCAAGTCAAAATCTGAGTTGATTCAGGTCATCTTTTGGCAAGGTGATATAGTTGCTCTACAGAATTTTTAAAGTTCCAAAATAGACATCTTTGCTCTCATTTCAGCTACAGAAGCTTTTCTTCTACCAGAAAAAGGACACACTGCACTCTCTTGGACAAATTTTTCCCACTTTCACACCACCCCTCCCAGTTTTTAGGTCTCTAAAAGCAAGGTGGCTTGCAACTGAGCAAGGGTGCCTTCTACCATCCCCATTACATTGCTGGTTGCTCCACAAGCAAGACTAATTTAACATTTTAGTTCGGTGCTTCATGATATCAGGATGTTATCAAAACCACTCCCTCCTGATCACATTGAGGAAAGCTGTTGACAAGTTCTCTACCTGGCAGAGTAAGACAATGTCACAGTGGTACAATGTCACCCCATTCTAGAAAGGAATTGAGGGCAAAACACTCTTCTACAATCTGCCCTCCCTAATGTCATCTCAGAGAACAGTACACTTAAAAAAATCTACAAACCCCAAACAAAAAAAAACAACCCAACATCCCAACAAATAGGTGTTCAACACATCAGAGTCTAGTGCAAAGAGAAAGAAAAATTAAATAGGAATAATCAACTAATTAAATCTCACTGCTTAATTTACTACAGGAAGGCATTTAAGTATGATATGATGAGGCTAAAATAGAGAGTGTATGTTTTGAGTGCTTTCATGAAAAAATGAGACATTTGAAATGGAAGATTTTTTTGAAACATTTGAATTCTTAAAGATTGACCTGAAGACATATTAGGAATCTGTCTGCAAGGGCACTGCATAAATTCTTAGTCTCATTTGTACCAATAAAAACCTAGCAGCATTTCAGCAGGTAGGTTGTCTCCAGTAAAATACTTTAAACTCTCTTTGAATTACAGAAAAACTTGAAGTCTTCAATTATATTGAACATTACCATACTGGCAGCTGTCCTTCTCTTTAAACAGCAAATATTCTCACCTTGACATTCTCAGGAAACTTTCAACTTAGTCTCTGTTTGTCAGAGACTAGTGTAAGATAAAGTAGAAGCCATTATTCATTAAAAACAGATATACTTTTATGAAAAGAGAAGCCTACATGTGTGTATTTCACCTGAACATTAACCATAACATAGGAATAGGAATAAAATATAATATTTTTAAAAGCTTTTAGAATCATAAACATTTAGACAATTTTGAAACAAAGAAACAGAAATTAAATAAAATTAATAGATGGATTACAAAGATACAAATCAAAACTGAATTATGTGAATATTTTTCTTGATGAGTGCTCAACACTGCAATGAAATTTCCTTTATTAAATTCCACTTCATAGTGACATGACTCCATATGTAAGTTATAATGGAGAAGCCACACCCAGCATTGTTCCCAACACAGCCACGCATTTGCCTCTTTTAATCCATCTCTTTAGGCAGAAAGGAATTGATAAAAATTACAAGACAAATTATCTATATCCAGCTGAAAGAACAAAGGTTTGATCACTGTTTTACTGGGTTATTCATGATGCCGAAGGGCCTAAAAATTATTTCCAGAGAAAAAGAAAGCAGGACCTGTCCTTCAGCCACCACCACACCTCCCCAGCACCCTAATGGGGAAGGAGGTACTGCAGAGCACAGCAGAGCATGGTGTGCCCAGGTGACTGATCCAGCTCTGCCTGAGAAGACACAGCTCTGGGCCTTCCACCAATTTATATTGAATTGTTTGATCAAAAGATTCCATAAAGGATTATCCTTCAGGAAAGCCTTATTGTGGCAAAGTTTGTAGCATGGCATTCTCACCAATCCAAAGACTAGATCTTCAAAGAACCCCTGCCACATTTCATGCCTTAAAAAGCAAGTCATGCACTCACCTGCCCCCATGATGAGCCCTGGAGCAGTGTCCTTGGTGTGCACTGTGCCTGACACATAGGGATTGTCTGCCCACCGCAGATGGAGGTGAAGGAAACAGTCAGGCTTGGGGGGAAGAGACAGAGGACACGTGTAAAAATCAGTTATGCTCCAACAGTAAGTGAAAGCCCAGACTAGGAGCAGCTTCTGCAATGTATGTCTTCATAAAGAAAAAGAATGGCTGCTTCCCATGGAGCCAAATTCCAGCCTGAAGTATCAGTCCTCACTTTATAACAAGAATCTCTGGTGATGTCTGCATAATGTGCCACTAACTCAACAAAAAGATTTCCAAACTCAGAAGTCAGCATTATTATATAAACCCCCTTCTGACAGAGGTAAATCTTAAAATTATGATTAAAAACAACTCTTTGGGCTCAAATGCCTTTTTTAGTAAGAAAAAGTGGCATGAATAATAGCATAATGACTTCAGGACACATCATGCCTCCTTGCTAAGCAGCTTACTGCCTCTTGGCCTTGGTGCAGTGCACTCCAAGGTCATATTGCTCACAGCAATGTGACCAGGAGCTTTACCAGGAGCCAGCTGCCAGCACCACCAGGGAGCTGCTGCCACTGCAATCACCCCACTCATCTCAGACTGATCTGCACCAGACCCTGCAGGTGGAACCCTGCAGCACAGCCAGGAACTCTTCAAAAGGGAGCCAGCAGCTCCAGCCTTCCACTTCTGCATGTGGAGAGGGAGTAAAGGGAGCCCTTCCATTTCTGGCAGTGGCAGGACTACAAGCATTTATTTTGCCCACCAATGCAGAGCTCTGAGTCCCCAGGAGCAGAGGGTCAGTGAGAAAAATACAAGGTTTTCAGTACATCCTTGCAAATAACTAAATACTATGGGCACTTGGGACATCTAAACAAACAGAAATAATATCTTACAAAGAGAAAGGAATAGTTTATGCAAGCTACTGTGGTATTTATTTTCAAGCAACTGTCAGAGGTTCCCTTTAACAGGGAACCAAGGGTTACCTTGGTTTATTAGGAAACAAAAATACAAAGAGATGGAAAGAGAAAAATTATTGGTAATCTCTGTTTTATGATGTGCCCCATATATCCAGACACAAATGACTGTCATGATTATTCTGAACTGGGTTGTGTGGTTGACACACAAGAAATGTGTCCTTTTTGTGTCAGAGTGATCTCAAATACAAAATGCAGTGCACAGAAAGCCCTGACTACCCACTCTGTACAATGACTGGACTAAGAGCCTGTGGAACCAGAGTTCATGCAATGCAAGTACATTTGCCTGCTAGTTTGGCTGGCAAACTCAGCATAAAGCTCTTGGGCTGCTGGAACTACTGCACATCCTACCATGCAAATAACTCTTGCAGACTTTAGAGGGAGGATACACCAAAAGGAGCCACTTACAGGTTTGCAGTTGGTTGGTTTGCCATTCATATCAATGTCTGGAGGGGTTAGGAAATCCCAGTCACGGCCTTTGTTGTAGGTTATCAGAGTTGTAACTTTCCCATCAATTTTCTGGTTGGCCAAAAAGACTCCTTTTACACCTCTGACCTGAAACATAGAGAAGAAAATGTAGTATCCAGCACATACACATTTTTTTCAACAAGGATTATCCCTGATTAACTGTTCTTTTGTGGCTCTGAACTGTGTATCTCAGGTAGTTTCTCCTGGAAACTAAAAGGAAAGTGGATGATACATTAAAAAAAATATGAGGAAGGCAAAAAGATAAGAGGAAAGGGAGAAAGGGGGAAGGCAAGGACAATTACAAACTGATTTTTATTTCTAAATGTATTTGAAAATGATATGCAGTTCTCTCCATGTCAAAAGGCTAATCAAATTACATGTTTAATATAGCAAAACATAATAGTTTATATAGCAAAATATAAAAATCATGATAGCATGGCCTCACCATTAAAATTTCCCATCTGCATTTCTTTAAATATGAACATCTTTAAAATGCTATTCTACAAATTGTGTAAGCAATTTTAAATAACCATCTAACTTCTACACTGAATTTCTATGCCCATATCATATAAATATCACAAATAGACTACAATCACACAAGACAGTATTATATCTTTTAAAATAACACTGGATTGGGAAGCACTTTTGTCCTTCACAGGAAATAAATACAGATGGATCATCTGAGGAAGAAACACTGAGGGCTGAATCACCCTCTCAAGCATCTGAAATTATTCCAGACTCCTGTTAGCCACCCTGCACCTGTTTAACCTCTAGAGAGAAAATAATAACAAAAAAATTACCCTTTTCTCTTGGGCTGTTATTTTATTTCATTTGTATTAGAAAATTATTACAACTCAAAATGTTAAAGTTAATGGGTATAATTTTAGAAGCAAACTGACAGTAATTATACATTAATATGTTTAGTTCTAGCCCTAACATTTATGTTATTAACATATTACTGTATATTCCACCTAAGGGCATGAGATGAGATCTTCTATCAAAAGTGAATGTTTCCTTAAGAGTGCTCTTGTTTCCATTGCCATTATTTATGAGACTTTCTGAATTTTTGAAAAATTCTGGATAACATATATAAACTGATAAACATTTCCAGCACAGTACAGCTTGCTCATCTCCTTGGGTGCTGACTCTTAACAAAACTGAACCATTCATTACAAATGAATGCACAAGACAATCAGATCTGTGAATGATCAGGAATATTTGCCTCCTGATAACAATGCACTTCTGAACTTTTATTTTTCAAATGAAATATTTACTGTTCCCTTCTTTTTCCAACTCCCATTTATTAACTCAATATAACATTCATTTAGCAGAAGTCTGCACTGAAGGTGAAAAGAAGGCATCCCCACCAGCAGCCTACAGATTTGATACTCACTGTTTATAAATATGGGAAGGATTTGATCCAAATCTACAGAGAATTAGAATGTTCTGCTGGTTATGGTAACAGCCTTGGAAATATATATATAAGTTTATATTAAAAAAACCCAACTGTATAAACATTTAAATACTCTCTCACAAGGTTCTTCTCCTATGCATATATGGTTGGGTTACTTATCCAGGATGCTGAAAGCTCAGAATCACCTCCAAGTCAAACATGCCATAAAAGTTAAATAATTTGCATTGCAGGTGAGAAAAGGAAAGGAAGGGAAAAAATTATGAACCTGCTTTCTTTAGTTTCAAAGTGTTTTAATCTTGCTGTGGATTTTTTACATAGTCTACCAGCTCAGCCATGAAAAGCCTGGCAGTTCAAATATTTACGTGGGAAGGCAGATTTGGGGTAAAATTTCTGTGTGTGCCTTTCTTCCAGTGAACACAATATTAAATATTTAAACAATAATTAGATCTGGGACTGCAATTGAGGTTTCCCTCTTCATTTTTGGATGGCAAAACCAGTGTTGCATCTTGATTATTTTTCTTTCTCTTTCCTCTTCCTACCTCCTTGTTTAATGAATATTTAATAATTTAATAATTCCATATAATCATCAAATGGGAGTCAGGCTAAAACTTTTCTCCACTCCCATCTCTAATCTAACCAAGCTCTAGGGTAACTTCTCCTCTGCAGAATATGGGACATAAGTGTTTGAATCTCTCAAACATTGAAAGGTTATGAAAACATTTTTTCCAGAGTCTCAGTTAACTTCTCTCACTGATGCTTTAAAAGATAAAACCCGACCAGCACTTCACAGCAGTTGTATTTTGAATGAAAAGCATAAATCCTGCTTGAAATAATAAATAGGTTTCAGGCATCTATCTTCAGAAAAGTTCAGAAATATCATGTTTGGAGTGATGCATTAGCCTAAAACCCAATAACTAACACAAAATTATGGTGTGTAAAAAAATGGCATCTTTAAAACATCCCACCCCTGCTGTAGCATTTTCCATTTCATTTATCCTGTGGCCTATACAAATACACACCTGACTCTGTAAATACTGGAAATCAAGTGTGTCAAATCTACCTCCTGGTTTAGACTGTGATGCCAAGGCACCCAAATTCTTCTGTACATTCTATTCCTTGACTTAGCTCCCTAATCTAAAATCGCAAGATAAGTATCTTTCCATCAAGAAAGGAAAAGATTCACATTAATAATAAGTTGCTATGGAAAAGAAGACATTTCAACATTGTGCAGTGCTCAGTTACTTTGATGAACAGTCCAGGAGCCACTCAAGGCAGCTGAACATGAGGAAATTCAAAGTACCCTTCTGCTGATTTTTTTGAACTTTGAGCTTAGTTCTCAGAGTACCTATTTTCTTAAACAGCTCAGGGCATAGCTATTCCCCAGTACACTTAGAAAAGCACTTTGTACCTTCTAAAATTATTTTCTGAGATTTTTCTGCTGTGACTTATTAATTACTCCTTGTTACATTTCTAATATTCCATCCCAACAATATTCTGTTTAGTTGTAGCAAGAAGCAAGTTCAGATGGTCCCACAGTGTTTATTAGCAGCAGTCGTAGAAATTAGAAAAATGTAGAAATTACTGCTATATAATATATGTTTGTGACTAAGATTTAAGTATGTACAATTTGGTGCTTGGGGGAAAAAGACATGAAGAAAGTGTACTGCAACTTGTGTAACTCATCTACATAAGGAGTCACAGCAGAAAGCAATGTAGAGGTATTGCATTAATATAACCATTCTGCAAATATGCCCATGTCAGATTTGTGACTCCTTCACACTGGCAGCACTTGATGCAATCTCAAGGACATGCTGCTTATATACAGCCACATCATTCAAGGGCATGCTCCTTTTGGATAGTCATTTAGTACTTAACCTTTATTTTTTTCTCTGCTTTAAATAAATATTTGGAAATTGTTCCCTTTTACATTGCAACTTGAGAAGAAATACAGTGTGAAAAAAGATAAAGCATATAAAAGAAAATGAATACAGACAGGCAGACACCTATTAAAAATTTTATAGCAGATGTACAAGTAAAAGATGAAGTGCAGTCAGCAGAAGATAACAAAGATGAACATTACAAATTTTAAGGAGAATTATGCACTGACAGAAAGAGAAATTTTCCACCACAGAGGACTCTGTTGTACTGAAGGTTCACCTTCCCAAAATGGGATACTTGCATTAAAATATCCAACAAAGAAAACCCAGATTAGACCAAAAAAATCCCATCTTCAAGGGCTGCAATATATGTTTCATTTATTAGCAATTCTATACTGAGTAAACAACCCACACTTTATGAGTACGTGGTCCCATTTTAGTAAACAAGATGAGCACTAATTATTTATCATGCAAGTTATCTGGAAACCATCAGTGCTCTCCCATAAAGCAACTCAATTTCAAAAGCAGCTTTAAAAATTGAATTGTATGGTTCCATGTGTATTTTCCTTATCATGTGTACATTTCATTTTTGATATAACCCTACAGATTGATCCAGCACACAATGAACTACTATTGCATTATCTAATATGCCCTTGGTAACATTGGGAAATTATGAAACAATCAGTGTAACTGAATTAAGTTAATAATTCTTGTAGACAAAATCATAGCCAGAGGCAGCATCTCTGTACAACTTATCTGAAATTACATACTACAGGTGATGCAAGGAGTAGAGATTGCACCTGCCTGCCTTTTAGCTTTGCTTGATCACAGGGGTGACCAAGAGTAAAATGCTGCAAACTAATGCTGTCAATAAATCACCCTGTGGGAACGTGGCTACACACAATGTGTACCTTCACCCATTAGGAAGCCTCATTTCTAAAAAAGTAGAGTCTAGAAAATAATCACTGGTAATGAGAGACCTTTTTGTTTTACTAGAGCCATTTAAAAAGAAAAAGCTAAAGAAAGATGGAGGAGATAAGGAGGAAGAAAACGCCATCATTTTTCCCCACCAAGAAGTGTCTAATTACAGCCAGTTAACAGGTCTGTCAGTGTGTGCCTTGTACCCAGAATTACTGCAAACCTTTGCCAAAGAATTCTGGTGCACCTTTAAAGTTTTGGATTGTTTTTTTTTTTAACACCAGGCAAATTACAGTGTAATGGGACAAACTGAGTCAGACCAAAGCTCTGCCAGTTTAATGTTCTGATAATGGCCAGAAAGAACAGAAACAGAGCAAACGTACACCTTATTACATTGAAATTCACTACATTGAAATTCCATTCCCTAAACAGGAATGGAACTGATAACAGTCTGTGATACTCTTCCAAAACACTATAACTTTTTATTTTGCCAAGTGCACTGATGTTAAAACACAAGATAGATTTGTTTACAGCCGAGTTTGTCTCACAGAAAATGCTGTTGGCACAAGACATGTACTGAAAGCAAGTAGGATTGCTGTCCAATATCTAATTTTGTTGGCTCTTAGCCTTTCAGAGCTGACAAAACCTAGCACATGGCTTGCAGGATTACTACTTAAAACTCTACTGGCTAAAAGATGTCGTGCTCTTAAGTCAGGAAATGCACCACTGAGTCACCTAGAAGAAAAAAGCTGTGCATAGACTGCTGCATAACTTTTTACTTCAATAATAAATTGTGCTTCAAAATTCACTTTTCAATACCTTAAAAAAAAAAACTTAGCAAGTTTTGGATTTGCACATCCATAGAACCCCATCCCAAGTACTTAGTTAGAGTGAACAACACATTAGTAGGGCAAGAGGGAAACATATAAGTAGTAACAATGTGCTACAAATAAGACAAAAATCCTAGACTTTTTACTTTTTTTAAATATAACTGTGAAAATACATTAATTTAAAATTAATTATACGGATCATTTTTAAAAATAGCCCTTCACACAGGCCACACATAATGGAAAATATAAAGATCTACCTCCAGAATGTCTATCAGGACATTCTCTTCTGGCTGCTTCGTGCTCCGGACGTTCTCCAGCAGGATGGAGTAATAAACACCTTGTGGGTCAGACTGGTACAGGTTGTATGTGTCTGTCTGGTACCACTCCTGTACAGCCACAAACACCTGGTTTTCATCTGTACTGATTATCTGTAAATCCTGCAGGAACATAAGATACATAATGACTAATTTTTTACATAATTTCTGTTTTACAAACAGTACATCGTTCAGGAGAGTTTAATACTGGGGGAGGGGAAACATCTAAATGTCTAAAAACAATAATCTCCCAACATAATACTAATCAGCATGCTACATCCCACTGCTACAAGGTGTTTCCTCACTGCCTTCTGACAGTGCAAACCACCTTAGAGAAGAAAAAAATAATAAATTTGCAATAGCTGAATCTGCTTCGATTTTAGCAGGAAATGACTTCTTGAAAGGAAAAATAAGGAAAGAAAAAAAAAACAAAAACCAAGTGACTGACTTTCCAAGATCTGGATAAGAGTCAATGGAAGACTGAAACAACACTAACAAAGGTAACATAAAAAAATAATCTTTAAGTAATAGAGAAATGAAAATTAGGTAAAAAAATAGCATAGCACAAAGAGAATCAGATATAATGTACAGCAGTTCACACAGGAATTAGCACTTATCATGCACACAGCTCATGTATTATAGTAGATTACATTAATTTGTCTATCTATGTCTACAGAACCACTTAGATATTCAACAGTGGTAACAGTATTCAACAATAGCAGTGTTCAGAATTCATTTCCCAAGAATTTCAGGCATGGCTATTGCTACAGCTTGCTTTCAGTTTTCCCAGCTTCTTCACTCCAAATGTCTCAGACAAATAAAGCACAGCTGGGGAAAATAATTTAACACTAATATTAAACAGAAGAAATAAATCAGGAAGGAGCAACACAACTAAGCTTAGGAAAGAGAATAAAGAGACATGAGTTTGCAACACGATGTGACAGCACAAAGGCAGATGTTGGGCTATGTAAGAAATGACAGCAAGTCACAGAGACTGAAAGCTTGTAAACTCTTCATGACCTTTGCACTTAACTGGGATACTGTATTCAGTCCTGGTCACCTTATTACTGGAAAAGTACTAAGGAAATGGAGTGAATATTAAACAAAGCTACAAGAATGTCAAGAGAATATAAATTTAGGATGAATTGTCTTAAACAACAACAACAACAACAAAAAAAAAAAAAAAAAAAAAAAAAAGAAAGAAATCAAGAAAACTATGTTTTAGAACTCAAGGAGACAAATAAACTGAATTTGTAAGAATCCAGTTAAGACTGAGGAAAGTGTGAGTGACAGAACAACACTCAGTACTCAGCAAAGCATGGCAGTCACACTGTAGGCAATATGCAGTGGCTGAGGCACTTAGATTAAAAAAAGATATGTGTAGAAGTAAAATAATGCAATGAAAAGATTTTTAATATGAACAGAGGAAGGTTATTAAATACTAATAATGAAGTTAAATTTAAAGTATTTTTGCACATGTGACATCTCAACACAAATGAATCCAAGTGAAATTTCCTATCAATGACAGCTCAATCCTGTTTCCAAAGAACATTTTCATTTGAACTTAGTAGTAAAGTAGATTTTTGTCTAGCATCCCAGGAACAGGTTTTTTTTTTGGTACTGACAATTACTCCAAAGCAGAGAGTCTGGCAGAAATGCCAGCAAAACACACAGCAACTGATCACAACAGTTCTTTTAAAAGCCTCTTTAGTGTACAGAATGTTTCATCTCCTGCCTTAACCCAGGGCAACATGAGGCTTGGTAGCCCACATTATACCACATGGAAAGTTCCCACGACTGTCTGATAATAAGGATGGAAGAGAAGCAGAATTAAAAGGAATAAAGAAACTTTTTTTTTTTTAATGTGAAAACCTCTAGAAAACCATTAATCTTCCAGGAAGCCAGGAGCTTACTGCAAAATTGGCATCTGCATTATTACAATAAAACATTTCTACAGTGCCACAGACAAATGCAAAACTGCAGGGAATGTAGGCAAGGCACTTTCCATGCCCCAGTGCTCTCCCACTCCATGTTTTCCCTGGTGAGGTGGCAGTGGTAGCAGGGGTGGCCCTTGGAGGCACAGGTAAGAGCTGAGGATGGGCTCAGCTCTGGATTTCCCATCCCAGGGTGGAGTAGGAGCAGCTGAGCCATCAGAAGCAAAGAGCCAAAACATGCAGTGCACAAGGACAGGGAGATTAATTTGGGGCAGGGGTCAGGTGAGGGAAAGAAGGGTTGGATGCAAATGTTTGCTCAGCAAATGAGAATTCACTTTTCTATTGGCAGTGGCTGTTACTAATAAAGATGTTTGTTCACTCAGGCTGCTGGTTGGCAACTTTGCTGAGGCAAGAGCTTAGCAGATCCTGGTCTTAGCAAGTGAAATTACCCTTGCACTGCCTTGAACTTTGTTCCTTCCTTTAAGGATTTACACTTTCAGATTTCCAGTTCAGACTTACAGCTATTTTCCTTTCACAGTGATTTCTTTCCCTTCAAGAAACAAATCAGTCCTTCTGTTATACGACCTTGCAACAGCCCTGTGCAGCATTTCCTGCCCAGTGCTTTCTGATACAATCCTTTGGGAAAAGCAATTGACAATGTCAGGAAAACTGCAAATTTCATGCCCAATTCTTCAACTCATCTTTCAAAATCCTGCATGATACAAACTGCTGAAAATCTAGTTAAAAAGGTAAATGTTCATGTCACTCTTGTAGTATTCCTATACTGAAAGGTGAATTTAAAAAGAAGAAATTAATTGCCAAATGCAGGGGATGGGTTGTCAGGAGGACAAGTTCATTCCTTCATCCCACCTACCACTGCTCAAGAGGTGAGAAGCTCATGGAGAGGAGACATCAGCAAATATTGCCAGACAGAACCTACTGTCTGTCACCTAAGAGTTAATAAGAAGGATGCCTGAGGAAAAAAAAATCTTGATGGAGGGAATGCACGTTTTTACTGCTTTATCTAATTCATGGACACACATATAACATAGGCTGTAACCTCAGCAGATCCTATAAGAAAAGCATTTATTCTTTTATGATTTCACGCTTGGACTACAGCAATTGCCTTCTTGCTGGTCCTCCTGCTTTATCTCTCTCTACATCCTGCAGGCTACTCAAAGTGCCATTGATCATCTCATTTTTCTGTAATTATGCCATTCACACACAATTTATTCAAATTAATTTATAAAAACCTTTATTGATGCTAGAGATCTGCAGGGTTTGGAACATTTTTTATTGTCTCTATTCAGATTTTTGGTATATCAAGGCTGTATTTTCATATTCACTCAGTATTTAAGATCTTGTGGCTTTCTTTCACTTCCATGCTTAAATGGGAGTCCATGCCCTTCCAGATGTCCCAAGGCAGAACTTTCTCCCCAGTTTGCCATAGCCACCATGCTGTTTCCTCTGTGGTGTGCTCATTTTTCCATGGACATCCTTCTCTTATCTCTGCTACTTTACTTTTTCCCTCTCAAGTCTGCCATGCCTGCTCTGTTCTATCTCTTGCTGACTCAAGTATCCATGCTCTTGCTATTTTCACTTTCCTCTTTCTCTCTTTGTTTTTGCAAAGCTCACCACTGTCAGTTAGTATCAGCCCTAGACTGTGATTCCCAAATACCAGCACTCTCCCTTTATCTCCTCTTCCTAGGTTGTAAGTTTTTGCACAGTTCTGAGGTTCTATGAGCCCCATGAGGTTTCTCTGTTCAGTTTACTAAGGTGCTCCTTGTGCCCTGTATTTTGCAGATTCCTTTGTTACAATTTTTCCTTCATCCTTCCCTCTTCACTGGGACATGTTACACCACACTAAACACAGAAATCTGTATATTTATCACTAAAAATCTGTGAAACTACTCATAGGTCCAAGGCAGTGAACCAGCCCATGGAATTAGAATTATGGACAGCTGGAGATCTGTGGAATCAGAATTACTTTTCTATAAAAAGTGCTAAATGAATCCTGATCAAAGACTTCATATTAAAATTTGGCATGATTGAGTTAGGCATGCAGTGAGAGGTCATGTCACTCCTGCTCTCTCAGAGACTTGTAAGCTGCTATGTTTGCACTACATCAATAACAGAAAACATAATTAGCAAACAAATAACACAAAAACAGTTTCAAAGTGACATCCAAAATAATTAGGCATTTACAGAAGGCCAACTTGTGCCAAAAAGATGAGCACCACTTCAAAGAAACTCCATATGACATGGACAGACAGAGTCTGATAAATAAATGAGTCTGAGGGTGCTCACAAGGCATTGAAAGAAGTGTGCAAGTTCAGCCACGACCTGGAACACAAGCATCCAAAAACTTTTCCAGCAAGTACAGACACAATCAATTATTTCTTCTTGAAAGAACTGCTTAAGAATTATTTCTTTACTTCTAACACAGAGATAACAACGTGATCAGTCTTTCCATAATTAATTACCTGCTTTTAATGTAGTCAAGTCTTTTATCACATAAAGCTGAATGAACACCCAATCAAAAGTTGGTCCAAACAGCCCAAAGCTATTAAACAGTTGGGATATGGGGGGGAGGGGAGGAGTTGTGGATAGCAGGAAAGAAGGAAAGAAGTTTAAAGGAGAAAGGGAAGAGAAATGAGTTGTTTGCATTTTATACAGTCACATGACATCTACATTCAGTAACTGATGAGCCTATAAGTCTACAAATACTTTACAGAATTTTATACTCAAGAAATGTTCAGTATGGTTTACCCTGTGATAAGAAACTCTGACACAAATAAGTACAATTACAGCTTGAAGATAGAAGGCTATAAAAGATGACATAGATTGTAGAGCCTGTCTGTGCTCGTTTTTCTACAATGTACTGATGGCACAGAAAGTATAATTCAGTGAAAATACTGTAGTATATTGATACACAGGCAGGACTGTGCTGCTTCAGTCCATAAGGCATATAAAAGAGAACCTCAAAATTCTTGGATTTCAAATCTTCCAATTTTTGGTCATATGCCAGAATTTTGCCCCTTTGCAATCTTTCAGTGCTGTGGTTGAGCAAAATGTTAACAAGAAATAAGGAATGTATTAAACAGAGAATTGTGAGGAGTAAATGTATCAGTAGTGGAACAGATGTAAGCACTCAAGGCTCTGTAGTCTGTCCTGACCTCCAGATGTACCACATTTATACCCCTGTAATCTCACAGGCACAATCAAGGTAACTGGATGGCACATATCCCAAAGATAATCCTCCTAATCTTCCTTGCCTGGCCGAGTTAAAAAAGTTCATGGAGAGAAATCAATAAGTTGCACAGCGAAGAAAAGAACAGTTCCTTGAATCCTCCTCAGATGGATTTGTGCAAGCAGCAGGTCAGACAGCTGCTATAGCTCAGGTTCACTGGCTGCTGTGGGAAAGGAGTATTTCCCCTGCATCAAATGCCACTGCTACCTGCATTTCTACTTTGTTCCCTTTTTTCCTTTGCTCAACAGCCACTTCAGCCTTTCCAGAAGAATGGGGCTGCAGCTGAAATTGCTCTTCTGCCTGGTGCAGGGGAACAACCTCAGCCAAAGCATCCCAGGGTGGTGAGTGGCAGAGGTGCTGAAGGGCCTTCCCAAGTGGAACAACAATTATTGGGAGACTAAGAGCCTTGCTAAATGAACTGTCATAGACTCCACAGTTTGCAATGCACCCATTAGGCAGCCAAATCCTTAGAGAACATCACATGAAAGGGCTGCAGGAACCTTCCATCATTTTTGCTGCAAATGGATAGGCCCATTTAAGGATCATTTTATTTCTATTATTGAATGATATAGACAATTTCAGAAGTCTATTGTTAAAACAGTGATGTATATTCAGACTCAGGCAAGGAAGAGGTGGGCATTCTTTGAGGTGAATTGGTCATAATCAAACAAAAAGAATGCATGTATCTGATAAAAGATGTCTATAGGAGATTCATATTACCATGACTAAAGTACAGACTTCAACCTATTTCTAAGGCAATGGGATTTTTATTTCTTTTGGTTTTTTTTTTTTTGCTCCTCCCCTATACATCCATGTATCTTGGTTACCTGAAAGTTTTACATTATTGCCTATTTCACAAGATTGAAAACACGTACAGAGATTGAAAAAGATGAAAGAAGCATTTTCCACACCATATCTTTTCAGAACTAAACTTTCCCAATTGCAGCAGGATACAACAGACAATAGAGCTCTTGCATCATTAGGATTTTGTAGGAAGCATGAATGCATGCAGAATCAATCAATGCCTTGTATCAGTTCTTAAAAGGAGACCATTGTCAATGGAATTTATTTAAGAGAGATGGGAAGAGGATGCAGAATAATTAAATTATTCCAAATTGCAGTAGTAAAATTGCTGTAATTTGTAGCAGTTTCCTTGGCTTAGTAAAAAATTTAGTTAATTTTTTTTGCTTAAACTCTCAGAATGAACTAGTTCCCAGTCTGTTACCCACATCAAAGCATGACTCAAATACCTGAATAAGGATCAGATCCAATGTACTCCTCCCTCTCTCCCTCTCCAGATTGCATTCTCAAGGCAAGGGCAATCAGAGCTGCAGGAAGTTTGTGCAATACACAAACACTGTGTGCTGACAGTCTGGATGAGACTTCAGCCTCTGCCCCTGGGCAGACTTGCCCTCCCAGCAGTGGCAGCTGAGCCTCTGCTCCAGGATGAGAACAGCCCAAGGGGGATTGCTGGTTCCCCCAGGACACTGCTGGATGCAAAACCAGCCAAGCTGACACTCAAATGCAGTCTTGCTGCTCTTGACTTGATTTTGGTATTTGCTTCCTAAGAGTTCCTAACTTTTGATTTAATTTTAGCACCACTGAACAAGCAATCTTGCTAAAATGGAATATAGTATAAAAAACAGTTCAATCTTAAAACAACAGTTTGAAAACAACAGTTTGAAAATTCCTCTTTTGTTTTGGAGGAGTATACAAACAACCTCTGATATGGTCTCATCAGCCTTTGCTACCTCCCTTCTTGGCAGCAGCCAGCACTTGTCAAATGCAGGAGACAGCTGTGGGATTCCAGGCAATGTCAGTATCAAAACCAGTGTTTAAAAAAAAATAAGGAAAAAATCTCTCAACAGCACAGAAAAAAGGTTTAAAAAATTATCTGAATCCTGATGGCCCCCAATGGCTCCTCTGTCTATACACACACAGAGCTATGATGTGTTACAAAAAGGTGATCTCAGTGGCACTGTGGAGCTGGAGCCCAGAAATTTAACAGAGGTAAAGCTTGGCTGGAAGCTGCCTTTAGCAGCCTTTCATTCACAAGTAAGGAGGACTGTAGATAAGTCCAAAGACATATTATTCTTTTCTAGGTTTCTCTTTGGGGATGCATTTGGACTAATACAAGCACAAATGCAAATGCAAACAATATTAAAAAAAAAAAAAAAAAAAAAAAAAGATAATACCTCCTTTGCAGATTTCCAGCCTTTTCATATTGAAAGGAAAATGAGACATCAAAAACATTTTCTAACTATTCAGTTAGAAATAGTTAACTATTCCAACTCATTCTATCTCTACATGCAAAATCATCATGAAAGGAATCTATGCAGCAAGAGTAACATCTGAAGACCCAGTCCTGCTCCCTAAGGCTACAGGCTGCATTTTGGCACAGCTCTCCTGATGTTGTATGACACATCCTTGACCAGTCTGCAGCAACTTTTGACTTGGCTACAGATTTCCTTCCCTGCATACAATCACTCTTCAAAAATTCTGTCCAGAGACCACTTGGAAAGAGATTTTTTTGACACCTCATTTCATACTATTGAGAAAAAAATGAAATATAGCCTGTTATAGTCATGCTTCATCTCTTGGTTAGGCAAAATCTAATATTTAAAACTCTCTGAGACTGAGATCTTTCAAAAGCTATTGGTTTTAATCAATCTTAAAAAAAATCCTTTCAAAAATTCATCCATTCTGTTTATCTCCTACCACCATAATAGAAGCAATTCCACAGTCACATGTTCTAGATGTCCTTTTAATGTTCCAGGTTCTTTGCTGATATCCTGTGCCTTTCCAAAGTTCCATGATCCAATTCTATTGCACTTGGATGATTCTCACTGAAATACTGTGCAGTGAAAAATTTCAGAGCTATGTTCTTATTTGCTTCAGTATGTAAAATTTCTGTTGTGAGGATACCAAATCATCAAAAAAAAAAAAAAAAAAAAGTATCTTTCTCAGAAAAGGTTAAAATCTTTCATATTCACCACTATTCTAATGTTCTAAAGCTATGTCTGGCTTCCAGGCCCTGTTACTGAAATTTTCAGTTTTGTGCAGATACCAAAGAAACTTCTGGAAGCATTGTCAAAATGCTGAAGAGATAATATTTACTTCATTCCTCTTGTTGGGTATTGCCTGAACTAGGAAGAGTACAAAAACATCCCTTTCAAAATGACACAGTCAACCTGCTCCTAGATAGAATCTATCCAAAATAAAACAATTAACTTCTAATTTGTTTATTCAGTCAGGCCTGGGGTAATCCACTTAGCAAGAAAAAAAAAGAAAAACAAAAGCCATATTTTCCAAGGCAAAGAATTGAGCATGCAGCACTATTTCAAACAATCCAGACTCCATATGACAGAAATACCAGAGAATTGTGACTGACACTTTATGAATGTGTCAGAAGCTCCTTGTTTACTCTCTGCTTCCCTGCCTTGCTCCTTAGTTGCTTATTTGTGTCCCAGTGCAGGGTCCAATGGATTGCAGTCCCTTGAGGTCCCCATGTTTGGCATATTTTAACATTCAAAAGCTGGATATTCTCCTGCTGTTTTCCTGACTACAATTCCCCCCAAGAAAGCATAAAGGTTGCCTTGAAGGTTTGAAAAACATGGAAATAATTTTGTGGAAGGATTGGTCTATATACCTGTCTTTGACTGTACATTTCTTGACAAGATAGAGAGATAGAGATAGGTAGACAGATTAGATAGATGATAGATAGATAGATAGATAGATAGATAGATAGATAGATAGATAGATAGATATTTCTGTAGTGCTACTAAAAGCATATCCGAGTTACAGATTCCTGTTCAACTAATACCTGAGGATTTGATCTGAGATTCTGGTAATATGTTGAACATTTAAAATGAGAAGTCTTCAGATCACCACTTATACTCACATAAAAAAAAAAAAAAAAAAAAAGTCTAAGATAAAAACCCCTGATATTAGCGTGCTTGCTTTATAACAATAACAGCAAGAGGAAATAAATTGCACCCTAATGTCCTTCATTAGATGAGCAATGAATTAAACCAGTGAAATTCAAGACATACAAAGAAAACAAGTTCTCTGCTAAGTGAAAGAATCACAGAGAATCACATCAAAAAGTAGGAACCTGTAAGGCCAGAGCTGGTTATTGAGGGTTTTATCCAGCTGGGTCCTTCAAACTTCCAAGTTATTTTTCTTCAGGACTGCAGAAACCTTCTAACTGTAAAGTTAGGAAACACACTGTGTGCAGCACAAAAAATTCAACTGCATCAGTTAGACCATATTCAAATTTCTGTGCTTAATTGCTGATTTACTATGGAAATACAGAAACCCTATAACTGAGAAAATATCACTAGAAAGACTAAAGAAACCTCTCACCAAATCTTGCAATTTCATTGAGCAATCAAAGTCCACACTGGGATTTTTTAATGAAGTAGAGCACCACCAAGTAGCAAAATTCTCTTATATTAGTATTCATGCTTATACCAGAAAACAACATGTGGAATTAAAATCTAATTGATTCTTGAAAGAACACTTGCTCTGTATTATTCCATTGCCTTTGGGTGCACAGACTGCCTCATGGAAGCAAAGCTCAAAAACTGCTGCAGTAACTGATGACAAACCAGCTGTTGTACATTATTCCTCTCTACTATGAGTTAATGAGTATCACATTAATGGAATAAAAATAAAAGCAGTATTCAAAATAAAAATAAAGATTCAAAAATCCTTACAAGGAGAAATTATGAACTCCGAATCATGAGGTTTGAAAAAGAGCAGAACAAAACTAGTGTAGGTAGAAAGAGAAGATGACAAATGCAAAAAGAGAAAGAAAAGCATGCACACTTACTTTTGGCAATGCATATTTTGGCAACTTCATCTGCACAAAGCCATTCCGACGGTACGACACGTAATACTTGGTCCGGTTTGCTGATGTTGTCTACACAAAGGAGAAACAGAACTCTGTGACAGCTTATGTTAAATTTAAAGAACCTGAGATGGAAGACTCTTTTGCTTTTAACCTTTAACTGAAATATGTAGTCATTACTTTTAATGAAAAGTTCCAAAGTACCAAAAGGAATATTCCAAATAAACATCAGTGAAAATAGTCAACTCTCAACATCTCTGGATTTTCTAATCAGAAATGTAACACCAACGTTGGCATAACTCCAACTAAACCTTTGAGCACCACTGGAACATATCAGTAAATAAAAGTTAGCCTTTAGTAATATTTCACTTTTTTTTCACATTGACACTCAACTTCTTTCTTTGACTTGGGAAATTAATTTTAAATCCTACCCAATCCCCCTATTTTTGTGCTAAATTTTTATGTTTAAAAAGGGAACCTGCGTTGAAAAACAGCCTATCTTAAAAAATGAAAACTTGCTTGAGCTTGGTAAAAATAAAGTTGATGTATGAAAGCAGGTCCACCTGCCTGAATATTTTAAAGGTAACAAAGTATTTAATACTGCATGCATTTTTTGTGGTATAAAGAATGTGATGCCTTTAGGAATGTGATTTGTTAAATGATGATGGATCAAACCAAAAACCTCATCATTAGTTTAACTAGTGCTAAATGGCAGTCTTACCCATCTGTTCACAGCCCTTTTTTTAAATGCATGTTGTAACATCATTCATTTTAAATGACTGGAGATGATGCAAGGCAGAGGAAAATTGGAGTTGAAGCACCTAGTCATGTCAAGCCTCACTGGTATTAAAGGCTGGTCTGTGCTTAAGAACAGCATTGAAACTTTAATCCTCCCACTAAAATCACCTCTGAAACTGTCTGACTGTCAGTGCAAACTGGGAAAAAAATGAGTCTTAGAACGTTTCTAATCTTTGTGGATATAGATATACTAAGAAATGTGGCTGAGATCTTCCTCCAAGATGGCAAAAATCTACAAAATAGACTTGGGCCAGGATTAGCAGTGCAGACCTGCAGCACTCTGATTCACACCTGCACAGCTCAGGGAATATGGACAATGCTAGGGGCAGGGAGACAATCCAAACTCTCCTCTCTTTTTGCACAGAGGATTCTGTCCTGTTCTCTTTCTGAAAGGCATTGCTGTGATATCATGAGGAGCCTCTGGTCTGTACTTTAGTGCAGTGATAAAATAATTTCTACATGGTTTCAAAAGTATGCTGTTTCTCAGGTGTGCTGCTGCTGTATGGTTTCACTGGAAAGGTTTCACTGGAACAGGTGAATGCTGTCCTGCCTCACACCTCTGGGGTGGCTGTGCTTCAGATGTGGTTACAGGATCCCAGAGTCACCTTCTATCCTCCAGTAATACAGATATGGCTAACTGCAAAACAATTTAGCAATAAGATATGCATTACATATGGTGGTTTACTGCAGAGAAGTCCAAAATAAAAAGACTAGAGATGTTTCCTCTTCATGTGGAACACAGGAACATCTCTGGCACTGACATGTCTCAGATCTACAGAGATCAAATTACCAAAGGCATCATTGAGTAGCAACTGTCTATTACTTATTACTTATATTTCCACTTCCATTTTGTGTTTGCTCATGTCTGTCATGAAAGGGAGTAACAGCTCAGGATGCAGTGGCACACAACATCCAGCAAAGCAAAATGTTTGATGAGGAAGCAGCCAGTGTTTTGCTGAGCACAGCAGTCTGGAAGTTTGCATGGTGAGAAGCAGTTCTCAGCATCTACACACCATTAAATGGATTTTAGACTGTGCCTGGGGGGAATCACATATAATAACAGCCTTGAGCAAAATGCATGCCATGAGTGCTAGATCTGATCTGAAAAATGCCTGCTTTAGTCCAAAAGTTCTTTCCCAACGCCATTGTTTGCATTTTAGTTTTGGGTTTTAGTTTTAATTTTAGTTTTAGGTTTCAGTTTTGGGGGTTTTTGGGTTCTTTTTTGTTTTTGGAGGTTTTTTTGTTGTTGCTGTTGTATTTGTTTGTTTGCTTGTTTTGTTTTTTATTTTGGTTGGTGTGTGGTTTTTTGTTGGTCTTTTTTGTTTTGTTTTGTTTTGGTTTTTTTTTTTGTTTTTTTGGGTTGGTTGGTTGGGTTTTTTGTTTGGCTTTTTTTTTAGTACTAATTCTTCTAAGCCATGTGGGTCCTTAAAACCACTATGCCGAACAAGAGGAGAACAGATCCTTTGTGACCCCATTAATTTACAGGTTCTTGTGGAAGAAACAAGCTCAAGGGGGGAGAGTTGGAAAGGAGCCAATCTGAGGTGCTGGTGGGGAGGAGTATCCATTGCCATGAAATAGCTTTCCTGCAAAAGTCAATAAATAGATAAGCCTTGCAGCAAAAAAATCTCATCAAAGTAATGGAAAAATGATAGCCAAGCACTAAGGAAAGCACAAGCAACTTCCCTAGTAAAATCTAATAAAACAAAGAGGACATAACTGCTCCTTGAGAAGTTTGCAGCTCTGATAGATTCAAACCTTAACCAGTGCCAAGCACATAAAACAATACTTAAAAGTGTGCCTGAGCTGTACTGGTGCCATATGGCTGACAAAGTTCCAGCCCATATTTCTGCAGGCAGGTCTTGTAGTTTGGGAATTAAACTACCCCAGTGTAATTTGGACCACCGTGAGCTGCAGACGCGGCGCTTGGGGACATGGTTCAGTGACAGACTTGGCAGTGTTAGGTTCATGGCTGGACTCGATTTTAAGGGTCTTTTCTAAACTAAATCATTCTAGAATTCCATGCAAACTTGCTCCAAGCTGCCCAGCTATGGCCATTTGACCCTTTTGCTTCCTAAGCATGTTAGCAGTTCTTTCCAGGCAAAACCTCTTCAGAGGAGAATCTGTATGAAGAAGTTGTGCAACTACTGTGTCAGTGGTTATCCTTGGACACTTTTGCCAGGGAATATTTTTGTATTTTGTCCTGGAAAGGACCTAGAAGAGTTTATAATCACAGGAACACAAGGTTTGCATTTCACCTAATGCACAAGAGTATTTATAAAAAGTAACATAATCCACTAGAAAATTTTCATATAGTTAAAGGGCAACTGGTTGCACAAACTGAAGATGACTATTTTTTAAATTTCATTTTTGTTTGGACTAATAAAGGAATGTTTTTTTCCATGTAAAAAATTCATAAATCATCATTCATTAATTCCTCCCTGCTCCTTACAGTGTTGCTGCACTATTTAGAACTTTATTTTTGAATTTGGAAATGAGTTGTCTCTCCCAAAAATGGCAGTACCTGTAGAAATATGTAGTCATCCTGCACAGTCAGGGAATCCCGATCAGTGCTGCCAGCAAATGGGACTGTCATTGTCTTATCAGAACAATTTTGAATCTGGCAAGTGATGTAGCGATAACCTGAGGGAAGAGAGACAGAAACATATGACAGGGCTATCAAGGGAAAAAGAAGCAAGCAATATTAAATGCTACTCATGTAGGGAAAAGGCTGCCTTTGCCGGGTGAGTTAGTTGTAGAATTATTATATTAAACTCTCATGTAAGACTTTTTCAATCTCCAGCATACTGAGAATATATTAACTGCTTACAGTTCAGATCATTCCCTGGAGGCAGCCTGTTATTATCCAAATTTTGCTGGTCCAGAGAGATTAGGGGTTAGATGAATGAGCCATTCATGGGCGGGGATAATAGAAGGACCCTCTTTTCTCACTTACCTATGCACAGAGCTGAATTATTCACTTGGAGAAATGGCAGCCTGACACAACATAACTGAAGTCAATAGATCAACCCCAGTATAAAATTGTGATGAATGAGAAAAGAATCAGGCTCCATTTAATAGACAGCGTGCAGAATTTTAAAGTCTATTTTCAAAGGTCTGTAAGAATATTCAGACACACTATTAGCACACTACTGGAGCTGGTCTGCTGGGGCAGGATTTCTATATTCAGAGTTAATACCTTGCTGAAAAAGCCTAGACTGATTTATAATCAGAGGAGGCTATGGCCTTTCTCTTCCTCTCCAGTTAGCAAGGACTATCTTCTCTTCCTGAGTTCTTAGAACAGCACCACTGCATCCTTGATACAATCTGCTCTTATCAGAGAGAGCAGAGCCAACAATCACTATCTTACACCAGCTGTGATTTAAAGACCTTCCCTGGGATTCTTAAAGACTTTCCCTAAGCTCTTGTACAGCTCAACCTTTGTCACAAGCTTCTGAGCACAAAGTAGTTGAGTGACTTGCCCAAGCACAGCGAGGAAAATGTTATTTACACAATCTTGTGCCCAGATCACAAATGCTTCCCACACTTCAAATACAGAGTGAGAGAGCAAATAATGTACCCCCATGTCCTTCACTACTTTTGCAGTGTGAAGGGAAATGCATCCCACATTTAATGACTTTTTATTAGAGAAGGACAAACCAGCACACTGGATGCAATTATTTGTTTTAAAATCTGGATCTGATTAAGAGGCAGTTAAAGTCAATCCAAGCTCCCCTGCTTATGTCCAAATCATCACCACAAGGACAAGGTGCAGCAATGGACCATCTAAAGTCTTGCAGGTGTTCACAGTGCAAAACACAAAAATTACAGTTCTTTGTCATATGGACAGTGCAAAGATGCTGTTTCCACTAAAATCAATGGCTATGCTTGTATTCACAATAATTGCATAAAGCCAGTTTGTTGAGAATCTAGCACGGAAATATTTCATAAGAATTTTTCTTTCTCTGCTGTTTCTGTTAAATAATAAAAATAAAATAAAATTTTAAAAACCCCACAAAAACGCCAGAAACTCACGCCACAAAAAAAAACAAAACAAAAAAAACAACAAAAAAAAAAAAACACAAACAAAACCAAAACACCCAACCAAACAAAAAAAAAAAAAAAAAAACAAAAAAAAAACCAATAACCAACCACACTTCCCTCCAAAAAAGCCACCCGAAACCAAAACTAAGCAAATTAAAGAAAAAAACCACACAAAATCCTCACCAACAAAAAAAAAAAACCATTTGCATTCAGGTCCTGAAGAATCCTCTTACATTATCTCTAAAGAAAGCAGCTGATGGAGCTGTCACCATGTCTCATAAATCTCAGTGCTAAAAGATTTAGACTTTTTTCATCCAGCTTTTAACATGGTAACTTTGATTTTTTTAATAGGGCTGAAATGAAGAAAAGCTATGGGAAGAGGGCAAGTCAAACTGTGCATTCTTTATTACTCACTTTTAAGATTGCACAGGAACTTAGATCATCTGATCCAAGGAATTAACTTATCATTCAGGAGTATGATTGGTAACAAGAAGCTATACAAGCTTTTGGAATCCTGGTGACTCTTCAAGCACAATTTGACAACTAATCTGCTTTTCCATTTATTTTCCTTTTGAAGTTTCTAAGTATACTGGATACTGCAACATGAGGAAATTCTGAGAGAGGGTGGTTGGTGCACTAGACCTGACACATCCAATGATTCACATTAAAGACACTTACCCAGCACTAACACTGCATTGCCAGTTTTATTTGCAAATCAGGAAAAACTGTTCAATGTTAAATGCCAGGATAAATTGCACTATTAGTGGACACTATTAACAGAGCATAGCATCTTGATGTCAATTCCTCTTGAAGTGAAAAACAAGTGGATTTTAAATTACACTGTATTTTTATATAACAGGACAGTTTTGCTGACTACAAATAAACAGAGAAAGAATCTGACTTACACACTTTCTCTTCTGACTAGTTTTAAAAACAATCCAAAAAGTACCTCTAAACCAAAGGGAAATGACTATATACTAGGGTATCAACTGACAACATTTTCATTTGCATACCTCCACTGGGGTCCTGGATTTCCATATGAACTAAATCAAGGTCCCCATCAACTCCAGCAACAGCCCTGAGAACATAATAAAATCAAGTTATGTTGAGCTAGTGACAGAATAGCAATTATGTGGCTGGGACTAAAGAGAGGATTTCATATTAACCAGATTTGGAATTCTAGCTGGGAATAAAAAAACCCCATTCATAATGTTCTATTACTAACATCTATAAGGAAATTATTTTTTCTCTACTTTACATTATGTTTTTTTTAAATTTCTTTAGAAAAAATGCATACAAATAGAATCAATTGAAAAATAATAGAAATATACATTAAATTAGAAAAAACCCTTCAAAATCATAAATTGTGTGTACACACAGAGATATGCAGACACTCACATGCACTGGCAAGCACTATAACATCTTTTTATAATTATGTTTAACATTTGAGACTACATGGCAGATTTAATGTTAAAAAAAAGAGTTAGATTCCTTTCTTATTAGAAATATCTTAAACTTGACACAAGGTTTCCATAACAAATTGATATATCTTTGGTTAGCATATTCAAGAAATGAGTACATTCTGCTTTGACAAAGAAAGTGAAGAATAATGTTGAGAAAAATATCCTGAGAAGGTAATTCAGTCAGAGTTGATCAAGGCACAGTTTACTCTGTAAAGGTGTAATGGAAATACAGGATGGTTTTCTCCCAATATCTCTCATGTCAAATATGCTCAGCCAAAAGATGAGTTTTCTACCCTCAGGGCTTCCATCCCAGCCTGGGAAGGGCAGCCCCAGCTGTGCTTTTTTCTGGCCCTTCTCTTGTCATTAGTCAGGCAGATTCTGCAGAGAAAGCTTTGAGCTGGCACTTGTGCTGTCACAACGTGAAGCTGAGTCTGGCCCCACTCCCACATCACTTTCCTCAAGGCCCTTCACTGGCAGGGCAAGGGTCCATGGAGTCAGAAAATGTGAGCTGAAGACACACAGAGGAGATACATTGAGTGATAAAGTACAGATGGATGCAGATATTAAAAAGGCCCATTAAGATACTTAAGAGAAAATGATCATTTTGATACAATTATTCACAATCAAATGCAATAAAGCTATACTTTGGACTGAAATTACATCATTGTTTAATGATTTTAGTAGCAGTGATTTATGAGGAGTGGTTAAAACTCAGACTCAGTAATTGGTGGCTCCTCAGGAACACAGGCCAGGGGGAAGAAACTGGATGATTTCCACTGCTGTATAACAACCAGAAATAATAACATATGCTGTTTTTCCCTAATAAGATAAATGATCAGTCCAAAATAGGAAAGGGAGAGGAAGGGATGAGCCCCCTCCAAGCCATAATATGTCAGAGAAACTTATGGTAGGATTTATTTAATTTTTTTTTTTTTTTTTTTTTTTTAGCAAATGCATGGAAAAATCTTGTATTTATTGAATCTCAAACATAAACTATTTTAACATTTTGGAGGAAATACATTAGGTTAGAGAAGAATTTAGATCCACTGAGGTCTGATGAGAATATATATTTGTGCAGAGGGAAGGGATCTGTGAACTTTTGTGCTGTGCATGCTGTTATCTATGTTTCTAGAAAGCCACAATACAAAATCATACCTCTTATAACTCTGTAGTCAGCAATTTGGAGGAAGAAAATGTTTGCTGAATATTTTACTTTTAGTGTTGTACCTCAGGCAGCTGAACCAAAAAACTTTAGGGTTGTATTTTCTGAGCCTGACATGTGAATAAGCATCAATAATGCAAAGAAAGGTTTTGGGTACTTCTGAAATTACTTCTTGTATCTATAATTTATCACACATGATTTCATAAGCACAGTTTGAGGTATTTGTCAATATCTTTACCTTCTCATCTTTTAGCAGCTCAGAATTACAATGATCTCACTTCCATCATGCTCCTCCCAACAGTGGCAACTGACACATGTAGACTAATTTTGTTTCCAGTGTAATTTTTCAGTGAAAGAAGATATAATTGATCTGTTTGAATGAAACTGCAGAATGAAACTTTCCTACTCAGACTACTTGTCTCCTTTAGACTTTTATTAATTATAATTATTTATTAATTACAAATTAAGCAGAATATTTCAAAAATATTGTGTTTTTCAATACTCTAATTGTACTGATAACTCTAGCAGCAGACACTATTCAATCAATAAAGATGTTACACCCTCAAAGTCTATTTTTGAATGTCAATTACAGAGAAGAGTTTCTGAACTCCAAAGTCCCTTTACCCAGCTTTACAAACACTTAGGAATAGTCCTTTCTTCTTTTATTGAAAAGAAGACCAAATCTCTTACAGCTGCTAAGAAAATCTCCAGAAGAGTGTATAACTAATATAGAGAATTTGAAGCTATATCCCTGAAGAATAAACTAATCTCATTTCAGTGGATTCCTCTGCCAACAGTACTTAAAAGATAATACTGTTATTTCACTTGTGCTTAAACAATGAACCAGAGGAAAAGTCGTGTGAGACTCTGCAGGCTAAACACAGAGCAGGGCCCTCTGCCCAGCTTCTGAAAATAAAATGCAAACAGGGTGATACAGGAACACAGACCCTATGTGGTCCTCTGAAAAGGAAAGTTCAGTTGCATATTTTTCATATTGAGGGAGAAATGCAAGACAAAGTTGGGGTTTTTTTGCATTTCCATCTACAAACTCACTACTACCAGAACATAAGTGCATTGTACCAGTGTGAGCATTGTGTCCACACATCCATTCACAAGGACAGTTTATTGTTCCCCAGCTGGCTTTAGGACAGGACCTCTTCTGTCTTATAAAACACAGGTGCAATGGACCCTGATAATCTGTCAGCTTCTCCCTTTTTGGCTGACATTTCAGAATAAATTTTAATATTTTTTTCCCTCCAAATAGAACAAGCACTTTCATAGGAACTCCCTGTTTTTCTCAATTGCAGTAGTGGTTGTTTTTTGGTTTGATTAAAATTCCCCCATTCCTCTCAGAGTACTTTGCAATGACAATGTTCACACCTCAGCAGTCTGGGACTGTCTGTTTATTTAGTAGTTTTACTTAGGTAAATTCAGTGCTTTTTGGTTGCTTTTTAATGTTTTACATTCAACCATGAGTTTTCCAATGAAATTCAGACTAACTTTCAGATCAGACATGTCTTTCTCTAGAAAAAGAAATATTTCTTGACCAAGTGCAACACAGCAACACTTCAGATCTCATAACAGGGTGGTTACAACACTTCAGAACTAAAACAGCCCAACTTGGTAGGGGTGTAAATACAAGCAGCCTTCTTCCCTTTCCTGTGAACACAAGCTCCCATTATCTCCCTTGTGCTTGTCTGACACCCTGTTGAGCCACTTGGGAAAAATAGTTCTGCAGAATGTAAATTTAGATTTTTTTTTGGAGGGATTAGTTTTCTTATGCATATGAGTTTTTACACTTTACAGAAATTCTCCCAAAAGATTAGCTCTTGTATGACCTAATTCTTCATAATTTTTGCATTAGTGCTTTACCAGGTAATTTTACTGAGCTAACAGCATTACATCAGCATGGAAATGGTGCAATGGAGGTGATTGAAAAGCCCTTTGCATTTGCCTTAGTATGTGTATAAATGTTTATTTCATGACACAACCATTAGATATTTTGTAGTTTTAAATAGAAATACTTAAATTCTAAGAATTTAGGATTTTCTGTTAAGTTTTATGGGAGACCTTTGGTATTTTTTTAATTAAAAATTTTCTTTTATACAGGTCTTCTTCCCTAAATGTCCCAATATTTTCTTCCTTCTAGTTCACCATTAGGAAAACACCAATACTCACCTGAAATTTCACAGTTATGCAATATTTATTATTATTATAATGAATACATGATTCAATTAATTACCACTGACATGTAACAGTACACATCTCAAAATGTGAATCATAAGCATCAGTCCCTTCTATGATAATTATGATTCAATTTTACTTCAAGCAAGAAACCCTTTGTTTCCAGTAGTCCAGGCTCATTTTGTAGGGGAGCAATTGTCTGGAAACACTAATGAAATACAGTCTGCTCTGGACATATGTCTTCCCTACCTCCAGTGGATCCCTTCATTGTTAAACATTTGATGCAGTTCATTTAGGCAAATATTAATGAAGAGACAAATTCAAACAGGATGTCTGAAAACAAAACTAATCAAGACAAACATGCTTGCTGATGTGCAGGAGCCTCCAATCAAAAGGCATTTGAAAACTTGCTGGGTTCCTCAATCTGCCCCTCTCACAATCTCAGAATATAAAGTTTATCCAAAAAGTAACATGTTCCCCATTTATTTATTCATTATTTATTAAATATTTATTATTATTATTAAAATTATTATTTATTACTGACTGATTTCTAGCAATTGCCTTAAGGGCACTGCCATGCTTAGAAAGCTGGTCAAAAACATGCAAATGTTTTCACTGAGTAGTTTAAAATGGCACTGACTCTTGGCAAGCTGGTAACTCAGGAAAAATTATGATTTGATTCATACAACCTAAAATATATTTGCTTATGACTGATTTGTGTTTCAGGCTTGCTGCCTTCACATCCACTTCAAAAGACACACCTTTAATGATTCAGCCATGCCTTACACAGCCAATGTGTGCTGTTACTTGTTTACTCCCTATGCCTAAATGTTTTTAACAAAAATGGTTTTCCTGCCATGTTTGTCCAAACACAAGAGCTGCAGTGGTTTGTCCCTGCCTTGGGTTCACCTTGGCCACAAGTCAAGCTATTCTCCCACTGCTCACAAGCTATTCTCTCACTGCCCCATCTTAGCAGGACAGGAGAAAATTTAATGAAAAGCTCAAGAGTGGAGATAAAGACAAGGAGGTCACTCATGAATTCCTGTTACAGGTGAAACCGACTCGGGGAAGAGTAATTTAATTTATTGCTAATGAATATGAGAGTAGGATAATGCCTCTCCATGGGCTGCACTGGGGCTGCAGGGGTGGCTCTGCTATGGCACCTGGAGCATCCCTTCCCCCTCCTCCTGCCCTGACCTTGGTGTCTGCAGGGCTGTTCCTCTCACACCTGTTGCACACTTTAATCCTTTCTTTAATCTGTTATCCCAGAGGCACCACCAGCATCACTCACAGGCTCAGTTTGGCCAGTGGAGGGTTTTCCTTGGAGCTGGCTCTGTCTGACATCCCACAGAAGCCCTGAATGCTCCTGCTACCAAACCTTGCCACATAAACCAGTCACACACATCATCACACAGAAACAGAAACAAAACCTTTTTCAAGTGATTTAGTCAAACATAACTGCCCATACAGATTCTTGGCTTTACACACAAGTAAAAAATTCAATGACAAAGGCTCAATGAAATCTCTTTGCATTTCTCTCCTTCAGGACATAACATGGCTGAAATCCTCTCTTTCACCTGACACTTGAATAGCCAGCCACCCACTCCATTTGACATAAATGGGTACAGCAGTGACTGAGTATCTGTATAGAATTTCATGATGAGACCAGAACTCTGTCCCCCGAGAACAACTGCTTCATCAAAATAACTCACCATTTTTTATTTTTATGTTCTAACCTCTCAAGAAAATGGAAACCTGCAGCTAAACATAAGAGCAGCAGATACCCATAGCATAGAATCCACTTATCTGAGTGAGTCAAGGATAAAGAATTCCTGAGGCTCTAGATAGTCACAAAAGAAATGTGTTGGGCCTAATTCTCTGGTAATTACCAATTCATTTCTTACTGTCCCAGGGTATATTTGTGCTGGTGTCGACAGCTGATTCACAATCTATTCTTTTCTAATGTATTACTAAGACCTATTTTGAGAAATCAAAAGGATTTCTCAATGCTGCATAAGCCTTGGGGATTGAGAGGAATAGCAGCAGACCTAGAGGAATCCCAAACTCCACTACTCTTTCTTCCTATCAAGGATTACTACATAATACAGCACTTTTTAAAATGGGCTTCATACACAAAAGCAGTTATATACCATGTAATGGGTGGGTGTTTGATGTTTGGCTCATATCTTTGCATTCCATGCTACAAATGCACCAAGAACTAAATAAAGCATTTATAAAGGATGGGTGTTATAACATCTCTTAAGCAGAAATCAGCACACTGGGGCAAATGCAGTTTGTAGGAGAAGTAAAACTGGTCACAGCAAGCAAAGTTTCTTAATTTTACAGAAAAAGAAGTTGTTCAAAATTAAAAAAAAAAACAAAACTAATTAGTATTTATACAGAAATAAAATATTTACCTTCTATATGTTGACACAATTTTCTTTAATTACAGTGTGACTAAGTATTTTACTTTTTTGTTAGTTTCAAATCTGCCTCTCATGCTTTTGCTTTACAGCTCTTTTGGTTTCAGAATGGGGTAGAATAAATAATTTCAGTTGGAAGGCACCAACAACAATTCTCCAGTCCCATTCCCTGACCTATTTATCACTGACCAAAATTTAAAGCAAGTACTTGATGGCATTGACCCAATATCTCTTAAACACTGACAGGCATTTAGGCAATGCCATCAACCACTTGCTTTAAATTTTGGCACTGAAGCATCAACCAGCTCTCTGGAGAAGACAAACTCTTATGAAGGCTTAGTCAGCTCTCCTTTCTAAAAGAATAAATGAAACAAATAGGAAAATCATCCAGAATGGTGTAAGAAAAAATCACACTCTATCACAGAAGAAAGAACATATTCTCTGCTTCTAAATTAGAGATGGTTGCATACACTTTCCACTGTTGCCAATAATATTTTCATTTGTCCCACTATCATGAAAGATAGAATTCCACACATAAAATCTAAAAATATATTTAAGGGAGGATCGAGAACACTTGGAAAGCAAATAAACCCTAGAAGATGATATTAATATGACTTATAAATCTATAGTACATATCTGAACATAAATGTTTAAAATACTCAGTCTCTACTGACCTTCCCTTAATATAAATACATAACACATTCCATTAAATTAATTGTATTTAGATTTTCATTGAGCAAAACAAAAAAAAAAAAAAAAAAAAAGCTTTTTCATGAAATGCATGAAGATCTGGCTGCTTCTGGAGGCACAGAAAAAATTGTGTTTTACAAGGCACAGGAAAATATTATGACTGATAACATTTGTAGTTACCAGACTGAAATAAAAATCTTAGGCTATATTATTAACCTCAGTGGCAAAGCTCAAATTGAAATCAAAGAGGAAACATCTGCTAAAGATCTGCCCAGTGAAATGTTCTTGGCACAACCAGCCATGATCAGCAAGAGACATGCCCTCATTTATCAGATGTACAATTAGTTTGACACAATGTTTTTAACACATCAGATGTACAATGACAGGAAAACAACACTAAACTCAGTGTCCTTACAGTCAAACCATTACAAAGCCCAATTCCTATATCTGTTGAAAAAGACACAAACTCTTGTTTTCTTGATATCTAGCACTCAGATAATCTGGGTGATAAAGGCCATAAAAACTGGAAAGTCTCACATGACAGACAAACTCCCACTGGAAAGCCATCATGTCCAACCTTCCACTCACAGCTCACTCTTTATATATTGCAAATTTCCATGTGACATAGAAGTAAAATATATATCTTTATTCTATGTAAGTTTATGAGAAGGATAATTTGGTAGTGATGCACTAAACATCTGCTTCCAAACCCTTGCTCTTGCTGGCTGATATAGTTTTTGAGAGAAATCACTCCATGCTATATATAGAAAAGAGGAAAGCAATCCCCTAGAAAACATTTCTACCAGTTATAAATGTACAGACTCTTCAACCTTATAATTCTTATTTGTGAGCAATGTGACATTTGTGAACAACCATGACTTTGAAGTACTACTTTGGAGTTATTCCTATCAAATGATAGAAGGAAACATAAGGATTCTGAAACACAGCAAAATACAGACTTAATGTTAAACATGCCCTTGCTGACTTTAATCCTTACATACAGAAAACAGTGACAGAATATTTGGGTTGGAGGAAAACTGACACACATTTCAGTGGTTTTCTGTATTTTTCATAATTTAAGTGTGCTGTCAGATGAGAAAAAACTCCTATAAACAGGCTGTGAGAGAGAGGCTGTCACTCTTATTTCTTACCTGTTAGTGACTTGGTGATTTCAGACTTCATGCATTTTAATGTGTTTTTATTAAAGACAGTAACCACATGCCCTCATGATTTACACCTCCTATAATCTTGCTGAGGAAGAACTGGTTTTAAGGCAGACACGACATTTCTGACACACAATGCTACTTAAAAACAATTATACCTTTCCACAGGGTACTTAAAAGACCTGCAAAGTGAATGGCTTATGAAACTCCACCTGCTGTGCAGAAATAAAGTGTTCAATTAGCTGTTCAAAACTGTACTTTGCAGGAGAAGGTAAGCAGGAAGTGTCTGCTCAACTCAACTCTTTCAGCAGATAAAGCTGAGGCAAACTGGAATAAATCAGATGAATGTTCTATAACCATAGGCTACTTTTCTAAAATTATGGGCAGTAAGTTGCACTGAAAATGAGGCACTCGGAAGTGTGAAAACCTTGTGTGTTGTGCCCAGGGCCAATGAGAGCCACAGGGCAGCAGGGCAGGTTATGTCTTGTGCTGCCAGTCCTTCCAGACAGGGTTTGAACTGTCCATGTTCCTGTCCATGGGCACATCACAACCTCCCCCCTGGCTGCAGAGCAGCACAGGAGCCACCACGCCCTGGGACTCACCAGAGGATGCTCTGGGCAGTGGCCAGTGTATCTGTGGGTACCATAACACCTCCATGTGCTTTGGGACCACAAGTTAAGGCAGGTTTTGTTTTGTTGCTTTGTTTTACCCCAAGTATGGCCAGGATGAGTATTTATTTCAACACAGGAGTGAAACAAGTTGGTGTAAAACTGAGAGGGTCACAGATGAAACCAAGATCAGGTATCCATTGCAATACTGGCACTACCCCCAGCAAACCACAAAATACCACCAAAAGCCAGATATGTTTCCATAGACATATGGAAAATTATACTTTGCACAACTGGCAGAGATTAGAGTTCATGTAGAGGTTAAAAAGCATTTAGGGAACACAAGTGTCTAGTGTAGTATGATTTAAACCTGTAATAAAAATACATACATACATATTGAAATTAAATGTGAAAGGTGGAAGTGAGTGTGAAACTGACCAATTTAAAAAATAAAATTAATTAAATACTATCAAACGTTTAATTTTGGTTTTAAAGATGCTATACCATTTTCAAAATAATTTTATTTGTTAAAATAAGAAAAATTAATTTACTTTTCAAACATTTTTCAACCTATTTAAATCACTTCTTAAATCCTTTGTGAGACACATACACAATATGAGATGCCTGCACAATACTTGAGCTGAAAATAAAATAATTAGACATATGTCCTCAATAAAATCAGAATTTTCACCAGTTTCCTTAGTAGTGCAAGTGTATATATACTCCACTTAGTAGGTATGATCCAGCCTCTCTTAAAAAATTTTATAGATCTTCCTCTGCAAAAAGACTCCTTTCTAAAGATCAATTTCACTAGTAAAATGGAAGGTGATTTCACTCAACATTGCAGCTTTCTTTAAATTTTGGGGTCCATAGATCCAGACCTATAACCCTTCCATGAGCTGCTACTCAGTACGATCCCTGGCATTAGTATGAGTTGGCAATAGAGGATACAGAAACATTGCCATCCTCTGCAAAGGATGCCAAGGCTCAGACAGTCCCCATCCATACCTCTGTCAACATCTTTTTGGATTAGAATGACACTCATTCACTGCTCATTTTATTATTTCAAAAACAACAGACTCCTTACCAAAAAAAATGATCTTTGGAAACTCGTTCCTGCAGAAGGTTCCATTTTTTCCCCAAGTCAACAGATACATATATCTAGAAAAGGAGAAAAAAAGATGATAGGAAACTGATAATACAGCATATCTTCAAAGAGAGGCCCTGTATCACTATTAAAAGACAGAGTATATGCAAATTAAAAGGGAAAAAACCAACCAAACAAACCCAAAAACACATTACCAGGAGCTCAGGACCTTGTTTTCAGAGTAACAGCCTTTCATAGAGAAATGATTTCAAAAAAGCATCCATAATAAAGAAAATTCTACAATGACTTTTTGTTTACTGTGAAAACACAATTCATTTGGGGTCAGATTATTTTTTACCTCAGCATGGTTACACAAGAGGGATGGTAAAAGGGCACTTCTTCCTATTCCTATTCATTGACCAAAGAAGCACAAATTTTTCCTTTATGCTTCAAGCCTTAATGCCATCAAAACTACTTAGTCAGGAAGTCAATGGATTTAAAACTCTGCTAAAATAGGACCAAAATATATTAGAGAAATGCTTAAGAGATTTGATGAGAGATGCACTTTTGGGCTTGCTCCACAGACACTGATTTGTAATCCTTGAGCAGTGGTCCTTCAGCACAGAGGCAGAAGATGGCCTGGAGGAGGATTCCAGCTCCACCTTCTCTATGAACAGTTCCCCTCTGGTAAAAAAACAAATGCTAATGATATGGATGGATATCAAGAGTGTAGATTAAAGATGCTTTTCCCCAGAATAACGTGGGATCTAAAACAGCTCTTAATCTCCTTCCTTGAGCATTTGTTTGCAAAATGTGTTTCCTCTAGTTAAAATAGGAAGTTCTATCAGACTTCTAAAAAGACAGATTTAAAGCCCCCTGCTGTCTGCAAGCATTTCTTATTTGATCCAATTTACATGAGATGGGTTTTCTCTTGATATCTCTAATAAGGGGGATAAAAAGGCAAGTAAAAAAACAGTAAAACTGTTCTCTTCTCTGACGTAGAAGTCAGCAATTCAGTAACAGTGTTCTGGGGGAAAGTATCTTATAAGGAGTAATAAGGAACGTTTATCTTTTAAAATGACAGGTTCAATGACCAAAGATAAAAACCCCCACAGTTATGTATGATATTTTACTATAGAAAACAGCAATATTAATACATAAAGGTTGAGGTGATGCAGCATAAACTCTGTGGGTAAATTTACTGAAGTTTTAATTAGAGATAGAAGAGGATTAGAGATAGAAGAGTGTAGTTTCTCTGCACTTCACAATGACTGGGCTTCCTTCCATTGCACACTTGATTAAAGTAAATAGACCACAGGGTAGGAAACTACAACAAGGACTCAGACTGCTTGCTGTAGTATTGACCCAGTCCATGCACTGATAGAAATGATCAGGGATCAAAAACTCTTCATCCTCACAGCCAAATAATGGCACTGCAGAGCCAGGCTCCTGATTTGCCTGCTAAATTTCTGGTATTAGTTTTATGTGGCTTAGGATTTGCTGCAACCAGGGTATTTTATAACATCCTGCTCTGAGCAACCTCCTCAGGGGATGGATGTGGCTGTGCAGGGTGAAGAACCTGAGCTGCTTACTGCTTCAAACACTTGTCACCACAGGCATTGCAGAAAAGATAACCATTGGGTTTATCATTTCCTGAAAAGTCCCTGCTCATTGAGTAACCTCCCTCAGCAGACTGCTTAAATCTGGGAGAGGTGATCACTGAATGCACTATCCTCACCCTGCTGTCTAAGTGCAAAGAAAGAAAAGAATTCAGAAGTTTTTGGCAAAAGGGAAAAGAACTGTTTAGGAAAAGGGACAACACTGGCTCATGAACAAAGGGGTATATTTTTGTCAGCAATGAATTTCAGAAGAAAATGAAAGATTCTCACCCTTAGAACAGTGATGCTTGTACAAGAGAAGCCAAAGGCCAAACCAAATCCAGCCCTCTCCCTCAAACCCAAACTACCTGCTCACACACACATTTAAGATCAAAGCCTGGGAGTTTATGAGTGAACAGTTTGGCTTTCTGCAGGGGGAAGAAGCTCCTGCAACCTTACAGCAAGGGAGAGTGAAGTAGGACTAATAAGGCATATTCAAACTGAAATGAAATTTTAACTGACACAGTATTTGAAACAGATAAAAAATAACACATAACTAACTTATATACACATTGAACTTTCTGCAATAAAAAACCACAAGTGACCCATATGTATTCTGTTTTTCAACAAGCATATATGATAAAACTATTAAATGAGATTAGATAGGATGTGAAGACAGTTATTTTAGTGGACAGCTAAAACCTCTGGCTGAAGCAAACAGATCTAAAAGATCTCATAATTCCACCTATTCTCACTTGTGCAATGTGTGGAAAACCTTTTTAAAAAATATTGAAAAAATTTTTGTTTTGCCATTATTTCATCCTTTCTGCTTCCAAATGAACAATTAAAATCTATTGCACCCTTGAAATTTTTTTTTTAAAAAATCCGGTAGTATTTATGTAGGCTCAGCAAATAGATGATTGTTATTCATTATAACTGAGGAGTAGCCAGAAAAAGAGCATATAGATTTGAGGCAGTAAATGGATTAATCCAACCACAGTGACTGGATTTGCATTCATTTATAGTGTCAGCTAGAGGCTAGAGATTTTTTTTTAACAGAATCTAGGGTTCTAAATGAAAGAACAGTGCATATTTTGCAATATGAAATCAGCTCTAAATCTAATCAATAGTTGTGAAAAAGGCCATGATGCTCCAGAAGACAAAGAAGCCTTGCTGGCTGATATTTATGAAGGACCTAATTCCTTGCCTTCCCTGCAGTCTCCAAAGTGCCTTTGTAAAAAATCTTTTGAGTAACCAGAGCTAATAGTGTCTCCTGAGTTTCAGACTGTGTTACATTCTGATACTACTTTCTTTTAGGGAAGGTAAAGTTACTTAACTTTACCCAGAGTGTACTGACTCCTCAGGGCAATTTCAGATCAACATTATCTCTCAAGATCATTGATTTTAGTACAGTGACCTTTTCTTGTGTCAAGTTGCAATTTTGATTTTCAACTCCTTTCTCTGCCAACATCACTTTATCTTCCTCTCCCTGCTAGGCCAAATATATCAGATTTCATACAAAACATAAGCAGGTTACTGACCCAGTTATAGTCAAAGGCATCCTTCATTCCCACATAACATAAGGTAAAGATGTAGGACTTGTCAAGGAAGTCTTCATGGTTGACTCTTTCTAGTGTCATTGAAAGCCTGAGAAAAGTCCATCAGATTACCCAACCTTTCCAGCTACTCCTGCTGAACTATTCCTTACCAAACCTTTTTTTGTTTGTTTTTTTTTTTAGGGCTTTTTTTTTTTTTTTTTTTTTTTTTTTTGGTCCAGTCACACTTTAAGCATGGTAAATAGTAGCATCACTCCTTTTGGGAGATTATCCAAGTATAAAATGCCTGATAGTCTTCCTAACATGCTTAATTCATCAAAACACACACCAACTGCTTCACTTTGTACTTCTACCTCCTGTTCTCTTCTGACAAATATGTTTACCCACTTGTAGTGGGCTGTACAACTTGTTCAGTACACTTTGGACCCTTACACTTCATGATTCTGCTCTTCTGTAACTATAGAAATTCAGTAATTATCTACTATCAGGAAAAAAAGTAAAATATATATATATTTTCATAACAAAGGCTTTTCATTACTTCAGGCTTCCCTGAAGTATTTCATTTATATAACATGCATTCAAATTAGTTTTAATTGTGTTAGGATTTCAAATCAAAGCTAAGTAAAATATTTAGTGTAATTTGTGACTTAGTTTGGTTTGCTATGTTTTTTATTCTAGTTCCACCCTTATTTGTAAACTCCTGTAAACATGAATTACTTTGGGATCAGCTGTTACCATATATTCAAAAACATGTCCAAAAGGGTGACTTGATACAGCATCACTGGAATCAGTGCAGTGTTTGGCTGCAATATGTGCAACTTCTCTGACTTATCTCACCACCAAAATGTACATTTTCTGTGAGGTATGATAAGAGTAGAATGGACTGGAGTTTACCAACTTAGGTTTAAAACAGGAGGGTTAAGGCTGTTACCAGGACCAGAATGACAGGGAGTTTGCAGCTGCAGTTTTGGCACTGTGAAAAGGAGATGAGCTACAGACTTACAGATGGTGTGCACACTCATCAGTGCTTAGCCCAACCTACTCAGAAAACTGACTTCACAGTTTAACCAGAAGAAATCTGAAAGAGGGTAAAAATTTACAAATATGAACAGCTCCTGAATCTGAGTATAAAACTGTCATAAAGGAGATAATTATTCTACATTTCTACAAAGACACTGATTCCACAAATCTTATTCTGCTATATGAGTGTGCAACTTATTTTGCATGAGCTTATTTTATATCCTGTGAACAGCCTTTGGATGCAATATTTCTACTTCATTAACTTTCTACTGCACTATCAATTGTTTATGGTCACTTTCTAGGGAGGAGCATGTTTCATTATTATTATACTGTATTATGCAGAAGGATAAATTTTCCCAATATCCATATAAACTGAAAATGCCAGGATTGAAACTAACATGATCACAAAGATTTGGACATGAATAAAACAAATATTTAAATAAATCTCAAAACCACTATAAGATTCCCTTCTGGGCAATTGGTATTTCATAAATCCCAGGATGTCAGAATTGCTTTATATAATCTTAATAGAGTAATTCTTAAATTTCAAAGAAATGCAATCTCTTCAAGCCTTACCTTGCCTTCCTTGGTATAAGCAAGTACTTTATCTTCTTCTTTTGGGTGAAAAAGGAGAGTTTCCACAAAGAAAGCAATGGGCTGTTTCTGGAAAGTGGCTCCTTCATCTGTGCTTATGAAAAGGCTTTGGTCACGGTCATTGTGGGAAGAACTTACAAGAATTATCTAAAAGACAAAAACAACAGCACACCTTCAGAAGCCTGATTTCTCTATAACAGACAACACAGCCTTAGTTTTGTGCTGTGTGTGTAAAAGTTAGATTTGTACACACCTTGCCTTACGTACCAAAATTCTGCAGACAAGAACCTCAAGTCATCTAAGGGATGAGAATTGCAAGATTATATTAATCTTCCCTGACCAAACCTGTGAATGTTGGATTCTTTAACTTCTCCTGCATTCACACCAAACTGCCTATGCTCCTCATCTCTGCTCAGAATGACTGCCTTGGGTTTTGGTGCTTGTACAAGGTTCATGAGACCACATGATAAAATTTCCAGACCAAGAAAAAAAATAAAATACTAGTAATGACTTATTTTAACATGTCCACATAAATTCATCTCTTTATCTAGTGAGGCTACTAAATATAAAAATAATCATTGCCATAGCAGAATGACTGAAGAGAAACAAATCCTTTATAGCATCTCTCCATTGTTTCACCATTCTCCTCTTTCTGACATATTTTGAATAAAAAGGCAATTCACTTTGATGCAGAAGAATATGCCAATAAATTATAAATTATTTCCTTTTCAGGTCCAGACAATGCCTTGACTCGAGATAATATCTTGAGCTGTCTCTTTGTGTGACTTTTATGTCAAGCTTTAACAAACAAAGAAATTCTCCCCACATATTTTAGTCAGAATTTCACTCATTTCAACTTCTTCACCTTTTGCTACCATCAAGGTTCTAAAACTGGCAATGTGAGGACCCACTTTGATTGTTTTTCCAGATCAAAAGGGTCCAGTTGGCATTCAAAAACATGCCTTTATCAACTGATAGCCTGCAAACAAACTGGATTTTTAAAGTCCAGCTGGGCTCTCTGTAGCTCATGCTTCAAAAACAATTTAAAAAAATCCTTAATTCAAAATGTATTTAGAATATTCAGCAAATGCTGCAAAAAACCATCACAGAATACTGATCACTGTGATACAGTGACTGTAAATTGCTTACAGAGATAAACGGCAATGAGTTATGCAAATAGAATTATAATAATGTGAATGCAGAGAAGGAAAAAAACCAGTATAATTTTTATGTAGTCACTTTTTTAGAGCAGAGCTGAAGTTAAAATTTTGAAACTTCTAATAAATTATACAGTTATGACAGCTGGGCTGAGCTTTTACTGCAATTGGTCTTGGGGGGAAAACCATAAATTCAACATTTATAGATGCTCCAATTTGACAAGTAACTTAAGCATGAGCACTTGTCCTTGAAGTACATACACAGTGGCACTAATTTCAAGGGCTTTCAAATGGGGCACTTATTGAAGTGCATTGTTGAACAAGAGAGACAACTGCAGATACTTCAGGGTTCATGGTCCAGTGCTGAAATCCCACACTAAAGCATTTATTAAAGCAAATCTACTCCGTTAGCTTCGTGACTAGGTCAGTAAGAAGAGCAAAATAATAATCCATTACATTGTTATATCTTGTATTTTTTAATGCTATAATTTACCTAAGAGTAGGAAACTGATATTTTTATTCAAAAGCCTCTGCAAATGACACCTTCACAAAAGCCTTCTCTTTTTTCCATGTATCCAATGGCTTTCTGTCTCTTGGGAAGTGCTTCAAATAGTGTCTATTTAATTCATTACTATCTACAGTCCACCAGCAGCTGCTGGTGTCCTAGATACAGCATTCAAAGATTCTTGCAACACACTCATTTTTTGGGTTTTCTGCAGCTGGCATGGCATGGACCTAAAATTGAATGTGGCTGCCATGTGCTGTTCCTGCATCTCAAGGGGGAGTGAAGAAGCATTTATGCCCAGCACAGAGATTTGTACTTTCTTGCCAGGCTCCCATCTGTGACTTAGGCTTGCAATATATATTTTCTCTTGGAAATAAATAAATTCAAACTATTTTCCTGCTGAAAGACGTATATAGTGCTCATTCCTGTTGCTCCATGACCAGAAAATGGAGAGAAGGACCTGGTCCCCACAAAAGGCATGAAGTGCATTTGTACAGAACAGTAATCTCTGGACTATAGCAATACTGTCTTAATATTGTCTTGTTTTTTTTGTTTTGGTTTGGGTTTTTTTTTTGTTTTGCTTTTTTGTTTGTTTTTTTCTGACCCTATAAATCTTACACTTCCAAAAATACCACAATTATGGCTTCAAAATAATAAAGGACTGAAATTATAAAATAGGGAGAGGTTTTCACTGTTAATGAGGCTTAAATATAGGCATGCCTGAGTTTCATAATGTGGACTCAACAACACTGAAATCACAAGAAAAATGCTTGTTACAATGTAATGCAAACTCACTGTGATATTTGTTAATTCTGTCCTTCAAATTATTATGTATCTTTTGGAGTTAAATCTATTTTTTAAAATAGCCTAAAGATTGTAGACTTGTAAGCATATGGCAGGGTTGCTAACTATTCTTTTATTCACACACACATCATATTTCATTTAAATAAATATTTTTGAATTTCACTCAGTGTTGTGATTTATATTTCAATAATTTAAACTGATCATTATGTGCCAGACATACAGATTCCCTCCCCACAGCTAACACACCGGGTGCTCAGACTCGCCTGCTGGCTAACACAAGTCATTTAGGAAAACGCTCCAGAGTAAATATTGTATCCACACTAGATGCTTTCCATAACGAGTTTTATTTACTTTGTAAGCAGAACAAGTAGCAAAATCCTCCTGCAAGCAACTGATGAAGGGATGCAACTGGGACACACTATCTGGAGAGCCAACTAGCAGTGATGGTTGAGGGTTTTTATAAACTGCTACTAAAATAAACTGCTTCCTTGAATAACTGTATTTAAAAACCAGAACAGATTTTAAACACAGATACGTCTGAGCTCCTTTTAAACATTTTACATATAATTTCTCACTCCTGTGAGCTCCTTCTAAATTTTTTTTTACTAAATTGTAATTTTATATTATGCTGTTTATCTCAGATCCCAGTACTTAAATCTCCATCTACCTAAATAAACCACAATAACACATGTATACAGTTAGGTCAGATGTAAGTCTGCAACTTCCAGTAGCTACAGAGACGTTAAAAAATATTTCAAGGAGATAAACCATGCTATGGATTATAAAGAAAAATAGTAAAAATATTATCTCTTATAGATGAACAAAGGGAAAAGGAAAAGTAAAATCTAATAAAAAAAAGAAAAATACTACACCATGCCAATATAGGAATTAAACCATTACAAAACTAAAGAAAAGCCATGCTTTTCCTCATTTCAGGAAAAGTCAGTGAGGCAGGAGTTAACAGAAAAACCAAATAAATCTGAAAATAACATAATTAAATCCACTTGTTTAATCTCTCTTTCAAGACTGATTGGCCAATATGCATGTCTAACCATTCCTGCTATGAGTGGAATCACAATCTGAGCCCCAAAGGATGAAAAGATTCTGATGGCTTAGGCTACAATTCTTTGTGTATCAGACTTTTTCTTTCACTGTTACCATGAAGATTTGGAATAATCATAGTGATTACTTGGGAGTCTTAACTGTAGATTTGGCAGCAATTCAAAGCTATGCTGCAATTTCAAGTGGCAATAAACAGAGGATATTAACATGCATCATTTGCACTGTGTCTGAAATATAACCCCCTCCCCTCAGTTTAAGTCCAATCAAAATTTAAACTCAAGACAAATTTGATCTTAATCAGCACTTTCTCTAAAACAAGGCAATTTTCTAACATATTACAATTGTGCTGTCTCTTTCAGCTTCAGCAACTGATCTTAATTTTAATTGTAGCTTTTATTTTCCTTTCTATTTCCTTAGTATTACAAAGGAAAAAAAAAGCAAAAATGTCCATGATGAATAAACTTTTACACTCACAGCATTTGACTTGCTATAGGAGATTTCTGCAGTAAGTGGTGAGAGAGATGAGACACATTATTTTTTAATTCTATAATCCCCCATAAGGTCAGAAATCAAGACACTCCTTAGCACTCTATACTGACCCTGAAGGAAGAAACCTCCTTTGGGCAGAGTAAGAAATGAAAAGAATATAGAGACTCTTCATTTAAGCTCAGAGCAGACATGCACTGAGAGGCCAAGCATGGCCAGGAAGAACCTCAGCCACCCCCAACAGGCTGAACTCCCTGGACATAGAGGATTCACCTCTGGGGACACAATCCTAAAGAATGCTGGACCCACTCCAGGAAAAAAAACCCTTAATGATGTGAACTTACAAGACATCCATACTGAGGTCAAATAATTGCAGAGAACAATTCCAGGGAGGGGTCATCAACAACTACTCTGAACAACCATCTTCCCAGCATCTCATCACCCTCACACTAAAGAACTTTTTCCAATATCCAATTTAAATCTGCCCTCCTTCACATTAAAGCCATTAAGAATGTGCAGTGCTAATGCCTAGGTGGAGGTGCTTAGCTAAACTGGAGACAAGGCTGCTGAGCTCAGGGCATCACCTGGTGACACCATCACAGAAACCTCTGTGCCTACACAGTTCTGAAAATAAATGTCTTTGTGCCAGTATTCACAGAGCTGCACAGCACTGCAGTCGTGCCCTCAACATTTTTAAGACTAACTAGCTCATCTATTTTTCTTTGGTTTACAATTTATGTTATTCATGTGCCATTAGATACACTTGGCTGAGAGAGAGATTACTAAAGCACCTGGTCCCACTTGTAAATGAGATGTTGCTTCTCAGGCAGCATCCATAAAACACACAAAGTGGACTGCAAAGGGTTATGATTTTTATTTTGGATGGTATGTGAGACCTGATAACTCAAGAGAGGCTAAGTGAAAGTGAACTATAGTTTTTTTACTCTCAGAGTGGTGAAAAACAATAACTAAAAAATCAACCCAAGGTAATTCCAAGCAGAAAGTAAACTAAAATGTCTCCCAGATAGCAACTTAATCTTGTAGATTTTCCCTGGAAGTTGCATTACAAAATCACTCCACACAAATGTAGGTTATAAGTGCATCTAATAAGTCTGCTCTGTATCCAACTGAATTGGGTGGAATACATATGGAAAGGAATTAACATACACCCCAGAACAGTATTTTACTTTTTATATTAAGCATTCACAGCTTCCTCTAGAATTGTTACTTTCTCTTGAAGAATCCCTTTTAAGTCACACAGAAGCATTTCAAAACAGCAACTAGTCTCTAGGAAAACCACCATAAGGGAAGGGAAAATGGGAATATTAAGGATGATTTCTGAGAATTATTTGCTACACTGATCACATAATCTCAGGACACAATCAAAGGCCACCTGAAGCAATCCTGGTGGAGCTAGTGGAAAGCATGTATCACAGTTTCTTCTCCCCTGGGTTGTGGTCAGCTCATTAATCATTTGGAGTATCACAACGGAAGGTGGAATATTTTTTATCTAGTATCAGCAACATATCAGGCACTTTAGGATGTGGAATGAATATTTAGAGGTCAGAATCTTAAAAAAAAGCTGTTTAGCAACTGGAACAGTTGATAACACATAAGACATACTGAAGAGGCAGTGAACATCACAGCTAGCACCTTAACAGAAAAATGTGTTTGGAGTAACTGGACAGAGAACAGCTGGCTTACACTGCACCTAGGCAAGCCTGAAATAATATAATCAGATCATAAAAGAAAATAGTTTTGAAATAGTTGGTTTCCTTTAGGGCATTCACCACCGTGAAATCAAGTTTAAGGTGCTTACATATCATAATAATGAATGCCCAGAGAAACAGCTACAGATGTTCTGATTGGTGTTGATGAACAGACTGAAAATTCTGCCCTGTTGGCAACCCATATCTTCCTAAATCAGCCAGATCTTTTCAACTGAACACCTCAAAGGGTGATGATGCCACTATCAAGGGGATACCAGTTACAGCTCAATTCATCAGTCTCCTCACTTAGAGAAGGGTAGGACACACAAGCTGATCTTTTACTGATTCCTCCACAGGAACAAACCTCATGCATCTATAACCTGCTAGAACTAAAACATCATTGCCACTTGACTAGGATGACAGTGTGAATTTTCATGAGAAATGCTCTCTTCAAAATCATTTCAGAGCAGGACTTCATGCTGCCAGCCTGAGAATTCAAAAAACCTTACACACTTTAAGCAAATTAAGAATTCCTGTGATATACTAAGAAAGGCACGAATATGCCAAAGAGAACAGTAAAAACAGAAGAGTCCTTTAATCTTCCTGCAAAGCTCAATATTAGCCTGGCTATTGCTAATTCTTCAGCAAAAGTGATCATTGGAAGCACCCCTTGCACACTCCTACATCTAAAGTGAGCAAAACAATGTTGAGATGCTTTGAGGGGTGGTCCCCATATTGGTTTATTCACGTATTCACAACTTCCATGTCATCCACTATACCAAGAACTAAATCAGATGATCTTTTCCAGTATGCTCTAAATCAGTGGTTGGAGTGGGGAATAGCACTGGGGAGGGCATAGCACCAATTCTTGTCACAGCAGGGGAATGTTCCCTAACCTGGTTTTATATTGCCCATAAAATAAGAACATTTTCTGTGTCTCATAAAAAAAAAAAAAAACAAAAAAAAAAAAAAAAAAAAAAAAACAAAACTAGTTGTATTAAAAGCAGAAATGGGCAAATTTCACTCTCCCCCACCAATATTTCCATAAACATTAGTATTTACAGGACAAAACAGGCACACACTGATCTTTTTAGCTTAGGCATTCACAGAGTAATCTAATTCAAGAAGTTATTTTGTAGACCTCCAACTAAACTGCAAATATTTTCTGCCTGAACACATCACAGGGCAAAAATATAAACAATGCTTTCCAAACAGGATAATGGATGCACAACAAATGACTGCATATGTGATTTGATCTAAATTAATGAAGGAACAGCTCAAACAGTTCCTAGCCACCAGTCATTAATTTGTCAACAGCAAAATCTGCACTAAGCTCAAAGAGAAATTACATGGATGGTAATTAGTGACAGGGACAAAACATGAAGGAAAGAAAGGCAGTTGTGGTGGCTAAAATTATCACTCATATAGGATTGATCAGGACCTCATCATCTTCTGTAATAGATAAACACTTTTCTGTCTTAAAAACACTAAACGTGTGCCTTTTGCTCTTTTATTATGAATCTCAGCTCTATTATAAGGCTCTATAAGAAATTTCTGGCAAGACTACGAAAAGGAGCTCTCAAAACATTGCTCTGGGGAATCTCACTTTGCACAATTTTCCCCTTCCAATCCCAAATATTCAGCATGTGTTTTCCCAAGCAAAAGTCTTCCCATAATGCACCTGAGACATCCCTAACATCAGCTGAGCATCAACTTCAAGCACATCCATTCCTCTCTTCAAGCTTTACAGAGCACTTCTTATGGAGATCAAGGTATTTAATGACTCTGTCACACGTTATAAAGAATAAGTAGCATTTTCCAAACTTGTAGGTGAGAAGTGTGTGTGTGTGTGTGTGTGTATGTGAATACACACATTTGCAAACACAAACAAGGTCAGGAAACCAGATGGCCACTTCCAAAGCTGCTGAAGCTGCTGACTCTAATCACTGAGAACTTTGAAAGGCTCAGTGACTGGGAGAAGCTCCTGAAGCCTGGAAAACCAGAAACATCATCTACAAAGTGCTTCAGATGTGTCTCAAATGTATTTTGCTGTTGCCCATTTCCATATCTAAAGGGGTAGCTGGCACTAGGAAATGAGCTGATAAAGTCCTTATCCTTCAGGTAGCACCTGATTCCTTTTGAAAAGTGTAGGCACTCCCTGAAAGGAGATCTGGGTATAGTTAAAGATTGAACAGCTCTTCTCCCCTAGACCATGAGGGAAAACACAAACCTGGGGGAAAGGCTGCTCTGAGCAAGTCTAGGTCACAACAGATTATGTGGGTTTGAAGGAGAATAGGACACAGAGAAAAAAGGGAGAGCAGCAGAGGCAAGTGCTGGAAAAACAGTAATTATTTTTCACTTGAATTTGGCCATATCTCCATTATGTAGGCTACAAAGCTTAATTATAAAAGCTCTTGCTATTGAAATATTTCTCCTTATCTTTGATATCCTGTCCAAATGGACTGGAAAAAGCCCCTTGAAAAGCAGAAAGAAAATGTCTTTTAAAGTAATTTTTGGTCCCATTAGGGTGAATCTCATTAATAGAAAAAGGACTTCACTGAAGAATAGAGCTTTTATATTCAGTAGCATACAGTACTGCTGTGCCTGATTTTAGCAGCACAGCAGATAATAAACCTTTCTCCACTGGGGCTTAGATTTTCACAGTTGTAAAATACCCATTTGATATTGAGGTAGGGTTTCAGTAAATACAAATACCTGGTAGTGGTTGTTCTAGTTTTCTCTGGGTGTAGACTGGTGCTTTTGGAAGAGGATGTTTAAAATACATTTTCTGTTGAAAAGCATAATTTTTTTCCATAACTGAAATGTACTGCTGAACACTTAAATCAGATTTATGAGCATGATCCCTAGAGCCCATGAGGAACTCTGGGGGAGAGAACAGCTCCCTTTGGGGATGCTGCACATAGTTAGAAAATATTTGTTGGGATAGAGATACTGCCTTTGTTCATGAGTTGTTAGAGCACTCTGTGTCATTGCAGGAACAAGTCCTGGCCTCATCCCAGTTGAATGCTGCAATTACTCAACCTTAGACAATTCTGTACATATTCTCACACATATGAGAGAGAAAAGGCTGCACATCACCCAAACCGGACCAGAAGTAGAAATAACATGCTCTTGCTCATTTGCTACATTGGAAAAATTCAGGGCAAGTGTTATTGTTTATATTTTTGTTCCTGAGAATGTTATTTGGACTCTTTTCCACTATACATTTTAATAAGTCATTTAAAAGTGAATACAAACGTTAATAAATGAACGCACAAACATTTCTACTAATACCCTTTTCTTCCTTTTACTAATATTTAATACTCTTTAAAAGCTTACAGTTAAACTAGGCATTTGTTTTTTTGTTATTTTGTTTGGTTTTAACATAGTATTTTACTGGAAATGGGAAGTTGAGAAGCTTGGCTCCTAGCAGTGTGTTTAGAGACAGAAAGCAGCTAGGAAGATTTCAGGAGCTTTCTCTTTTGCCAAGAACATTGCTAGAGACTCAGCTACAAATTATAGCTGATATGGAAAAAGAAAATCCAGGCAGCACTTGTTATTTTCCTTTCTAAGACAAGCAGCTACACAGAGCTCTAAAAACATGAGACCAAGGTTAGTCTTGGAGTTCCAATTCTGATCCCAGTCAGATGGAACTCTGCAAACTGACCATTTTGCAGACCCTGGGACTGATGCCATCTAAAGCAGAATCCAAACAAAACATCAGCCTTATCACTGCTTTGGCACTTACAAGATTTTCCAGGGGCTCTTGTGGCTGTAGCATGAACATCTTATGAGACTTTACATTTATCACAGTTTTTCTACATTCCCCATCAATATCAACAAGATGGGAATAAAAATACATGTCCTTTGAGTGGTGTTAAAAGATGAGTTCCTGCAGTGTTTGGAAGATAACTTCCCAACACAGCTGAGTGTCCCTGCTGGACCTCCTGTTTAGGAGCAGAGAAAATGCTGTGATCACAAAACTAAAAGTTTGCTGCTCTTGGAGAAGCATTTATGACATTTGGAAGAAGGTTGTCCTTTGAAAGAGGGGGCATGCAACTCAGGAGGACAACAAGGACATCATGAGGTTATGCAGGGAGAAAACCAGAAGGGCCAAAGCCCAGCTAGAACTTAATCTGCCTAATGTAATACAAGCCAGAAAAAAAAGTAAAAATGCTTTTGGTGGCTTTTCTTATGTGTTTTGTTTTGGGTTTTTTGTTGTGGTTGTTGGGTTTTTTTCCCTGTTTGCATTAGCCCTGTAAATGACACTGCACTTTCTTATGTATATAAAATCCTTTCCAGTATAACTTGTCCAGCACATCTTGTTCTTCACTTCTATGCTTTAAGCCATTGCAGTCCAGGACCACAGATAAAAAATGTAAGAATACTTACAGACTTTTTATTGATTGTGTTTGAGATAATGCTTCTAAAAACTTGTAAGCACCATCAAATCACCATAATACAACACAATTAACTGGGTGGAGGCCAGTGTGAGCAAGCCATAAAGGATGAGACATAAAAAATGAAACACTGGGATATATAAAGAGCCTCTTTCACATAATTAAAAGTTAATTAAAACTCACAGTATAATGTATATCCAGAAAAAATGGCCTTTTGTCATTTCTTCAAGTCCATTTCTTGAAAGAAGCACTCATCTGAGACTGCAACCCATTCCAGAAAAGTAAATAGAAATCACAAAATAATCAACAGCCTGTCCCAGGTGGCATACTAATTTACTGAGGGTTCTTGATAATTGATTGCAAGTTAAACAGTTCAGTGACAGGCAGGGAAAAAAAGGGGGGGAAAAAATCCTTATTTATTCTCTTGCCTGACAGTGTCTCACACTCAAATCTACCTCGCTTCATCAGCTTGCTCCTAGGCATTTCTTTGAGAGAATTAATAAGTGGACAAGAAAAAGTTTGTAGAGAAATAGACTATAAATTATTTATTGTTACTGAAAATAAAAGGGCTTATAGAACTCAGAAGGCATCAAAGATGAAATATTTACCAAAAAAAAAAAAACCCACACAAAAAAAATGCCCCAACCTCCCCTCAGAAAAATGAAATAAAAAAATAATCCCACCCAACAAACCTTCACAAAAACCAAGAGAGAAGTTAAGCCTCATTCAAGATGAAAGATTGCCCAGGTGGATGGATGGCTAATTTCCCCAAATTGCCTCTGAACCTTCGTGATCTGTGAAATAATTTGCCTTTGATAACTAAACAATATACTGTATGTTTACACAAAGGATGCTAATAAAAATGTTTCAGGAAGAATAACCAAACTTTCTCTGAGTTTTAACTGTATAAATCCAGGTGGTGATTTGGCATGCAGAAATTATACCAATGTTAGAATTCAGAAACAAAGCAGCTAGAAGACCCCACCATCTAAAATGTCCTCAGCATGCCTGTAGTCCTAGCTAGGTTTTCAAAGGGCTTCAGCACATCCATTTCTCTGTCAGACTGATTAAAAGCTGCCCAGGGCAAGCCTTTCTCCCTGCTTCCCATCTGGACAGTGCCAAGCTCAATCATACCTTTGCCTAAATAAATACAATAAATAAATAAAAGTAAATAAATACAGCTGCAAAAACTAGACTGGTCACACCCAGTGCTAAGAGCAGCTGAGAGTTTTTTTGAAGTGATTTTTTTTTTTTAACCCCAAATGAGAACTTGATGATTTTTAAAGAAACAACAATTATTTATGGCAAATTAATTCAAATGAGCTGCACACTGTCCTCATTTCCACTGTCATATTCTGAAAGCAGCTCCACTAATTTTGTTCACTGTACTACTGCTGATATACTAGTGGTGTGATTTGCAAACTGACCAGCATCAGAAATTCCCAACTGCAGCATCTTTTATGCTTTTCACAATTTTTAGAGAATTTAAATCTATGCCTACAGAGAAGCCTGGGTCAGTTTAGCCTCCTATTCTGAGCATCTTTTCCAAGGTTTATCACTAGGAAGAGTTTTCAGTATCCTGGAGCTACAAATGTGAACTTTACAAACAGCATGGCCGTGGGTATTAATGAAAGGCTCACTGTGATTTGGGCTGTTGGAGTACTGCAGACAAGGAGAAAGAGAGCAAAAGGGAGCAACACAGGTTCATGCCCCAAGAACCTGAAGTGGCACCATGCTAACAGACAATAATCACTGCAAGCAATTGAGAAGCTGAACTGCTCCCCTGGAAAACATGGTGTGACTGAGAAATGTCAGATTGCCAACAGCTAGTTGAAACAGGATGAAACAAGAAGTTGAAGTTATGCATTTGGAGTGGCCTATATAATTTCTGAGGAACATTAAATTCTTTCTCTCAACAACAACATGCCCAACCTGTCAAACCTCAGGTAAGATGTGTTCATCTGGATGCCATCTCTCTCAGTGACACTGAGGTCCCTCTGCTGAACAGGGCACAGCATTCCATAGAAATCCAACCAGTCTGGGCAGCTACAGCATGATGACAATATTGTTCTAGTACAAAACAATTGTTTACTTCTTTCTTATCCATATTCAAATTTACAGTGAGTGAGTATTTTTAGTCTTTCAGTTTTGAGAATTCAATTTGTGAATTCAGATTTAGGCCATAGATTCTTACAGAGCATGGAACATACACCTACTGCAGATAGACACTTTGCAGGAGCTGGCACCTTAAGGTTCAATGTAGAACAGATTTGGTTTCCAACTAAAACTTGTTCTAGAATAAAGCAATTTTCCACTGAAAAAAAATAAAATCTGTCTTATATTGAGACACTTTTCAGAAACAGGCAAAAGCTAAATTCTGCAGCCTACCCCCTGTTCACACTGTAACTCATTAACCAGAGGTTGGTTATCTCTGGTTTCTACCAGTAAAATGAACATGAACAGTCTTTACATGTCTGCAGAGCTTTGGAAATATTCACGAGATACAGATCATGTTACAATATTCATTTCAAGTTTATATTGTCACTGGTGTCCAAGATTTACCATGCTCAGGCTGGAAATTTCTATACTTTGTTCCTCCAACCCCAGATATATCTTTTGATTTCCCTCCATTATTCATGTCTAAGTGAA